>NC_091282.1:67366118-67979451 GCF_032444005.1 Ranitomeya imitator
CCTGTCTTCTGACATAATTTGGTGTCAGGCTGGCTGCGCCTGTGCGGCCGCGCTGCCCGAGATCCCGCCTCGCAGTGTCTTCTGATTGAGTCACACTGCGGGCCTGGGATCCATGGGCATGCGCAGTGCATATCTTCCCCTCGGGCTCTCGCTCATTTCCCTCCGCCTTCTTTAGACTGTGCGCCGTCAGCTGATCCCTAGCATGCCACGGCCGTGACACCGCACAGTCTGAAGAAGAGGGAAGGAGGGGAGTGAGAGTCGAGGTTATGCACTGTGCATGCCCATGGTTCCAAGGCCCGCAGTGGGATTACGTTAGACGAGAGTGCGAGGTGGGATCTGGAGCAGCGTGGACGCACAGGCACTGACAGCCTGACACCAAATTATGTCAGAAGACAGGCAGCGCTAATTGGGCATGGCCAAGGGCTAACAGAACAGTGCAGGCTCCGTGACAGCTTAAAACAACGCTGAGGAGGCAGCGCACGGCATCAAGGGGATAGGAATGACAGCTGTGCTGTGTCCCATTACGAAGGAAATTCGCACCTCCGGAACGGTTTCACGGTATAAAGGGACACATTTTTAGTGTTTACTTCTGTGTTTGCAAGGAGCATAATTAAAAGAGCAACCTTTTCCTTTTGCATCCTTAGTGCTGCACAAGATGGCTCTTTCAGCTACAAACGTCTTGGGGGGGGGGTTAAAGGTTTCCTTTCAACTTGCTCCAATCAGGCTTCGGCCTACACTCTGTTCCTCTGCTCCTCCTGCTGTCCCTGGGCTCTAACACTGCCAGTTGGTGCCTGGAAGTGCTGTGTGCACAGTCAACAGTCGCTCCTCTGTTATTGGGGTTCAGTAACGTCAGCTGATCCCCAGCTGTGTGTGCGGCAATACCTCCAATCTGCTCCTCCTGCTGTCCCTGGGCTCTAACACTGCCAGTTGGTGCCTGGAAGTCCTGTGTGCACAGTCAACAGTCGCTCCTCTGTTATTGGGGTTCAGTAACGTCAGCTGATCCCCAGCTGTGTGTGCGGCAATACCTCCAATCTGCTCCTCCTGCTGTCCCTGGGCTCTAACACCGCCAGTTGGTGCCTGGAAGTGCTGTGTGCACAGTCAACAGTCGCTCCTCTGTTATTGGGGTTCAGTAACGTCAGCTGATCCCCAGCTGTGTATCCGGCAACGTGTCATGCGACCGCCACGCTGGCACAACTAAAATGTAAGGGGACCTGTCCCCCCCCCCCCCCTAGGCGTTTTTTACTGAAAGAGCCACCATGTGCAGCACTAATACTGCACAAGGGAAAGGTCGCTCTTGAAATTATGCTCCTTGCAAACGCTGAACTACACACTCATGTAATGTGTCCCCTCACACCGTCCAACCGTCCCGGAGGTGGGACTTTCCTTTGTAATGTGACGCAGCACAGCCGTCATTGCTACCCCCTTGGCACCGTGCGCTGCCTCCTTAGCGTTGTTTGATTCCGTCATGGACCCTGCGCTGTTATGTTATCCCTTGGCCATGCACAGTTTGCGCTGCCCGTCCTCTGACATCATTTGTTGTCGTCCTGGCTGCGCCTGTGCGTCCACGCTGCCCGAAATCACACCTCGCAGTGTCGTCTAATGTGATCCCACAGTGGGCCTGGTATCCATGGCCATGCGCAGTGCATATACTAGCCTCTCACTCCCCTTCTTCACGCTTCTTCAGACTAGGCGGCGTCAGCTGATCCCTAATAGCATGCCACGGCCGTGACGCCGCACAGTCTGAAGAAGCAGGAAGGAGGTGAGTGAGAGGCGATGATATGCACTGCGCATGCCCATGGATCCCTGGCCCGCAGTGGGACTACATTAGATGACACTGCAAGGTTGGATCTCGGGCAGCTTGGACGCACAGGCACTGCCAGCCTGACACCTACATGATGTCAGAAGACGGGCACCGCTAACTGTGCATGGCCAAGGGATAACATTACAGCGCGGGCTCCGTGACAGAACCAAACAACGTTGAGGAGGTGGCGCCCGGCACCAAGGGGGTTGGAATGACGGCTGTGCTGTGTCACATTACAAAGGAAAGTCCCACTTCCGGGATGGTTTGACGGTGTGAGGGGACACATTATATGAGTGTGTACTTCAGCGTTTGCAAGGAGCATAATTTTCGGAGCCACCATTTTCCATGTGCAGTATTACTGCTGTACAAGATGGCTCTTTCAGCAACAAATGCCTGGGGGGGGGTTAAAGGTTCCCTTTCAACTTGCTCCACTGCAGGCTTCGGCCTACACTCTGCTCCTCTAAGATTCCCTGGGTTTCAACACTGACAGTTGCCACCTGGAAGTGTTGTCTACACAGAAAAAACACTAGGTGATGTGTCAGTGGGGTTCAGCACCGCCAGCTGTTCCCCTGCTGTGTAGTCGGCAACGTGTCCAGCACAAGCCACGCTGCCACAACAGAACAAAAGCTGCCACCAGTGCAGGCTCCTCTCCTCCTCCTGCTGACCCTGGGCTCAAAAACCGCTAGTTTTTGCCCGGAAGTGCTAGGTGCACAGAGAAAAACACCAGCCAATGTGTTAGTGGGGTTCAGCAACGCCAGCTGTTCCCCTGCTGTGTAGCCGGCAACGTGACCTGCAAACGCCACGCAGGCACATGAACTGAAATTAAAGGGAACCTGGCCCCACCCCCCCAGGTGTTTCTATGTATAACAGCCACCTAGTACAGCAGTACTGCTGCATTTGTACAAGGTGGCTGACTTTTTCTCCTTGCCCACGTGGAACTCAACACATACAAAATGTGTCTCATTGAGACCATTCCACTGTCCCTGAGGTGTGACTTTCCTTTCTAATGATACGCAGCACCCCCCTTGGTAGCGTTTCCCGTCTTTTGTCATCATGGTTAGCTGGCTGCGCCTGTGCATCCGCCCTGCTAGAAACAACGCCCCTCGTTGTCATATTTATTTTGTCAGCGAGGGTGTGGTTTATGGGCGCGAGCAGTGCATATGTTTGCCTGTCTTAACTCATCTCCTTCCGCCTTCTTCAGACTGTGCGGCCTCCTGGCCGTGGTAGGCGATAAGGGATCAGCTGAGGCCGCCCAGTCTGGAGCAGGTGTAAGGATATGTGTAAGCGGCAAACCTATTTACTGCACAAGGCCACGAATCCCAGCCACGCAGTGTGATTTTTTGAAAACACACTGTGGGTCTGGGATTCATGTCCATCGCTAACCGCAACGGCCGAAATGAAATGAGGTCAGAAGACAGGAAGCGCTCACAGCGCAAGGCCAAGGGATCACAATAGCGCAGACTCCTGTACAGCAAATAACAACGCTCAGGAATCTGCGCCCAGTACCTAGGTGCAAATTTTGACACCTGTGCTGCGTCTCATTAAAAAGACAAGTCACGCCTCCACAACTGTTTGACAGTATAATGAGCTAAATAGTGTACGTGTTTTAGTCAGCGTGTGCAAGGAGCAAAACAAATAGAGCAACCTTTTACTTGTGCAGCATTAATGCTGCACAAGGTGTGGCTCTTGTACCTTGCAACACCTGAGGGGGGTTAAAGGTAACCTTTGAAATTGGTTCAACTAGGCTTCGGCCTACACTCTGCTCCTCTCCTGCTGACCCTGGGCTCAAACACCGCTAGTTTTTGCCCGGAACTGCTAGCTGCACAGAGAAAAACACCAGTCAATGTGTTAGTGAGGTTCAGCACCGCCAGCTGTTCCCCTGCTGTGTAGTCGGCATCATGTCCAGCACAAGCCACGCTGGCACAACTGACCAAAAGCTGCCACCAGTGCAGGCTTCGGCCTACACTCTGCTCCTCTCCTCCTCCTGCTGACCCTGGGCTCAAACACCGCCAGTTTCTGCCCGGAAGTGCTAGCTGCACAGAGAAAAACACCAGCCAATGTGTTAGTGGGGTTCAGCACCGCCAGCTGTTCCCCCGCTGTGTAGCCGGCATCGTGTCCAGCACAAGCCATGCTGGCACAACTGACCAAAAGCTGCCACCAGTGCAGGCTTCGGCCTACACATTGCTCCTCTCCTCCTCCTGCTGACCCTGGGCTCTAACACCGCCAGTTTTTGCCCGGACATGCGAGCTGCACAGAGAAAAACACCAGTCAATGTGTCAGTGGGGTTCAGCACCGCCAGCTGTTCCCCTGCTGTGTAGCTTGCAACGTGACCTGCAAACGCCACGCAGGCACATGAACTGAAATTGAAGGGAGCCTGCCCCCCACCCCCAGGTGTTTCTATGTAAAACAGCCACCTTGTACAGCAGTACTGCTGCATTTGTACAAGGTGGCTGACTTTTTCTCCTTGCCCACGTGGAACTCAACACGTACAAAATGTGTCTCATTGAGACCATTCCACTGTCCCTGAGGTGTGACTTTCCTTTCTAATGATACACAGCACCACCCTTGTTAGCGCTGCCCGTCTTTTGACATCATTGGTTAGCTGGCTGCGCCTGTGCGTCTGCCCTGCTCGAAACAACGCCCCTCGGTGTCTTATTTTTTTGAACAGCGAGGGTGTGATTGATGGGCATGTGCAGTGCATATGTTTGCCTGTGTTCACTCATCTCCTTCCGCCTTCTTCAGACTGGGTGTCCTCATGGCCGCGGCAGGCGATAAGGGATCAGATGAGGCCGCCCAGTCTGAAGCAGGTGTAAGGACATGTGTGAGCGTCAAACATATTTACTGAACAAGGCCACGAATCCCAGCCACGCAGTGTGATTTTTTGAAAACACACTGTGGGTCTGGGATTCATGTCCATCGCTAACCGTAACGGCCGACATTAAATGAGGTCAGAAGACAGGAAGCGCTCACAGCGCATGGCCAAGGGATCCCAATAGCGCAGACTCCTGTACAGCAAATAACAACGCTCAGGAATCTGCGCACAGCAGCTAGGTGTAAATTTTGACACCTGTGCTGCATCTCCTTAAAAAGACTAGTAGTCACGCCTCCACTACTGTTTGACAGTATAATGGGCTAAATAGTGTACGTGTTTTATTCAGCGTGTGCAAGGAGCAAAATTAAATAGAGCAACCTTTGACTTGTGCATCATTAATGCTGTTCAAGGTGTGGCTCTTGTACCTTGCAACACCTGAGGGGGGGGTTAAAGGTAACCTTTGAAATTGGTTCAACTTGGCTTCGGCCTACACTCTGCTCCTCTACTCCTCCTGCTGACCCTGGGCTCAAACAACGCCAGTTTCTGCCCGGACATGCTAGCTGCACAGAGAAAAACACCAGCCAATGTGTTAGTGGGGTTCAGCACCGCCAGCTGTTCCCCTGCTGTGTAGTCGGCATCGTGTCCAGCACAAGCCACGCTGGCACAACTGACCAAAAGCTGCCACCAGTGCAGGCTTCGGCCTACACTTTGCTCCTCTCCTCCTCCTGCTGACCCTGGGCTCAAACAACGCCAGTTTCTGCCCGGACATGCTAGCTGCACAGAGAAAAACACCAGCCAATGTGTTAGTGGGGTTCAGCACCGCCAGCTGTTCCCCTGCTGTGTAGCTTGCAACGTGACCTGCAAACGCCACGCAGGCACATGAACTGAAATTGAAGGGAGCCTGCCCCCCACCCCCAGGTGTTTCTATGTAAAACAGCCACCTTGTACAGCAGTACTGCTGCATTTGTACAAGGTGGCTGACTTTTTCTCCTTGCCCACGTGGAACTCAACACGTACAAAATGTGTCTCATTGAGACCATTCCACTGTCCCTGAGGTGTGACTTTCCTTTCTAATGATACGCAGCACCACCCTTGTTAGCGCTGCCCGTCTTTTGACATCATTGGTTAGCTGGATGCGCCTGTGCGTCTGCCCTGCTCGAAACAACGCCCCTCGGTGTCTTATTTTTTTGAACAGCGAGGGTGTGATTGATGGGCATGTGCAGTGCATATGTTTGCCTGTGTTCACTCATCTCCTTCCGCCTTCTTCAGACTGGGTGTCCTCATGGCCGCGGCAGGCGATAAGGGATCAGATGAGGCCGCCCAGTCTGAAGCAGGTGTAAAAACATGTGTGAGCGTCAAACATATTTACTGAACAAGGCCACGAATCCCAGCCACGCAGTGTGATTTTTTGAAAACACACTGTGGGTCTGGGATTCATGTCCATCGCTAACCGTAACGGCCGACATTAAATGAGGTCAGAAGACAGGAAGCGCTCACAGCGCATGGCCAAGGGATCCCAATAGCGCAGACTCCTGTACAGCAAATAACAACGCTCAGGAATCTGCGCACAGCAGCTAGGTGTAAATTTTGACACCTGTGCTGCATCTCCTTAAAAAGACTAGTAGTCACGCCTCCACTACTGTTTGACAGTATAATTGGCTAAATAGTGTACGTGTTTTATTCAGCGTGTGCAAGGAGCAAAATTAAATAGAGCAACCTTTGACTTGTGCATCATTAATGCTGTTCAAGGTGTGGCTCTTGTACCTTGCAACACCTGAGGGGGGGGTTAAAGGTAACCTTTGAAATTGGTTCAACTTGGCTTCGGCCTACACTCTGCTCCTCTACTCCTCCTGCTGACCCTGGGCTCAAACAACGCCAGTTTCTGCCCGGACATGCTAGCTGCACAGAGAAAAACACCAGCCAATGTGTTAGTGGGGTTCAGCACCGCCAGCTGTTCCCCTGTTGTGTAGCTGGCAACGTGTCCTGCAAACGCCACGCAGGCACATGAACTGAAATTGAAGGGAGCCTGCCCCCCACCCCCAGGTGTTTCTATGTATAACAGCCACCTTGTACAGCAGTCAGGTGGCTGACTTTTTGTCCTTGCCCACGTGGAACTCAAAACGTACAAAATGTGTCTCATTGAGACCATTCCACTGTCCCTGAGGTGTGACTTTCCTTTCTAATGATACGCAGCACCCCCCTTGGTAGCGCTTCCCGTCTTCTGACATCATTGGTTGGCTTGTTGCGCCTGTGCGTCCGCCCTGCCTGAAACAATGCTCCTCGTTGTCTTATTTTGACTGCGAGGGTGTGATTGATGGGCACGAGCAGTGCATATCTTCACCTGTCTTAACTCATCTCCTTCCGCCTTCTTCAGACTGTGCAGCCTCATGGCCGCGGCATGCGAGAAGGGATCAGCAGAGGCCGCCCAGTCTGAAGCAGGTGTAAGGACGTGTGTGAGCGGCCAAAATATTTACTGCTCAAGGCCACGAATCACAGCACCGCAGTGTGACTTTATGAAAAGGCACTGTGGGTCTGGGATTTATGGCCATCGTTAACCGCACCGGCCAACATGAAATGAGGTCATAAGACGGGCAGCTCTAACAGGGCATTGCCAAGGGATAACACAAGAGTGCAGACTCCTGTACAGCAAATAACAACGCTCAGGAAGCTGCGCCAAGCACCAAGGCGTTATTTGGGACACCTGTGCTGCGTCTCCTTAAAAAGCCAAGTCACGCATCCACTACAGTTTGACTGTAGAATGGGCTAAATTGTGTACGTCTTTCATTCAGCGTGTGCAAGTAGACAAATTAATAGAGCAACCTTTCACTTGTGCAGCATTAATACTGCACAAGGTGTGTCTCTTGTACTTTGTAACACCTGAGGGGGGGTTAAAGGTTTCCTTTGAAATTGGTTCAAATAGGCTTCGGCCTACACTCTGCTCCTCTCCTCCTCCTCCTGCTTCAACACGGGCTCTAACATCGCTAGTTTTTGACCGCAAGTGCTAGCTGCACAGAGAAAAACACACGCCATTGTGTTAGTGGGGTTCAGCAACGCCAGCTGTTCCCCCACTGTGTAGCCGGCAAAGTGTCCTGCAAACGCAACGCAGACACAAAGCTGCCTCCAGTGCAGGCTTCGGCCTACACTCTGCTCCCCCTGCTTACCCTTAGCTCCAACACCGCTAGTTGGGGCTCTAGGAAGACAATCTTTAATAGGCAACGCATCTGGGTTCCAGCACCGCCAGCTGGTTCTCGGCAGTGTTCTTGTCACAGGTACTCCCTCGTGCCAAGCCTGGTTTCAGCACCGTCAGCTGTTTCCGGGTTGTGTCAAGCTCACTGAGACGCCTATGCTTGCCCCGTCGTGGTGCGGTCGGGTTAGCCAACTCCAGGGTGCCTCCAGTTTAGGAGCTTCCTATGTGGGCTGCGTGAACTGGTAGTCAAGGCTGGTTCTGTAGTGCCAGTAGGCCCAGCTCCCCCTGTAGGACTGTTGGGGTTCGGTAACTGCGGCTGCCTCGCGGCCTAGCTGTTCTCTCCTCTCCTGTGGGCCTTGGGGTCCACCACCTGGTTCCAGCACCGTCAGCTGGTTCCGGGCCGAGCCTTTGGCTTAGGTGCCTCCTCCTGGGTATCCGAGTTCCGCCAACGTCAGGCGGTCCTTGGTAGTGCTTTTAAGCGCGGGCACCTACAGCTTAGTAACCGGGTTCCAGCACCGCCAGCTGGTCCTCGGTCGTGCCATTGGGTCTTGCACACTGGGGCAACGCATCTGGGTTCCAGCACCGCCAGCTGGTTCTCGGCAGTGTTCTTGACACAGGTACTCCCTCGTGCCAAGCCTGGTTTCAGCACCGCCAGCTGTTTCCGGGTTGTGTCAAGCTCATTGAGACGCCTATGCTTGCCCCGTCGTGGTGCGGTCGGGTTAGCCAACTCCAGGGTGCCTCCAGTTTAGGAGCTTCCTATGTGGGCTGCGTGAACTGGTAGTCAAGGCTGGTTCTGTAGTGCCAGTAGGCCCAGCTCCCCCTGTAGGACTGTTGGGGTTCGGTAACTGCGGCTGCCTCGCGGCCTAGCTATTCTCTCCTCTCCTGTGGACCTTCAGGTCCACCACCTGGTTCCAGCACCGTCAGCTGGTTCCAGGCCGAGCCTTTGGCTTAGGTGCCTCCTCCTGGGTATCCGAGTTCCACCAACGTCAGGCGGTCCTTGGTAGTGCTTTTAAGCGCGGGCACCTACAGCTTAGTAACCGGGTTCCAGCACCGCCAGCTGGTCCTCGGTCGTGCCATTGGCTCTTGCACACTGGGGCAACGCATCTGGGTTCCAGCACCGCCAGCTGGTTCTCGGCAGTGTTCTTGACACAGGTACTCCCTCGTGCCAAGCCTGGTTTCAGCACCGCCAGCTGTTTCCGGGTTGTGTCAAGCTCACTGAGACGCCTATGCTTGCCCCGTCGTGGTGCGGTCGGGTTAGCCAACTCCAGGGTGCCTCCAGTTTAGGAGCTTCCTATGTGGGCTGCGTGAACTGGTAGTCAAGGCTGGTTCTGTAGTGCCAGTAGGCCCAGCTCCCCCTGTAGGACTGTTGGGGTTCGGTAACTGCGGCTGCCTCGCGGCCTAGCTGTTCTCTCCTCTCCTGTGGGCCTTCGGGTCCACCACCTGGTTCCAGCACCGTCAGCTGGTTCTCGGCAGTGTCTTTTGCTCTTGTACCTTCTGCTCCCCATCCTGGTTCCAGTACCGTCAGCTGGTTCCGGGCAGAGCCTTTGGCTTAGGTGCCTCCTTCTGGGTATCCAAGTTCCACCAATGTCAGGTGGTCCTTGGTAGTGCTTTCGGGCACGGGTACCTCCTGCTTAGTAACCGGGTTCCAGTAACGTCAGCTGGTCCTCGATAGTTCCATTGGCTCTTGGACCTTCGGCTACCCATCCGGGTTCCAGTACCGTCAGCTGGTTCTCGGCAGTGTCTTTTGCTCTTGTACCTTCTGCTCCCCATCCTGGTTCCAGTACCGTCAGCTGGTTCCGGGCAGAGCCTTTGGCTTAGGTGCCTCCTTCTGGGTATCCGAGTTCCGCCAACGTCAGGCGGTCCTTGGTAGTGCTTTTTAGCACGGGTACCTCCTGCTTAGTAACCGGGTTCCAGTAACGTCAGTTGGTCCTCGGTAGTTCCATAGGCTCTTGAACCTTCGGGTAGCCATCCGAGTTCCAGTTCCATCAGCTGGTTCTTGGCATTTTCTCAGCCTTCTTGTACCTTCTGCTACATTTCCAAGTTGAAGACCCTAAAGTCGACAACCCGGAAGACCACCCCGATGACGACGACGACGACCCGGAAGACCACCCCGATGACGACGACGACGACGGCGGAGACGACGACGGCTGAGACGACGACGGCGGAGATGACGACACTGGAGACGACGACCCTGGAGACGACGACATGGAAGACCGAGAAGCAGAAGAACAAGAGGCTGCAGAACAAAGAGCAGAAGAACATTAAGCATAAGACTTAATATCAGAGCAAAAGATATTATCTAAATTATATGCAGAAGAAGACTAAGCAGTGTATGGGGGTGAGTCCGTTCCTCCTCGTGGTGCCCCTGGATAAAGCCTGATGCTGCAGGCCAAACTGAACGCGGACAAATGTAACTTTTGTGACTGGCAGAACGGAAGGTGTAATCTTCCAACTTTTATAGATAACAACTACGGGAATGCCTGTCACAAATGAGAATATGATGAAGAAGTAGAATAGGAAGAATAATAACAGTGGAATAAAAAGAATATGTAGAATAGGAAGAATAATAATAGTTGAATAAAATGAATATGAAGAATGTAATAAAAAAAAAAATAGGTAGAAGATGAAGAAGAAGATGAATAAGGTGAAGAAGAAGTTGATGTCAAAGATGCTGATGATGATGAAGATGAAAGTGTGGGAAAAGTAAAAAAAAAAAAGAAAAAAAAAGAAGGGGAAGGGCGTGGAATAGTGAAACATCAATATCTGACAAAATAAAAAAAAATTTACATACTCAATATCTTTTTCACTCCGAACGTCTTAAAAAAAAAAAAAAACATGCTATTCTATTTGATAGGGCTAAACCTCATTGCCTTTAATGTCTCCGCCACCTCCCACAATACATCCTACATTATTCTTAGTTGTTTTCCTTGATGTAGAATGAACCTACAAGGAAAGAAAGGGTTTATTTTAATTCCGATATTTTGGTCCCATTGACTTGCATTGGGATCGGGTATCGGTATCGGCGATATCCGATATTTTTTGAATATCGGCCGATCCTATCCGATACCGATACTTTCCGATATCGGAAGGTATCGCTCAACACTATTGTCCAGTGATTTTTCATTTTTCCATCAAAATTTACAAAACTATAACATTAGAAGTGAATTTGAGTGGGCTATATGACAGAAAATACCCCAAAGTGACACCTTTCTAAAAACTGCACCATGCAAGGTGCTCAAAACAACATTCAAGAAGTTTACTTACTCTTCAGATGCTTAAAAGGAATTTTTGGATTGTGGAAGGAAAAAATAATCGTTTCACTTTTTGTCACAAAAAATTCATTTTAGACCCACATTTTTTTTTATTTTCGCAAGAGTAACAGGAAAATGTGGACCTCAAAATTTGTTGTGCAATTTCTCCCGAGCATATAAATACTCCATATGTGGGGAAAACCACTGTTTGGGCGAATATAATATAAGGAGCACCATTTGACTCTTTTGAAAGTAAAATTTGCTGAAATAATTAACGGACGCCATGTCACATTTGGAGAGGCCCTTATGTGCCTAAACAGTAGAAACCCCCTAAAGTGACATCATTTTGGAAACTAGACCCCTCAGGGAACTTATATAGATGTGTGGTGAGCCCCGTGAACCCCCTAGTGATTCACAGAAGTTTATAACATTGAACCGTGAAAATAAAAATATCCTATTTTCCTCACAAAAATGTTTTTTTGCACCAAATATTGCATTTTCGCAAGGGTAACAGGAGAAATTGCACACAATTTCCTATGCAATTTTTCCTGAGTATGCAGATACTCAATACGTGGAAAACTGCTGTTTGGGCTCTCAGCAGGGCTTGGAAGGTAAGGAGCTCCATTTGATTATTGAATGCAAAATTTGTTGGAATAGTTAGCGGACGCCATGTCGTGTTTGGAGAGCCCCTGATGATGCATCTACACACTGGAAACTGTACACAAGTGACAACATTTTGGAAACTAGACCCCTCAAGGAATGAACCTACATGTGTGTTGAGCACCTTGAATCCCCAGCTTTTTCACATAACTTTATAACGTAGAGTCGTGAAATAAAAAAAATAAAATTTTTGCCAAAAGAATGTTATTTTAGCCCCACTATTTTTATTTTCACAAGGATATCAAGATAAAATGGACCCCATAATTTGTTGTATAAATTCTTCTGTGTACACCAATACCCCATGTGTGGTAGAAAACTACTTTTGAGGCACAGTGCAAAGCTCAGAAGGGAAGAATCGCTATATTGGAGTTTACATTTTGCTAGACTGGTTTGATCATGTCAGGTCACATTGGCATCGCCCCTGAGTTGCGAGAACAGTAGAGGGATTTGCAGCCTCAGTGACCCGAGCTAATCTGGATGAGGTCATCGCTGCTCACTGATGCTGCCCCTGAGCAGCTTATTCATCCGTGCTTCTCAGCCTGAACAGTCGCATCTTCGCACTGTCCAGGTTGAAAACTATTTTTCCCAGACATTGATTACGGCGTGGAACAGAATGAAAAACATGAGCGGGATATTGCTGTTTTTATTTTAGTTTTATTACAGGAGATGAGGGATTCAATGGAATGGGTGTTAGTGCAGCATAACTGTGTTTGTTGTTTTTAAATAAATATGGAAAAAGTGTTTTCATTTTACTTCAAGTAAAAGCATTTATACTTGCTCTGTGCTTATTTGAAGTACAACTATAGGATTAGTATTGGAGAGGCATCTTATAAATGCCTCTCCGTTACTAATCCATGGGCTTGATGTTACCAGAAAATGCAAAGGATACCACGTTGACATCAGTCTCACAAATATGAACCCTGCTTGCGACAGGGCAATTGAGAAGAATCAAAATGGCAGAATTGGTGCATCAAAATATATGTACCTTTTCTGGGCAGCTGCAGGCTGCTATTTTTAGGCCAGGGGGCCAATATCCTTGGCCCATTACCAGCTTGAGAATACCAGCCCCCAGCTCTCTGCTTTAACTTAACTGGTTGTCAAAAATGGGGGGATCCCTTGCCATTTTTTAAAATTATTTATTTAAATAATTAAAAAAAAACCAGCTCTATTCTTTATTTTTGGTAACCAATCCGCAGCTGCCAGTTTTGCCTGGCTGATTATCAAAAATACAGGGAAACTCAAGACACTTTGATTTAAATTATTTATTTAGAGTGCAGGCTGATGATTACTCCCATCAGCCACTTCTGCTCTCATTGTTATTAGTGGCAGCAGCAGTCGGCGGATGGGAATAGTCATCCGATCAGCTGACAACTGTGACCAGAGGTAAATTGTTTACCTCCGATCACAGCTGAGGGCCCAACCGAGTCTCCCTGACCAGCTGTAATGATTATACCGCCAATTAGAAGCAATATTTGCCGCCTTGTCATGGACATGAAAGCGTGACAAACACTGGATGTTCTGGCACCTCATTCAAGTGAAGAGGGTCCAGATTCAGGCTCAGGTACTGTTCTGGTACCCGAACCGAACCTTTTTTTAACTGATTACTGAACCCAAACATCTAGGGGTTCACTCAGCTCTACATCTGATTTGCCTCTCTAGAAAGCCTATGAGCCGCTCTCACTGAAATTGTGTTTGGTCCTCCAGACCTTATCTTGATCTCCACTGTTCCTGTTAGCTGCCATTTCTTAATAACATTTTGAAGCAAGGAAAGACAACTTAAAATGCTGTGCTATCTTCTTGTAGCCTTCTCCTGCTTTAGGTCCACCAGCATTTTAATTTTCAGAGTGCTAGGCAGCTGCTTAGAAGAGCTTATGGCTGCTGTTTTTTGGCACAAGGTTAGAGAATGCTTGCTTTTTTATCAAGCTGGGAAATTTGCATCACCTGGCCTTTCCTAACGATAACCCTAACCGGCTAATTAAGGTCAGAAACCTTGGTCAAAGAAATCTGAGAGCAAAAATCTCCAAACTTTTGCACCAGCCCATTTTCCTTTTTTCTAAATCTTAAAATGAAAAAATATGAAAATACATATATTTTTCCGTAAAATACAAAGAAAATGTGTGATCTTTAATTTTAGAGATAATTTTATCTTCAACTTGCATAACTCCGCCAGATCCATTTTTTTCTCATACAGCTGTATTAGCGCCGGATTGCGCCTGATGTCCCAACGTTTCATCCATTTTTTGCCAGATCCATCAAACTTTAGTTTTCCAGTGGATGGAGAAAACGTCCAGAGCAATATTTTTTTTTTTCCGGCGGAAAACCGCACAACGACTGATTCGTCCATGCAGGTAGAAATGGCCAAATCCGGTGACCAGATCCAGTTTTTAACAGAAATCCAGCATTTTTCATTCTGGAATATCTCTCTCTCACTGTATTCCCGGGTGAAAAATAAAAAACGGATCCAGCAGAAATATGGATCCGTTGCATCAGTTTTTCACTATTTGTGACGGATCCGTTTTTTTATTAAATTAGCTGGATTATGCCAGAAACAAAAAACCTGATGTGTGAAAGTAGCCCTAGAGTAAATTTGACCTGGGTGTCCAAAATTTTACATGACACTGTAACTACTATCATACTGTTCCAATGTACTAGAATATAACTACTATAACTTATTTTCCACCATAATTTGCAAAATAAATCTTGCCAAATCAGACAAGGTGATTTTCTGGACTTGTTTTCTCATTTTGACTCTCATAGTTGTGGTCTATCTATGATGTCAATTACAGGCCTCTCTCATCTTTTTAAGTGGGAGAACTTGCACATTTGGTGGCTGACTAAATACTTTTCCCCTCACTATAACTACTATAATGCTGCCCCTATGTATATGAATACATCTATTATAATAATGCTGCTACAGTATGTATAAGAATATAACTATCATCTTCTTGCAAATACCCTTTTAACTGAAAAAATATGCTGGACAGTTTGCCAATATCATATTGTGTCAGGCAGTGTGCAACATCATGTTGTCCCTGCAAAGTAATATGAAACATTAAACTGTAAATAATTTTTTGTCTCATACATTTTTTAGATTCATAACCAGAATCTTTTAGCAGTATTTATAAATCTCCACCTATATATCTCATTTTCAGCATCCAGTGGATGTTATAGGTGTATCATATACTGCTGTGGGCGCTATACAGTCTAAGAGTGTGAATTGCGAGCGAATTGTCAGAGAGATAGGTTTAGGGAGTCGGGAGGAGTCGGACTAGTTGTAATATCAGCCCTTTACAGGGTAGGTTACAGCAGTTCATAGCACTGTTTGCCAGGCAGGTCTGTGCCAGTGCTGTGCACAGCATTTGGTGTAATCTAGCTCAGCCAATCCTTTTGGGCTAGTAGCATTGTCTGATAGTCATCTGAGTAGCCCACCTGTGAAGCTAGCTACACCGCCTGTGTATCTCAATTTTTACTGCATCTAACCCAGTTAACAGTTTTGGACCTAGGAGCAGTGTCTGCACGTCAGCAGAGTAGCCCGCCTGTGAAGCTAACTATACCGCCTGTGTACCTCAATTTTTACTGCATCTAATCCAGTTAATAGTTTTGGGCCTAGGAGCAGTGTCTGCACGTCAGCAGAGTAGCCCGCCTGTGAAGCTAACTATACCGCCTGTGTACCTCAATTTTTACTGCATCTAATCCAGTTAATAGTTTTGGGCCTAGGAGCAGTGTCTGCACGTCAGCAGAGTAGCCCACCTGTGAAACTAACTATACCGCCTGTGTATCTCAATTTTTACTGCATCTAATCCAGTTAATAGTTTTGGGCGTAGGAGCAGTGTCTGCACGTCAGCCGAGTAGCCCGCCCGTGAAACTAACTATACCGCCCATGTATCTAAATTTTTACTGCATCTAATCCAGTTAATAGTTTTGGGCCTAGGAGCAGTGTCTGCATGTCAGCAGAGTAGCCCGCCTGTGAAACTAACTTTACCGCCTGTGTATCTCTATTTTTACTGCATCTAATCCAGTTAATAGTTTTGGGCCTAGGAGCAGTGTCTGCACATCGATAGAGTAGCCTGCCGGTGAAACTAACTACACTGCCTGTGAATCTCAATTTTTACTGCATCCAATCCAGTTAATAGTTTTGGACCTAGGAGCAGTGACTGCACGTCAGCAGAGTAGCCCGCCTGTGAAACTAACCATACCGTCTGTGTATTTCTTTTTTTACTGCATCTAATCCAGTTAATAGTTTTTGGCCTAGGAGCAGTGTCTGCACGTCAGCAGAGTAGCCCGCCTTTGAAACTAACTACACCGCCTGTGTATCTCAATTTTTACTGCATTTAATCCAGTTAATAGTTTTGGGCCTAGGAGCAGTGCCTGCACGTCAGCAGAGTAGCCCGCGTGTGAAACTAACTATACCGCCTGTGTATCTAAATTTTTACTGCATCTAATCCAGTTAATAAATTTGGGGCTAGGAGCAGTGTCTGCACGTCAGCAGAGTAGCCCTCCTGTGAATCTAACTACACTGCCTGTGTATCTCAATTTTTGCTGCATCTAATCCAGTTAATAGTTTTGAGCCTAGTGCCACAGTTCTGCTCGGTTTTCATCCATCGGTTGTTGTGCCAACAACTGCAGATACAGAGTTGCCAATTAGTTAAGCACTAAAATGAGGCATGTTGGAAAGGGAAAAAAAGGTTGTGTCCGTGGGGTAGGTGGTAAAGCAACAGTAACATCTGCAGAACAAAGACCATCTTCCAGCCAAAGTAAGATGTCTACTTCTTTTCGTGTATAATCTGATATGATCCCTTTCTTACGACCATCGCTACAAACATCGCCAAAAATTCCAGATGAGGCACGAAAACAGCTGGTGCTTGAACAGATATCAAGTGCTTGTTCAAGTGGGCTCTCCTCCATGTCAACTTCAACATCACAACTACTCCAGTCCTCAGAGTTGTCACCCCAATTGCACTTGCTTCCTCACAGCTCCCAAGTCTCCAGCCACCCATCTGAGCATTGGGTAACACACATGGTTGAGTCTGTAGAGCTGTTTACGCATACTATAGCCTGGGAATCAGAGGTCTGCTCCAGAGGTTCTGTGAATCCATACGAGAAAATGATCTGCACTGATGCCCAGAATCTTTGTGAGTCGGATCTAGGCCTAGATGTAGAAGGTTCTGAGCATAATGTAGACCCCCATTCCCAAACTGTAACTCCTGTTGGTGGAGACAATGAGGAAGATGATGATGAGACTGAGATACCTGATTGGAACGAAAACTTGACTTTTCGGTCAGGGCAGGAAGAGGTTGGCTCTGAGGACGACGGGTGTGAGAACACACAGGATGATGATGACGAGGTTGTATACCCTACTTACTGTCAACCCCCAGTCCGCCAGTCCATGACGTCAGCAGAGGAGGTGGAGGAGGATGCTAGTGATGAGTCTGATGACGAGGTTACGTTGCGCCTTTATGGACAGAGACGGAGTACTGGAAGCACGTCAACAACTACATCCTCAACAACAACTGTGCCTCAGACCAGAAGTCGTGGTAGCTCTTCAGGTCGTACGGGCTCTGAGCCTTGCATAGCCTGGGCGTTTTTTGACATTGCAAAGGATGACCCAACTCATGTTGTCTGTAAGATTTGTCAACAAAATCTCAGTAGAGGACAAAAAATGACTAGCTTGAGTACTTCATGCATGAACCGTCACATGGATATGAGGCATAAGTTGCAGTGGGAAGCTCACTGTGCTACAATGCGGCCTAGTGCGATGGCTCAACCACCGTCTGCCCCATCAAGTGCATCCACGTCCTCTTCATCCTCTGTGACTGTGGGGACAGCAGTCGCACATGGTTTTGGACGCAAACCTTACACCTTTTTACCTGCAACAGCCAGTGTGATTGGCAGGTCGTCAGGACATTTGCAAGCGGAAACACCTGCTGTTGCTGAGCACTCTCCGACATTAACACCACATTTTGATCAAGGCAACATAGCATCTCCGCCTGCACCTTCCTCACAGACCAGCAGTTTGCCGGGGACACCCTACTCAACTCTGTCTAAGAACGGCAGCCAGCCCTCAGTCCCTCAGATGTGGACAAGTAAAAGACCATTTCCTCCTAGCCATGACAAAGCTAAGAGGTTGAATTTCTCCATCAGCAAGCTGTTGGCTACAGAAATGCTGCCTTTCTGCCTGGTGGACACAGAGGATTTTCGAGACCTTATGTCCCTCGCAGTGCCCCAGTACCAGATGCCCAGTTGCCACTACTTCTCAAAGAAAGCTGTGCCTGCGCTACACCAGCATGTCGCACACAACATCACTGCTTCCTTGAGAATCACTGTGTGTGACAGGGTGCATTTCACCACAGACACTTGGACGAGTAGACATGGACAGGGGCGTTACATGTCGGTGACTGGGTAACTACGGCGACATCGGGAGAAGGGGCTGCTGTCCAAGTCTTGCCATTCCCATGAGTTGCTCATCGATCCTCTGTATTTAGAAGTTCCTCCACTGCTTCTGCCTCCTCAACCTCCTCTCGGTCCTCCCCCTGCACCCAAAGCCTGTCTGGTAATTCCACCCACGTTGTAATTGCACAGAAGGAATCCTGCACACCTCCTCACTATGCTGTCACCAGGGCACAACGACATCAGGCAGTGTTTACATTTAAATGTCTGGGAAATGTGGTCACACAGCTGAAGAGTTGTGGTCAGCTCTGGAGACCGAGTTCCATCAATGGTTGTCTCCACTCAACCTGCAGCAAGGGAAGGCTGTGTGCGACAATGCTGCAAACCTGGGTGCGGCCCTTCGCCGTGGCAATGTCACACACGTGCCTTGTATGGCTCACGTTTTGAACCTGGTTGTCCAGCAATTTTTATCCCACTATCCCGGACTAGATGGGCTTCTGCAGAGGGCACGGTCACTGTGTGCTCACTTCCGCCGTTCGCATCCTGCAGCTCATCGACTTACATCCCTACAGAAGTCGTTGTGCCTGCCAGTTCACCGGCTGAAATGCGATGTGCCCACATGGTGAAATTCAACTCTGCACTTGTTGCAGCGACTGTGGCAGCAACAACGAGCCCTGGTGCAATACATTATGACGTATAGCCTGAGCCAACGAGATCAAGAGGTGGGGCAAATCACGCTGCAGGAGTGGTCTCAGATCAGGGACCTATGCACCCTTCTGCACAGTTTTGAAATAGGAACAAAGATGTTTAGTGCTGACTAGGGTTGAGCGAAACGGGTCGAAAATTTTCAGAAGTCGCCGACTTTTGGCAAAGTCGGGTTTCATGAAACCCGACCCGACCCCTGTGTGGGGTCGGCCATGAAGTCGGTGATCTTCTGAATCTGGAATCGGAATTCCGATACCGATTCCCGATATGTTTAAGATATCGGGAATTGGTATCGGAATTCAGATTTAAGTGTAAAATAAAGAATTAAAATAAAAAATATCGCTATACTTACCCTCTGACGCGCCCTGGTACTAACCAGGCACCTTCCTTCCTTCTAATCAGCGCTTCCAAGACCCGCGGTGACGTCGCGGTGACGTCGCGGCTTGTGATTGGTCGCGCGACCGCCCATTTGACCGCTCGTGCGACCAATCAGAAGCCGTGACGTCACCGCGACATCACCGAAGGTCCTGGAAGCGCTGATTCGAAGGAAGAAAGGCTGCCGGAAAGAAGCAGGGTGAGTCCGAGGGTGAGTATATACCTAATAGGAATATACTCACCCTCGGACGCGCCCTGCTTCTTTCCGGCAGCCTTCCTTCCTTCGAATCAGCGCTTCTACGACCTTCGGTGACGTCGCGGTGACGTCACGGCTTCTGATTGGTCGCGCGACCAATCACAAGCCGCGACGTCACCGCGACGTCACCGCGGGTCTTGGAAGCACTGATTAGAAGGAACGAAGGTTCCCGGTTAGTACCAGGGCGCGTCAGAGGGTAAGTATAGCGATATTTTTTATTTTAATTCTTTATTTTCCACTTAGATATGGATCGCTGGGCCTGAAGGAGAGTTTCCTCTCCTTCAGACCCTGGGAACCATTGGAAACCCAATGCACTGCATTGGGTTTAGAGTTTCGGCCGACCCCGACCCCGACTTTTTTACAGGATCGGCCGATTTCACTCGACCCGACTTTTGAAAAAGTCGGGTTTCGTGAAACCCGACCCGATCCTGTAAAAGTAAAAGTCGCTCAACACTAGTGCTGACGATGCCATTACCAGCATGACCATTCTGGTGACTTACATGCTGGAGCACACCTTAAACAGTGTTCAGAGTCAGGTGGTGGAACAAGAGGAGGAGGAGGAGGAACAGAAGGAGTCGTATGCAGAAGGGATTATATCTCCAAGGTCAAGAAGGTTGGCAGCCCCAAGGCAGTTGGCATTGGAGGCTGGGGGAGAGGGATTAACGAGGGCGCATGGTAGCAGCAAAACTGTTGAGGAAGGTGCAGGAGGCGAGGAAGAAGTGGAGGACGAACTGGCACTGGGCATGGAAGACTCATCAGATGAGTTTAGCGCTGCTGGTGGTGTGCTGACAAATAAGCGCACGCGGCTGTCCAGTGACAATGTAGACAGACTAACGTTCATCAAGATGAACAAATCCTGGATCCGCAAGGACTTTTCTACCCCTGTATCATCTTGGGGAGACTAAAAGCTTGATGATTTTTGAAAATCACCTCACCAACCGTTTTAAAAAACTCTGGCGAAATTGATGCCACTTAAGTGGTGTCTGTGGCCGAATTTTTGGAAAAGATGGAGACTCTTTATTTAGTCCCCTTGCTGAGTTTTACATGATGTTGCCATCGTCAATTCCATGTGGGTGGAGTCGTCTGAAGAGTTGTTTACTCATACTATGTCCTGGGATTCAGAGGTCTGCTCCAAAGCTTCAGTGTCTGTTAGTCAGCAGAGTAGCCCAGCCACCCACCGCCTGTTTACCTAAGTACTATTTTTAATGGCATCTGGCCCAGGAAATCCTTTTGGTCCTAGTAACATTTAGTGCTACTCAGCAGCGTACCCCACCCATGAAGCAATCTACACCACCTGTTTACCTAACTACTATTTTGTAACGGCATCTAGCCCAAGAAATCCTTTTGGGCCTAGTAGAATTTGGTGCTACTCAGCAGCGTACCCCACCCATGAAGCAAGCTACACTGCTTGTTTACCTAAGTACTATTTTGTAACAGCATCTAGCCCAGGAAATCCTTTTGGGCCCAGTAGAATTTGGTGCTACTCTGCAGTGTACCACACCCATGAAGCAAGCGACACCGCCTGTTTACCTAAGTACTATTTTTAACGGCATCTGGCCCAAGAAATCCTTTTGGGCCTAGTAAAGTTTAGCACTACTCAGCAGCGTACCCCATCCATGAAGCAAGCTACACTGCCTGTTTACCTAACTACTATTTTCTAACGGCATCTAGCCCAGGAAATCCTTTTGGGCCTAGTAGAATTTAGTGCTACTCAGCAGCGTACCCCAACCATGAAGCAAGCTACACCACCTGTTTACCTAACTACTATTTTGTAACAGCATCTAGCCCAGGAAATCCTTTTGGGCCTAGTAGAATTTGGTGCTACTCAGCAGCATACCCCACCCATGAAGCAAGCTACACCGCCTGTTTACCTAAATACTATTTTTTAATGTCATCTAGCCCATGAAATCCTTTTGGGCCTAGTAGAATTTAGTGCTACTCAGCAGCGTACCACACCCATGAAGCAAGCTACCCCGCCTTCTTCCTTTCTCAATCTAACCCCTCGGCTCTGGGGTGTCCACTCTTCCTCCAGCTCTCTCCTTCTCATAGGTGGACTACTGCGTGTTTTCACACTGTGGCGAATCTTTTGGGCCCAGGCATAAGAAGTCGTCGAAGTAATGGATAATATATGCAGCCTTACAAACATCCATGACGACACATTCGAGGAAGCAACTAAACGCCTCAAATAGTGAGCAGGATAAGGAGCACCCCATGGGCAAACAGCGATCTATGTAGTATGCTCCTTCACAGAAGCAGCCCAATGGGAGGACACTATTCGGAGGCACAGGTAGTAACCGGAACGCCCCCTCAATGTCTGTTTTGGCCATTAGGGTGCCCCTTAACAACTTCTTAACCCACCTGATTGCCTCGTCAAAGGAGGTACAGTACATAGTACAGTACTTGGTTCCGCGTCGATGTTGTCGTTTACTGACCTGCCCCTTGGATATGACAAATGGTGGATTAGTCTGAATGTATTGGGTTCATTTTTTGGCACGACTCCCAACGGGGGTACCACTACGTCTTCTAAGTAAAGTGTTCTGAATGGACCATTCTACCTAAAGATATATATATATTTTTTTTTTTTGTCAAGACTTCTGGGTGTTGGTAGAGTGATTTTAGATTTTTACTTCAGCCTTTCTTGATTTTAGAAGGGCATGACATGCCTATATCTGTGTCTCCTCCTCCTTTTACTCCTCCACCTCTTTTCTTTTCGCATGACTATATGTAGTTGTGACTTTTCCATGTGTTTGTTGTGTCTTTTGAGCAGTTTGTCAGCTTTTGGACACCATTTAAGGTGTTTTCTATGTGTTTTCTATGTGTTTGTATATGTTTGTGTTTGCCTGCCATTGGTTTCAATGGGGTTCGACGGTGTTCGTCGAACGTTCGACAAACATTCGTCGAACACGTCCCTGTTCGATGAACCAAACCCAAACACTAGGGAGGTGGCTCAACACTAGTCGCCTGATTGACTGATCTATACCATGCAATATGATAGCTGCATTGCATTTTAGGGGAACTCACACAGTGATTTCTGAGGTCTTGTCAACATTCTGGGACAGCACGGTGGCTCAGTGGTTAGCATTGCAGTACTGGGGTCCTGGGTTCAAATCCCATGAAGGACAACATCTGCAAGGAGTTTGTATGTTCTCTCCGTGTTTGCGTGGGTTTCATCCGGGCACTCCGGTTTCCTCCCACATTCCAAAGACATACTGATAGGGAATTTAGATTGTGAGCCCCATCGGGGACAGCGATGATAATGTGTGCAAACTGTAAAGCGCTGCGGAATATGTTAGCGTTATATAAAAAATAAAGATTATTCTGCAACTAATGCAATCTTCTGTAAAGCACAAAGATTGGCAAATATTTTTTTGTGTTTTGCATGAATCAAATTGCAAAATCTTTGACTTTCCTAGGACCGGTGGCAAAGGAGGTTAATAGTGACCTGTGTTTGGCAGTACTGATGCCTGGCCAGAAGCTCCAAGTTATGCAGATTCTGCTGTTGCTAGAGGCTCCCACATTCCTAGCGGTGGTTTGGTTGTATTTTTCTTTGACACTACCACATCCATTGCCATTGTCACTTTTTCTTGTACTGTGTAATTTGCAATGAGTTGAAAGGTGATAGATATTTTGGGTGTCGATTTTTATTAATGTTAAAATGCTAATTTCATGAATTACACTAAAATTTGAATGGCATTTATGTGATTTGGTCATCTATAGTTATCAAAAAATGGTCAGAATATTGCAGATTAATTGTTTCCTGCCTTATTCCAAGAGCCATAAGTTTTTGTTTTTTTTCTATCAACATCGCCATATCAGGGCTTGATTTTGGTGGGACATATTCTAGTTTTAGAATGACACAGTTCACTTTAATAATAATAATAATAATAATCTTTATTTTTATATAGCGCTAACATATTCCGCAGCGCTTTACAGTTTTGCACACATTATCATCACTGTCCCCGATGGGGCTCACAATCTAGAATCCCTATCAGTATGTCTTTGGAATGTGGGAGGAAACCGGAGTGCCCGGAGGAAACCCACGCAAACACAGAGAGAACATACAAACTCTTTGCAGATGTTGTCCTGGGTGGGATTAGAACCCAGGACCCCAGCGCTGCAAGGCTGCTGTGCTAACCACTGCGCCACCATGCTGCCCATTCACTTTCTCATATACGGTAATTTCCTGAAAACATGGAAAAAAAAACAAATGTGTTGATATTGCAAAACAAAAACAAAACCCTACATTTCTGCCATATCTTTTTAGGTACAGGCCAATGTTGGGTATATAAAATCTTGAAACTGATTCATAAATTCCTTATCAACTGATGATGAAAATATACCACATAATTCGATAAGGGGTTTAATTGCTTTATATGTTCAGACTGATGATTTTAAAGCCTGCATTATTTCAATGGGCTGTGGAATTGAGAATGGGCTCTTAAGTTCCTTATAAGCATGATGTATTCACAGACCGTGGACCCTTGACAAAGCCGGCAGGCGAAACTGGTCAGGCATTATCTGGTCAGACATTTTAAGGGACAAGAGTTCAAATATTGATTTTATAGGACATACAGTTAGGTCCATATATATTTGGACAGAGACAACATTTTTCTAATTTTGGTTATAGACATCACCACAATGAATTTTAAACAAAACAATTCAGATGCAGTTGAAGTTCAGACTTTCAGCTTTCATTTGAGGGTATCCACATTAAAATTGAATGAAGTGTTTAGGAGTTTCAGCTCCTTAACATGTGCCACCCTGTTTTTAAAATGACCAAAAGTAGTTGGACAGATTCAATAATTTTAAATAAAATGTTCATTTCTAGTACTTGGTTGAAAACCCTTTGTTGGCAATGACTGCCTGAAATCTTGAACACAAGGACATCACCAGACGCTGTGTTTCCTCATTTTTGACGCTCTGCCAGGCCTTCACTGCGGTGGTTTTCAGTTGCTGTTTGTTTGTGGGCCTTTCTGTCTGAAGTTTAGTCTTTAACAAGTGAAATGCATGCTCAATTGGGTGGAGATCAGGTGACTGACTTGGCCAATCAAGAATATTGCACTTCTTTGCTTTAATAAACTCCTGGGTTGCTTTGGCTTTATGTTTTGGGTCATTGTCCATCTGTAGTATGAAACGACGACCAATCAGTTTTGCTGCATTTCGCTGGATCTGAGCACACAGTATGGCTCTGAATACCTCAGAATTCATTCGGCTGCTTCTGTCCTGTGTCCCGCCATCAATAAACACTAGTGACCCAGTGCCACCGGCAGCCATGCATGCCCAAGCCATCACACTGCCTCCACCGTGTTTTACAGATGATGTGGTAGGCTTTGGATCATGAGCTGTACCACGCCTTCACCATACTTTTCTCTTTCCATCATTCTGGTAGAGGTTGATCTTGGTTTCATCTGTCCAAAGAATGTTCTTCCAGAACTGTGCTGGCTTTTTTAGATGTTTTTTAGCAAAGTCCAGTCTAGCCTTTTTATTCTTGATGCTTATGAGTGGCTTGCACCGTTCAGTGAACCCTCTGTATTTACTTTCATGCAGTCTTCTCTTTATGGTAGATTTGGATATTGATGCGCCGACCTCCTGGAGAGTGTTGTTCACTTGGTTGGCTGTTGTGAAGGGGTTTCTCTTCATCATGGAGATTATTCTGTGATCATCAACCACTGTTGCCTTCCGTGGGCGCCCAGGTCTTTTTGCATTGATGAGTTCCCCAGTGCTTTCTTTCTTTCTCAGTATGTATCAAACTGTAGATTTTGCCATTCCTAATATTGTAGCAAATTCTCGGATGGGTTTTTTCTGTTTTCGCAGCTTAAGAATGGCTTGTTTCACCTGCATGGAGAGCTCCTTTGACCTCATGTTTACTTCACAGCAAAACTTTCCAAATGCAAGCACCACACCTCAAATCAACTCCAAACCTTTTATCTGCTTAATTGAGAATGAAATAACGAAGGGATTGCCCACACCTTTCCATGAAATAGCCATGGAGTCAATTGTCCAATTACTTTTGGTCCCTTTAAAAACAGGATGGCACATGTTAAGGAGCTGATACTCCTAAACCCTTCATCCAATTTTAATGTGGATACCCTCAAATGAAAGCTGAACGTCTGAACTTCAACTGGATCTGAATTGTTTTGTTTAAAATTCATTGTGGTAATGTCTAAAACAAAATTAGAAAAATGTTGTCTCTGTCCAAATATATATGGACCTAACTGTAATTGTTAGTTTCTCCAAGTGGAGAAGTTTGGCCACTGTAGGCTTACATAACCAGGGCAACAAAGAGACCATGTGCATTTAGTCTACAGTAATGCAGCAGAGGAGATGGAGTAAGAGCACAGCAAGCAAAGATGGGAAACCAGCCCTATTGCAACATAGGGCAGCAAGAATCAACCCTAGAAGTTAATGGAAATTTAAAGTAAACAATTATGATGATGATAGATAGATATGTATGTTTTTCTAATATATAAAAAAGTTTCAAAAAATGATAGGAAATTGATAATCATGCAATGCTATTGTAATCAAAAAGCGCTGAGCATTATTTTTAGACTTTTTTTTTTGCTTTTTACAATCAACAAATTGATATCACCGTAAACAATTTAGGAAGAAAACATAATCGTTTTGTATTTAACCAGTGCCAAAATTCCTGAACTCCATCTGGTGGTCTTGTGAGGTAATAACATCAAGCACAAAGCAGAGGACATACTGTATCTGATGATTCTGCTCCCAGAATGAAACAAATATTCCTGTAATAACTTCAGATATTAGTTCAGAAATATGGCCCAGGGTTATACTATGCTTAGAACTACATATTGAAGCAACTATAAGAAAACTGCTGACACTGGAATATAGATCAAGAGTTCTAACTTACTTAATTCTAATATTTATCAAGTCATTGTAATTTTTCAAATTTGGTCAGGTGGTCGGCCATCCACACTGTGCTTCGTATTTGTGGATTTAAAGAGGACTTTTTATGAAATTTTTCCTGCTGAACTGGACACACCATGTAATAGTGTCAACAGAACGGAATAAAACTTTTTGTTGTTTTTTTTATTTCGCCTTTGCGTTGTGGAGATATTAGTAATCAAATATTTGGTACCCAATGAGTTAACTTTAGTTAAGTCTAAAAAGGTGTTATTAGATAGTTTTCACTGGAGGCGTGTACTTTTGCCTCCTGTATAATGCTCACCAACCATAAGCAGGCGGCAACATAGAAGTGCAGAAGGACTTGTGATTATGTCATCAGGGTTCACATGCCAGCAGTCCACAGACACTGCCAGCAGGAGTGTACAATGTAAATAAGCAATGAAGATACATGATGCAGTACAGAAGTGTGGAAATATTATTCACATATCTGTGCTTTGCTGACAGGAGTTGTGGACACAGGACATGTGACCCTGGTGACATCATCTTAGTTCCTTTTGCACTTCTATGCTCCTGTCTTTTTATGATTGGCCAGAGTTATACAGGAGACAGAAGTACAAAACCCCAGTGAAAACTAACACCTGCTTGGACTTAACTAACAGTAACTTATTAGCTGTGATATATTGGATTGCTAATATCTCAGCAACTGAGAGATGAAATTAAAGAAAACATGCTTTATTCCACTTGGCAGTCATTACTGCTTCATGTGTACAATTTACCCTTAAACAATTTGGTTGAAGCTCCTCTTTAACCCCTTAAGCCCCGAGGGTGGTTTGCACGTTAATGACCGTGCCAATTTTTACAATTCTGACCACTGTCCCTTTATGAGGTTATAACTCTGGAACGCTTCAACGAATCTTGGCGATTCTGACAATGTTTTCTCGTGACATATTGTACTTCATTATAGTGGTAACATTTATTCGATATAACTTGCGTTTATTTGTGAAAAAAACAGAAATTTGGCGAAAATTTAGAAAATTTCGCAATTTTCCAACTTTAAATATTTATGCCCTTAAATCACAGAGATATGTCACGCATAATACTTAATAAGTAACATTTACCACATGTCTACTTTACATCAGCACAATTTTGGAACCAAAATTTTTTTTTGTTAGGGAGTTATAAGGATTAAAAGTTGACCAGCAATTTCTCATTTTTGCAACACCATTTTTTTTTAGGGACCACATCTCATTTGAAGTCATTTTGAGGGGTCTATATGATAGAAAATACCCAAGTGTCACACCATTCTAAAAACTGCACCCCTCAAGGTGCTCAAAACCACATTCAAGAAGTTTATTAACCCTTCAGGGGTTTCACAGGAATTTTTGGAATGTTTAAATAAAAATGAATATTTAACTTTTTTTCACACAAAATTTATTTCAGCTCCAATTTGTTTTATTTTACCAAGGGTAACAGGATAAAATGGATGCCAAACATTGTTGTACAATCTGTACTGAGTATGCTGATACCTCATATGTGGGGGTAAACCACTGTTTGGGCGCATGGCAGAGCTCGGAAGGAAAGGAGCGCCATTTGACTTTTCAATGCAAAATTGACAGGAATTGAGATGGCACGCCATGTTGCGTTTGGAGAGCCCCTGATGTGCCTAAACATTGGAACCCCTCACAAGTGACACCATTTTGAAAAGTAGACCCCTTAAGGAACTTATCTAGATGTGTGGTGAGCACTTTGACCCAACAAGTGCTTCACAGAAGTTTATAATGCAGAGCCGTAAGAATAAAAAATCTTATTTTTTCACAAAAATGATATTTTCGCCCCCAATTTTTTATTTTCCCAAGGGTAAGAGAAGAAATTAGACCACAAAAGTTGTTGTGCAATTTGTCCTGAGTGTGACGATACCCCATATGTGGGGGTAAACCACTTTTTGGGCGCATAGCAGAGCTCGGAAGGGAAGGAGCGCCATTTGACTTTTCAATGCAAAATTGACTGGAATTAAGATGGGACGCCATGTTGGTTTGGAGAGCCCCTGATGTGCCTAAACATTAAAACCCCCCACAAGTGACACCATTTTGGAAACTAGACCCCCCAAGGAACTTATCTAGATGTGTTTTGAGAGCTTTGAACCTCCAAGTGTTTCACTACAGTTTATAACGCAGAGCCGTTAAAATATATATTTTTTTTTTCGCAAAAATTATTTTTTAGCCCCCAGTTTTGTATTTTCACAAGGGTAACAGAATAAATTGGACCCCAAAAGTTGTTGTCCAATTTGTCCTGAGTACGCTGATACCCAATATGTGGGGGGGAACCACTGTTTGGGCGCATGGCAGAGCTCGGAAGGGAAGGAGCGCCATTTGGAATGCAGACTTAGATGGATTGGTCTGCAGGAGTCACGTTGCATTTGCAGAGCCCCTGATGTACCCGAACAGTACAAACCCCCCACAAGTGACCCCATAATAGAAACTAGACCTCCCAAGGAACTTATCTAGATGTGTTGTGAGAACTTTGAACCCCTAAGTGTTTCACTACAGTTTATAACGCAGAGGCGTGAAAATAAAAATTCTTTTTTTTTTCACAAAAATGATTTTTTGGCCCCCAGCTTTGTATTTTTACAAGGGTAACAGAATAAATTGGACCCCAAAAGTTGTTGTCCAATTTGTCCTGAGTACGCTGATACCCAATATGTGGGGGGGAACCACTGTTTGGGCGCATGGCAGAGCTCGGAAGGGAAGGAGCGCCATTTGGAATGCAGACTTAGATGGATTGGTCTGCAGGAGTCACGTTGCATTTGCAGAGCCCCTGATGTACCCAAACAGTACAAACCCCCCACAAGTGACCTCATATTGGAAACTAGACCTCCCACGGAACTTATCTAGATGTGTTGTGAAAACTTTGAACCCCCAAGTGTTTCACTACAGTTTACAACGCAGAGCCGTGAAAATAAACAATCCTTTTTTTTTCCCACAAAAATGATTTTTAGCCCCCCAAATTTTTATTTTCCCAAGGATAAGAAGAGAACTTGGACCCAAAAAGTTGTTGTCCAATTTGTCTCGAGTACGATGATACCCCATATGTTGGGGTAAACCCCTGTTTGGGCGCACGGGAGAGCTCGGAAGTGAAGGATCACTGTTTTACTTTTTCAATGCAGAATTGGCTGGAATTGAGATTGGACGCCATGTCGCGTTTGGAGAGCCCCTGATGTGCCTAAACAGAGGAAACCCCCCAATTATAAATGAAACCCTAATCCAAACGCACCCCTAACCCTAATCCCAACTGTAACCCTAACCACACCTCTAACCCAGACACACCCCTAACCCTAATCCCAACTGTAACCCTAACCACACACCTAACCCTGACACACCCCTAATTCTAATCCCAACCCTAATCCCAACCGTAAATGTAATCCAAACCCTAACCCTAGCCCTAACCCTAGCCCTAACCCTAACCCTAGCCCTAACCCTAGCCCTAACCCTAATGGGAAAATGGAAATAAATACATTTTTTTTAATTTTATTATTTTTCCCTAAGGCTAGGTTCACATTGCGTTAGGGAAATCCATTTAGCGCTAGCGGATTGCGCTAACTGTTGTGAATTCTGTGGCTGAATTCACTTCTGTGGTCACAAGTGGTATTGCAGTCTCTGGGCTTCCTCCCTCAGGTGTTTTGGTGAGCTCGTTGGCTGCCTTGCTATTTAGCTCCACCTGAGTCTGTCTTCCTTGCTCTTTGTCAATGTTCCAGTGTTGGATCTGAGCTACTGCATCTTTCCTTGGGCCTGCTGCTCTGCTAGATAAGTGCTTCTAGTTTGTTTTCTGTTTTTTCTGTCCAGCTTGCTATTAACTTTTGCTGGAAGCTCTGAGAAGCAAAGGGGTGCACCGCCGTGCTGTTAGTTCGGCACGGTGGGTCTTTTTGCCCCTTTGCGTGGTTTTCGTTTTAGGGTTTTTTGTAGACTGCATAGTTCTCTTTGCTATCCTCGCTCTGTCTAGAATATCGGGCCTCACTTTGCTGAATCTATTTCATTCCTACGTTTGTCTTTTCATCTTGCTAACAGTCATTATATGTGGGGGGCTGCCTATTCCTTTGGGGTATTTCTCTGAGGTAAGTCAGGCTTGTATTTCTATCTTCAGGCTAGTCAGCTCCTCAGGCAGTGCCGAGTTGCATAGGTAGTGATAGGGGCAATCCACTGCTGCTTATAGTTGTGTGAGGATAGATCAGGTACTGCAGTCTACAGAGATTCCACGTCTCAGAGCTCGTCCTATTGTTTTTGGTTATTGCCAGATCTCTGTATGTGCGCTGATTACTGCACGCTGTGTTGCCTGATTGCCAGCCATAACAGTACAAGGAGCCACACCAATGATTCCCAATAGAGGGAAAAAAGAAATCCTGACAGCATTTTTTTTTCTTAGCTCTGTCTTCAGTCTTTTTTTTCCCCTAGACATTAGAGTGCTTCAGGACACAGCTGTGGACATGGATATTCAGGCTCTGTGCTCCTCAATGGATAATCTCGTTGTAAATGTACAAAAGATTCAAGATACTATTGATCAGAAATCGATGCTAGAACCAAGAATTCCGATTCCTGATTTGTTTTTTGGTGACAGAACTAAATTCCTGAGCTTCAGAAATAATTGTAAGCTATTTTTGGCCTTGAAACCTCATTCTTCTGGTAATCCTATTCAACAGGTTTTGATTATTATTTCTTTTTTGCGCGGCGACCCACAGGACTGGGCGTTTTCTCTTGCACCAGGAGATTCTGCATTGAGTAATGTTGATGCATTTTTCCAGGCGCTGGGATTGCTTTACGATGAGCCTAATTCAGTGGATCAGGCTGAGAAAAATCTGCTGGCTTTATGCCAGGGTCAGGATGATGTAGAAGTATATTGTCAGAAATTTAGGAAGTGGTCAGTACTCACTCTGTGGAATGAATCTGCACTAGCGGCTTTGTTCAGAAAGGGTCTCTCTGAAGCTCTGAAGGATGTAATGGTGGGATTTCCTATGCCTGCTGGTTTGAATGAGTCTATGTCCTTGGCCATTCAGATCGGTCGTCGCTTGCGCGAGCGTAAATCTGTGCACCATCTGGCGGTATTGTCTGAGAGTAAACCTGAGCCTATGCAGTGCGACAGGACTATGACTAAAGTAGAACAGCAAGAACACAGACATCTGAACAGACTGTGTTTCTATTGTGGTGATTCTACTCATGCTATTTCTAATTGTCCTAAACGCACTAGGCGGTTCGATAGCTCTGCCGTTATTGGTACTGTACAGTCCAAATTCCTTTTGTCCATTACCTTAATGTGCTCTTTGTCATCGTATTCTGTCATGGCGTTTGTGGATTCAGGCGCTGCCCTGAATCTGATGGATTTGGATTATGCTAAACGTTGTGGATTTTTCTTGGAGCCTTTGCGGTGTCCTATTCCGTTGAGAGGGATTGATGCTACACCTTTGGCCAAGAATAAGCCTCAGTACTGGGCCCAGCTGACCATGTGCATTGCTCCTGCACATCAGGAAGTTATTCGCTTTCTGGTACTGCATAATTTGCATGATGTGGTCGTGTTGGGGTTGCCATGGCTACAAACCCATAATCCAGTATTGGATTGGAACTCTATGTCGGTAACCAGCTGGGGTTGTCAGGGAGTACATGGTGATGTTCCATTTTTGTCTATTTCGTCATCCATTCCTTCTGACATCCCAGAGTTCTTGTCGGACTTTAAGGATGTATTTGAAGAGTCCAAGTCTGATGCCCTACCTCCGCATAGGAATTGTGATTGTGCTATCGATTTGATTCCTGGTAGTAAATTCCCTAAGGGTCGTTTATTTAATTTGTCCGTACCTGAACACACCGCTATGCGCAGTTATGTGAAGGAGTCCCTGGAGAAGGGACATATTCGCCCATCGTCGTCACCATTGGGAGCAGGGTTCTTTTTTGTAGCCAAGAAGGATGGTTCGCTAAGACCGTGTATTGATTACCGCCTTCTTAATAAGATCACTGTTAAGTTTCAGTATCCCTTGCCATTGATTTCTGACTTGTTTGCTCGTATTAAGGGGGCTAGTTGGTTTACTAAGATTGATCTTCGTGGTGCGTATAATCTGGTGAGAATCAGGCAGGGAGATGAATGGAAAACGGCATTTAATACGCCCGAGGGTCATTTTGAGTATCTGGTGATGCCGTTCGGACTTGCCAATGCTCCATCTGTTTTTCAGTCTTTTATGCATGACATTTTCCGTGAGTATCTGGATAAATTCTTGATTGTTTACTTGGATGACATTTTGATCTTCTCAGATGATTGGGAGTCTCATGTGAAGCAAGTCAGAATGGTTTTCCAGGTACTGCGTGCTAATTCCTTGTTCGTGAAGGGATCAAAGTGTCTCTTCGGTGTGCAGAAAGTTTCATTTTTGGGGTTCATCTTTTCCCCTTCTACTATCGAGATGGATCCGGTTAAGGTTCAGGCCATCCAGGATTGGACTCAGCCGACATCTCTAAAAAGTCTGCAGAAATTCCTGGGCTTTGCTAATTTTTATCGTCGCTTCATCTGTAATTTTTCTAGCATTGCCAGACCATTGACCGATTTGACCAAGAAGGGTGCTGATTTGGTTAATTGGTCTTCTGCTGCCGTGGAAGCTTTTCAGGAGTTGAAGCGTCGTTTTTGCTGTGCCCCTGTGTTGTGTCAACCTGATGTTTCTCTTCCGTTCCAGGTCGAGGTTGATGCTTCTGAGATTGGTGCAGGGGCGGTTTTGTCACAGAGAGGTTCTGGTTGCTCAGTGTTCAAACCATGTGCTTTCTTTTCCAGGAAATTTTCTGCTGCTGAGCGTAATTATGATGTGGGCAACCGAGAGTTGCTTGCCATGAAGTGGGCATTCGAGGAGTGGCGTCATTGGCTTGAGGGTGCTAAGCATCGCGTGGTGGTTTTGACTGATCATAAGAACCTTACTTATCTTGAGTCTGCCAAGCGCTTGAATCCTAGACAGGCCCGTTGGTCGTTATTTTTTGCTCGTTTTGATTTTGTGATTTCATACCTTCCGGGCTCTAAAAATGTGAAGGCGGATGCTCTGTCTAGGAGTTTTGTGCCCGACTCTCCGGGGTTATCTGAGCCGGCGAGTATCCTCAAGGAAGGAGTCATTGTGTCTGCCATCTCCCCTGATTTGCGGAGAGTGTTGCAGAAATTTCAGGCTAATAAACCTGATCGTTGTCCGGCCGAGAAACTGTTCGTCCCTGATAGGTGGACTAGTAAAGTTATCTCTGAACTTCATTGTTCGGTGCTGGCCGGTCATCCAGGAATCTTTGGTACCAGGGAGTTGGTTGCTAGATCCTTCTGGTGGCCATCTCTGTCGCGGGATGTGCGTGCTTTTGTGCAGTCCTGTGGAATTTGTGCTAGGGCTAAGCCCTGCTGTTCACGTGCCAGTGGGTTGCTTTTGCCCTTGCCGGTCCCGAAGAGGCCTTGGACACATATTTCGATGGATTTCATTTCTGACCTTCCCGTTTCTCAAAAAATGTCGGTCATTTGGGTGGTCTGTGATCGCTTTTCTAAAATGGTCCATCTGGTGCCTTTGGTTAAATTGCCTTCCTCCTCTGATTTGGTGCCTTTGTTCTTCCAGCATGTGGTTCGTTTACATGGCATTCCTGAGAATATTGTTTCTGACAGAGGTTCCCAGTTTGTCTCGAGGTTCTGGCGAGCCTTTTGTGGTAGGATGGGCATTGACCTATCTTTCTCCTCGGCCTTCCATCCTCAGACTAATGGCCAGACCGAACAAACCAATCAGACCTTGGAAACATATCTGAGATGTTTTGTTTCCGCTGACCAGGATGATTGGGTGTCATTTTTGCCGTTGGCTGAGTTCGCCCTTAATAATCGGGCCAGCTCGGCTACCTTGGTCTCTCCATTTTTCTGCAATTCTGGGTTCCATCCTCGTTTCTCTTCAGGACAGGTTGAGTCTTCGGACTGTCCAGGTGTGGATTCTGTGGTGGACAGGTTGCAGCAGATCTGGACTCAGGTAGTGGACAATTTGACCTTGTCCCAGGAGAAGGCTCAGCTTTTCGCTAATCGCAGACGCCGTGTGGGACCCCGACTTCGTGTTGGGGATCTGGTTTGGTTATCTTCTCGTCATATTCCTATGAAGGTTTCCTCTCCTAAATTTAAACCTCGTTTTATTGGTCCGTATAGGATTTCTGAGATTCTCAATCCGGTGTCTTTTCGTCTGATCCTCCCAGACTCCTTTTCCATACATAATGTATTCCATAGGTCGTTGTTGAGGAGATACGTGGCACCTATGGTTCCAACTGTGGAGCCTCCTGCCCCTGTTTTGGTGGAGGGGGAATTGGAGTATATTGTGGAGAAGATTTTGGATTCTCGTGTCTCTAGACGGAAACTCCAGTATCTGGTCAAATGGAAGGGTTATGCTCAGGAAGATAATTCCTGGGTTTTTGCCTCTGATGTCCATGCCCCAGATCTTGTCCGTGCCTTTCATGTGGCTCATCCTGGTCGGCCTGGGGGTTCTGGTGAGGGTTCGGTGACCCCTCCTCAAGGGGGGGGTACTGTTGTGAATTCTGTGGCTGAATTCACTTCTGTGGTCACAAGTGGTATTGCAGTCTCTGGGCTTCCTCCCTCAGGTGTTTTGGTGAGCTCGTTGGCTGCCTTGCTATTTAGCTCCACCTGAGTCTGTCTTCCTTGCTCCTTGTCAATGTTCCAGTGTTGGATCTGAGCTACTGCATCTTTCCTTGGGCCTGCTGCTCTGCTAGATAAGTGCTTCTAGTTTGTTTTCTGTTTTTTCTGTCCAGCTTGCTATTAACTTTTGCTGGAAGCTCTGAGAAGCAAAGGGGTGCACCGCCGTGCTGTTAGTTCGGCACGGTGGGTCTTTTTGCCCCTTTGCGTGGTTTTCGTTTTAGGGTTTTTTGTAGACTGCATAGTTCTCTTTGCTATCCTCGCTCTGTCTAGAATATCGGGCCTCACTTTGCTGAATCTATTTCATTCCTACGTTTGTCTTTTCATCTTGCTAACAGTCATTATATGTGGGGGGCTGCCTATTCCTTTGGGGTATTTCTCTGAGGTAAGTCAGGCTTGTATTTCTATCTTCAGGCTAGTCAGCTCCTCAGGCAGTGCCGAGTTGCATAGGTAGTGATAGGCGCAATCCACTGCTGCTTATAGTTGTGTGAGGATAGATCAGGTACTGCAGTCTACAGAGATTCCACGTCTCAGAGCTCGTCCTATTGTTTTTGGTTATTGCCAGATCTCTGTATGTGCGCTGATTACTGCACGCTGTGTTGCCTGATTGCCAGCCATAACAGCTAACGCAATGTCTTTTTAGGTGTCGTGTTTAGTGGTCGCGTTAACGTCCCCGCTCTGGAAGATCGGGGATCGGACCTCGGGCGCGCCGCGGACGCTGCAGCAGCGTCCGAGGCGCGCCACAAAAGAACGGCACCTTGCTAGCGCGAGCCGAAAATGGCACGCTCTAGCGATGCGCTACACCCGAAAATCACATTAACATAGTAACATAGTAACATAGTTAGTAAGGCCGAAAAAAGACATTTGTCTATCCAGTTCAGCCTATATTCCATCATAATAAATACCCAGATCTACGTCCTTCTACAGAACCTAATAATTGTATGATACAATATTGTTCTGCTCCAGGAAGACATCCAGGCCTCTCTTGAACCCCTCGACTGAGTTCGCCATCACCACCTCCTCAGGCAAGCAATTCCAGATTCTCACTACCCTAACAGTAAAGAATCCTCTTCTATGTTGGTGGAAAAACCTTCTCTCCTCCAGACGCAAAGAATGCCCCCTTGTGCCCGTCACCTTCCTTGGTATAAACAGATCCTCAGCGAGATATTTGTATTGTCCCCTTATATACTTATACATGGTTATTAGATCGCCCCTCAGTCGTCTTTTTTCTAGACTAAATAATCCTAATTTCGCTAATCTATCTGGGTATTGTAGTTCTCCCATCCCCTTTATTAATTTTGTTGCCCTCCTTTGTACTCTCTCTAGTTCCATTATATCCTTCCTGAGCACCGGTGCCCAAAACTGGACACAGTACTCCATGTGCGGTCTAACTAGGGATTTGTACAGAGGCAGTATAATGCTCTCATCATGTGTATCCAGACCTCTTTTAATGCACCCCATGATCCTGTTTGCCTTGGCAGCTGCTGCCTGGCACTGGCTGCTCCAGGTAAGTTTATCATTAACTAGGATCCCCAAGTCCTTCTCCCTGTCAGATTTACCCAGTGGTTTCCCGTTCAGTGTGTAATGGTGATATTGATTCCCTCTTCCCATGTGTATAACCTTACATTTATCATTGTTAAACCTCATCTGCCACCTTTCAGCCCAAGTTTCCAACTTATCCAGATCCATCTGTAGCAGAATACTATCTTCTCTTGTATTAACTGCTTTACATAGTTTTGTATCATCTGCAAATATCGATATTTTACTGTGTAAACCTTCTACCAGATCATTAATGAATATGTTGAAGAGAACAGGTCCCAATACTGACCCCTGCGGTACCCCACTGGTCACAGCGACCCAGTTAGAGACTATACCATTTATAACCACCCTCTGCTTTCTATCACTAAGCCAGTTACTAACCCATTTACACACATTTTCCCCCAGACCAAGCATTCTCATTTTGTGTACCAACCTCTTGTGCGGCACGGTATCAAACGCTTTGGAAAAATCGAGATATACCACGTCCAATGACTCACCGTGGTCCAGTCTATAGCTTACCTCTTCATAAAAACTGATTAGATTGGTTTGACAGGAGCGATTTCTCATAAACCCATGCTGATATGGAGTTAAACAGTTATTCTCATTGAGATAATCCAGAATAACATCCCTCAGAAACCCTTCAAATATTTTACCAACAATAGAGGTTAGACTTACTGGCCTATAATTTCCAGGTTCACTTTTAGAGCCCTTTTTGAATATTGGCACCACATTTGCTATGCGCCAGTCCTGCGGAACAGACCCTGTCACTATAGAGTCACTAAAAATAAGAAATAATGGTTTATCTATTACATTACTTAGTTCTCTTAGTACTCGTGGGTGTATGCCATCCGGACCCGGAGATTTATCTATTTTAATCTTATTTAGCCGGTTTCGCACCTCTTCTTGGGTTAGATTGGTGACCCTTAATATAGGGTTTTCATTGTTTCTTGGGATTTCACCTAGCATTTCATTTTCCACCGTGAATACCGTGGAGAAGAAGGTGTTTAATATGTTAGCTTTTTCCTCGTCATCTACAACCATTCTACATCTACAACATTGCTGTCAATGGGTGTGCTAACGGACCCGTTGCACGGCGTTAATTGTGACATTTTCGCCATGCAACGCTGTCCGTTAGCGTTAACCCATTAACGCAATGTGAACCTAGCCTAACTAAGGGGGTGATGAAGGGGGGTTTGATTTACTTTTATAGCGTTTTTTATATCGGATTTTTATGATTGGCAGCCGTCACACACTAAAAGACGCTTTTTATAGCAAAAAAGTTTTTGCATCTCCACATTTTGAGACCTATAATTTTTCCATATTTTGGTCCGCAGAGTCATGTGAGGTCTTGTTTTTTGCGGGACAAGTTGATGTTTTTATCGGTTACATTTTTGGACACGTGACAGTTTTTGATCGCTTTTTATTCCGATTTTTTGTGAGGCAGAATGACCAAAAACCAGCTATTCATGAATTTCTTTTGGGGAAAGCGTTTATACCGTTCCGCGTTTGGTAAAATTGATGAAGCAGTTATATTCTTCGGGTCAGTACGATTACAGCGATACCTCATTTATATCTTTTTTTTTATGTTTTGGCGCTTTTATACGATAAAAGCTATTTTATAGAAAAAATAATTATTTTGGCATCGCTTTATTCTGAGGACTATAACTTTTTTATTTTTTTGGTTATGATGCTATATGGCGGCTTGTTTTTTGCGGGACAAGATGACGTTTTCAGAGATACCATGGATATTTTTATCCGTCTTTTTGATCGCGTGTTTTTTTTTTCTTACGGTGTTCACTGGAGGGGTTAACTAGTGGGCCAGTTTTATAGGTCGGGTCGTTACGGACGCGGTGATACTAAATATGTGTACTTTTATTGTTTTTTTGGTTTTTTTTTAAATAAAGAAATGTATTTATGGGAATAATATATATTTTTTTTCTTCTTTATTTAGGAATTTTTTTTTTATTTTTTTTTAAACGTGTGGAAATTTTTTTTTTTACTTTTTCACTTTGTCCCAGGGGGGGACATCACAGATCACCGATCTGACAGTGTGCACAGCACTCTATCAGATCGGTGATCTGACATACAGCCGGGCAGGATTAGAGCTGCAGCTGCAGCCTGATCCTGACCCGGAAGTGCTCCTTGCAGGACCCGGATGCAGCCCGGCGGCCATTTTGGATCCGGGGACTGCAGGGAGAAGACGTTCGGTACACGGTGAGCACATCACCGTGTACCGATCGTCTCAGGGAAGCCCGCAGGGAGCCCCCTCCCTGCGCGATGCTTTCCTGCACCGCCGGCACACCGCAATCATCTTTGATCGCGGTGTGCCGGGGGTTAATGTGCCGGGAGCGGTCCGTGACCGCTCCTGGCACATAGTGCCGGATGTCAGCTGCGATAGGCAGCTGACACCCGGCCGCGATCGGCCGCGCTCCCCCCGTGAGCGCGGCCGATCGCATATGACGTACTATCCCGTCACTGGGAATTAAGTCCCAGGTCACCTGGACGGGATAGTACGTCTTATGGAATTAAGGGGTTAAAGTGTATCTTACCTCTACTTTTTTGTTGTGGCCTGAGATCCCCACCGATAGCTTAAAAACTGCTTAGAATCAAGCTGCTCAGCAAGCAAAAGTGTCCTACTCTTTCATAAGTGATTGCCCGGAATGAGGCATGGATCCATAAACTTTCTATTGAGCCCGTAGTGCACTCTGTGAATGCTCATGCAGGAGCAGGATGATTCTAAGCAGTCTTTAAGTATTTGTTAGGAATATCAGGACGCTGACCCCCACTGATATGCAGCATGTGTATTGGGGTAGCATGTATTAAAAAGATTAAAGGTAAACTCTCATATGAAAATATGCTAATAACCTGTAGATGTGGGGTTACTCTGCACTTTATTAGCATTGTCAACTTTCCCAATGCCTGTACTTAGACCTCCACTGACGGGAACATATTAACTTTATTCCTCCCTGCAGAGTTCCAGTTCTAACTGGGTGAACAGGCATGGCTTCAGTCATTGCTCTGTGTATAGAAAGGGGTGGCTGTAACCACGACCCCGACACTGACTGACAGCTGGACCTAATGCAGAGCTGCTCTCATAGCATCTTTTTATGTGACAGGTTCCTTTTAAATGTTATCAATCTTTGCAGCACAGGGTGGGCCATTTTTATGGATACACCTAAATAAAATGGGAATGGTTGGTGATATCAACTTTCTGTTTGTGGCACATTAGTATATGGGAGAGGGAAAACTTTTCAAGATGGGTGGTGACCATGGCGGCCATTTTATAGTCAGCCATTTTATAGTGAGCCATTTTGGATTCAACTTTATTTTTTTTATGGAAGAGGGTCAAGTGACATATCAATCTTAATGAGAATTTCACAAAAAACAATGGTGTACTTGGGTTAAACATAACTTAATTATTTCATGAATTATTTTCAAGTTTGTGACCACTTATAAAATGTGTTCAAAGTGCTGCCTATTGTGTTGGATTGTCAATGCAACCCTCTTCTCCCACTTTTGACACACTGATAGCAACACCGCAGAAGAAATGCTAGCAGAGGCTTCCAGTATCCGTTGTTTCAGATGCTGCACATCTCGTATCTTCACAGCATAGACAATTGCCTTCAGATAACCCTAAAGATAAGGGTGTCAGATCAGGAGACCTTGTTGGCTATACAATCGGCCCACGATGACCAATCTACTTTCCAGGAAACTGTTCATGTAGGAATGCTCGGATCTGACACCCATAATGTGAACCATCTTGGGTGTCTCCATCTCCTCCATTGCCAGGGTCAGTTTATAAAGCACATCACATGACATTTGAGTGATGTGCGTTGTCTCACTTGCACTCATAGCCTTATATGGGTGCGAGTTAGCCAAGACTCGGCCGAGTGTCGGTGACAATCGCAACATGCTGCCATTTCACTCACACACTGAAAACGGCCGAGGACATAAACGGTGATGTGAGCTTCACCATAGAGGAATACTGGTCCAAGTGCTATGCAAATTTTTATCGCTTAGCACTCATCTGTATTATACGGTACTGTGGCTCCAGCCTAGGGAGGAATTAATGAGGGGGCATATGGCACATAAATAAAACTAAACTAACTAGTACGGCATACCAGTGACATTAGGCTTGATGATACTGTTTTGCTGAGCAGCACGCAACTTTGTAGGACAACATGACTTTGCTAGTGAACTTGCATGGGAATAATATATCCATCATCGATAGTCACGTGGAGTTCTGTACATGTGGTGAGCAGGACGTTGAGAAGATGCATAGCACTTTGAAAGCTCCAAAATCTCTAGGAAAGACTGTGTAAAAAAATATATCCTAATTGGAACCTTAGTTACTAATATGTTTCTGGACTGAGGGTATGAGCAATAACTGAAAAAGATGAAGCACATATGAATAGAGTGCCAATTAACCCCATTTGGCCTACAATTCAAGCCTGGCAGCAAACCATTCTAAGACTTCAACAGGAATGTTCAAGACTCTAATTACACAAAAAGAAGATCAATGTGATGAATTTGAACAGGTAAGATTCCCTTCTGTTAAATTGTGCATGTGCTGGGTATGTGGCAAGCCTGAACAAATGGCTAGAGATGATCAAACTCCCAAGGCAATGGAGAATATCTGGTGCAATGAGGACCTTATCATAAAGCTGCTATTTCGGTGTACATAAAACTTATTGATTATCTTTTATTATCTCTTGTTGGAAAGTAATGATTTCTTTTAGGAAAAATGCAACAATCACATTATTGATCTTTTATATATAACATTTTGTACAACAAAACTAATAAATTAAATTTATTCTTAGAGTCAGTATGACTAGTTTTTTTTGTCTCTGTTTTTCAGCAATGGAATTGAGTTTTGAAGTGAGCAGTAGTTTTTATTAGTACTATTTTGACTCACAGGCAATCTTTTTAATTAACTTTTATTCCATTATCTTTATTCAGGATGAACAAAAAACTGCAATTCAGGCATAATTTTATGATACATGTTGATATACAGTAGGTGAGGCAATACAAATTACAAGTACATTTTATTAATTTTATTACCTAAAGAAAATATTTTTAATGTTTGTACTTGTTTCTTTTCTTTCATATTTTACTAATTTTTTAATAGATTTTTTTGGGGGGCTTGGGTTCTAGTGTATAATACTGCAGTTCTTCTGTATTGCAGTCAGGTTGATGTGTAAGGTCAGTGCATAGCTATTTATAAGTTAGTAACCAATTGTTTATTCAGTTTCAAACCTGAAACATTCACATTCACAGAGTTGTCCAAAATCATTCTCACTTTCAACTTCAACTTCACTTTTTTGTAGATAATGACTGGGTGATGATTTGTACCTTGTTTTTTTTTTCAACTATGGTGCTTCTTTCACTTCCTTGTTGCTGTGGGTTTCAGTGACAGTTCTGGTTCAGTAGATTCATCCTACTTCCGAGCATCCTACTGGTACTCTGCCCTGCAGGAAGACTTACGACTCGAGAAGTGAGAAGACCAGTAATGCTGACCTATGATGCACTGAACCAAATAAAGTACCAAGGGCTGTCAAGTTGAAACCGGTATTGCTGCCTACAGACCAGGTATGCCAACCTGTATGATATCTCCCAGTAATGTACTTTACAAAGCTGCCTACAGACCAGGTAAGCCAATCTGTATGGTATCTCCCAGTGATGTACATTGCAAAGCTGCCTACGGACCAGGTAAGCCAACCTGAGTGGAATTTCCCAGTGATATACTTTGCAAAGGACTTTACCTGAATGAATAGATTCTCAGCGAAAACTTAAACTAAAAGACTTTGTAATAACAAAGAAGGATAAAAATACTTGAGACTAGTTGAAGATGGACAAAAAGCTCCAGCTGACGAGATGTTGATTGTTTTATTTGTTGCAGGAGATCTACAAGGAAGAGTAAAGGCCCCGTCACACATAGCGAGATCGCTAGCGAGATCGCTGCTGAGTCACAAGTTTTGTGACGCAACAGCGATCTCAGTAGCGATCTTGCTATGTGTGACACGTACCAGCGATCAGGCCCCTGCTGTGAGATCGCTGGTCGTGTCGGAATGGCCTGGGCCATTTTTTGATCGTTGAGGTCCCGCTGACATCGCTGAATCGGCGTGTGTGACGCCAATTCAGCGATGTCTTCGCTGGTAACCAGGGTAAACATCGGGTAACTAAGCGCAGGGCCGCGCTTAGTAACCCGATGTTTACCCTGGTTACCATCGTTAAAGTAAAAAAAGACAAACGCTACATACTTACCTACCGCTGTCTGTCCCCGGCGCTGTGCTTCTCTGGTCTGGCTGTGAGCGCCGGGCAGCCGGAAAGCAGAGCGGTGACGTCACCGCTCTGCTTTCCGGCCGCTGTGCTCACAGCCAGACCAGAGAAGCAGAGCGCCGGGGACAGACAGCGGTAGGTAAGTATGTAGCGTTTTTTTTTTTTTACTTTAACGATGGTAACCAGGGTAAACATCGGGTTACTAAGCGCGGCCCTGCGCTTAGTTACCCGATGTTTACCCTGGTTACCGGGGACCTCGGGATCGTTGGTCGCTGGAGAGCTGTCTGTGTGACAGCTCTCCAGCGATCAAACAGCGACGCTGCAGCGATCCGGATCGTTGTCGGTATCGCTGCAGCGTCGCTATGTGTGACGGGGCCTTTAGTTAGGATAAGATTGTTGTTAATGTTTTAAATTGAATGTTAAATTAACAATGTTTAAAATGCACACAGTGTTACATGACTTTCACCACCTTTTGCAAAAAACAGTTAAGGGAGAATAACTCCTAGAGGTTTGTTAGATCAACTAGAAAGAATACAAATGTTAAGGACAACTTTAAATTAGGAGGGAAAGTGTGACAGATAGAAACTGCACTCTTGATTTAGAATTATCTAGCCCCTAGAGGGGTTAAAATGGTTATAGCAGACATCCAAGACATCCAAGAGTAAGGTGTGTGAGTCTCCTATCAGACTGAAATCAGACAAGCTGTATAAACCAACTGTAAGTGATTGCTGTAATCATAGATGCAGTCAGGACAGCCAGGAGCATTTTTATTACCTCAAGATAGAAGTGAGAGAGCTACAGCACAGGACTCATCCCCCTCCCTACACCTCACTGTATGATAAAGGTAAAGTTCTGCTTTGGTTGAGACACTGTGTGTGAAGAGAAGCTATCTGTAAAGAGACTTTGATATATGTTTACGAAGCATTGCATGAAGAGAAGTGATTCTGTGTGATGAAAAGAAGCTTGAATAAAACCCCTGTGATCAACTTCAGTTCATAGCTGTGTCATAACTGTTATCCCACACTAGTACACTCCGATAAGCTCTTTACCATAACATTTCTTGATTGTGGCCTTTCAACCTGCATGCTCCAAAAGGGACCGAAGGACTTGCTGTTTAGTGATGAACAAAACTTAATGCAGTAACGGCCATGAGAACATGACGGTGGGGAATGGCAAATTTGGGATAAGGAGGAAGATGATGATGAGATACAGTTTCTGTCTTGTCAAGTCTTGTTGCTGTTAAGTCTCAAAATCAGGAGGACCAAGGTACGATTGTGGAAGATGAGATGGCGGATGATGAAGTCTCTGACCCAACCTCAGAAGCTTGCATGCACAGTGAAGCCAGCAGTGTTGAAGGGGAGAGATCAGCAGTGCCCTAAAAAAGCAGGGAGAGTCAGTGGCATAACAAGAGGAAGAAGGTGGGCAACTGTTCCTCAAAGCACCAACACTCCTGAATTTTTCCATGAAAGAGTTAGGTGCTGCCCAGTTTGGTACACATATAAAGAAAGTTCTGAGACAAAAACTAAGGCCATTTGTTTCCCTGCCTTATACCAGCACATGTTCAGGAATATCACCTGTGCTCTTACTAAAGGACTTACTGGTATTGTCCACTAAAAAAAACAATTTGTGGACAAGCTCTTGTGGCCAGGGACGCTACATTTCCCTGATGTCACACAGGATGAACATTCTGGAGGCTGGGGCTGGGACAGACCCTGGCACACCGGGGCAGACTTACAGTACTTAGAAGAATAACAAACCAGACAGATCTGCATTTTTGTCGCTGAACCTCAAGCCAGGCATGGTTGTGTGGGATAATGGGCATAACCAGGAGGCTGATGTGAAGCCTAGCATATCACACAAGTACCAATATTGGCCCATGTGCTCAACGTGGTAGTTCAGCAGTTTCTGAAAATATATCCAGATTTGCCAGAGCTTCTGGTCAAGGTGTACAACATCAGTGCCCATTTCTGCAAGACGGCTACATCTGCCACCACTCTGACGCTGCTGGAGAAGCGCATGCAAGTGCAACGTCACCACGTGCTGGAACTTCACACTGCACATGCTGGCTAGGCTTTGGAAGCAGAAAAGGCCAGTGGTTGAGCTCCAGCTCCAGCACAGCACATGGGTACACACAGGCAGACAGACAAACATGCAAATAAATATTCTCCGCCAACACACAGAGACACACGTACATATTCTCTGCCCACACACTCTTTCTCCTTCTGACATCATTTCCCTTTGACAAATTGCAGCATTTTTGGCGGCAAATAAGCAGAAAATAAGCAAACCTTTATACATTTTTTTGTATTTTTGCTGCAGATTTGACTGACTCAACTGAAGTCAATGAGTCAAAAATGCTGCAGAAACGCAAAAAGAATTGACATGCTGCAGAAAATAAAATGCTGCAAATACGGATGGAAATTTACTGATCATGTGCACAACACTTCAGGATTGTCATTGAATTACATTGCTTTAGCATTCCATTGCGTTTTTGGACCATTTACGCGCGTAAAAAAACACATCAAAAACGCATCATGTGCACATAGCTTAAGAGGCCCAAGACAGGCCACATTATAACAGGAAGGTGAACAGGATGAGAGTCATTATACCAGGAAGGGGCCAAGGATGTGAGACCTAATGACAGGATGGGGGCCAGGACAGGTGACATTACCAAGTAGGCCCTAGAATAAAGAACATTATTGCAAAAAGGGGCCAGGATAAGTGACATTATTACAAAAAGGGGGCAGGATGGGGGACATTATTTATTAAAAGGGTCAAAATGGGGGAAATTGATAAATAAAGGGGCCAGGACGAGGCACATTATTACAAAAAGAGGCAATGACAAGAGATTGAATTACAGGAAGATGCCAAGATAGGGACACCATTACAGGAAATTAACACATATGTCATTACAGGATTTAGAGCACTACAAATGCTTATATATATGATTAATATGGAGGTAGCAGCCCAGGCTGAAATCTGCACCAGGGCCCATGGGAACCCAGGCACACCACTGGGTGCTGAAGCATGCTTATTATAGAGCCTTTCGTCAGACACTCCAGATTCATGAAGACATGTCCGCCACTTCATGAATCCGGAGCGTCTGACCACACCACACCCACTCTTCCAGACCGGCAAGATTATGGAATTAATCTGGGCTCTTTAGTGGCGTTTGTGCAGTAGCACTGTTCTTTTCTATGAACCATTTCTATGTACTGTTTGGTCAGCAGTGCTGATGGTAGTTACTGCGCATGCTGCTGAGTTGTGTGTATGTGTGATGCAGATCTTTGGGCAGCAGTACTGTCTTTTTGTCTGTACTGTTCGGGCAGCAGTGCTGTTGGCATCTACAATACTGTGCATGCAGCTGAGTTGCGTGTATCTGTGCTGCAGAGCTGTATGTGTGCAGCAGTGCTGTGTGTTTCTATGTACTGTTTGGGTAGCAGAGCTGTTGGTGCATCGACTCTGCATGCAGCTGAGTTGTGTGTATTTGTGCTGAAGAGCTGTCTGCATAGGATTCACATACGAATAGGAACATCTACAAAAGCTTGGTGTTAACTACCATCTTCATCTTCTACCCTAGGACATGAAAATTATTGGTATTAATTGACGACTCAACTTATTTACACTATGTGGAAAGTTTTAATTAGATGGACAACAGGTCTTTCCTCTTTTTGAAATCTAAACAAGGGATGTATGTTATAACAAGATGGGTCTTATAGTGCAAGAAATACAGTTCATATATTTTTTGTGCTGCATTAGGCCCCTTCACACGTCCGTTTTTTATGTCCATATGCAGTTCATTTTTTTAAAGACCACAAATACGGACATACGCAAACCCATCGTATTCAATATGAGCACGTCAGGTTTTTCACATGGACCATGTGTCCATGTGAAAAAAAGCCCACAGGCATATCCTTTTTTAAACGCAGCACAGACAAAATGCGTACTGCACATGTGCACACTGACATGTGGGTGTGTCAATAGTGTGACAGCCATCGGACACTGGGAAAAAGCAGGACAGTTTGCGCTGTTTACAGGTGCTGGGTGCTGAATGCAGCTCTCAACAATGTTGCATGGTCTCCCTGCGCTCAGCAAGACCAGATGAGTCTTAATGACAGTAGTAGTTAGCACAAGCTGTCTATGTCTAGCACGAACTATAACTGTCATCATTGTCACCTGGTCTCCCTGCGATCAGCAAGACCAGATGAGTCTGATGATAGTTGTAGTGAGTGTCCGCCATATTTGTCTAGTGCTTATTAAATAAATAAATTTAAAAAACAGCGTGGGGTCCCCTGTAATTTTTATAACCAGCTGAGGGAAAGCCAACGGCTGGGGGCTGATATTAATATTCTGGGAATAGACAAATAGCCATAAAGGTTCCTTGGCTATTAACATCAGCTCACAGCTGTTTACTTAGCCTTTACTGGTTATTATAGATGAGACCTTATAAGTACTAACCAGCAAAGGCTTAAAAAGATAGCTGCAGTCTAATATTAATAGCCTAATATAAATTGATTTCTTCCCAGACTAAGAAGATCAGCGCTCAGCCACACCAGAAATGATTGTAGCAAAGCCGCGGAGACACCATCACGTGTTTCTCAACGCTAGCAATGAATAGCCAGGTCTTTCACCGGGAAGGAACAACCACGGGAAGGGCAGCATCCAAAAGAAAAACCACCTATGCCAAAACATGGTATCCATCCACAGACAGCTGTTTCAGGGTATTTGCTCCTCATCAGTGTGGAGTAGGAAACTGGCTATTAGGAGCAGTGCCTGGTAAAAGGACTATAAACATAAGGATGAATGACCTCGGGGAGATCAAAACATCTAACACTGCGGAGACACCATCACGTGTTTCTCGACGCAGTGATCCAGAACACTGCTCCCATACCTTATGGGAAATATGCAAATGCATGTAGAAACGCCAGAAATGATGACTCCATAAAATGTGCCAATTATGGCATTTTGCCTCGCTCTTCCCACTTCCCACTTGCCCTGGTGCAGTGGCAAGTGGGGTTGATGCCAGCTGTTTTGTGGCCGCTGACATCAAGCCCAGGGGTTAGTAATAGAGAGACGTTTATAAGACACCCCCACTACTAACCCCATAGTCAAATGCAAAAAAAGACACACACAGAGAAATGTACTGTAATTTTTGTCATACTTTGGTGCACAAAGGTTGGATACAGGGCACGTTTATCCAATTTATTCATATTACAGATACATACAGATACATATAGTACATATATAAATTATACAAGGAGAACCATTACCTTTCAAAATCCATATAAACTACACATTTAATATTAAAAAACCTACCAGAGAAAAAGTAAGCAAAAACCCTGGGATGGCTTTTGTGCTATTTTTTGATCAAAAAACAGTATTACTAAAAACTCTGTGTTATCTAAATGCACGTTTGCTTTTTTTGACTTAGTTACATCAGGGTTTTTGCTTACTTTTTCTCTTGTAGGTTTTAATGTTTTGTGGCCGATGTGAACATGCGTTTAACTTCTGCATGTGTTCCAACTCAAGTTAAGCTCAATTTTTGTGTTTTTTTACATTTAATATTAACCACATGCATTTTACACATGTAGATATACATTATAAATATATACATACTGCATATCATATGCATGGATTTAATAAATGCAGTATGCCATACAAACGGGAAACATTATGCTTTGACATTGTGTCATGGCTTCCATTCCAACAGAAATTTAAATACACAAATACATACAACATACATACATGTCTATATACATTACATACTTATACTTGCACACTCTTTACATATACAATTATGGTACATTTCCTCATCCCAGTGTATTGATCAATAGGTTACTAATAACCCATTACTATGTGCCTACCTGCCTGGAAACAAGGCATATGGCATAAGCCATCTCACCCTAGCAATATGTAACATTTATAGTTCTTCAGTGTAAATCCTCTTATCGGCTCGGGCTCTGGATATGATTCATTGGCCTCCTACAATATTGCACTGAGCAGAATCTCGCTTGAGTGAAGGTGACACAACGATGATGAGATATGTTAACATGAATGAAAACCTGTCATTATCACCGAAACATAAAACAGAAGGGGGAGCGAGGGCCTTAATTAGCACTTCCAAAATGTTCTCCTTTTCATGATGATATCACTCCGATCTCAAGCTCAAGGGTTTTGTTTTCAATGTTTCAGTAAAAGTCAAAGGGAAAATATCTGTCTGTGTTGATTGATGCACACAGAACATGAGGGGAGGTGACGTACGATAATGGATATTTGCTTTTGTTTGATATATTACTCTACATTGTTAACGATATAGGCAGAGACATACGGAAATAGCAGCGACGAGCTTGTCAACAAAGCTCAGCTGATTTAAGGCTAGGGGTGCAATTATAAGGGGGTACAAACTAAGTTGTGGCACATGAGGTCAAATGTTCTTCTTTCCCATTTTTTAGTGGACCAAAACTACAAATGAAAGTAGATGGGCCCATTTATTATGCATTAGTTCCAAGAGATTACAAGATACAACTCTGTAAATCATATTATGTAGCACAGTGACTCTGTCATTAGCGCTGTAGTCTTGCAGCGCTGGGGACCTGGGTTCAAATCCCACCAAGGACAACATCTGCAAGGAGTTTGTGCGTCCTCCCTGTGTTTGCGTGGGTTTCCTCTGGGTTCTCCGGTTTCCTCACACATTCCAATAAGGAAATTATATTGTGAGAAGTGATAATAATGTCTGTAAAGGGCTGCGGAATTAATGACGTTATAGATGTGAGTAAAATAAGTACAATAAATTATCTACATTTTCAAAAGGAAGCGAGGACCTATCGACAGTTTGTCACTGCCCTTTTTATTGTAGAAAGATGTAAAAAAAAAACTCTCATGAGGTAATGTAGCCAACCAATCACACTCATGCCACTAGATGGCCACTATAATGCTGTAGCCACAAGATGGCATGTATATTGGCTGGGTAACAGGCGCCAAGCATGTGGGGCGAGGAATCAAGTTTCCAATTCAATTACCAGCTAATGCTCGCCGAATGCTCGACATCCAAGCACCTAGAAACTCAAGTGATATCTGAGTATCACCGAGCACGTTCATTCATTCCTTCTGGTGCTGCTTTAAACCAGAGGTGGGGAACTTCAGGCCCCAGGGCCAGTTATGGCCCTCAATGACCTTTTATCAGGACCCCAAGCAGATTGTCAGGGACCGCATTTTTTGGACAAGGAGCTGTATTTTGATTACCACCTGCTCATTAATTTCTTCTCGCTCTGTTAGCATACACATGTCGTGTTCACTACTGAAGATTGAAGGGCATGCAATGAAAGATTACATCCTGAAACCAGTGCCAGAGTCAGGATGTACTTTGTGGGCGGAGTTTGTACGGCCCCCGAAGGATGGTATAAATATCCAAATGGCCCTTCGCAGAAAAAAGATTCCCAACCCCTGCTGTAAAAAAAAAAAAAAAAGGTACACATTTTTGGTCCAAGGAGTTGTGTGCCAATTTTTTAAAGTTTTTTCCTATGCTGATTTTCTGGCTCACAGCTCTTGAGAAACTTCCCCATAAACATTCAAAAGGTCAATAGAAGTTGCATATCAAAGTGGATTTCTGAGAAAATTAATGCAGATTGCCTAAATCACTACTGATAGATGGGATTGCCTTGTCTCCTTTCTTTTCAAATATTATACAGTAGCTACAAAATTATATAAAATCAATATTTTGTAAATAAGATAGAAATACACGGTTCAGTTTACAATGACCTTGATTAAACAGTCATACACAAGAACAGTTGCACTTAAAATTAATGAATAGTGTTCTTGTTTTCACCTTATTGCGATGTTTTATCTCTATCAGATGACTCTCCAGATCTCAATCCCATTGATAACCTGTGGTCAATCCTCTAAAAGCGGGAGGGCAAGCAAAAACACAGAAATTGTGATAAGATCCAAATCTGATGAGACAAGAATGGGCAGCCATCAGTCAGGATTTGACTTAAAAGCTCATCTCCAGAATGTCGGGGTGAAGTGCAAAAGTCTTGAAAAATAAGGGTCAGAACTGTAAGCACTAAGTCAATACATAAACTTAAAGGGAACCTGTCACCCCCAAAATCAATGATGAGCTAAGCCCACCAGCTTCAGAAACTTATCTACAGCATTCTGGAATGCTGTAAACAAGCCCCTGATGTATCCTGAAAGATGAGAAAAAGAGATTAGATTATACTCACCTGGGGGGGCGGTCCGGTCCGATGGGCATCGCGGTCCGGTCCGGGGTCTCCCATCTTCATAGGAGGGCAGAGCAAATTACTGCATTGCGCAGACGCCAGGTCTCTCTGACCTTTCCCTGCACCTGCGCACTGCAGTACTTTGCTCTGCCCTCAACAGGGCAGACAAAGTACGCCTGCGCCGTAGCTGCAGCGTGAAGATGGGAGGCACCGAGCCGGACCGCGATGCCCATCGGACCGGGCTGCAGCAGGACCGCCACTGGGTGAGTATTATCTAACCGCTTTTTCTCCTCTTTCAGGATACATCAGGGGCTTATCTACAGCATGCTGTAGATAAGCCCCTGATGTCGGTGGGCTTAGCTCATCTTCGATTTTGGGGGTGACAGGTTCCCTTTAATGAGCTTGTCAATGAAAGTGTAAAATCTTCTGAAACTCTTATACTTTCACATTAGTTACCATAGAAAAATCCAACTCAAAGATCTAAAATCCATGGAGCAGAAAACTTTGTGAAAACCAAAATTTTCATCAATTCAAAACTTTTGGTCAAAACTGTTTAGCATAAGGAGCTACAGATGTGGGCATGAAGATTGGTGAAAAATGACCAGTTTGAAAAAATAACACTGTTTTTGTGACACTTCATTGGGAAAGGTCTTTTTTATAAGTGTCTACATATGATATTGAAACATGGCTTGGGTTTGGTTTTGGTCACCGAAAAAGGAAATCTTTAAAGCAGATGTGTGAGATGATTTCATAAGACAAATTTTATAAATTAGTAAAAAAAAATATAGATCTCTTAAACCTGGTGAGGCCGGAGTTCCTACCTTAAAAAATCCATTTCAGAATGTCTGTATCATCCTGTTATTAAAGAAAACATTTTGAAGACCAGCTGTATCTTAATCAAACTGAAGAAAAGTCAAAAGCGGACATGTCTGTGGGGGGAGGAGAGCAAGTTAATTCCATCTATTGCAAATAATCTATCTAGGATCCTCCTTAAAGACTTCACATCTTCAAACAGATTTCTTGTTGTTGTTTATTTGCATCCTTTGAAAAATGAAACACTTTTATAAATTGTCTTTATGGAAATTTTTACTAGCATTTTGCAGCTATACGTATTTTGCAAAAATCTTGTGGATTTACCGGCACAGATCTGCTGTCGAGAGGGAAGAAACAGGGGTGTAACAGTCATGTTCTCAGAGGGTGCGACCGAGGCTGGGATGGGGCATATATAACTGGAAGGAGCCCAGGATGGAGGGGGGATATATAACACGAAAGGGCCAAGAATGGAGGGCGCATATACCAAGAAGGAACCTAGGATAGGGGACATATAAGCCAAGAAGGGGCCCAGGATGTGGAGCACACAGTATATACCAGTTTGGGGGACATATTAATCAAGAAGGAATCCAGGATGGGGGACATATATAGCAGGATGGATGACATATATGGTATACCAGGAAGGGGCTCAGGAAGGTGGGTTTTATATGTCAGGATGATGGGCATAAATCAGCTGCGCATGTCGGCACTGGTGACACGCATTTGCATTCCACAAGCTCCGGAGCGCCGGGAATGTCATGTGATGGTGGGGTGGGGCTTAGCCCCACTGTGTACAACAAGCGCACGCTAAGTATCTAAGAGCGGCGCTGACACGTGGGTCTACTCTGGAATGTCTCCACCTAATGCGCCGAAAAGACAGTACTCTCTGAACATTACGGTATTCTGAACTATTAAGTAAAGCGTCGCTACCTCCGCACGCTCATATCCACTTTTTAAGCCATTGCTGCTATATCCCAATTTATCCCCTGATGAGCCCCTATACTGGGAAGGGGCGAAACGCGTAGGGATGGTGATGTGGGACGAACTACGTCACATATTCAGATAAGTTTTTTCTTTTTCATTGTCATGGCAGACTGAGCATAGCACTTTTCTATATGAATGCCTAATTGTGTAGTCTGATAACAATGAGGGATTGGCCTCAGCTGGTTTGGGCTCCTATATGCATTGGCTAAAATGTGTCGATTTGTTTGGCATTTAGGTCATGTTCACACAGTGCGTTTTTTTCTGCGGAACCGCAGCGTTTTTGCCGCTGCGGTTCCGCAGCTGTTTTCCATGCAGGGTACAGTACACTGTACCCTATGGAAAACAGGAACCACTGTGCACATGATGCGGGAATCGGGAAAAAAAGCCGCGCTGAATAGCCGCGGTAAAAAAGAAGTACCATGTCACTTCTTTTTTCGGAGCCGCAGCGGTTCTGCACCCATAGACCTCCATTGTGAGGTCAAACCCGCAGTAAAACCCGCAGATCAAAAATATATCTGCGGGTTTTATTGCGGTTTGTGGTGCCAAACCGCTGCAGCAGGAAGTGCGGGGAAGCGGGCGGAAGTGCGTGGGCGGAGTGTGGCTGCCCCGATCCCACCCCCCCATGCTCCCCCCCATGCTCCGATCTCAGTGATCAAAATAAAAAAAATAGTAAATGACACCCCCCCCCTTTGTCACCCCCATAGGTAGGGACAATAAAAAAATTAAGAATTTTTTTTTTCCACTAAGGTTAGAATAGGGTTAGGGGTAGGGTTAGGGTTAGGGGTAGGGGTAGGGTTAGGGTTAGGGGTAGGGTTAGGGGTAGGGTTAGGGTTAGGGTTAGGGTTAGGGGTAGGGTTAGGGGTAGGGTTAGGGTTAGGGGTAGGGTTAGGGGTAGGGTTAGGGTTAGGGGTATGGTTAGGGTTAGGGGTAGGGTTAGGGGTAGAGTTAGGGTATTTTCAGCCATTTTAACCCTAAAAAACTTCCTAGAAAACACACAGACTCTGCATAGAAAACTGCATAAAAAAACGCATCAAAAAACGCATCAAAAAACGCACCAAAAAAGCACCAAAAAAGCACCAAAAAAAGGACCTGCATTTTCTGTAAAGAGCTGCGGTTTCAGTCCTGAAAAAAAAAGGATGGAAATCAGGAACGTGTGAACATACCCTTAGGGTGTAAATAAATATATCACCCATACAAGTGAGCTCTCATAAGAGATACATTGGACTAGGTATCGGATAATAACGAGGTACTGACCTCAGGTGTACCAGTTGCACTGATTAACCGTGTAGGAGACACACTACATGTGGCATTCTGATATAGCAGATGTATCCATGTGAAATATAATGGTTAATAACTAGCATTGCTATGTACATACTTTTTTCAATTTTCCTCATTTTTTACTTTTTCTTTGATTATTTTGCTAGTTTTTTATTTCATGCATCGGAAGTTCTTTACATATGACTTGGAAGTTATGTACAAATGACCATCTATTGAGTGAGCCCTTACATTTGCTATTCTGGATTTGAGATACATTGTATTAGGTATCCAACAGAGACATATACATTTCCTTTCATTTTGTTTAGTTTTTCTTAGTTTTTTCTAGCATTATGTTTATTTTTTATAAGTCTTGTGTATAGGTCTGCCTTGTTGACCCACAGGTCATTACGTACTAACAAAGACAGTGACATATAAGTATACATACTAGAGGTATCTATTTTTTGACCTCTTAAGTGTCTTTGAGCATAGGACATCTGTGCTCTATTGTACCCCTGGGTATTTTTTTGACTATTACCTGTATAGGTTTTTCTGAAGCTATTATTCATGATATAGAATACTTCTACTGATGAATATTTAGATCATCTAGATCATTTTTCGATTCAGCCCATGGGGTACATGTAATTTAGTGGACATTTACGCAGCACTATTTTTTGCTGTGTTGTTTTTAGTAGTTTTTGCTACACTGTTTTTTATACTTTTTTCACTTTTTTTACACGTTTTTTCTTGTTAGTGTGACCTTAGGTTAATTTGTGTGTATGTTGTTGGGGTCTGGGCGTGGGTAGCTGGTAGGGCCCAGTAGGGCAAGAAGGGACAGTCGACGTGGAGCGGGGGCGCCACATCGAATTTTAGGGTGCCAACCTCCGCTGTTAGGTAGGCGTGAGCTACTATAGGGCCACTTAACAGGGACTGTGTCAGGAATATATTTGTTACTATTACTATTACTTCCTGAATTTTTCCTACCCCACTCAGACTCAGGTGGTTGATGTTGGTAGTCATACATTTAAGTACATTCAAGTATCTATGAGTTTTTTAATATCATTAATAAAATATTTTTTTAGGATATTGTGTTTTTTTGGTTGTTCAAGTAATTATATCCTTATATTATCCTAGTTGGTTGTTTATGCATATGCAGTATACCAGGATAAGGGACAAAAATACCATTAAGCAAAGCATTAATGCAGAAAGCATGGAAAGCATGGAAAGTCTACTTCTAAAGCAGATAGATGAAGCTGCAACCCATAATGAGGTCCTGGTTATGGGGGACTTTAACTACCCGGATATTAACTGGGAAACAGAAACCTGTGAAACCCATAAAGGCAACAGGTTTCTGCTAATAACCAAGAAAAATTATCTTTCACAATTGGTGCAGAATCCAACCAGAGGAGCAGCACTTTTAGACCTAATACTATCTAATAGACCTGACAGAATAACAAATCTGCAGGTGGTTGGGCATTTAGGAAATAGCGACCACAATATTGTGCAGTTTCACCTGTCTTTCACTAGGGGGACTTGTCAGGGAGTCACAGAAACATTGAACTTTAGGAAGGCAAAGTTTGAACAGCTTAGAGATGCCCTTAATCTGGTAGACTGGGACAATATCCTCAGAAATGAGAATACAGATAATAAATGGGAAATGTTTAAGAACATCCTAAATAGGCAGTGTAAGCGGTTTATAACTTGTGGGAATAAAAGGACTAGAAATAGGAAAAACCCAATGTGGCTAAACAAAGAAGTAAGACAGGCAATTAACAGTAAAAAGAAAGCATTTGCACTATTAAAGCAGGATGGCACTATTGAAGCTCTAAAAAACTATAGGGAGAAAAATACTTTATCTAAAAAACTAATTAAAGCTGCCAAAAAGGAAACAGAGAAGCACATTGCTAAGGAGAGTAAAACTAATCCCAAACTGTTCTTCAACTATATCAATAGTAAAAGAATAAAAACTGAAAATGTAGGCCCCTTAAAAAATAGTGAGGAAAGAATGGTTGTAGATGACGAGGAAAAAGCTAACATATTAAACACCTTCTTCTCCACGGTATTCACGGTGGAAAATGAAATGCTAGGTGAAATCCCAAGAAACAATGAAAACCCTATATTAAGGGTCACCAATCTAACCCAAGAAGAGGTGCGAAACCGGCTAAATAAGATTAAAATAGATAAATCTCCGGGTCCGGATGGCATACACCCACGAGTACTAAGAGAACTAAGTAATGTAATAGATAAACCATTATTTCTTATTTTTAGTGACTCTATAGCGACAGGGTCTGTTCCGCAGGACTGGCGCATAGCAAATGTGGTGCCAATATTCAAAAAGGGCTCTAAAAGTGAACCTGGAAATTATAGGCCAGTAAGTCTAACCTCTATTGTTGGTAAAATATTTGAAGGGTTTCTGAGGGATGTTATTCTGGATTATCTCAATGAGAATAACTGTTTAACTCCATATCAGCATGGGTTTATGAGAAATCGCTCCTGTCAAACCAATCTAATCAGTTTTTATGAAGAGGTAAGCTATAGGCTGGACCACGGTGAGTCATTGGACGTGGTATATCTCGATTTTTCCAAAGCGTTTGATACCGTGCCGCACAAGAGGTTGGTACACAAAATGAGAATGCTTGGTCTGGGGGAAAATGTGTGTAAATGGGTTAGTAACTGGCTTAGTGATAGAAAGCAGAGGGTGGTTATAAATGGTATAGTCTCTAACTGGGTCGCTGTGACCAGTGGGGTACCGCAGGGGTCAGTATTGGGACCTGTTCTCTTCAACATATTCATTAATGATCTGGTAGAAGGTTTACACAGTAAAATATCGATATTTGCAGATGATACAAAACTATGTAAAGCAGTTAATACAAGAGAAGATAGTATTCTGCTACAGATGGATCTGGATAAGTTGGAAACTTGGGCTGAAAGGTGGCAGATGAGGTTTAACAATGATAAATGTAAGGTTATACACATGGGAAGAGGGAATCAATATCACCATTACACACTGAACGGGAAACCACTGGGTAAATCTGACAGGGAGAAGGACTTGGGGATCCTAGTTAATGATAAACTTACCTGGAGCAGCCAGTGCCAGGCAGCAGCTGCCAAGGCAAACAGGATCATGGGGTGCATTAAAAGAGGTCTGGATACACATGATGAGAGCATTATACTGCCTCTGTACAAATCCCTAGTTAGACCGCACATGGAGTACTGTGTCCAGTTTTGGGCACCGGTGCTCAGGAAGGATATAATGGAACTAGAGAGAGTACAAAGGAGGGCAACAAAATTAATAAAGGGGATGGGAGAACTACAATACCCAGATAGATTAGCGAAATTAGGATTATTTAGTCTAGAAAAAAGACGACTGAGGGGCGATCTAATAACCATGTATAAGTATATAAGGGGACAATACAAATATCTCGCTGAGGATCTGTTTATACCAAGGAAGGTGACGGGCACAAGGGGGCATTCTTTGCGTCTGGAGGAGAGAAGGTTTTTCCACCAACATAGAAGAGGATTCTTTACTGTTAGGGCAGTGAGAATCTGGAATTGCTTGCCTGAGGAGGTGGTGATGGCGAACTCAGTCGAGGGGTTCAAGAGAGGCCTGGATGTCTTCCTGGAGCAGAACAGTATTGTATCATACAATTATTAGGTTCTGTAGAAGGACGTAGATCTGGGTATTTATTATGATGGAATATAGGCTGAACTGGATGGACAAATGTCTTTTTTCGGCCTTACTAACTATGTTACTATGTTACTATGTATTAAGGAAGGGGCCCAAGATGGACAACATAAATTCCAGGAAGGAATCAAAGATAAGGGACATATATACCAGAAAGGGTCTCAGGATGGGGGACACTAGTAGAGGTTGTAGATATTACTACATAATGGGAGAAGGAGCAAAACATATGTCCTTGTAGGATTTAGAACGCTACGAGGGCCTATACATCTGACCAATATGCAAAGAGGTGCCCAGGTTCAAATTTTGCTCTGGAGGAAATTAGACTTTAGTTACATGACTGTGCAGAAAGTATCTCAAGAAGGACTGGGAAAATATGCTGTAGAAAAGAAGGAAAGCACATGAAGAAGAAATAAGTGAAGTATAAGAGCCCTGCTGATATAGGTAGCTGCACCTTGGACACACACAGAGCGCACATCCTGCATACATTATTACAAGGAGCGACACTTCCATAAGAGAAAAATCTGACACTTAACCAAGCAGTAAACTGCATTTCTGGAAACCTGAAAACGAATAAAGGAATGAGGATTGCAGAGTGAAACTTAGTACAATTTTATTAATCAAAGGTAACTATTGTCATATGAAAAAATCATGTATTCCTTTGTCCAAGGTTTCCATAGCCATTAACAGAAAAATCTAAAGCATAAAAGTCCTACAAAAAGCTTTGATTATAATGATCATCATATATATCTTTATTTTATTCGACTGTGGGTGATACTGAATGGCTAGTTTGAAGAAGAAATGATCATAAGGGGACTAAGCTGATACTTGAGTTCAGCCAGCTTCAAGGACTTTAACTAATGTCCGATAACCCATTTGATTTCACTATAATCATGTTGAGAACAATTGAAAACATGTGCTCAATATGTGCTGCAACCTTCAACCTTGAGAACCAGAATCATGATGACTTATCTGGTTAAACCCAATGGGGCCTAAGACTTACTTGGGATCTGCTGATTGCTAAAATACCAAGCAGTAGGGGCCACTGCTGGAAATTATTGGATCTGCAATATCTGGTCACTCTGAGTCCTCCAAAGCTAAATACGCTTTACTTTGATAATTAGAATCCCTTATTTATGTTGACTACATTCCCTAATTACAGAAAAAAAGACTCGCACATCCAAACTAGTGTGAATAGGTGCATACCAGGAGCAGCTACCTCCATACATAAATATACAAAAAAGGTTGCACTCTATCGTGCAAAAGCATGTCTAATATGAAATATATGAAATATGAATAGCAAAATGGCTTTTGAACATTAGGAAAATATTTAAGAGACGCTTTGCACAGAATTTGATATAATCAAATAGTGTGAGCCCATCAACCAATCGTCAAGGTGGTCTCATAAAACTGATGGGTCCCTGATCTCCCTGTCCAAATGTGAACACTTACCGATTGGTTGATGGGCTCACACTATTTGATTATATCAAATTCTGTGCAAAGCGTCTCTTAAATATTTTCCTAATGTTCAAAAGCCATTTTGCTATTCATATTTCATATATTTCATATTAGACATGCTTTTGCACGATAGAGTGCAACCTTTTTTGTATATTTATGTATGCAGGTAGCTGCTCCTGGTATGCACCTATTCACACTAGTTTGGATGTGCGAGTCTTTTTTTCTGTCATTTCTATGTTAGCTGACTGACTGCGCACTCCTCCCATCACCATGTGGTTTTTAATTGCATCTCATCACACTTGGTCCCGGTCAACCCATATGTAGGCTTTGCTGAACAGAGGTGTCCACATTCACCCAGGCATACAGACATTGGCCTTCGGTAAGTGTTCACATTTGGACAGGGAGATCAGGGACCCATCAGTTTTATGAGACCACCTTGACGATTGGTTGATGGGCTCACACTATTTGATTATATCAAATTCTGTGCAAAGCGTCTCTTAAATATTTTCCTAATGTTCAAAAGCCATTTTGCTATTCATATTTCATATATTTCATATTAGACATGCTTTTGCATGATAGAGTGCAACCTTTTTTGTATATTTACATTCCCTAATTAGTCATATGAATAAGAAGAGACACATCAAAGACCTGAGTCAAGATCTTACTAGAAAGTAAAGAGGTTGTCCACTACTTTACCATTGATGGTCACTGCCAACACCAGAACAGCTGATTGGCGGGGGTGCCGGGCGTTGCATCTCCACCGATCAGACATTGATGACCCATCTTAATTATATTAGTAGAATACAACATTCATTTTAATGGGTTATGTGTAATCTTTGATTTCTCCTGGTTGTGGCGCGGCAGGGAAATGTAATATTTGTTTTAACATTAATCAACAGTTATGAGCTGATCGCTGAGGGTCTCAGCAGGCAAAATAATAATTGTCATAAGTGTATAACCCCTTTATATGTGTATATAACCCTTCAAAGAGCATATTTTATGTTTAATTCAAGATTCCAGTAGCAAATCTACCTTTATATAGGAGGAATTCGATGCAATAACCTCATATTGCCGATGCAATGCCTTACAAGTTGTTTGCCGAACAGACATTGAATTGCCGGCTCGGTATGAAGGATGATGGCTCTGTAAAGGCCACGGTTAAATATGGAGAGATGAAATAGAGAAGGATCTTGCCACTGTCAGTTACTTTCCTCCCTTATGAGTAAGCTTGACAGTCATCTCTAAATGAACAGAGAATGCTACTTGATAATTTTCTACAGAGCCAGCCATGTAATATCGTGTTAGCAACTTTCCTTCACAACCTTCCAGGAACAGAATCAGGTAGAGAAAAGTAACACTTTCAATTTAACAACTGCAAAATAAATCAGTAGGGAAAGCTCAGATGGAGACAGAAAGCCGGTCCATCTGTTCCTGTTAACTTCATACTGGCATTTGAATCTGACCTTAAGAAACCGAGAGAAAAAAATTTCACATTGTGGAAAAATTCTTTAAAATCCCCACTCCTACTCCTAATCATCTACACAAAATAAACATATGAATATATACAGTACATATATAAATATATACATATATGTATATACACACACTAACATATATATACACATATGTAACACGCACACAGACATATATATATATATATATATATATATATATTTATTTATATGTATATACTTCTGTACAGACATATACACAGTGGGAAAAATAAATATTTGATACATTACCGATATTGCAAACATTGGAGATTTCTACAATTTTTATCATAAGTACAATTCAACTGTGAGAGACAGAATCTAAAAAAATTCAGAAAATCATTTTGCATGATTTTTACGTAATCAATTTGCATTTTATTGCATGAAATAAATATTTGATAGAGTAGAAAATTAGACCTTAATATTTGATACAAAAACCTTTGTTTGCAATTACAGAGGTCAGACATTTCTTGACTAAGTTTGCACACACTACAAGAGGGATTTTGGCCCCCTCCTACATATAGATCTTTTCCAGATCTTTGAGGTTTCAGGGCTATTGTTGGGCAACATTGTGTTAGGAGTCGAGTTTCCTCTGCTGCACTGGGGGAATCTCGATCCGTCTCCGCTGCGGTCTCCCATTCTTCTCCAGCCACGGTGGAGTCTGCTCAGCAGGGACGTCGATCCCAGCTTCTCGCTCAGTCTGACTCTGTGCGAAGAGTTACTGCTGCTTTTCCTGCTTCTGCCATTGAAGCCAGTGCTGGGCAGCGGCGAGTGGACGTTTCTGGATCTAAGTCCTGCTTTTCTGCCCAGGGCAGGATCTCCCGTTGGAGATCGAGAGTCACATGCTCAGGTATTGCAGCACATCCCATTGGTCCTCTTGGCAGGTCCTGAAAGGGCAAAACTTCTGGAGCTGCTTCCTGTGCTGCAGCTATATAAACTGCCCATGACCGCACAGCCATGCGCTAGTATTGTCTTGTAAATATGTGTGTGTTGTGAGTGAAAGTCGCTCTTTAAATAACCCTCCCTATTGAATGTCTGTTCGTGGAAGGTGTATGTTTGCTATCTAGCGCCCGACTTATCCAACAGCACGAAACACACATTTCAGCTACCAGTTGCTGTGTCCGCAAGTACGGCGCCGTGAGATTGCTCTGCGCTTTCCTAACCCAAGCCTGGGTGGTTAGTGGCGTCCGTCAGTGCGGCACCGCACGCACTCTTGTGCCTTTATATTATTATTTATGTTCCTCTGACACACCCAGTTGCGGTGTTGTGCCAGCAAGTGTCTAATCGGACTTCAATAATGTGTAGGGGTTGAATCCGCTGACTTCTTGCTCGCGCTTTATGTGCTGTACTGCGGTCCTGTGACGCAACAGGATCACTTCCTTCACGCAGGGTGAAGTTAACCCATGTGTGTATACTTAGTACCGCCATATAGTCCGTCTTACTAGCAGCAGGGTCTTTTACCTGCACGGTGGACCTCGGACTGCGAACGCACCTAGTTTCTTATTATCTATACTTGGTGTGTTCCGCCGGTTCTTAACATAATACTAGCGCCAAGGTCTGGCTAGTATATGATGGACAATCAGCGTTCACAGTGGTACATCCAGCAGCTGGAGGGAAGGTTCGCGGCTCTTGAGTGTTCAACCTCAGCTGTGGATGTCACTGCTGTCGCTGTTCAGGCTGCTAGTGTTGCTGCAGCCACCTTGTCCACTGCCGCTCCTGTCCCGACTCTAACTCGCCTCCCGCTTCCAGAGAAATTTTCTGGTGACAGTAAGTCTTGTAGGGGTTTCGTGAGTCAGTGCTCTATCCATCTCGAGCTTCTGGCCTCTCGTTTCCCTACAGAGTGGGCTAAGGTGGGATTTATAGTGTCTCTTCTATCGGACAGGGCGTTGCAGTGGGCTACGCCGCTATGGGAGCGTAACGATCATGTGGTACAGAGTGCTCCGTTGTTTCTGAGCACTCTGAAACAGGTCTTTTTAGGACCTCGTGTCACCCATGATACGGCGCTCCAATTGTTGGCATTGACTCAGGGCTCGTCCTTGGTCAGTCATTTTGCCATCCACTTCCGCACCTTAGCATCTGAGCTGGAGTGGTCGGATAAAGCTCTCATTCCAATATTTTGGAGGGGGCTGGCTGACCATGTTAGGGACGCACTGGCCACTGGGGAGATTCCCGCCACACTGGAGGAATTAATAACTCTATCCACTCGTATTGATCTCCGTTTTCACGAGCGGAGGTTAGAACGAGCCCAGTGTAGGCAGAGGTTTCGGCTGGCTCCCACCTTCGCCAAACCTTTGGAATCTCCAGACCAGGCTCCTGAGCGCCATGAGCCTGTGGTAGAGTCACGAGCGGGATCTAAGTCCCGGACCGCTCGTGCACTCCAGATTTGTCATCTTTGCCAACAGTCAGGACATCTTGCCTCCAGATGTCTCCAGCGGTCGAGGAAACGTCAGCGTCTAGTGGTAGTTGGTGGAGGTGCACTAGACACGGCGACGTTTGCCTCCAAATTGTCCTTTAAGGGGACAATAACATTGGGCTCATCCTCTCACTCGGTGGAACTCTGCGTGGATTCTGGGGCGGAGGGCAATTTTATGTCTTCAGCCTTCGCCCAACGTCACGCAATTCCTCTGGTCATGCTATCTCAACCAGTAACAGTGCGAGTGGTGAATGGGTCGACACTGCCCGCACAGATTACACATCAAACTATCCCTTTTACTCTGTCCATGTCACCATCTCATCAGGAGGTTATAACTCTACTCGTCATTCCTGAGGGAATTGATGAGGTTCTCTTAGGGATACCTTGGTTACGGTACCACTCTCCTCACATCGAGTGGTCCTCAGGCAGAATTCTGGGATGGGGTGAATCTTGTGGGAACAGGTGTCATCGAGAGTGCGTTCAGGTTGCTACTACAGACTTACCAGCAGATCTTTCCTCTCTCCCCAAGCAATATTGGTCTTATGCAGACGTGTTCTCCAAAAAGGCAGCGGAGACCCTTCCGCCCCATCGCCCCTATGACTGTCCTATTGATCTCTTGCCTGGTGCTGAGCCTCCCCGGGGTCGAGTCTATCCATTATCTCTCCCGGAAACGGAGGCAATGTCTCAGTACATTCAAGAGAATTTGGCAAGAGGGTTCATCAGGAAGTCAGTGTCACCTGCTGGGGCAGGGTTCTTTTTCGTGCAGAAAAAGAGTGGAGAACTACGTCCATGCATAGACTACAGGGGTCTTAATGTTATCACAGTTAAGAACAAGTACCCTTTGCCTTTGATATCTGAGCTTTTCGATAGGCTTCGGGGAGCTAGAGTGTTTACTAAACTAGATCTGCGGGGTGCTTATAACCTGATTCGCATCCGTGAGGGGGACGAATGGAAAACGGCGTTTAACACCAGAGATGGGCACTATGAGTATCTGGTGATGCCCTTCGGGCTCTGTAATGCACCTGCCGTTTTCCAAGACTTTGTCAACGACATCTTCCGGGATATGCTTTCCACCTCGGTTGTAGTCTATCTGGATGATATCCTCATCTTTTCTCCAGATATTGACTCCCACCGGAGAGATGTTGGCAGAGTCTTCGACCTCCTACGGGCAAACTCTCTTTATGCAAAGTTGGAGAAGTGTGTGTTTGAGCAGGAGTCCTTACCTTTCCTGGGCTATATCATCTCCGCCCAGGGATTGGCTATGGATCCTGCCAAGCTACAGGCTGTGATGGACTGACAAGAGCCCCATTCTCTTAAAGCGGTGCAGCGCTTTATGGGGTTCATAAACTATTACTGCCAGCTCATTCCCCACTTCTCAACTCTGGTAGCTCCCTTGGTGGCCCTCACCAAGAAGGGAGCGAATCACAAATTTTGGTCGGAAGAGGTCTCCAAGGCCTTCACTTCTATTAAGTCCCACTTTGCTAGCGCTCCCATCTTACATTGTCCCGACGTGGATAAGCCATTCCTAATGGAGGTGGATGCCTCGTCCGTTGGTGCTGGAGCAGTCCTCTATCAAAAGGATGCTCAAGGTCGGAAGCGTCCATGCTTCTTTTTCTCTAAGACCTTCACGCCAGCGGAGAGAAACTACTCCATCGGGGACAGGGAGTTGCTAGCAATGAAGTTGGCCTTTTCGGAGTGGAGACACCTTCTGGAGGGTGCGCGGTTTCCCTTCCAAGTTTACACGGACCACAAAAATTTGGTCTATTTACAAACAGCCCAGTGGCTAAATTCTTGCCAGGCCAGATGGTCCCTGTTCTTCTCCCGGTTCCACTTTTCCCTTCATTATCTCGCCGGGGAGAAGAATATCCGTGCTGACGCTCTCTCTCGCTCCCTTATGTCAACTGAGGAGGAGGAAGAGGAGCCTCGGCTTATTGTCCCTTCTGAGAGTCTGAGAACCGTAGAGCCGGTTTCGCTAGAGTCTGTGCCTCCGGGCAAGACTTTTGTGCCCATTAATTTGTGACCGGAGGTTCTGTCTTGGGCTCATTCGTCCAGGGTGGGTGGACACTTTGGGACAAAGAGGACATCTGAGCTACTGGCGAGGACGTACTGGTGGCCGCATATGGTCCGGGATGTCAGGGATTATATTCTGGCGTGTGTCTCCTGCGCCAAAAATAAATCTCCGCGTCAAAGGCCAGCTGGGTTGCTCTATCCCTTGCCGGTGGCAGATAGGCCCTGGGAGATGGTCGGGATGGACTTTGTTGTGGGTTTACCCAAGTCTCGCGGCTGTACCATCATTTGGGTCATCACCGATCATTTCTCAAAAATGGTGCATTTGGTGCAGCTACCACGGTTACCTTCTGCACGGGCCTTGGCAGCGTTGTTCATCAAACACATCTTCCGCCTACATGGTATGTCTGACAAAATTGTCAGTGACCGGGGTCCCCAGTTTGCGTCTCGGTTCTGGAGAGAGCTTTGTCGTCTTCTCAGTATTGAGTTGAATCTCTCTTCCGCTTATCATCCCGAGACGAATGGGTTGGTAGAGAGGGCCAACCAAACCTTGGTCACATACCTGCAACATTTTGTTTCAGCCAGGCAGGATGACTGGGCATCCTTGCTATCATGGGCAGAGTTTGCACTGAACAACGCCGTAGCCGACTCCACTGGACAAACCCCATTCCTCCTCAACTATGGTCAGCATCCACGGGTACCTGTGCCTATGCCCGTGTCTTCCGCCGACTCCAGGGTGGCAGACTGGGCTGTGGAGGCACGGGATATTTGGAACCGCACTCAGGATGCCATTCGCGCCTCTAAGGAGAGAATGAGGTCCTCCGCCGATGCTCATCGGCGGCCCCGCTCCGACCTTTGCTCCTGGCGACTTGGTGTGGCTCTCCGCCCGTAACATCAGGCTGCGAGTTGAGTCCACTAAATTTGCTCCTCGCTACTTGGGTCCGTTCAAGGTCCTCGAGCAGGTTAATCCTGTGGTCTATCATTTGGCCCTTCCGCCACGCCTGGGTATCACCGACACCTTTCATGTGTCCCTCTTGAAACCTGTGTATATGTCCCGGTTTTCCGAGTCATCTGCTGGGACATCGGGTTCGTCTACGGACGATTATGAGGTGAACGCTATTTTGGGGTGCACGGTGGTACGTGGCAAAAAATTTTATTTGGTGGACTGGAAGGGTTATGGCCCCGAGGACAGGTCCTGTGAGCCTGTTGAGCACATTCGGGCCCCGCAGCTCATTGCTGCCTTCGAACGTGGTGAGGCCCAAGGAGGGGGGGGGCCCTAGGAGGGGGGATAATGTTAGGAGTCGAGTTTCCTCCGCTGCACTGGGGGAATCTCGATCCGTCTCCGCTGCGGTCTCCCATTCTTCTCCAGCCGCGGTGGAGTCTGCTCAGCAGGGACGTCGATCCCAGCGTCTCGCTCAGTCTGACTCTGTGCGAAGAGTTACTGCTGCTTTTCCTGCTTCTGCCATTGAAGCCAGTGCTGGGCAGCGGCGAGTGGACGTTTCTGGATCTAAGTCCTGCTTTTCTCTGTCTGAGCATGCCCAGGGCAGGATCTCCCGTTGGAGATCGAGAGTCACATGCTCAGGTATTGCAGCACATCCCATTGGTCCTCTTGGCAGGTCCTGAAAGGGCAAAACTTCTGGAGCTGCTTCCTGTGCTGCTACTATATAAACTGCGCATGACCGCACAGCCATGCGCTAGTATTGTCTTGTAAATATGTGTGTGTGTTGTGAGTGAAAGTCGCTCTTTAAATAATCCTCCCTATTGAATGTCTGTTCGCGGAAGGTGTATGTTTGCTATCTAGCGCCCGACTTATCCAACAGCACGAAACACACATTTCAGCTACCAGTTGCTGTGTCCGCCAGTATGGCGCCGTGCGCTTGCTCTGCGCTTTGCTAACCCAAGCCTGGGTGGTTAGTGGCGTCCGACAGTGCGGCACCGCACGCACTCTTGTGCCTTTATATTATTATTTATGTTCCTCTGACACACCCAGTTGCGGTGTTGTGCCAGCAAGTGTCTAATCGGACTTCAATCCTGTGTAGGGGTTGAGTCCGCTGACTTCTTGCTCGCGCTTTATGTGCGGTACTGCGGTCCTGTGACGCAACAGGATCGCTTAACCCATGTGTGTATACTTAGTACCGCCATATAGTCCGTCTTACTAGCAGCAGGGTCTTTTACCTGCACGGTGGACCTCGGACTGCGAACGCACCTAGTTTCTTATTATCTATACTTGGTGCGTTCCGCCGGTCCTTAACACATTGAGTATCAGCTTCCACCAAAGATTTTATATTGGGTTCCGGTCTGGAGACTAGCTTGGCCACTCCAGGACCATAAATTGCCTCTGACAGATCCACTCCTTAGTTGCCCTGACTGTGTGTTTTGGGTCATTTTCATGCTGAAAGACCCAACCACAGTCCATCTACAATGCACTTACTGAGGGAAGGAGATTGTTGGCCAAAATCTTGAGACACATGACCCCATCCATCCTCCCTTTAATACGTTGCAGTTGTACTGTCCTCTTCGCAGAAAAGTACCCCAATCTTGGATCAGGGTTGGAACGGTGTTTTTGGCGTTGTACTCATCCATCTTTTTCCTCCAAACACGAAGAGTGGAGTTGATGGCAGAAAGTTCTATTTTGGTCTCATCTGACCACATGATATTCTCAGGAAGTATATACACTGCTCAAAAATTAACGGGAACACTTAAACATCACAATATAACTACAAGTCAATCATACTTATATGAAATCAACTCATCAAGTTATGAAGCAACACTGATAGTGAATCAATTTCCCCTTCTGTTGTGCAAGTGTAGCAGACAACAGATAGAAATGATAGGCAATTAGCAAGACAACCCCTATAAAGGAGTGGTTTTACAGGAGGTGACCACAGACCATTTCTCTGTTCTCATCCTATTTGGCTGTTTTTGTCTCTTTTGCATTTTGTCATTGCTCTCACCTTTAGAGGTCATGTGCAGTTACATGAGGCATGTCTACAACCCACAGAAGTTGCTCAGGTAGTGAAGCTCATCCAGGATGGCACATCCATGCAAGCTGTGACAAGAAGGGTAGCTGTGTCTGTCACCACAGTGTCCAGAGCATGGAGCAGATAACAGAAGACAGGCCAGTACACCAGGAGACATGGAGGGGGGCGTAGAATGGAATCAACCCAGCAGCAGGACTGCTACCTCCTCGTTTGTGCAAGGAGGAACAGGAGGAACAGTGCCAGAGCCCTGCAAAATGACTTCAAGCAGGCCACTAACATCCATGTGTCTGCTCAAGCTGTCAGAAACAGACTCCATCAGGGTGTTACGAAGGCCTGACATTCACAAGTGGGTGTTGTGCTTGCAGCCCAACAACAAGCAGGGCGATTGCCATTTGCCTGAAAACACCAAGATTGGCAGATTCAACACTGGCACCTTGTGGTCTTCACAGATGAGAGAAGATTCACACTGAGCACATGTGACAGACGTGACAGAGTCTGGAGATGCTGTGGAGAGCGTTCTGCTGCCTGCAACTTCCTCCAGCATGACCGGTTTGGCAGTGAGTCAGGAATAGTATGGGGAGGCCTTTCGTTGGAAAGATGCACAGCCCTCCATGTGCTAGCCTGAGGTACCTTAACTGCCAGTAGGCACCAGGATGAGATCCTCAGACTCATTGTGAGAACATATGCAGGTGCAATGGGCCCTGGGCTCCTTCTGATGCATGACAATGCTAGGCCTCATGTGGCTTAAGTGTGTTAGCAGTTCCTGCATGATAAGGGCATTGATGCTATGGACTGGCCTGCCCATTCTCCAGCACTGAATCCAATCGAGCACATCTGGGACATCATGTCTCATTCCATCCACCAACACCGCATTGCACCACAGACTGTCCAGGAGTTGACTGATGCCATAATCCAGGTCTGGTAGGAGATCCCTCAGGATAACATCCAGCGCCTCATCAGGACAATGCCCAGGCATTGTAGGGAGATCATACAGGCACGTGAAGGCCACACACACTATTGAGCATCATTTCCTTGTCTTGAGGCATGTCCACTGAAGTTGGATCAGCCTGTAATTTGATTTTCCACTTTGATTTTGAGCATCATTCCAACTCCAGACCTCCATGGGATATTGATTGTGATTTACATTCATCATTTTTAGGTTTTATTGTTCTCAGTGCATTCCACTATGTAATGAATAAAGATTTGCAACAAGAATATTTCATTCAGTGATATCTAGGATGTGGGATTTTAGTGTTCCCTTTATTTTTTTTGAGCAGTGCATAACCTTGCTGCGGAGGTTGTCATCTTAAATTCAACACGGCTCCCCACTCAATGACGGCTTTGCCTTATGACCTTAAAGAGACTGACTTACCATAGGTAACGATGACCAATTGCAGTGCTCTGCCTTAGGCCTCTTTCACACTTGTCTTTCTTTTTCCGTTACGATGCGTAGTTTTGTGAAAAAAACGGATCCAGCAAATGTTTCTGCCGAATCCGTTTTTTTCTCACAGACTTGTATTAGCGATAGATTGTGATGGATGGCCTTCCGTTTCATCCATCGTGCACAGGATCCATCGTAAAATTGCTGTCCATCAGGCGGAGACAACGCACAGAGGAAAGTTTTTACTGTACGTTGGAAAATCGCTGAGCGACGGAGCCTGCGCTGCCCGTCATTGGCTATAATGGAAACCTATGGACACAGGATTCGTCGCTGACTGTAAAAAGCAGGAATCCAGTGATGGATGCCGTCTTTTGAAACTGAGCATGCGAGGAAGAATTTCCCGACAGGGAAATTCTCTCTCGCTCTCTCTCTCTCCCTTTTTACTATTGATGCTTTTATTTTTTTTATTATTTTTAACCTCGGTTGCATATGCATTTTCGCAGCGGAAAAACGTGGCAAAGATGCATACACAACGTGTGCACATAGTCTTGACAGATCTGTCAAAAAAACGGACCCAGTGCACCTGTTTTTTACAATCTGCACAGGATCCGTCTTTTCAACATTTTGACGGATTGTGACTGATTGTAAAAAACGGAAGTGTGAAAGAGGCCTATAGGTAGTGTAAGTGAAAGTGAGACACATTCCCCACCCCTTCTCGATTCTTTCATTATTATTGCATGTTAAGATTTACACTTTTTGTGAATCTATAGATTAGTATGCTACTATGTTAGTATTTTTAACTATATCAATAAAGGTGATATTTTAGAGTTTTTTTTATTCTTTGGTTATAACACATGACTTTCGCCCATGCCTCCTCTGGATCATCCATATTGTCAATGGCAAACTTCAAATGGGCCTTGACATGTGCTGGCGTGAGTAGGGTGACCTTTTGTGCCCTGCAGGATTTTAATGTGTGTTGCTAATAGTAATATTTGAGACTGTGGTTTCATCTTTCTTCAGGTCATTGACAAGGTCCACCCATGCAGTTCTGGGCTGATTACTGTCGTTTCTCATAATCATCGTTACCCCAAGAGACGTGATCTTGCATGGAGCCCCAGACCAAGGAAGACTGACAGTCATCTTGTGTTTCTTTCATTTTCTAATAATTGCGCCAACAGTTTTTGCCTTTAAACAAGCTGCTTGCATATTGTCTTGTAGCCCATCCCATCTTTTTGCAGGTCTACAATTTTGTCCCTGGTGTCCTTAGACAGCTGTTTGTTCTTGGCCATGCTAGAGAGGTTGACGTGTGATTCATTGAGTATGTGGACATTTGTATTTCATATAGGTCATGAGTTCAAACAAGTGCATTTAATACAGGTAATGAGTGCAAAGTAAGAGAGCTTCTTAAAGAAAAACTAACAGATCTGTGAGAGCCAGAATTCTTGCTGGTTGGTAGGTGAGAAAATATTTATTTCATGCAATAAAATTCAATGTAATTATTAAATAATCATATAATGTGATTTTCTGGTTTATATTTTTAGATTCTGTCTCTCATAATTGAAGTGTACCTATGATAAAAAATAACAGACTTTTCCAATAGGGTTGAGCGAACCGGACATGGAACTGGAACACAGGATTAATGTCACACAGTAAGAGATCTGACTGTAAAATAGTTTGTAGCATTTAGTGTGTTATAGAGGCCTGACCCATAGACCAGAAAAAATTCTTCTGTTCCTAAAGTTATATAGTAGGGGACCTGACTTTAAAATTGTTTGCAGCACAACTTTTTTGTCATACAGGCCTCATCCACACTCAAACAATTCCTTTTTCTGTGACTATCACGATACAGCATACAATATTTCAACTTTGAATTTACTGTAGCTGAAATTCATATGTTTGCAAAGGTGATGCAGAGTTTAAAATCTAATTTTTTGTTGCTAATACTGTGCTCCTACAACACTATCTGAGCAATCTGACTGGGACAAAGAGAGGCCGTGTGAAAGGGAAATTAGGCTTGGTATTCAAGGTGTACGTGGGATAGGTGGTAATGTTTGTGAAAGCACTAGTAAAGCAACGTCACGTTCTTTGCAAAGACAAGTGACAACTTATGTTACTGGACAGGCTACACCACTACCTTTCTTTGGCAGACGCACAGCGATACGCCTTATTGATGATGCCCAGAAAGAGTTGCCTCTCCTCCTCTTCCTCCACCTCAACATCACAAACAGTATATTCCCCCCATGTCTCAACTATTCAATTGTTCAACTGACTGTACAGAACCACATATGGGTGAGTCTGAAGAGCTGTTCACACATTCTATGCCATGTTCATCAGAAGTGTACTCAAAATCTTTGCAGATTCAAGAGGAAAAAATCTGCACCGATGCCCAAATTAACCCTGGAGGGAAGGGATCCTGAAGAGACTCAGATATCTGAGGCTCATGTGGACTGTACTGCACTGTCAGGGCATGAAGAGGAGGAGGGTGACTCCAATGGCAAGGAATGTGATAACACAGAGGATGATGATGATGTGGTGTTAGATCCCAGTTGGCGTGAACATAGAGGCACACAGCTGAGTAAGTCATCCGAGGAGGAAGAAGAGAGGGATACGTTTCGTCGTACATCGCAAACACATAGTGAGGCAGCCACAATGAGCAATGCATCCTCAGCCACAACTGTGCCTCTGGCCAGCAGAGTTCATGGGTCTGCAGCTCGCAAGGGTGGCAAAGGTTCCTTAGTCTGGGCCTTTTTTGACACTGAAAAGGATGAGCAAACTCAAATAATCTGAAAACTTTGCAAAAAAAGCTGAGTCGAGGTAAATAGTGCAATCATTTGACTATTACATGTATGAACCATCACAAGCGCAAACAACATGCTTTACTATTGGAATCCCACTGCTCAAAAATGCGGACCAGCGGACCTCAACAACCAACAGCCGCCCCATCAATCGCATCTGCCACATCTTCCTCCTCCTCTGTTACCATGCCAACTATTGAGATGCAGTTCATCGACCACAGAACCTCGGGTTCTTTACCCGCTCCAGTCATGCTGACTGAAAGGCCACCTTCAGCAGTAACAGAAGCGGAGATGCCTACTGTTTTTGACCAATCTCAGAGAAAAATCACACCACAAGTTTCTCAATCCACAGTAACATCTCCACCTGCACCTCTGTCACGGTCCAGCAGTTTGTCTGGTTCACCATACTCTCTCACAGCACTGCAGCCAGCCCAGGGTTCCCCACTTCTGGTCACATAACAGATTGTTTCTGTTAGGTGTCGAGTTTCAACCTCTACACAGGGGGAATCTCGAACCATCTCTGCTGAGGTCTCCCATTCTTCTCCAGCCGCAGTGGAGTCTGCTCAGCAGAGACGTCGGTCCCAGCGTCTTGCTCAGTCTCACTCTGTGCATAGGGTTAATGCTGCTTTTCCTGCTTCTGCCATTGAAGCTAGTGCTGGGCAGCGACGAGCAGATGCTTTTGGGACTAAGTCCTGCTTTTTCCCTTCTGAGCATGCCCAGGGTGAGATCTCCCGTTGGAGATCGAGGGTCACATGCTCAGATGCTGCAGCGGTTCTCATTGGTCCTCCAGGAAGGTCCTGAAGGTGCTAAACTTCTGTGGCAGCTTCCTATTGGTCCTTTATTGGAAGGTCCTATATATGCTGCAGCTATATAAGCTTCGCATGACCGCACGGCCATGCGCTAGTGTACAATTGTAATTGTGTGTGTGTTGATGAGTGCAAGTCGTTCCTTAAAAAGCCCATCCCTTGTGTATGACTGTTCGCGTAAGGTGTATGGCTGCAATCTAGCGCCCAGCTGAACTCACAGCGTTAACACACAAAACAGCGCCTACAGCTGTGACCACCTGTACGGTGCCACGCGCCATTAGAGCGCTTCTTTAACCCAAGTCAGGGTGGTTAGTGGCGTCCACCAGTACGGCACAGTTCGCACTCTCGTGCTAATTAATTATTAGTTTTGTTACGTGCTGTACTGCGGCCCTGTGACGCAACAGGTTTCGCTTCCTTCACACAGGGTGAAGTTAACCCGTGTGTGTATTCCCATTGTACTGCCATATAGTCCGTCATTACTTAGCAGCAGGTTCCATCTCTGCAAGGTGGACCCCGGGCTGCGAACGCACCTTATCCTATCTTATTATTTGGTGCGTTCCGCTAGCCCTGACAGTTTCCTCCTACGCATGACAAAGCTAAGAGGTTGAACTCGACCATCTCCAAACTGTTGGCAACATAAATGCTGCCTCTCTGCCTGGTAGATACAGACGGTTTCCAAAAGCTGATGGCGGTCGCAGTCCCCCAGTACCAATTACCCAGTCACCATTACTTTTCTAAGAAAGCTGTGCCTGCGCTACTCCAGCATGTCACAGACAACACCACCTGTTTCTTGACAAAATCTGTGTTTGCCAGGGTGCATTTCACCACAGATACTTGGACTAGAAAGAATGGCCAATGGCATTATATCACACTGACTGGGCACTGGGTGACTCTGGTGGCTTTGGGGACACGTACTGCTCCACAAGTCTTGGAATCCCCAAGGCTTGTAGGACAAATCTCTACATTTACCACTTCCTCCACTGCTTCTGCCTCCTCTATTTTCTCTAGGGCATCCTCCTGCTCCCTCAACCTCTGCCTTAACGAGACACACATTCCAGCAGTGCAGAGCGAATCGTCACCACTTCTGTACTGCGCAGCCATGGCTCGCCACAATCAGGCTGTCTAAAAATGCCTTGGAGATCACAGTCATACAGCTGAAGAGTTATGGACAGCTTTCCAGGCTGAGTTTAATCAATGACTGTCTCCACCAAACCTGCACCCAGGGAAGGTCATGTCCGATAACGGTGCGGACCTGGTGGTGGCCCTACGGTGAGGAAAGCTGACACGTGCCTTGCATGGCTCATATCCTCAACCTGGTGGTACAGCGTTTTCTCAGTCACTATCCTGGCCTGAGTGAGCTGCTCCAGAAAACGTATAAGCTTTGTGTTCATTTCTGCCATTCACATTCCTCTGCTAGACCATTGAAAATGCATTACTGCCATAGAAAATAGGAAAAAAGCAATATATAATGTACACAGTAATGCATTTTCAATGTTCTAGAGTAATCATTCTGGGTAAATAATGGTGCAACCTTTATCGTTTTTCAGTTTATATGTGTTTTTGGTTGGCGCCTGTTCACACTAGCTTGGATGTGCTGGTCTTGTTCTCTATTTCTATTCAGCCTTTTTGGACATGTGCACTCCCACTTCCAATAGCCACAGGTGATTTTAAGTAGTTAGCTTGTCCATTCCTGACCCATAAATTGCAGGCTTTTTTGCCCAGGAGAGGTGACAAAACAGGACAGGGACCCAATTATGAGGATGCCTTGCCTTGAAGTGTCAATTGGGCCCACATACATTGGCCAATTTACGCGTGAAGTACCTTCCTTTTTTCATATTTTCAATTTTTGCAGATAAATATTTTATGTGTACATTATATAGCGTTTTTTTCCTATTTTCTATGGCAGTAATGCATTTTCAATGTTCTAGATTAATCATTCTTGGTAAATAATGATGCAACCTTTATCATTTTTCAACTTATATGCTTTTTTGGTTGGCACCTGTTCACACTAGCTTGGATGTGCTGGTCTTGTTCTCTATTTGTATGATCCCCGTATAGTTATGATTAGGAATAATGCGGACTACTGCGTTGCCACTTCATTAGATCCACGTTACAAAACCAAATTTTGCCAGATGATTCCCACCATAGAAAGGGACTTGCGAATGCTGGAGTATCGAAACACGCCTTTACACAACCTAAAGACAGCTGTTCCCCAAGACAGCAGTAAAGCACACAGTTCGCAATTCGTTAACACCAAAACATTAGCAGCAGCAGCAGTGGTGGAAGTGGAAGAAGCAATTTCTGGGTGTCCTTTGACACTTTTTTTTAGACCAACTCATGCACCAGCACAACAGAGTCCAAGTCTTACACGTGGTGAACGAATGGATAGGATGGTGCAGGAGTATCTAGAAATAAATATCAATACCATCAGGGATGGTTTGGTCCAGTTCGCATTTTGGTCTTCCAAAATTGATGAGTGACCTGAGCTTGCTTCACATGTCTTGGAGGTTTTATCATGCCCGGCAGCCAGCATTCTCTCAGAACTTGTCTTCAGCGCTGCTGGTGGTGATGTTAACACAAATTTGTGGAAATGAGAACAGCCATGGTTGGTCTACATATGCTGGGTTAGCTGTAGTGGAAGACGTCTCAGTCCCAATTATACTATTTCTGTTCTCGTGACAGTTATTCCACTTTGATGGTGTCAGGTATTCAGTTTTTAACATGTGAACACTCCTGTTTGGGTGTCCATCTGCTGTATTGAGTGTAATGGAAGACTCTATTATACTAATTCTACTGTGGTAAAATAGATGCCACTTTTGTGATGTCTGCCCGTAATTTTTGGAAATGTGAACACTCCTGGTTTTGTATCCATTTTCTGTATTGGGTGTAGTGAAAGCCTTGTCAGTCCCTATTATACTATGTCTATTGTGGTGAAAATGATGCCACTTTTGAAGTGTCTGCCAGTAATTTTTGGAAATGTGAACACTAGAGTTGAGCGACTTTTACTTTTTTAGGATCGAGTCGGGTTTCGCAAAACCCAACTTTGTCAAAAGTCGGGTCGGGTTAAATGGGCCGATTATTGCGAAAAGTGGGGGGCTGACGGAAACCCAATGCAAGTCAATGGGGAATCAAAGTCGGCAGTGAGTGGAGGACAGGAAAACACCTACAGTGCCCATTTTAATGCCAAAAGCATCAATTCTTATTTCTTAAGCTTGCCAATCTTAATTTACTTTATAATAATAGTTAGGCATTGAAAACAGGGGGTCATTTTGCTAAAGTTGTGGGGGGGTAGGGCTGGCTTAATATTTTTGTGGGCCCAAGAAACACGGAATACGTCACGGCGGTGGAGCAGGGAGAGGTAAGTATTTCAACTCTGCAAGTGCTGTGATCCTGAGCAAGCAGGGGGGGCCCACTCGTTAACATTGGCACTGGCACAGGGCCCCTCATAGTACGGCGGTGTGTTTGATGGCGGGTGGCGCCTCCCACTGCCAGAGACACTTTTGCGTACTATGAGGGGCCCTGTGCCAGTGACGTCGCCAACGAGTGTGCCCCCCCCACCTGATGAAGGAACCTGCACTTTCATCTGCACTTTCCTTTTTGTCCCCGTGTAAGGTGGTATAGTATGCGGGAAGGGGAACATGACTTTCAGCAGGGTCAGATTCAGGCTGTGTAGAGTGCAAGGGGAATGTAGTGGTCTGGGTCAATGTACCAGCAGACTCATCTAGCAGTGGCTGGGCAATGGGCAGGAGGAGGAGGAAACATAGATATTGGCCCAAATAATAAAGTAGGCTAAATGCAGTTCAAAATTGGTAACAGGACTAAACAGGCGGCATTGCTTTGCTCAGTGGAGGACAACTGTAATGAGTGGCGCAGACACAAGTAGTAGGCCCAAAATAACAAAGTAGGCTAAAAGCAGTTCAAAATTGGTAACAGGACTAAACAGGCGGCATTGCTATGTTCAGTGGAGGACAACTGTAATGAGTGGCGCAGACATATGCATGAATGTCATTGCAAAGTGCAGAACATTTGCTGAAAAATAGTTCATAATAGCATTAAGTTATTGGGATTTGTACCATATTTCAGCACCCATGTACTCTATTGGCCCTCCAGAGAAGAGTATCTTGCAATCTTTGCAATCTTTGTTGCTCAAAATTCAGTAGTCTTTCTTCAATTCCACAGATAGATGACCTTTCTGGCTCTGCCCCCAACTCAGTTGTCTATCTCTCTTACTGTTGCCACCAGTGTATCTCACAGCAGTGGGTTTGTGTCTGATACTTCCACAACTTGCATGTCCTTCTGGTGACACAAGTGGCCAGAGTGGAAGCCACCAAACTTCCTATCATTACATTTTAAATGGAGTATCCAATTTCATAAAGTAAATTAAAAAGCTATTAATGCATTTAAATATCTAAATATGTAATATATTAATATACCAACCTATTGAAGCATATGTTGCTCCAGTGCTTTCTGCTGCTCATATGCTAATTTTTGCTTACAGGACTGCAGCTTAAACTCTCTGTCTACAACACATGACTGCTGTTGACAGGCTCTGGGCTCAGCTGTATTGTGTTACCTATCTTGGCATGGCCCAGATAGTGAATGAATGCTGTAGACCTGTAAATAAATATCAGTGAGGAGAACAGGAGAAGTGGTACTAGAGCAGCAGGAGCTTCAAAAAGTAAGCAATTCATATTTTGCTATTTTAAACCATTACCATCATAGAACCCCATTTTTCTATTCTGAAAACAACTAGAGCTGAGTGGATGCATCTGTGAAGAATCAAGTTTTAACCTCATTTCCTAACATTTGGGGTTCCATGCAAATTAAAACATAAACAGTTTGACGTATCATTAGATAAAAAGTCTATCACCTCAAAATATTATTTAACATGACCATATTGGGACTTAAACCCTGTAAAAATCATACCTTTAGTGTAATAAATATTACCTACAAAGGGAGAAATGTATGGACTTGGCAACTAGAGATGAGCAAACCTTTTAAGGTTCAGTTTGGCTATGCTTGCCGAACAGTTCACAAAATATAACCGAACATCATTGAATTCAATGGGAAGCAAAAGCAAATGCATAGACAACACCTTCAGGGGGTCCCTAAAGCTGCCAAAACAGCTCAAATTAGGGGCATGCAAAAGGAAATTTGGCATCAATTGACCCATGAATTGCGGTATAAGTAAATACTGCCCTTTGGCAGTGGTAAGTGGGCTTCATATTTGTCGGGTTGATATCACCTTTGTATTGTCCGGTGACAACAAGCCCAAAAGTTAGTAATGGAGAAGCATCTAAAAGACACCCCCACTACTAACCCCATAGTGATATCTTATAAAGAACACACACCCAGAATAAAGTTCTTTATTTGAAATAATGACAGAGACTCCTTTATTGAAAATGTGTTTAATAAATAACGCCGCCAAGGCCCGTGCAGAAGGTAACCGTTGAAGAGGCACCAAGTGCACCATTTTGGAAAAATGGTCAGGGACTACCCAAATAATGGTGCACCTACGGGACTTGGGTAAACCCACCACAAAGTCCATCCCAACCATTTCCCAGGGCCTGTCCACCACCAGCAGGGGGTAAAGTAACCCAACTTGCCGTTGTCGAGAAGACTTATTCTTGGCGCAGGAGACACACGCCCGAATATAGTCTCTGAAGCCACGGGCCATATGCAACCACCAGTACGTCCTCGCCAGGAGCTCAGATGTCCTCTTAGTCCCAAAATGTCCACCCACCCTGAAGGATTGGGCCCAAGAGAGAACCTCCGGCAGCATATTAGGTGGAACAAAAGTATTGTCTGGAGGCACAGACTCTGGCAATAAGCCGAGGCTCCTCCTACTCCTCTGGTGACAGTAAGGAGTCGGAGAGAGCGTCAGCACGAGTTTTCTTCTAAAAGAAGAGAAAATGGAGGGTGAAGTGGAACCAGGAGAAGAACAAGGACCATCTGGCTTGGCAAGAGTTTAGCCGCTGGGCGGTTTGTAAATATACCAATGTTTTGTGGTTAGTGAATACTTGGAAGGGATAGTGAGCTCCCTCCCAGAGGTGTCTCCACTCCGAAAAGGCCAACTTCATGGCTAGCAACTCCCTGTCCTCGATCGAATAATTCCTCTCTATCGGTGAGAAGGTCTTGGAGAAGGAGCACCGCTCTGGAGAACACCACTAACTGTCCTAACTAGGGACAGGTAAGTGCACTGGATGCGCATGGTGCCGCACTGGCTAACGCTGCTGATTGATGCTATAGATTGTGCCTGGTGCTGAAAGGCACTAACTGGAGCTAGGCAGCTCCAACGTTCGCGGGCATTCATCAACACTAGGGATGGGAATGATTCGGAGCTTTCACCAGAACAGGCATACATCCACACACACACAATATTTGATTTATACTAGTGCATGGCCATGTGGCCATGAGAACCTTTTAGAACTGTAGCTCTCCAGGACCTTCCTCTTGATCCAACAGAAGCCTCTACAGGAACTGAGCATGTGACCCCCGACCTCCAATGAGAGGTTGCCTGTGGGCATGCTCAGTAGGGGAAAAGCAGGACATAGTCCCTGGAACGTCTGCTCGCCACTGATCAGTGTTGGCTACAAGGGCTGAGCCTGGAAAGGCAGCAGTAACCAAGCACACTGTATCAGCTTGAGCCAGGTGCTGGGATCGACATCTCTGCTGAGCAGGTTCCACTGCAGCTGGAGGAGAATGAGAGACCGCAGCGGACATGGTTCGAGATTCCCGCTGTGCAGTGGCAGGGACTCAACATCTAACATGTCATGCCAATCCACTGAAGCCAATGTTCCATCCAAATGAATTAAAATGAGCAAACATATGAAAAGGAAGTTATGAAATGTGTGGACCTTGGAAAAATAAGCAGCAAAAAATGAGTTAATAAAAAGTAAAGCGTAAATTTATATATGCCATAGTTAATAGTCTTGGCGATAACTTAACCAAAATCTTAAAACATCATTAATCTCTAATATACAGACCTATTTATTGAACTATCCTGAAGAAGGTGTAACTAAGGGCTTAAATATTCATAGCAATAAATTTGTAGTGAAGGCTACATTTTAAAGGTGAGATGACTTTACTTTCATACCAGTGTAGTTGTGATTTGTGGGTAATTTCATAATGCTTGTAAAATCTTGTATATCATTACAAATCTATCAGATTTTTTTTATGCATACAATATATGACTCCCTTTATAAGGCAAGATAATTAAAATGTCAATTTACTTTCAATTAACTGTACTGAAATCTTCAACCTATTTCATAGTACTGCAGCAATGAATCACTCCCACTTATCTCTTAATGATATATAAACGTCTTTATGTACTTAAGAATTTTTCACTATTCACTTGCTAATACGTTATCACTAACTTCCAATACAAGATGTTCATAAACTTTATTAAAATATTTAAACATTTTTCATGTTGAGGACAAAACTTTACTCCAAGTATTTTAACTTTATAAAATTATCCTAGTTTTGTAAAGGAACTTCTAATGTATGAAGCCACTGCTCCTCTCATTTAAGCATTATGAGCCACATTGATGGTGGCATCCTTGAAGAAGCACTCCCATCAAAATTTTTATCCTCAATGTATTGCAGTTATCATATTGCATAGCACTATGTACTTACTCATTTTGCATTTCTGCAAGGTAATTCTTCTCTCTTCCATTAGGTCTATGACATCACGTGATTAAATCTGACAAGTGAATCTTTCTAAGCTCTATGTAGAAACAGGAAGTCTCTTTTTCCTGCATGAGTCATTACTGCAAACATCCCTGGTAGTGAGATGACTCATGTAGGGAATTGAGACTCCCTGTTTCTGGAAAAAGAGCAATTTTAAGTACACAGTGCTATACAATATGATGATTGCAATATATTTAGTGAATAAAAACTTTGATGGCAATGCCTCTTTATTAGATATTAAACAATGGTTGTCACTAGGGTTGAGCGAAACGAGTCGTTCATTTTCAAAAGTCGCCGACTTTTGGCAAAGTCGGGTTTCATGAAACCCGATCCGACCCCTGTGCGGGGTCGGCCATGCGGTACGCGACTTTCGCGCCAAAGTCGCGTTTCAATGACGCGAAAAGCGCCATTTCTCAGCCAATGAAGGTAAACGCAGAGTGTGGGCAGCGTGATGACATAGGTCCTGGTCCCCACCATCTTAGAGAAGGGCATTGCAGTGATTGGCTTGCTGTCTGCGGCGTCACAGGGGCTATAAAGGGGAGTTCCCGCCGACCGCCATGTTACTGCTGCTGATCTGAGCTTAGGGAGAGGTTGCTGCCGCTTCGTCAGAAGCGGGGATAGCGTTAGGCAGGGTCCATTAACCACCAAACCGCTTGTTCTGTAGCGATTTCCACTGCCCCACACCACCTTCGGTGTGCAGGGACAGTGGAAGCTACATTTTTTTTTTTCCCCTCAGCGCTGTAGCTCATTGGGCTGCCCTAGAAGGCTCCCTGATAGCTGCATTGCTGTGTGTACGCCGCTGTGCAAACCAACTGCTTTTTTCAAAGCACAAATCCTCTTGTTCCTTCCTTTCTGCACAGCTATCTTTTTGGTTTGTACACACTTTTTATTTAATTTGTGCATCAGTCCACTCCTTATTGCTGCCTGCCATACCTGGCTGAGATTACTGCAGGGAGATAGTAATTGAAGGACACTCCCTGTTTTTTTTTTTTTTTTGTGGGAGATTAAGATTGACATTTCTGCTAGAGTGCCATCCCTGTCTGTGTCATCTCTCACTCAGTGGGCCATAGAAAGCCTATTTATTTTTTTGCTTGATTTGGGTTATAAAATCTACCTGAAAAAATCACTACATCAATCAGTGGGAGAAAAATATTGGCCTCAGGGCTTGTGTGCCACTCCTGACTCCTGTGTGCATCATCACTCACTCAGTGGGCCATAGAAAGGCCATTTTTTTTTTTTTTTTGCCTTATTTGGGTTCTAAATTCTACCTGAAAAAATCAATAAATCAATCAGTGGGAGATTAATATTGGCCTTTGGGCTTGTGTGCCAGTCCTAAGCGTGCCATCTCTCTCTCTCAGATAGTGGGCCATAGAAAGCCTATTTATTTATTTTTTTTTTATTGGGTTTATAAATTTTCCCTGGAAAAAAAAAAAAGTGGGAGATTAATATTGGCCTCTGGGCTTGAGTGCCAGTCCTGAGCGTGCCATCTCTCTCACAAATAGTGGGCCATAGAAAGCCTATTTATTTATTTTTTTTTGGTTTTATAAATTCTCCCTTAAAAAAAAAAGGGAGATTAATATTGGCCTTTGGGCTTGTGTGCCAGTCCTAAGCGTGCCATCTCTCTCTGTCTCTCAGATAGTGGGCCATAGAAAGCCTATTTATTATTTTTTTTATTGGGTTTATAAATTTTCCCTGGAACAAAAAAAAAAAAGTGGGAGATAAATATTGGCCTCTGGGCTTGTGTGCCACTCCTGACTCCTGTGTGCGTCATCTCTCACTCAGTGGGCCATAGAAAGCCTTTTTTTGTTTTATTTGTTTTCTAAATTCTCCCTGAAAAAATCATTTTATTTTCTTTGGTTTCTAAATTCTTCCTGAAAAAATCATTTTATTCTATTTTTTTTTTCCTAAAGTCTCCCTGAAAAAAAAAAAAAAAATCAAATCAGTGGGAGATTAATATTTACATTTGTGCTTCAGTGACAGTCCTGCGTGTGTGGCATCTCTCTCATTTGTTGCCACCAACAACAGAGTGTGTAACATTGTGCCTGATTTTCGTTGTGGTCTCACTCACCTGTAAAGGGGTAGCTAAATCATACTGAAGTTATAGCTCACCGTGTAATTTGTGTGACAGTAACAAATACCGTTAGTTTGTTTACGTTTTTAAAACAATGAGGAAGTATGGTGGAAGAGGTCGTGGCCGGGGGCGTTCATTGTCAGCTGGTAATGAGGGTAGTGGTAGTGGTGGAGCATCAGCTGGTCATGGGAAAAAAAATATTGCACCTAAGTCTGGAGCTGTGGAGCCAGGTTCGTCGTCTGGCTACACAAGGCCTCGAACGCTCCCTTTTCTGGGAGTAGGAAAACCGCTTTTAAAGCCGGAGCAGCAAGAGCAAGTTTTGGCTTATCTTGCTGACTCAGCCTCTAGCTCTTTTGCCTCCTCTCGTGAAACTGGTAAATGTCAAAGCAGCGCGTCGTTAGTGGATGTTCACGGTCAGGGACAAGTCGCTTCCTTGTCCTCTTCAGCAAAAACAACAACAGAGAAGAATGCAGCAGGCGACACAACGGGTTACTCCATGGAGCTCTTTACACATACCGTCCCTGGCTTAGAAAGTGAAGCAGTTAACAGTCCATGCCCATTACAAGTTGAATCTGACATGGAGTGCACTGATGCACAGCCACAGCCAGACTACTATGCTGGTCCTTTGACTCAGACCACAACATTGCCCTCGCAGGGTGCTGATCAAGAATCAGACCCTAATGAGACTATGTTGCCCCATCACGAACGCTATACCACCGACCGACACGGTGACACAGACGAAGTTGCACACGAGCTACAAGAAGAGGTAATAGATGACCCAGTTCTTGACCCCGATTGGCAGCCATTGGGGGAACAGGGTGCAGGCGGCAGCAGTTCTGAAGCGGAGGAGGAGGGGCCGCAGCAGGCATCAACATCGCAACAGGTTCCATCTGCCGGGCCCGTATCTTGCCCAAAACGCGTGGCAAAGCTAAAACCTGTTGGAGGACAGCGTGGCCATCCGGTTAAAGCTCAGTCTGCAATGCCTGAAAAGGTATCCGATGCTAGAAAGAGTGCAGTCTGGCATTTTTTTAAACAACATCCAATTGATCAGCGCAAAGTCATCTGTCAAAAATGTTCAACTACCTTACGCAGAGGACAGAATCTGAAAAGTCTCAATACAAGTTGCATGCATAGACATTTAACCACCATGCATTTGAAAGCTTGGACTAACTACCAAACGTCCCTTAAGGTTGTAGCACCCTCGGCCAATGAAGCTAGTCAGCAACGCAACATCCCTTCCGGCAGTGTAGGGCCACCATTTTCCGCACCACCTGCAGTATCTGTGCAGGTTTCTTTGCAAGGCCAAAGCCGTCAGGGTCAGGGAATCACCAGTTTCGTAGTAGGAAACACTGCATCTAGGGCACCGGTGGCAACAATACCATCTCCCACCGTCTCTCAGTCTGCCATGTCCACTGGCACCCCCGCTAGTTCCACGATCTCCAGCTCTCCAGTCCAGCTCACCCTACATGAGACTATGGTTAGAAAAAGGAAGTACTTAGCCTCGCATCCGCGTACACAGGGTTTGAACGCACACATAGCTAGACTAATCTCGTTAGAGATGATGCCCTACCGGTTAGTTGAAAGCGAAGCTTTCAAAGCCCTGATGGACTACGCTGTACCACGCTACGAGCTACCCAGTCGACACTTTTTTTCCAGAAAAGCCATCCCAGCCCTCCACCAGCATGTTAAAGAGCGCATCGTCCATGCACTCAGGCAATCTGTGAGCACAAAGGTGCACCTGACAACAGATGCATGGACCAGTAGGCATGGCCAGGGACGTTACGTGTCCATCACGGCACACTGGGTAAATGTGGTGGATGCAGGGTCCACAGGGGACAGCAAGTTTGGGACAGTTCTGCCTAGCCCACGGTCTAGGAAACAATTGGCTGTAGCCGTTCGCACCCCCTCCTCCTCCTCTTCGTCCTCCTGCAGAAGCGAGAGCTCATCCACAGACCGCAGTCGCACAACCACTCCATCCGCAGCTGCCACTGTTGCACACCAGGTCTCCCATTATGGGGCAGCTACTGGCAAACGTCAGCAGGCTGTATTGGCTATGAAGTGTTTGGGCGACAACAGACACACCGCGGAGGTTCTGTCCGAGTTCTTGCAGAAAGAAACGCAGTCGTGGCTGGGCACTGTAGATCTTGAGGCAGGCAAGGTAGTGAGTGATAACGGAAGGAATTTCATGGCTGCCATCTCCCTTTCCCAACTGAAACACATTCCTTGCCTGGCTCACACCTTAAACCTGGTGGTGCAGTGCTTCCTGAAAAGTTATCCGGGGTTATCCGACCTGCTCCTCAAAGTGCGTGGACTTTGCTCACATATCCGCCGTTCGCCCGTACACTCCAGCCGTATGCAGACCTATCAGCGTTCTTTGAACCTTCCCCAGCATCGCCTAATCATAGACGTTGCAACAAGGTGGAACTCAACACTGCACATGCTTCAGAGACTGTGTGAACAGAGGCGGGCTGTTATGTTTTTGTGGGAGGATACACATACACGGGCAGGCAGTAGGATGGCAGACATGGAGTTGTCAGGTGTGCAGTGGTCGAAGATTCAAGACATGTGTCAAGTCCTTCAGTGTTTTGAGGAATGCACACGGCTGGTTAGTGCAGACAACGCCATAATAAGCATGAGCATCCCCCTAATGCGTCTGCTGATGCAAAGTTTGACGCACATAAAGGATCAGGCGTCTGCAGCTGAGGAAGAGGAAAGCCTTGATGACAGTCAGCCATTGTCTGGCCAGGGCAGTGTACAGGACGAGGTAGCGGGCCAAGAGGAGGAGGAGGACGAGGAGGATGATGGGGATGATTATATTTTTAATGAGGAAGCTTTTCCGGGGCCACTGGAAATTGGTGGCGCGGCAAGGCCGGGTTCTGGTTTTTTGAGGGACACAAGTGACGTGGATTTGCCTGAAACTGCCCCTCAACCAAGCACAACCGCAGATTTGAGAACTGGAACTTTGGCCCACATGGCGGATTATGCCTTACGTATCCTCAAAAGGGACACACGCATAACTAAAATGATGAATGATGACGATTACTGGTTGGCCTGCCTCCTTGATCCTCGCTATAAAGGCAAATTGCAAAATATAATGCCATATGAGAACTTGGAACTAATATTAGCAACCAAACAATCAACTCTTGTTGCCCGTTTGCTTCTGGCATTCCCTGCACACAGCGCCCGTGATCGTTCTCACACGAGCTGCAGGGGCCAGCAGACCAGAGGAGTTAGAGGGGCAGAAATCAGAAGTGGCGTTGGCCAGAGGGGTTTTCTGACCAGGTTGTGGAGTGATTTTGCTATGACCGCAGACAGGACAGGTACTGCAGCATCAATTCAAAGTGACAGGAGACAACATTTGTCCAGTATGGTTACAAACTATTTTTCATCCCTTATCGATGTTCTCCCTCAACCGTCATTCCCATTTGATTACTGGGCATCAAAATTAGACACCTGGCCAGAATTGGCAGAATATGCATTGCAGGAGCTTGCTTGCCCGGCAGCTAGTGTCCTATCAGAAAGAGTATTCAGTGCTGCAGGTTCAATACTAACAGAAAAAAGGACTCGTCTGGCTACCCAAAATGTAGATGATCTAACCTTCATTAAAATGAACCACAACTGGATTTCGAAATCTTTTGCCCCACCTTGCCCGGCTGACACCTAGCTTTCCTATGAAAAGGTCTTGCCTGTGGACTATTCTGAATGCCTTTTCCAATCTCGTAATTTTCTGCACCTGATTGTCCAGCATACGACATGTTTACACCTCACTAAATGGCCAAACTCCCCACACGGGGCCGTGGTATCGACACTTGGCGACAGCACCCGTGAGAGTGCAGTTTGTCTGAAGAGGTGGGTGAGCCCGCTTTTGGTCGACGGCACTGCCACTGGGTCCCTCCTAGTACAATAAAGTGTCTCTGGCGGTGGTGGTGCGCACCCAACGTCAGACACACCGTTGTAATATGAGGGGCCCTGGGCCTGTACCGCCGGCCACAAGACAGTTTCCCCCCACCCCAGCTCAAACAGTGCTCTACCACTTGCAAAATTATCTCACAGCTCCACCAATGTTTAGTCTATGCGCTGACATCCTTCAATGCCTGCCACTGACAATACCATTGTATTGACATTTTTGTTATGTTAGGCCTTCGATGCCTGTCTGTGGTCACTCCTTCCACTAGGCCTCCACTGACCACACCACTGCTGCCCGTGTACCCCTGTAACCAATTTAAAATTGCCTACAGCCATGTGTTATTATTTTAGGCCTTCGATGCCTGTCTGCGGTGACTCCTTCCACTAGGCCTCCACTGACCACACCACTGCTGCCCGTGTACCCCTGGAACCAATTTAAAATTGCCTACAGCCATGTGTTATTATTTTAGGCCTTCGATGCCTGTCTGCGGTCACTCCTTCCACTAGGCCTCCACTGACCACACCACTGCTGCCCGTGTACCCCTGGAACCAATTTAAAATTGCCTACAGCCATGTGTTATTATTTTAGGCCTTCGATGCCTGTCTGCGGTCACTCCTTCCACTAGGCCTCCACTGACCACACCACTGCTGCCCGTGTACCCCTGTAACCAATTTAAAATTGCCTACAGCCATGTGTTATTATTTTAGGCCTTCGATGCCTGTCTGCGGTGACTCCTTCCACTAGGCCTCCACTGACCACACCACTGCTGCCCGTGTACCCCTGGAACCAACATCAGAAAATATAAAAATAAGTATTTTGCTTATAAAAAAGAAAATACTGGAGAGATATCAAATGCAGACATTTTAACATTAAAAACAAACACATACAACAAAAATCTGGTACAGTACTAAAAATGGCCACCAGCTACAATAACTTTCTTCTGCAAGTAGTTAAACACAGATATGGCATCCACCGAGTGTTGTCCTGTCGCGTCTTCTTTATATTATTGCCAAGAAGATGCAAAACAATGAAAATAATAAAATCATTATTTACCAAAAAAATAGAGTAAGTCAAAACCACATTGCAAATAAACATTCATTACAAATAAAGAAGCAGGGCGCGTCCGAGGGTGAGTATATACCTAATAAGAATATAATCACCCTCGGACGCGCCCTGCTTCTTTCCGACAGCCTTCCTTCCTAAGAATCAGCCCTTCCGTGGTGTAGAGAGAGGGTTTGTTACACTCCAAGGTGTTCCCCAGGTTGCCTTTCCTGAGCTTCGATCTTCCGGCTCTCGTTTAGTAGTTGTTGGAAACTACGCTGCATTGGGCCTACAAATTGGGTATGGGGTGTAGAGAGATGGTGTGTTCCACTCCAAGGTGTTCCCCAGGTTGCCTTTCCTGAGCTTCGATCTCCCGGCTCTCGTTTAGTAGTTGTTGGAAACTACGCTGCATTAGGCCTACAAATTGGGTATGGGGTGTAGAGAGATGGTGTGTTCCACTGTAGAGAGATGGTGTGTTCCACTCCAAGGTGTTCCCCAGGTTTCCTCTCCATTGCTTCGATCTTCCGGCTCTCGTTTAGTAGTTGTTGGAAACTACGCTGCATTAGGCCTACAAATTGGGTATGGGGTGTAGAGAGATGGTGTGTTACACTCCAAGGTGTTCTCCAGGTTTCCTCTCCATTGCTTCGATCTTCCGGCTCTCGTTTAGTAGTTGTTGGAAACTACGCTGCATTAGGCCTACAAATTGGGTATGGGGTGTAGAGAGATGGTGTGTTACACTCCAAGGTGTTCCCCAGGTTTCCTCTCCATTGCTTCGATCTTCCGGCTCTCGTTTAGTAGTTGTTGGAAACTACGCTGCATTGGGCCTACAAATTGGGTATGGGGTGTAGAGAGATGGTGTGTTCCACTCCAAGGTGTTCTCCAGGTTGCCTTTCCTGAGCTTCGATCTTCCGGCTCTCGTTTAGTAGTTGTTGGAAACTACGCTGCATTAGGCCTACAAATTGGGTATGGGGTGTAGAGAGATGGTGTGTTCCACTCCAAGGTGTTCTCCAGGTTGCCTTTCCTGAACTTCTATCTTCAGGCTCTCATTAAATTGTGGTTAAACGGAAGAACTGCATTTGGCGTACTAGTTGGTTTGGGGCCTACTATCGGTGTCTGCCGCTCCTTGCTGTTCTCCTGGTTTCCTGTCCTGAAATTCCGTTTTCAGGCGCTCGTTAAGTAGTTGTTAATGTTAGACTGCATTTGGCCTACTAGTTGGGTTGGGACCTACTATCGGTGTCTGCCACTCCTTGCTGTTCTCCTCCACTGAACAAAGCTGTGCCGCCTGTTTACTACTGTTGCCAATTTTGAACTGCATTTCGACTACTTACTGATTTGGGCCTACTCTCTGTGTCAGCCTCTCATTCCAGTTGTCCTCCACTGCAATGCCCCCTGATTTGTCCTGTGTTACCAATTTTGAACTGCATTTAGCCCACTTTATTCTTTGGGCCTATATCTGTGTTTCCTCCTCATCCTGCCCATTGCCCAGCCAGTGATAGATGAGTCTGCTGGTACATTGACCCATAACGCAACATTTCCCGTGCACGCTACACTGCAAGATTGTGACCCTGCTGAAAGTCAGGTCCCCCTTCCCGCATACCATACCACCTTACACGGGGACAAACAGGAAGGTGCAGATGAAAGTGCAGGTTCCTTCATCAGGTGCGGGGAGGAATACTAGTTGGCGACGTCACTGGCACAGGGCCTCTCATGGTACGCAAAAGTGTTGCTGCCGGTGGGAGGCGCCCCCGCCGTGCAAACACACCGCTGTACTTTGAGGGGCCCTGTGCCAGTGCCAATGCCAACGAGTGGGCCCCCCCTGCTTGCTCAGGTTCACAGCACTTGCAAAGTTGAAATACTTACCTCTCCCTGCTCCACTGCCGTGACGTGGTCCAGATTTCCTGGGCCCACTAATTACTTGAACCAGCCCTACCCACCACAACTTTAGCCAAATGACCCCCAATTTCAAATGCCTTCCAATTATTATAAGGTAAATTACGCTTGACAAGCTTCATTAAGAAGAATGGATGGTTTTGACATTAAAATGGGCACTCTAGGTGTTTTCCTGGCCCCCACTCACTGCCGACTATGCTGCCCCATTGACTTGCATTGGGTTTCGTGTTTCGGTCGATCCCGACTTTACGTCATAATCGGGCGATTTCACTCGACCCGACTTTTGAGATAGTCGGGTTTCGCGAAACCCGGCTCGACTCTAAAAAGGTCAAGGTCGCTCAACTCTAGTTGTCACTAGAGTTGAGCACCAAATTTGTTTAGGTCCCTTAATCACAAACTACTCTGGTAGTTTCTGGCCATCCAACCAAAGAATTGTTAACCTTGTACTACCTACAGCTTTCCTGGTGCATTTTCTTATTAGTTCAACCAGAAATATTTTAACATTGTGGTAATTCTTGCGTATGATGTCACAGGGTCCTAGAACAGATTCTGGGAGGGCCCAGGTAGTAGGTTTGCAGTACTACTAATGAGTACTGAGATAGCTGCTGGTCCAGAGTCAATGACATCTTTTTGCTCAACTCTGTTTATCAATGGAAAATTTAAGGCAGTTTTTTATTCATCTTTTGGATTTGTTCTCTGTTTATATGAGTAGAAGAACTCTACCGAGACAACCTCTAACTTTTGAAGTTTAACAGCATTCTTAGTTTGTTGATGCTGTTAGAGTTATTATATCAATTTGCCATAAGTTCTATAGATTCACACCACAGATGTGTTGACAGCACTTCAAGTGACCTAATAACTTTTACCTATTTGCCAGAATTTACTTTTGCATATACTATTGTGTATCCATTTGTAAACATGTCCATAGTTTGAACTATTTAAACTGCGTAGTATAAATAAACTTTGGGGCCTCACTCAGAGCATTATTGACCTAAAATTATCCCAGTTCCGACCTTAGATGTAAAGTTACATCTAAGGTGGGCTTCCCCTGTTTGCTATGGGCACTGACGGTGTACCTGCAACACTTCCGGCACATGTCAGCAGATTTGAACAGCTGACATGTGCCCCTAACAGCTGCGGGTGGAATTGCGATCCACCCGTGGCTGTTAACATGCTAAATGTCTATGTCAATCTCTGACAGTGGCTTTTAACATGCTTGTGCCGGAAGCACGTCACTAATGCCAACCATCGATACCTGTGTCACATGACCGTGGGTTGCCGATGGGCTGGCATGACAACCTGGGGTCTGACCGCTGTGATTGTCATTGCCGTATTGCTATGAGCGCCGCCCAGCTGTTGACGCTTATAGCAAGTGAGCATTTTAGCTACATAGGGCAGGGCTGTCTGTATCCCAAGTGATTGGAAGATCACAGTTTCTAATCTCCATGGAGACTATTGGACCCATGGAAGTGCTTGCAGAGCAAAACGAGCGTAGTCCTCTATTGTCTCCACCTCTTCTCCCTTGCTGCTATGTTTTTATCTGCTTTTGAACAAAGTACATACACCAGGAATGGTGAGTGCTGCCTTCTTTTTATTTGAACATTTCTGCTGCACTATTATCTGGCTGGCACCCTGTGTATCATGTTCCACCTATTCGGTTTCTCCAGGAGCTGTCTCAGTCAGATGCATTGGGACCTTCATCTCTGCCTAGTGCTAGGTTACACTATGGCTATGCTCTCCATCTACTGATCTAATAATAGAAGTTTTGGCAATAGGCTGTTATCTGGACATAGCTGGTGTGAAGGGTATCTATAATATAAGACTGGGAGCGTCACACTGTCCGAAGCCTTTATAGACTGCGCAAGCGCAAGTCTGGACCCCACATAGTGATGCAGCCCAGGAGATCGCGGTATGCGTAAGCACTGAACGCACACCGCAATCTCCAACGGAGAAGCAGGGACGTGGCAGGAAGGGGAGTATAAGCTATAGTCACCTGGCCCGTTTCAGCGCTGCGCGTCGCTCCATCTTTTGGGTCCTCTGCCTGTGACGTTCAGAGTTCAGAGGGCGCGATGATGCGCTTAATGCGCGCCGCCCTCTAACTGAACAGTCACAGCCAGAGGACCCAGAACACGGAGCGATGCGCAGCGCTGGATCAGGGCCAGGTGACTATAGCAAGTGTCGGGGGCCTTAGCTAGCGGCGACTCCGGCACCTGAGCCCCACAGCGCGCCGGTGTCCCCGCCTGCTCAGGCCCCCCAGCACTCGGCGCCCAGCGACGATAGGTGAGTATGTTATTTTTTTTTTATATATCGCAGCAGTATACGGGGCAAATACTATGGAGCATCTTATGGGGGCCATCAACATTTATGGAGCAGTGTACCGGGGCATATACTATGGAGCATCTTATAGGGGCCATAAACCTTTATGGAGCAGTGTACGGGGCATATACTATGGAGCATCTTATGGGGCCATAAACCTTTATGGAGCAGTGTACGGGGCATATACTATGGAGCATCTTATGGGGGCCATAAACCTTTATGGAGCAGTGTACGGGGCATATACTATGGAGCATCTTATGGGGGCCATAAACCTTTATGGAGCAGTGTACGGGGCATATACTATGGAGCATCTTATGGGGGCCATAAACCTTTATGGAGCAGCATATGGGGCATATACTATGGAGCATCTTATGGGGGCCATCAACCATAATGCAGCAGCATACGGGGCATATACTATGGAGCATCTTATGGGGGCCATCAACCATAATGAAGCAGCATATGGGGCATATACTATGGAGCATCTTATGGGGGCCATCAACCATAATGGAGCAGCGTATGGGGCATATGGATGGGAGCAGCAAATTACAGAACGGTGGCGCAGGATGGGAGCAGCACATGACAGAATGGTGGCGCAGGATGGGAGCAGTACATGACAGAACGGGGGCACAGGATGGGAGCAGCACATGACAGAATAGGGCAGCACATGACAGAACGGGGGTGAAGGATGGCAGCAGCACATGACAGAACGGGGGTGCAGGATGGAAGCAGCACATGACAGAACGGGGGCGCAGGATGGGAGCAGCGCATGACAGGATGGGGGCGCAGGATGGGAGTAGCAAATGACAGAATGGAGGCGCAGGATGGGTGCAGCACATGTCAGAATGGAGGCGCAGGATGGGTGCAGCACATGTCAGAATGGGGGCGCAGGATGGGAGCAGCACATGACAGAATGGGGGCGCAGGATGGGTGCAGCACATGACAGGATGGGGGCGCAGGATGGAGCAGCACATTACAGGATGGGGGCGCAGGATGGAGCAGCTCATGACAGGATGGGGACGCAGGATGGAGCAGCACATGACAGGATGGGGACGCAGGATGGAGCAGCACATACCAGGATGGAGACCATATACCAATATAAATGCTCGCCACCCGGGCGTAGAACGGGTTCAATAGCTAGTCCTATTTAAGCCTGTGTGCAAATTGGTCTTATTGATGTTCCCAGAAAGAGATTATTTTTTTTTTTTTAAATATTGGATGCATATTTCAATATCGAATGCAAATATATTAAAACAAATAGCATTTTTGAGCTTTATTTCTTTAAAATTAAACATGTGTATAATAAAAGATTAAAATAATAAAAGGAAAAGAGAAGTAAAAGGAGAAAAATCTTCCAGATGGGAAATTGAATTTACATTTTTAAACGCCATAATAGATATTCCTAAGACTTTTCCCTTGAGTGTCTTCTTTACCTAACATGTCCTCCAAGAGATGTGCATGTAAAGTACAATCTTCCTACAGTGGCACACGGTCAGCACATATTGCTATGTACAAGAAACTACCATATGTTATTGTCAAAGAGCCCTGGGACTCTTACATATATACATTATGTATTTATGTTCTTAAAATAAAAATTTCATTGGTCATGAGGGTGGGATTCAAATAACAAAAGGTTTTCTATTTGGCTAACAAAAATACAGTATGTGTGTGGGCTGCCTGATCTGAGCTGGGAAAAGTTATATATAAAAATTCTAGCATTTCAAATACATTATATGCAAATATGGAATGTAAGGAAATAGAAATTTACAAATAAATATGCAATAGTTTTGGTCACAAGTGGTCAATAACAGAATTAAAATTGTTACATTGATTACTCATGGTTAAAAACCTCTTTTATTGGCATTGTTCTATTACTTTTTATTCTCCAATTATCCAGATCATCACGACCACTTCTCGTGGATATGACTTACCCAGAAAAGTTAGCTGACAGATGGCTTTGGATCCACACTTTTTAAGAGAATTTCACCCTTTAAACTTATACAAACTCCTTATAATGCTATACACTGTACTATCTGAATGAAATTACTCCGCATAATATGCCACTACAGAACCCCGCATAGAATGCTGCTGCTACAGAACCCTACATTGAAAAGTACTCAGTAACTTTTATTCCAATGCCTTCTTCAAACATTGCAGATCAGACAAAGCTCTTCAGGTCAGACCCCCACTGCATATTGAAAATATGGTGAAATAGCATTATGGTGTCTCACGGGCCAAATGTGGGGACTTGGAAAATTGGTCCTTCGGTTGATTCAAAGACCAAGCGTTTTAAACAGTAAAGAATATGAAGGATTATTTTAAATATGAATATATTACAGTTTATAGTATAGAAAATAATATTTGTTTTTCCTAGTGATAAGTGAATATACAGTACTCGTTACTAGAGATTTCCGGAGCATGCTCAGATGTCCTCCGAGTATTTTTCAGTGCTCAGAGATTTAGTTATCTTCGCCGCAGCTGAATGATTTACAGCTATTAGCCAGCTTGATTACATGTGGGGATTCCCTAGCAACCAGGCAACCCCCACATGTACTTATGCTGGCTAATAGATGTAAATCATTCAGCTGAGGCGATGAAAACTAAATCTCCGAGCACTATAAAATACTCGGAGGACACCCGAGCATGCTCGGGAAATCTCGAGTAATGAGTATATTCACTCATCACTAGTTTTTACCGAATTTTTGAGTTTTCTATTGTATTCTTTTTTTGTAATTAAATATTTGTTGAGATGAGTTGATCGATCTTTGGAGGATTGAACTCAAGTTGAGTTTCAAACAAAATCAAATATTTTGAGATTTGCAAAAAAGAACCTTGCACTGCACCATTTCCACACTGCTGAAACATCAGAGAGGGCGCTAAGGACATTTTGTGTTGCCAACGAGCCTTCACGTTAGGCCCTGCAGCTCTGACATCTTATGGATTTCATACCTTGTACACTGGTGGTCAGTACTTCGGCCATCAGAGATCAGCAGTTTCCAACAGAGCACAATTTGTTCTGCAGACTTTTTTATATCTCCAGAATCACTGGTTAAGTTTATCTCTCCTATAGCATGTAACTCTTATGGTTAGTTGGGACCTCTCTCTCTTTCCTGTAGATTATAAGCTATTTTGGTCAGCAGAATCCTCACTTCCTTCTGTAGAGTGTAAGCTCTTATGGTCAGCACAGTCCTCTCTCCTCTAGACCATAAGCTTTTATGGGCAGCGGGTTCCTCTTTCTTCTATTGAGTGTAAGCACTGTTATGATCCGGTGACCTTGGAGCCGCATGAAACTTTCTCTGGAGTAGGTGGAAACTTTACTGACCGCAAATCCTGAACTAACACCGCAACTAGAAGTAGCCGTGGGGTGTGCCTAACAAATCCTAGACACCTCGACACAGCTGGAGGACTAAATACCCCTATAGATGGAAATAAGAATTCTACCTTGCCTCAGAGCAGAACCCCAAAGGATAGGCAGCCCCCCACAAATATTGATTGTGAGTAGTAGAGGAAAGACACACGCAGCCAGAAAACAGGATTTAGCAAAAGAGGCCACTCTAGCTAAATAGGAAGGGATAGGACAGAATACTAAGCGGTCAGTATTAAAACCCTTCCAAAAATATCCACAGCAGATAATACAAAAATTCCACCATCTAACTAAAGACGTGGAATGTATATCTGCAACTCCTGGGAATCCAACAAGACTGAGAAAATACTGACACAATCTAAGCTGGACAAGAAAAAACAAATGAATAGCACTGAATTATTAAGCACACCGCATGTGTGCCACAGAAACAAAAACCAGACACTTATCTTTGCTGATTTGGCAGCAAGGCAGGAGGAACCATACAGAGATCCAAAACCTCCCAACAACCATGGACAACTGGCAAGTACTAATGAATCCTGCACACCTAAATACCCCAGTCAGAACTGCAATCAGCAGATACACCTGACCAGGACTGCAACCCAGGGACAAATGCATTACCACCTACAACCACCGGAGGGAACCCAAAAGCAGAATTCACAACAAAGCTCTTATGGTCAACAAGGTCCTCTCTCTCCTATATAGTATACATTTTTATGCTCAATGGGGTCCTCTTTCTCTCTCCTATATATAAGTGTTTATAGTCAATGGTGTCCTCTCTCCTGTAGATTATAAGCTCTTATGGTCAGCAGGGTCCCCTCTCTCTCCTGTAGAGTGTAAGCTCTTATGGTCAGCAGGGTCCCCTCTCTCTCCTGTACAGTGTAAGCTCTTATGGTCAGCAGGGTCCCCTCTCTCTCCTGTAGAGTGTAAGCTCTTATGGTCAACAGGGTCCCCTCTCTCTCCTGTAGCGTTTAAGAACTTATGGTCAGTAGGGTCCCCTCTCTCCTGTAGAGTGTAGCCTCTTATGGTCAGCAAGGTCCTCTCTCTCCTGAATAAAGTAAGTATTTATGGTCAGCGAGGTCCTTTTTCTCTCTCCTATACAGTTTAAGCTCTTATGATCAGTGGTGTTTCTCTCTTCCCTATAGAGTGTAAGCTCTTACGGGCAGCAGGGTTCTATTTCTTTCTTTCTCCTGTAGAGTGTAAGCTCTTATAATCAGCGGGGTTCTCTCTATCTTTCCTGTAAAGTGTAAACTCTTATGGTCAGTTGGTTTCTCTCTACTCTCCCCCTCGTGTATTTTCCAAGCTAAAATTTGGCAAAGTTGGTAACATAGTAACATAGTAACATAGTTAGTAAGGCCGAAAAAAGACATTTGTCCATCCAGTTCAGCCTATATTCCATCATAATAAATACCCAGATCTACGTCCTTCTACAGAACCTAATAATTGTATGATACAATATTGTTCTGCTCCAGGAAGACATCCAGGCCTCTCTTGAACCCCTCGACTGAGTTCGCCATCACCACCTCCTCAGGCAAGCAATTCCAGATTCTCACTGCCCTAACAGTAAAGAATCCTCTTCTATGTTGGTGGAAAAACCTTCTCTCCTCCAGACGCAAAGAATGCCCCCTTGTGCCCGTCACCTTCCTTGGTATAAACAGATCCTCAGCGAGATATTTGTATTGTCCCCTTATATACTTATACATGGTTATTAGATCGCCCCTCAGTCGTCTTTTTTCTAGACTAAATAATCCTAATTTCGCTAATCTATCTGGGTATTGTAGTTCTCCCATCCCCTTTATTAATTTTGTTGCCCTCCTTTGTACTCTCTCTAGTTCCATTATATCCTTCCTGAGCACCGGTGCCCAAAACTGGACACAGTACTCCATGTGCGGTCTAACTAGGGATTTGTACAGAGGCAGTATAATGCTCTCATCATGTGTATCCAGACCTCTTTTAATGCACCCCATGATCCTGTTTGCCTTGGCAGCTGCTGCCTGGCACTGGCTGCTCCAGGTAAGTTTATCATTAACTAGGATCCCCAAGTCCTTCTCCCTGTCAGATTTACCCAGTGGTTTCCCGTTCAGTGTGTAATGGTGATATTGATTCCCTCTTCCCATGTGTATAACCTTACATTTATCATTGTTAAACCTCATCTGCCACCTTTCAGCCCAAGTTTCCAACTTATCCAGATCCATCTGTAGCAGAATACTATCTTCTCTTGTATTAACTGCTTTACATAGTTTTGTATCATCTGCAAATATCGATATTTTACTGTGTAAACCTTCTACCAGATCATTAATGAATATGTTGAAGAGAACAGGTCCCAATACCGACCCCTGCGGTACCCCACTGGCCACAGCGACCCAGTTAGAGACTATACCATTTATAACCACCCTCTGCTTTCTATCACTAAGCCAGTTACTAACCCATTTACACACATTTTCCCCCAGACCAAGCATTCTCATTTTGTGTACCAACCTCTTGTGCGGCACGGTATCAAACGCTTTGGAAAAATCGAGATATACCACGTCCAATGACTCACCGTGGTCCAGTCTATAGCTTACCTCTTCATAAAAACTGATTAGATTGGTTTGACAGGAGCGATTTCTCATAAACCCATGCTGATATGGAGTTAAACAGTTATTCTCATTGAGATAATCCAGAATAACATCCCTCAGAAACCCTTCAAATATTTTACCAACAATAGAGGTTAGACTTACTGGCCTATAATTTCCAGGTTCACTTTTAGAGCCCTTTTTGAATATTGGCACCACATTTGCTATGCGCCAGTCCTGCGGAACAGACCCTGTCGCTATAGAGTCCCTAAAAATAAGAAATAATGGTTTATCTATTACATTACTTAGTTCTCTTAGTACTCGTGGGTGTATGCCATCCGGACCCGGAGATTTATCTATTTTAATCTTATTTAGCCGGTTTCGCACCTCTTCTTGGGTTAGATTGGTGACCCTTAATATAGGGTTTTCATTGTTTCTTGGGATTTCACCTAGCATTTCATTTTCCACCATGAATACCGTGGAGAAGAAGGTGTTTAATATGTTAGCTTTTTCCTCGTCATCTACAACCATTCTTTCCTCACTATTTTTTAAGGGGCCTACATTTTCAGTTTTTATTCTTTTACTATTGATATAGTTGAAGAACAGTTTGGGATTAGTTTTACTCTCCTTAGCAATGTGCTTCTCTGTTTCCTTTTTGGCAGCTTTAATTAGTTTTTTAGATAAAGTATTTTTCTCCCTATAGTTTTTTAGAGCTTCAATGGTGCCATCCTGCTTTAGTAGTGCAAATGCTTTCTTTTTACTGTTAATTGCCTGTCTTACTTCTTTGTTTAGCCACATTGGGTTTTTCCTATTTCTAGTCCTTTTATTCCCACAAGGTATAAACCGCTTACACTGCCTATTTAGGATGTTCTTAAACATTTCCCATTTATTATCTGTATTCTCATTTCTGAGGATATTGTCCCAGTCTACCAGATTAAGGGCATCTCTAAGCTGTTCAAACTTTGCCTTCCTAAAGTTCAATGTTTTTGTGACTCCCTGACAAGTCCCCCTAGTGAAAGACAGGTGAAACTGTACAATATTGTGCTCGCTGTTTCCTAGATGCCCGACCACCTGCAGATTTGTTATTCTGTCAGGTCTATTAGATAGTATTAGGTCTAAAAGTGCTGCTCCTCTGGTTGGATTCTGCACCAATTGTGAAAGATATTTTTTCTTGGTTATTAGCAGAAACCTGTTGCCTTTATGGGTTTCACAGGTTTCTGTTTCCCAGTTAATATCCGGGTAGTTAAAGTCCCCCATAACCAGGACCTCATTATGGGTTGCAGCTTCATCTATCTGCTTTAGAAGTAGACTTTCCATGGTTTCTGTTATATTTGGGGGTTTGTAACAGACCCCAATGAGAGTTTTGTTACCATTTTTCCCTCCATGAATTTCAACCCATATGGACTCGACATCCTCATTCCCTTCGCTAATATCCTCCCTTAAAGTGGACTTTAGACAAGACTTTACATAGAGACAAACCCCTCCTCCTCTCTGATTTTTACGATCCTTTCTAAACAGACTGTAACCCTGTAAGTTAACTGCCCAGTCATAGCTTTCATCTAACCATGTCTCGGTTATTCCCACTATGTCAAAGCTACCTGTAGATATTTCTGCTTCTAGTTCTTCCATCTTGTTTGTCAGGCTTCTGGCGTTTGCGAGCATGCAGTTTAGAGGATTTTGTTTTGTTCCAATCTCCTCACTGTGGATTGTTTTAGAAATGTTCTTACCTCCCTTCTGAGTATGTTTTCCTGGGTCGTCTTTGTTCGAGTCTAATGTTTTTCTTCCCGTCCCCTCTTCTTCTAGTTTAACGCCCTCCTGATGAGTGTAGCGAGTCTTCTGGCGAATGTGTGTTTCCCAGGTTTGTTGAGGTGTAGTCCGTCTCTGGCGAGGAGTCCATCATACCAGTAATTCACACCGTGGTCCAGGAATCCAAATCCTTGTTGTCTGCACCATCGTCTTAGCCAGTTGTTTGTTTCAAGGATCCTGTTCCATCTCCTGGTGCCATGCCCGTCTACTGGAAGGATAGAAGAAAAAACTACCTGTGCATCCAGTTCTTTTACTTTCTTCCCCAACTCTTCAAAGTCCTTGCAGATTGTCGGTAGGTCCTTCCTTGCCGTGTCATTGGTGCCAACATGTATCAGAAGAAATGGGTGGACGTCCTTGGAGCTGAAGAGCTTTGGTATCCTATCGGTCACATCCTTGATCATCGCACCTGGAAGGCAGCATACTTCTCTTGCAGTTATGTCCGGTCTGCAGATGGCTGCTTCGGTGCCTCTCAGTAGTGAGTCTCCCACCACCACCACTCTTCGTTGCTTCTTGGCTGTACTTTTTGCTGTCACTTGTTGCTGTGTGCCCTTTTCTTTTTTGCCATCTTCATCCTCTACAAAGATTTGATATCGGTTCTTCAGTTGTGTGGTTGGTGATTTCTCCATGGTCTTCTTGCTTCTTTTGGTCACATGCTTCCACTCATCTGCTTTTGGAGGTTCTCTGACACTTTTTGCACCTTCTGTGACCAGTAGAGATGCTTCTGTTCTGTCTAGAAAGTCTTCATTCTCTTTGATGAGTTTCAAAGTTGCTATTCTTTCTTCCAGACCCCGCACCTTTTCTTCTAAAAGGGCCACTAGTCTACACTTCTGACAGGTGAAATTGGATGAATTTGAGTTTCAAAAGGTCTGATGAGGTCTAGTTATTCGCTTAATAATTGATACAGAAACAAGAACGGAAAAAGATAATTTGCCATTCATTTTATGCAGTAGAAATGATCATTTACACAACTTTAACTTCCTACTTAACCTCAGACAGATGAACTTTTATACATGTTTATCTTCATACTCAACCTCGGGCATGACGTTATGACGCAGAATATAATACTTTTTTTTTATTTGACAATATATTGTTATTTTTTAATCTGTTGCTAAACCCTAAGCTGTATGTCTGACTGAATGAAGCCCGTCTGTCAAATCCACAGTAGAGATATTATTATTTTAATGCCGCTAGGTGCTTATTTTCAGGAAATATAATATATTGTCCTAATATCCCAACTGGAGAAAATGTTTATGAAAAGCATTTATTTTCATAGGAATTTAAAAGTTGGATAAATTCTAAGATGTCAAATCCGTTGCATATTTTTCTCCTCTAAAATATAATATCCTTGTTTAATGACAAAGACTTTGAGCGAAAATAAAATACGCAGAAGTTTCCGCACAAGAGACATTTATTTCAATAGGAGAAGAATGTGTTGGATAGGTGTATTTTTTTTTATTACAATGATATTTCAATAACAAACAATATTTCAATAAGCTGAATTCATGAAAGCAGCAGCATCTTAAATGACATTATATTAGATTCTAGGGAGCATAAATATATGCAAATGATATTGATATTTAGTGCCAATGGTTAAACCCTTGATGAAATGTGCACATCTAGATCTTCACCTATGAGCAGAGTAATATAACAGCTGGAACAATATTGAATTTCTCTTCCCTACAGTTTCATTGCTTAAAATGAACATGTGTGATATAATGTTAACCGATCTGGATAAAATGTTTTAAAGAGCTAATAAGCACTGAGAAGATGAATCCGGGCAGCAGTATGCTTGGTTCTCATATAGCAATAGGCACAGCCCAATGGTGACTGTGGTTTTTATTAAATGGACAATAAAAAGTAAACCTTGTAAAATGTTGCTTAATATGACTAACAACCACTGGTAGCCACCAGAGGACTACAAAGAAGACATGTCACTCCATCTTAGGTTAGGGTAAGATGTGAATAGATTTTCTCATCCGAGAGAATCGGATCAATTTTGAAAGTCACACTGTTCAAACTCTAATCAGAGTTTAATCAGAGCAAGAACATAGTGTGAATCTGATAATCTGTTGGATAAGAAGAAGATGTAGAAAAAAATTCTCCATCCTCTCCATGTTGTCAGTCAGTGGAAATTGGACTGTACTCTGAAGTCATTCGACTGCTGTCTGATGGTTTCCCTGAACTCGTTGACTTGCATAGCCAGGTGCTATCCAAATATTGGATCAAACTCAGGCATGCACAGCCCCATGGGATAACATTGGATCCAGGACGATCCAAAATTTTTTTGGAACCCCCTTGGATTGAAGATACGGCCATATACATGAGCCCTTGGTCTAAGCAGTCAAGTTGCTACAGTCAGCAGTAACTAGCTCTTCTACTACAAGTCTATGCAAAAGCCTTACTAGATATTTTTCCGATCAAGTGTATTTGAGACTGACCAGTGAATATCTAAAGATTCCAAATGTAAATATGTAGTGTCTGCCAAGAGAACATTTATTTTTCAATGCACTAGTTCACCTTGATATGCCTAAAAATGTAGATATACTAAAGGTCTTTATCAGACCTGGAAAAACTGCACCCCACAGGCCACATTCGTACCTCTGACGGTTCCAGTCCAGCTCGTCAATCGAGACAATTGAAGGGCTGAAACAGTGGCTCACGGGCTGCACCAGGCCCTCCCCAGCCCGCCATCCATCCACTGCCCGCTGTCACTGCTATCTGCATCTTCAGGATCCAGGAAGTGGTAATGAGGTATCAGACAGAGTATTTCTGATGTTTGACTTTGATTTGTGACCATGTCCTAAAATGAACACCGTAGGTGGAAGATGGGGCCGCCGACTCTATCTTCCACTAACCAGCATGTGAGACAGCAGAAGCGATGATGTCATTTCATCTTGCTGCTGCTGAGACTCAGGGCACAGGAGACAGGAACAGAGCGCCAGAGGAATAGGAACGAGGTGAGTATGTGAATTTCATATTCCTTGTTAGACTGGACATCTCTGACTTATTTTTCTCCTTCACAGCCTGAAAACTGCAAAATATTTATCCGCCATAAGCATAGGACATCAATGATTGACCAACTCATTGCCAAACTGATCAGCAGATTAAAGGGAGGGTAAGAGCAGTGGAGAATCTTTATTGTGACATCTTGACTTACCCTGCCTTACCTTCTGTTGCTGCATGTGTAAAGGTTATACATGATGCTGAGCTACTGACATGTTAAAAAAAAACTTTGGAAACCAATAATATATAAAGTACCAACATACTGTATGTAGTTTATTCATTCACAAACCAAGCTGCTTGCAAAAAAAATAAAAAATAAAAAACATGATGACAAAGACATTTACAACCCAGGGAGGTATTTAGTAAGTTCTGTACTTCAGTTGAGATGACGCCTCCCAGGGCTTGACTGATGTGGCCATGGTGATGTCAACCATCAATGCCCTGCAGCATGAATCCATGTAAGTATAGTGGATGGATTTTTGTGTCAATGGCTGTCACTTGTGTCTTTACTCATTATTATTTCATTTAAGCCTGCCCTTTCCTCCCCCCTCACCACTCCCTGAGGAAGCGTTTGCAAAAAATTCACTGGAGGTTGAGGTTCAGGTCTTACAGCTCCGGGACATGTAGACTTTAGGTCTTTATTAATTATTCTTCTGGACATCATTATGGACCTCATCACAATTGACGCATGATGTATGAGGGCTTGTTTTTTGCTGGACAAATTCTAATTTTGAATGACACCGTTCATGTTATTAGGCGATCTACTGGAAAGCAGGAAAAAAATCCTAGTGCGGCGAAATTGTGAAAAGGTCAGTAAGGTTACGCACATACCAAACATGCATAGCTTTTAATGTAAGAGGTGAAAAAATGTGGAAGTTCATGAAAGAAATCCTCTTGTATTGCCATTTTCCGAGACCCGTAAAGTTTTCAATTTTTAGTCGGATTGTATGGGGACTTATTTTTTGCATTCTGAGCAAATGTTGTTATTGATGCCATGTTGGGGTAGATACAATGTTTTGATTGCCTCTTATTGCATTTTATTGCAGTGTTGCGGTGGCAATCATAATGTATGTTAGGGCTGGCAGAACGCACCAAATAATATTAAGGAAGATATAAGGTGCGTTCACAGCCCAAGGAGATTACACCTGCTGCTCAGTAATGGCGGACAGTATATGGTGGCATAATGTGAACACACACGGGTTAGATTCACCCGGTGTGTAAGGAGGTGAACCCTGTTATGTCACAGGGCTGCAATACCGCAGAGTGAATGCAAGTGTTTTGGTCAAAGAACCCTGCCCCAAGTACACAGGGTTAGAGTCCCTCTAGACCCACTAGCGTTCGATCCTGCAACTGCGGTGCCAAGGAGAAACTAAACTGAAGATGTACCGCACTATGTGCATACAGCGCCACTTTGGTGGATGCCACTAACCATCATAAGCTAGGGCCAGGAAAGCGCACTATTTGCACACGTCGCCACTCTGACGACACTGCTATAGACACAGTACTGTCGTGCCTTGTGCTGGATGGCACAATCCGGCTCTAGTTATCTACAATCACCTACACTCAATCAACAACGTTAGGGAAGGGGATCAATTAGGAGCTTTCATCAGATTGCATAAACACATCCACACATCCATGATTTTAGATTTATACTAGTGCATGGCCTAATATAGCTTTGACAGCTAGGAACTTTCATAGCTGCATACTTTCGGGACCTTCCCAGTGGTCCAATCAGGACTGCTTCAGGACCTGAGCATGCGACACCCAACCTCCAATGAAAGGTCGTCCTACGGGCATGCTTAGTTCACAAAAGCAGGACATAGTTCCTGGAGCATCTGCTCACCGCTGATTAATGCTGGTTACAATAGCTGAACCTGGGATGGCAGCAGTAACCAGACGAACAGCATCAGCTTGAGCAAGAAACTGGGACTGATGTCTCTGCTGAGCAGGCTCCTCTGCGGCTGGGGAAGAATAGGAGCCCACAGAGGACATGGTTCGAGATTCCCCCTGTGCAGCGGCAGGAAGTCGACACCTAACAATGTAATTCTGGCAATTCCCTTTTTTTATTACACCATTTACCGATTGGGTTTGTTCATTTTGTATTCTGATAAATCAGTGTTTTACAGATGTAGCAATGCTAAATGTGTATTTTTTTGGTTTTAATTTTTTATATATATTTCATGGGGGAAAAAGCGTGTGATTTGAACTTTTATGTACCGCATATTATTTTCATTAAAAAAAAATGTTAAAAACGTTTCCACTCTATCTGTTAATCCCCGCAGTTGTTAGAGGCAGATAGTGGCTGAATAACAGAGCTATCGTCTGCCGGGAAAGATGCTGGCATCAGCCTATGATGTAATTGTACGTTGTAATGGATTAGATGTCATTGTCATCATGATTTTCTAATTTTGATTTGTATGTCTCCAGCCATATTTGTAAATTAATTAATTACATATTTTGGTGCTTTATTTTTTTTTTTTTCCACTAGTGTCTTTATATGTAATTTCCAGGTACTTTCTGGTCCAGTGGACCATTTTTATTCTTAAACTAGATGTGGCCCGATTCTAACGCATCAGGTATTCTAGAATATGCATGTATGTATGTACATCACGCTGTGAGTGGGGGTTAAATTCCACCCCAATATTGCTGATTGGTCACGTCCGGCTAGCCAATAAGCTTAGCGTGGTTCAAATCCGGTGCCAATTCGCGGCCGGACTGCGCCAGTCGCTGATTGGTTCAGTGGACCTTTTTTATTCTTAAATTGTATTGATTGGAGTACATTCCTTTGATTATAAGCGTTTTTGAGCTACTGATATAGTTTTCCTTATAGTGATGTTGTTGTATTTAAGGCACAGGCACTGCCTTGTTCAAGTTAGCGATGCTACCCCATCACCCCTGGGGAGCTCAGTCTCGACAGATCATACATTGATGACTGATGATATCATTAATGTAAGATCCTGGAAAATTTACAAAACTCTTACAGTCTTTTGATAAAAGTCTTGGTTGTGACTTTTGTTCTTTTTCAGGCTTATTGGAATTTGATTGCCAGACAGGCTTTGCAGTCTTCATATTGGTTAGGTATTTTCCAAAAATGAAAAGCGATTAGTCATGTTTGCCTGTGTCGGGGAACAGAGGACAGTGACATCCCCTATAGTTGGTTTTGTAGTCTGTCTTTGATCGACACAACAATATTTGCTCATCAATAACAGAGAGAGATTATTGATTAACCTACAAATCTAAACTCTTAATTACTGACATTTAAATGCCAGAAAACGTGACAGAGCTTGATGCTTTCAGGACAATCTTTTAGCACAGAGCTTGTAAAACTACGGTATTGATTTTATTCTTTTACCTTTCTTTAAAAAAAACAAAAAAACAACCAAAATAGTAGTCTGTTTTGAAGTGATTGAAATATTGCATAAAAATTACAGAATAGTACAGAAATCTTTATTCTCTTACTTAATAATGAAGGCAGTAATGGTTTGCCTGTGATTTTGCAATGTTCCCAAGACCACTGAAAGAGAATGGACTGCGTTATTTCTAATGCATTTATTATCAGACTTCTTAACTATCCTATAAGTAGTTATACTTTACCCAAAAATAGGAGGAACATCTACACCTCCGGGAGTAGCAACACTGAGAACACTGGCAAACCATGACACCCAATCATGTCCAATAAATACGGAACTTTGTGTCCGCTCTCAAAGTGTAAAAATGCAATTTTTTTACATACCCATAGATCAAATAAAATAGATAAGATAAACACAAAATAATTATACATCTGCATATTAATAAGGATATCAAATACTTTTGCACACTTTACACTTACATCAGCTATAAGCTCATTATATATGATTCCAACCAGTTATTCCCAAGAGATACATATATAGCTAGTTGAAACTCATATGAAGTTTTATTATGTAAAACATGTGCATAAAATATACTCATTAATGCATTCTAATTATTAACACCAGTCCAGTGGGGAATATTAACAAAGTACCATGCAGACATTATGGGGCCCTGGAAAGCTGGAAATATTAGATGTCACTGTGTAATTAATAAAATGCACAGGCAGATTGGTAATATGCAAATTGCCGTTGAAAGAGTGGAAGAGGATTTGAACTCTATAGCGCCACCTATTGGAAGCAGCAATCCTATAAGTTACTATTGACCCTTTAACAAGCCTCGCAATATGAATTAGGATAAAAGCCAACTCAGAATCTCAATTTGCAGACAGGGGTTTAGAGGTATTACCCCTCATCATTGCAAAGTTTGAGAACTGATTTGGATAGGTGAGAGGCCTTGAACTGAGTTTGAATTCTAAGGTGTAACGTTTTGCTTTGTGGAGAGTGACATACCGGCCATGGCATGTCAGTGTAAGGAGGTTTATGTTAGGCGTCGAGTTCCCGCCACCGCACAGGGGGAATCTCAAGCCATGTCCTCTGCAGTCTCCCATTTTTCCTCAGCCACAGAGGAGCCTGCTCAGCAGAGACATCAGTCCCAGAGTCTTGCTCAGGCTAATGCTATGCATCTAGTTGCTGCTGCTGCTCCAGGTCCAGCTATAGCAACCAGCATGACTCAGTGGCAAGCAGACGCTCCTGGGACTAAGTCCTGCTTTTTTCCATCTGAGCCTGTGCGTGAGACGACAGCTCATTAGTGGTCAGAGGTCACATGCTCAGGTCCTAAAGCAGCTCGGATTGGGCCATCAGCATGGTCCCGGAAGCCTGCGGTTATAAACAGATTGCATGGCTGCATGGCTGTGCACTAGTATATATGAAATTGTGGTGTGTGTATGTGCATGTATGTATGTAACTGGTTCAAGCTCCTAATTATCCCCTTCCCTTGTGTTGTGTCTGAGTCAGGGTGATTGAAGCAAATACAGCGCCAGGTAGTGCATTGCCAGCACTGAGCACCAAAACCAGCGTCAACTAGTGGCGTTTGCCAGTGCAATGCCGTGTGCAATCAGTGCACTTAAATTTCCCAGTCAGGGTGGTTAGTGGCGTTCGTCAGTGCGACGCTGCATGAACTCAGTGTGCAAAATCATTTAGTCAGGTGCAGTCCAGGAATCGCAGGTGCAACACCATGCGCATAGTGGGTATAGAGAGACTCTTACCCTACATCCTTGGGGCTGAAGCTTGTGACCGAACACTAGAGCTGATTCAGCTGTGGCCTGTGACAGCTAACAGGGTACGGTATTTGTGCTCTGTGGTACTGCAGCTCTGAGAAGTAACAGAGCTCGTCACAAGTGCACACTGGGTGATGGTTAACCCATGTGTGTCTAGTGAGATACCGCCACTTTGTGTCCACCATTACCGAGCAGCTGTTAACATCTCTGCACGGTGGAATCAGGCTGTGAATGCACCTTATTAGTATCTCTATACTTATTTGGTGTACTACATAGGAGTACCTAAAGGAGTTTTTTAGGCCTTTCAGCACCGTTCACAGCTGTCTGCAAGGTCTCTGTGTGAGTGCAGCTCACTCTGTAGTCTGTTCTGCAAAAAAAAATCAAAAGTTAATAAAGTTCACCAAACACTCCACTTTACAGTTGTGCAGACCACATTAGCTCATGTTAAAGTCTATTCCACACTTTATAAAATTAGAGTTTCTTATACCTGATAGCAGCTGTTCAGGAATAAGCACACTAAGCCCTTAGTACTTTTCTGCCCATCTTTATCAGTCTACCAAGATGAAGAAGGCAGGGAGTAAGGCACGTTGTCATGGGCGTGGAGGTGGAGCAGGGAGAGGACATGGGGATTCTGTGCCTGCTGCGGGCACCAGTGACTCATCATCCCCCAGTTTTAGCAGGGAACAGTCCTTCATGCACTGCTTTGTAAGAGCTCGCCGTAATCCACTGCTGTGGGACGAACAAATTGAAGCCGTTGTCGGATGGATGGCAGCTAACGCATCGACTTCAATTAGTGCCACATCCTCTCAGGCACAGAGCACTGGAGAGCAGCCATCTGTCTCTTCACCACCTGCCAAATTGCCCAGGCAGTCAGAGAGCCCAGGACAGGAGCCATCTCTACTTCTGTTCTATGAATCTCTTGGCTTGGAAAGAGGGGGCCAGCCAAGCAGCATTCGAGAAACTGAAGAAGAGGCAGTATGCAGTGATGCGCATCTGCTTTGTCTTTCTCAATCTGAAGAGGCGAGTGGGCCAGTGCCTACGGTTAGCACACCTCAGTACGCATCTGATGAAGAGACTCAGGGGCCACTTTCTGGTGCGTACTGTGCTGCCGAGACTACCCAGGAGAAGCAGTTGTTGGAAGAGGGTAGTGTAAATGATGAGGTCCTTGACCCATCATGGCGTGAGGTACAGGAAGGTGGTGGGAGCAGCTCTGAGGTAGAGATTCCCCGAATGGCCTAAAGAGGGAGAGGGAGGGGGAAGACTACGCTGCCTGTAACCAGCACTTCAGCACCCATTAGGAGCATGCCTCTTCCAAAAGTGAAAACGGGCACTCCCAAGACTTGCAGTGCCTGGTCCTTTTTTGACACAGTTGCAGATGACATTTGCTTTGTCAAATGCAAGCTGTGTAATCAGAAAGTCAAAAGAGGGAAAAGTGTCAGCAATTTCAATACCACAAATATGTGGAAACATGTGCAGACCAAGCACGTGGTGAAGTAACAAAAACACACTGAAGACCTAGGCCAACCTACAGCTGCACCTACCACCTCTTCAGCTCGTGTTGTAGCCTCTTCCTCCAGCTCACACACAGCTGGTTCGGCTTCCTCACAGGATCGCCATGAAAGAACCTCTGGCACTGTTGTCCAGAGACCCAGTGTAATTCCACCCACAGCACCACGTTCCCTGTCATCCTCACACTCCCAGCCCAGTCTACAGCCATCGGTAGCACAGGCATGGGAGAAAAGGCGGCCATTCTTGGCAAACCACCCCCGAGCACAGGCTCTGAGTGCTGGCATTGCAAAACTACTGTCCCTTGAAATGCTGTCGTTCAGGCTGATGGAGACTGACACCTTCCGTAACTTGATGGCATTGGCAGTCCCACAATACAACGTGCCCAGCCGCTTTTATTTCAGCAGGCAAGCCGTCCCTGCCCTGCAAAAGCATGTGAAGGGAAACATTAAACATGCGCTACTAAACGCCGTCAGTAGCAAGGTCCACCTCACCACCGATGCGTGGACCAGTCACCATGGACAGGGACGATACCTTTCCCTCACTGCCCATTGGGTAAATGTTGTGTAGCCAGGTACAGATCTTGCGAGTGGCGCTGTACGTGTTCTGCCAACTCCAAGGATTGCAGGAATCCAGTCTGTACACATTGACTTCTCCTCATTCTCCAGTTGCTCTGAATCATCACTGCAGGAGCCATCACAGTCCACCTCCACATGGACCCATGAGTGCTGACCTGTTACCGATAAGAACACAGCCGTGGCCAAACATCAACAGGCTGTATTGAAATTAATTTCTTTGGGGAATCGAAGCCACACAGCGCAGAAACTCTGGAATGCCATCACGCAGGAGAGCGACATGTGGTTTGTGCCAGCGAATCTCCAGCCAGGCATGGTAGTGTGTGACAATGGTAGAAATCTGGTAGCAGCTCTGGGCCTAGGCAACCTCACTCACATCCCATGTCTGACACATGTGCTCAACTTGGACGTGCATAGTTTTTTGGAGGGACTATCCGGATCTTGATGCACTGCTGCACAAGGTCCGCCTAGAGTGTGCTCACTTGCGGCGTTCCAGAATGGCAAGATCGTGCATTGCAGCTCTGCAGCGCCGATTCCGCCTTCCGGAACATTGCATCATATGTGACCTACCCACCAGGTGGAATTCAACGTTACATATGTTGGAGCGGTTGTGTGAGCAGCAGCCAGCAGTAATGGAGTACCAGCTGCATTAGGCACAAAAAAGTAGCACTGCGCGCCGTTCAGACTTCACAAATACTGAGTGGGCCACTATGAAGGATATCTGCCAGGTTTTACGTGCCTTCGATGATTCCACACGGATGGCGAGTGCAGATGATGCACTAGTCAGCATGACTGTCCTCCTTATCTGCCTGCTTGAAAAAACACTGCAAGCGCTGAGGGATGAGGTAGTGAAAGAGGTGGAGGATGAGGAGTCACAAATGCCATCTGCTTCTGGACAGTCTGCGCAACATGGTTCCTCACAAAGGCCTAGGCAGGGGACACTTTGTGAGGAGGATGAGGAGGAATCAATGGAGGAGGAAGACATCTGTCCAGAGGAGGGAGGTACACAGTAGTCAGTATGTAGTGCAAGGGTGGGGTGATGCAGAGCAGGCAGAGATCCCGCATCAAGCAGGGGACAGCGTTTCTTGGCCAGTTGGCAGTCTGCAGCACATGGTTGATTTCATGCTTCCGTGCCTGAGAAACGACCGCCGCATCCTCCACATTCTCAACACGGCTGATTATTGGGTGTACACTTTCCTAGATCCTAGCTACCGGGACAACGTACAAAGCCTTACAACACCGTTGAACCGGGAGCGTAAAATGCGGGAGTACCAAGACACACTGGTGCATTCCATCATCTTCTCTCGTCCAACCGAGAGAAGTGTTGCTAGTGCTTTACAAAGCAGCTCAGTGCATCGAGGCAGTGAAGGAAGCTCTGCACAAAGAGGGAGCAGAAGCAGTGCCTCAGCACAAGGCAAGACCAGTATGGTCAAACTGTGGCAAAGTTTAGTTTGACCGCCACAAATGTCTACACCATCACAGATGGCTCCAGTCAGCAGGAGGCAACGTTTCCGTCAGATGGTGACAGAGTACATGTCTTGCCCTCTCAGTGTACTCCCAGACGGCTCTTCCCCCTTCAAGTTTTGGGTCTCTAAGCTGGATACATGGACAGAGCTTAGACAGTATGCATTGGAGGTGCTGGCTTGCCCTGCTGCTAGTGTATTATCAGAACGCGTCTTTAGTGCCACAGGTGGTGTACTAACAGACCGTTGCATGCGACTATCCTCCGATAACGTTGACCGGCTTACTTTTCTGAAAATGAACAAGGCCTGGATCTCGCAGGAATTTGCCACTCCTCTTCCAGATTAAATAATTGGTTGGCAACAGTATCTAGGTCTCATGTTGTGTTCATGTTTCTACCACCTAAACTGTAATCCCTGGACTCCAACACCACCAGATGCTACTCAGAAGTGCTGTCTGCACAGTTAACACATGACACAGTGTTATTGGGTTCCAGCAACGTCAGCTGATCCCCAGCTGTGTATCCGGCAATTTCTCCTGCTCCGTCCACGCTCACACTACAACAGATATTAAACTGCCTCAAGTGTAGGCCTCAGCCTACACTCTGCTTCTCCTGGATTCCCTGGGCTCCAACACCACCAGTTACTGCTCAGAAGTGCCATCTGCACAGTCAACACTTGCTGCCGTATTATTGGGTTTCATTAACGTCAGCTGATCCCCAGCTGTGTATCCGGCAATTTCTCCTGCTGCCTCCACACTCACACTACTTCAGATATTAAAAATGCTCCAATTAGGCCTCGGCCTACACCCTGATTGACCCTGGGCTCCAACACCGCCAGTTGCTGCTCGGAAGTGCCATTTCCACAGAGAAAAAACGCTAGCTCCTGTGTTAGTGGTGTTCAGTAACATCAGCTGCTCCCCTGCTGTGTATCCGGCAATTGCTCCTGCTACCTCCACACTCACACTACTTCAGATATTAAACTTGCTCCAATTAGGCCTTGGCCTACACCCTGATTGACCATGGGCTCCAACACCGCCAGTTGCTGCATGGAAGTGCCGTTTGCACAGAGGAAAACAATAGCTCCTGTGGTAGTGGGGTTCAGTAACGTCGGCTGCTCCCCTGCTGTGTATCTGGCAATTGCTCTTGCTACCTCCACACTCACACTACTTTAGATATTAAACTTGCTCCAATTAGGCCTCGGCCTACACCGTGATTGAACCTGGGCTCCAACACCACCAATTGCTGCTCGGGTGTGCCGTTTGCACAGAGAAAAACACTAGCTCCTGTGTTAGTGGGGTTCAGTAACGTTCACTGCTCCCCTGCTGTGTATCCGGCAATTGCTCCTGTTATCTCCACACTCACACTACTTCAGATATTAAACTTGCTCCAATTAGACCTCAGCCTACACCCTGATTGACCCTGGGCTGAGCTAAACACTTGTAAAATGTGTCCCCTCATACCGTGAAAGTCCCGGAGGCGGGACTTTCCTTCCTAATCAGATGGGGTACAGCTGTCATTCATACCCCCTTGGCATCGTGCGCCGCCTCCTGAGCGTTGTTTGAATCTGTCCCGGAGCCTGCGCTGTTATGTTATCCCTTGGGCATGCGCAGTTAGCGCTGCCCGTCTTCTGACATCATTGTCTTCTGATTTAGTCACACTGCGTGGCTGGGACTCATGGACATGTGCACTGCATATCTTCGTCTCTCACTCATCTGTGTCTAAAGAAGGCGGAAGGAGATGAGTGAGAGGCGAAGATATGCACTGCTCATGCCCATGAACCCCAGCCCCGCAGTGTGAATAAATCAGAAGACACTGTGTGGCGGGATCTCGGGCAGCACGGCAGCACAAGCGCAGTCAGCCTGACAACAAATGATGTCAGAAGACGGGCAGCGCTAACTGCGCATGCCCAAGGGATAACATAACAGTGCAGGCTCCGGGACAGGCTCAAACAACGATGTGGAGGCGACGCCCGGCGCCAAGGTGGTATGAACGACTACTGTGCTGTATCTCATTAAGAATGCAAGTCCCGCCTCTGGGATGGTTTCACGGTATAAGGGGGCACATTTTATAAGTGTTAACTTCAGCGTGTGCAAGGAGCATAAGTAAAAGAGCCTCCTTTTCATTGTGCAGCATTAGTGCTGCCCAAGGTGGCTCTTTTAGTTACAAATGCCTGGGGGGTTATAGGTTCCCTTTCAACTTGCTCCAATTAGACCTCAGCCTACACTCTGTTTCTCATGTAATCCCTGGGCTCCAACACCACCGCTCAGAAGTGTCTTTGGCACGGGTACTCCCTCCTGCCCAGCCTGTTTCCAGCACGCCAGCTGTTTCCAGGTAGTGTCAAGGTCACTTTGCCTCCAGTACGTTGTCCTGTCGGGTTGCGGTCGGGTTAGCCAACTCTATGGTGCCTGCAGTTCAGGTGCTTCCTATGTGGGCTGCGGGAACTGGCAATCAAGGCTGGCTCCGTAATGCCAATAGGGCAAGCTCCCCCTGTAGGACTGTGGGTTTTTGGTAACTACAGCTGGCTCGCGGCCTAGCAATTCTTTTTTCCTGTGGACCTGCTGCTGCCTATCTGAGTTCCAGCACAATTAGCTGGTTCTTAGGAAGACAATCTTGAATAGGTCCCCCTGGTTCCAGTACCGTCAACTGGTTCCATGCAGAGCCTTTGGCTTAGGTGCCTCCTTCAGGGTTTCCAAGTTCCACCAACATCTGGTGGTCCTTGGTAGTGCTTTCTGGCACAGGTACCTCCTGCTTAGTAACCGGGTTCCAGTACCATCAGCTAATCCTTTGTAGTTCCATTGGCTCTTGTATCTTCTGCTACCCATCAGGGTTCTAGTACCATCAGCTGGTTCTCAGCAGTGCCTTTGGTGTTGTGAATTCTGCTTTTGGGTTCCCTCAATTGGTTGTAGGTGGTAATGAAGTTGTCCCTGAGTTGCAGTCCTGGTCAGGTGTATCTGCTGATTGCAGTTCTGACTGGGGTATTTAGGTGTGCAGGATTCATTAGTCCTTGTCAGTTGTCCATGGTTCTGGGAGGTTTTGGATCTTTGTCTGGTTCCTCCTGCCTTGCTGCCAATTCAGCAAAGATAAGTGTCTGGTTTTTGTTTCTTTGGCACACATGCTGTGTGCTTAATAATTCTGTGCTATTCATTTGTTTTCTCTTGTCCAGCTTAGATTGTGTCAGTGTTTTCTCAGTCTTGTTGGATTCTCAGGAGTTGCAGATATACGCTCCACATCTTTAGTTAGATGGTGGAATTTTTTGTATTATCTGCTGTGGATATTTTTTGGAAGGGTTTTAATACTGACCGCTTAGTATTCTGTCCTATCCTTTCCTATTTTAGCTAGAGTGGCCTCTTTTGCTAAATCCTGTTTCCTGCCTGTGTGTGTCTTTCCTCTACTACTCATAGTCAATATTTGTGGGGGCTGCCTATCCTTTGGGGTTCTGCTCTGAGGCAAGGTAGAATTCCTACTTCCATCTATAGGGGTATTTAGTCCTCCGGCTGTGTCGAGGTGTCTAGGATTTTTAAGGCACACCCCACGGCTACTTCTAGTTGCGGTGTTAAGTTCAGGATTTGCGGTCAGTACAGTTTCCACCAACTCCAGAGCAAGTTCCATGCGGCTCCAAGGTCACCGGATCATAACAGTACAACTGGCCAGTACTGAGTTAAATGCATCTCAGAAGAAGGGAAGAAAGGTGTTGAGCCATTTTTTTTATGCACTCTGCTTTGTCTTCTCTTCCCTCTTTTTCTCTGCGTGGCTGAGGAGTCTTGTGCTAGCATGGATGTTCAGGAATTAGCTTCTCGTGTGGACCAGCTTGCTGTTGGGGTACAGGGTATTTCTGATTATATTGTTCAGACTCCTGTTTTAGAGCCGAAGATTCCTTCTCCTGATTTGTTTTTTTGGTGACAGGTCCAAATTTTTGAGCTTTAAAAACAACTGTAAACTATTTTTTGCTCTGAGACCTCGATCCTCCGGTGATTCCATTCAGCAGGTTAAAATCGTCATCTCCCTGCTGCGTGGCGATCCACAGGATTGGGCATTTTCCATGGAATCTGGGAATCCGGCTTTGCTTAATGTAGACTCCTTTTTCAGGCTTTAGGATTATTATATGATGAACCTAATTCTGTGGATCAAGTGGAGAAGACCTTGTTGGCCCTGTCTCAGGGTCAAGAGGCGGCAGAATTGTATTGTCAGAAATTTAGAAAATGGTCTGTGTTGACTAAATGGAATGATGATGCTTTGGCGGCAATTTTCAGAAAGGGTCTTTCTGAATCCGTTAAAGATGTTATGGTGGGGTTTCCCACGCCTTTCGGTCTGAGTGATTCTATGTCTCTGGCCATTCAGATTGACCGGCGCTTGCGGGAGTGCAGAACTGTGCGCGCAGTGATGTTGTCCTCAGAGCAAATTCCTGAGCCAATGCAGTGTGATAGGATCCTGTCTAGAATGGAACGACAAGGTTTCAGACGTCAGAATAGGTTGTGTTATTATTGTGGCGACGCTTCTCATGTCATTTCTGTCTGTCCTAAGCGAACAAAGAGGATCGCCAGTTCATTTACCATCAGTACTGTACAACCTAAATTTCTGTAATCTGTGTCCTTGATCTGCTCATTGTCATCATTTTCTGTCATGGCGTTTGTGGATTCAGGCGCCGCCTTGAACTTAATGGACTTTGAGTTTGCCAGGCGTTGTGGTTTTCCCTTGCAGCCTTTTCAGAACCCTATTCCTTTAAGGGGCATTGATGCTACACCTTTGGCTAAAAATAAGCCCCAGTTTTGGACACAGGTGACCATGCGCCTGGCGCCAGCCCATCAGGAAGATTGTCGATTTCTGGTGTTGCATAATTTGCATGATGCTATCGTGCTGGGTTTTCCGTGGTTGCAGGTACATAATCCTGTGTTGGACTGGAAGTCTATGTCTGTGACTAGGGTTGAGCGACCTTGACCTTTTTAGAGTCGAGCCGTGTTTCGCGAAACCCGACTATCTTAGAAGTCGAGTCGAGTGGAATCGGCCGATTATCGCGAAAAGTCGGGTATCGCCCGAAACACGAAACCCAATGCAAGTCAATGGGGGAGCATAGTCGGCAGTGAGTGGAGGCCAGGAAAACACCTACACTGCCCATTTTAATGGCAAAAACATCCATTCTTGTTAAAGAAGCTTGTCAATCGTAATTTACCTTATAATAATTGGAAGGCATTTGAAATTGGGGTCATTTGGCTAAAGTTGTGGGGGGTAGGGCTGGTTCAAGTAATTAGTGGGCCCAGTAAATCTGGACCACGTCACGGCAGTGGAGCAGGGAGAGGTAAGTATTTCAACTTTGCAAGTGCTGTGATCCTGAGCAAGCAGGGGGGGCCCACTCGTTGGCATTGGCACTGGCACAGGGCCCCTCAAAGTACAGCGGTGTGTTTGCATGGCGGGGGCGCCTCCCACCGGCAGCAACACTTTTGCGTACTATGAGAGGCCCTGTGCCAGTGACGTCGCCAACTAGTATTCCTCCCCCCACCTGATGAAGGAACCTGCACTTTCATCTGCACCTTCCTCTTTGTCCCCGTGTAAGGTGGTATGGTATGCGGGAAGAGGAACCTGACTTTCAGCAGGGTCACAATCTTGCTGTGTAGCGTGCATGGGGAATTTTGCGTTATGGGTCAATGTACCAGCAGACTCATCTATCACTGGTTGGGCAATGGGCAGGATGAGGAGGAAACACAGATATAGGCCCAAGGAATAAAGTGGGCTAAATGCAGTTCAAAATTGGTAACACAGGACTAACCAGGGGGCATTGCAGTGGAGGACAACTGGAATGAGAGGCTGACACAGAGAGTATGCCCAAATCAGTAAGTAGTCGAAATGCAGTTCAAAATTGGCAACCGTAGTAAACAGGCGGCACAGCTTTGTTCAGTGGAGGAGAACAGCAAGGAGTGGCAGACACCGATAGTAGGCCCCAACCCAACTAGTAGGCCAAATGCAGTCTAACATTAACAACTACTTAACGAGAGCCTGAAAATGGAATGTCAGGACAGGAAACCAGGAGAACAGCAAGGAGTGGCAGACACCGATAGTAGGCCCCAAACCAACTAGTACGCCAAATGCAGTTGTTCCATTTAACCACAATTTAATGAGAGCCTGAAGATAGAAGTTCAGGAAAGGCAATCTGGAGAACACCTTGGAGTGTAACACACCATCTCTCTACACCCCATACCCAATTTGTAGGCCTAATGCAGCGTAGTTTCCAACAACTACTAAACGAGAGCCGGAAGATCGAAGCTCAGGAAAGGCAACCTGGAGAACACCTTGGAGTGGAACACACCATCTCTCTACACCCCATACCCAATTTGTAGGCCTAATGCAGTGTAGTTTCCAACAACTACTAAACGAGAGCCGGAAGATCGGAGCTCAGGAAAGGTAACCTGGAGAACACCTTGGAGTGGAACACACCATCTCTCTACACCCCATACCCAATTTGTAGGCCTAATGCAGCGTAGTTTCCAACAACTAGTAAACGAGAGCCGGAAGATCGAAGCTCAGGAAAGGCAACCTGGAGAACACTTTGGAGTGGAACACACCATCTCTCTACACCCCATACCCAATTTGTAGGCCTAATGCAGTGTAGTTTCCAAGAACTACTAAACGAGAGCCGGAAGATCGAAGCTCAGGAAAGGCAACCTGGAGAACACCTTGGAGTGGAACACACCATCTCTCTACACCCCATACCCAATTTGTAGGCCTAATGCAGTGTAGTTTCCAACAACTACTAAACGAGAGCATGAAGATCGAAGCTCAGGAAAGGCAACCTGGAGAACACCTTGGAGTGGAACACACCATCTCTCTACACCCCATACCCAATTTGTAGGCCTAATGCAGTGTAGTTTCCAACAACTACTAAACGAGAGCCGGAAGATCGGAGCTCAGGAAAGGTAACCTGGAGAACACCTTGGAGTGGAACACACCATCTCTCTACACCCCATACCCAATTTGTAGGCCTAATGCAGTGTAGTTTCCAACAACTACTAAACGAGAGCATTAAGATCGAAGCAATGGCGAGGAAACCTGGGGCACACCTTGGGGAGGCAGACACCGTTAGTAGGCCCTACCAAAGTTGTACCCCCAATGCAGTTTTAAAATTCCTAGAGGCTAAAAACAAGACTATTGACGCTCAGCTTTTTTCAAAGGAACACAGCTGAATTGAGTGGCGCAGACAGACACAGGTAGTAGGACTTAACCCAAAAATGTGGCTCACTGCAGCTTAAAAAAGTTACAGGGGTACACAAGCAGCAGTGCTCTGGGCAGTGGAGGACAATTTCAATAGTGGACCGCAGACAGACTTTGTACGCCTACTATTAAAAAAAGGATGCTCTATGCAATTAAAAATAGGTTCCAGGGGTCCACGGGCAGCAGTGGTGTGGTCAGTGGACGAGTATTGGAAGGAGGGACCGCAGACAGGCGTAGTAGGCCTAACATAACAAAATTAGGCTGTAGACACTGTAAAATTGGTTCCAGGGGTACACGGGCAGCAGTGGTTTGGTCAGCGGAGGAAAATTGGAATTAGGGACTGCAGACAGACTTTGTAGGCTGTCCCCTGTGGACCATGCATCCAACACATTAACCCAGTGCGCCGTAATGGACACGTAACTTTTTGTGGACATGCCTACTGGTCCATGCGTCTCTTGTCAGGTGCACCTTTCTACTGTTTGATTGCCTGAGTGCTATGACAATGCAGACTTTTTCATGCCGGTGGAGGGCTGGGATGGCTTTTCTCGCAAAAGAAATGTCGACTGGGTAGCTTGAACCGTTGCACAGCGTAGTTCATCTGGGCTTTCTAAATATAAAACAAAGAAAAAAAGGAGGCTACATGCACTTTCAGCTGGGTTCCAGGGGTACACGGCCAGCATTGGTCTGGTCAGTGGAGAACTATTGGAAGGAGTGACCGCAAACAGGCATCGAAGGCCTAATATAATAACACATTGCTGTTGGCAATTTTAAATTGGTTCCAGGGGAACACGGGCAGCAGTGGCCTGGTCAGTGTAGTAGTAGTAGAAAGAACGGACCGCAGACAGGCATCGAAGGCCTAAAATAAAAAAATTGGGCTGGCTGTAGGCAATTTTAAATTGGTTCCAGGGGTACACGGGCAGCAGTGGTGTGGTCAGTGGAAGCCAAGTGGAAGGAGTGACCGCAGACAGGCATCGAAGGCCTAAAATAATAACACATGGCTGTAGGCAATTTTAAATTGGTTCCAGGGGTACACGGGCAGCAGTGGCCTGGTCAGTGTAGTAGTAGTAGAAAGAACGGACCGCAGACAGGCATCGAAGGCCTAAAATAAAAAAATTGGGCTGGCTGTAGGCAATTTTAAATTGGTTCCAGGGGTACACGGGCAGCAGTGGTGTGGTCAGTGGAGGCATATTGTAAGGAGTGACCGCAGACAGGCATCGAAGGCCTAAAATAATAACACATGGCTGTAGGCAATTTTAAATTGGTTCCAGGGGTACACGGGCAGCAGTGGTGTGGTCAGTGGAGGCCTAGTGGAAGGAGTGACCGCAGACAGGCATCGAAGGCCTAAAATAATAACACATGGCTGTAGGCAATTTTAAATTGGTTCCAGGGGTACACGGGCAGCAGTGGTGTGGTCAGTGGAGGCCTAGTGGAAGGAGTGACCGCAGACAGGCATCGAAGGCCTAAAATAAAAAAATTGGGCTTGCTGTAGGCAATTTTAAATTGGTTCCAGGGGTACACGGGCAGCAGTGGTGTGGTCAGTGGAGGCCTAGTGGAAGGAGTGACCGCAGACAGGCATCGAAGGCCTAAAATAATAACACATGGCTGTAGGCAATTTTAAATTGGTTCCAGGGGTACACGGGCAGCAGTGGTGTGGTCAGTGGAGGCCTAGTGGAAGGAGTGACCGCAGACAGGCATCGAAGGCCTAAAATAAAAATATTGGGCTGGCTGTAGGCAATTTTAAATTGGTTCCAGGGGTACACGGGCAGCAGTGGTGTGGTCAGTGGAGGCCTAGTGGAAGGAGTGACCGCAGACAGGCATCGAAGGCCTAAAATAAAAAAATTGGGCTGGCTGTAGGCAATTTTAAATTGGTTCCAGGGGTACACGGGCAGCAGTGGCCTGGTCAGTGTAGTAGTAGTAGAAAGAACGGACCGCAGACAGGCATCGAAGGCCTAAAATAAAAAAATTGGGCTGGCTGTAGGCAATTTTAAATTGGTTCCAGGGGTACACGGGCAGCAGTGGTGTGGTCAGTGGAGGCATATTGTAAGGAGTGACCGCAGACAGGCATCGAAGGCCTAAAATAATAACACATGGCTGTAGGCAATTTTAAATTGGTTCCAGGGGTACACGGGCAGCAGTGGTGTGGTCAGTGGAGGCCTAGTGGAAGGAGTGACCGCAGACAGGCATCGAAGGCCTAAAATAATAACACATGGCTGTAGGCAATTTTAAATTGGTTCCAGGGGTACAAGGGCAGCAGTGGTGTGGTCAGTGGAGGCCTAGTGGAAGGAGTGACCGCAGACAGGCATCGAAGGCCTAAAATAAAAAAATTGGGCTTGCTGTAGGCAATTTTAAATTGGTTCCAGGGGTACACGGGCAGCAGTGGTGTGGTCAGTGGAGGCCTAGTGGAAGGAGTGACCGCAGACAGGCATCGAAGGCCTAAAATAATAACACATGGCTGTAGGCAATTTTAAATTGGTTCCAGGGGTACACGGGCAGCAGTGGTGTGGTCAGTGGAGGCCTAGTGGAAGGAGTGACCGCAGACAGGCATCGAAGGCCTAAAATAAAAATATTGGGCTGGCTGTAGGCAATTTTAAATTGGTTCCAGGGGTACACGGGCAGCAGTGGTGTGGTCAGTGGAGGCCTAGTGGAAGGAGTGACCGCAGACAGGCATCGAAGGCCTAAAATAAAAAAATTGGGCTGGCTGTAGGCAATTTTAAATTGGTTCCAGGGGTACACGGGCAGCAGTGGTGTGGTCAGTGGAGGCCTAGTGGAAGGAGTGACCGCAGACAGGCATCGAAGGCCTAAAATAATAACACATGGCTGTAGGCAATTTTAAATTGGTTCCAGGGGTACACGGGCAGCAGTGGTGTGGTCAGTGGAGGCCTAGTGGAAGGAGTGACCGCAGACAGGCATCAAAGGCCTAAAATAAAAAAATTGGGCTGGCTGTAGGCAATTTTAAATTGGTTCCAGGGGTACACGGGCAGCAGTGGTGTGGTCAGTGGAGGCATAGTGGAAGGAGTGACCGCAGACAGGCTTCGAAGGCCTAACATAACAAAAATGTCAATACAATGGTATTGTCAGTGGCAGGCATTGAAGGATGTCAGCGCATAGACTAAACATTGGTGGAGCTGTGAGATAATTTTGCAAGTGGTAGAGCACTGTTTGAGCTGGGGGGGGAACTGTCTTGTGGCCGGCGGTACAGGCCCAGGGCCCCTCATATTACAACGGTGTGTCTGACGTTGGGTGCGCACCACCACCACCAGAGACACTTTATTGTACTAGGAGGGACCCAGTGGCAGTGCCGTCGACCAAAAGCGGGCACACCCACCTCTTCAGACAAACAGCACTCTCACGGGTGCTGTTGCCAAGTGTCGATACCACGGCCACGTGTGGGGAGTTTGGCCATTTAGTGAGGTGTAAACATGTCGTATGCTGGACAATCAGGTGCAGAAAATTACAAGATTGGAAAAGGCATTCAGAATAGTCCACAGGCAAGACCTTTTCATAGGAAAGCTAGGTGTCAGCCGGGCAAGGTGGGGCAAAAGATTTCGAAATCCAGTTGTGGTTCATTTTAATGAAGGTTAGATCATCTACATTTTGGGTAGCCAGACGAGTCCTTTTTTCTGTTAGTATTGAACCTGCAGCACTGAATACTCTTTCTGATAGGACACTAGCTGCCGGGCAAGCAAGCTCCTGCAATGCATATTCTGCCAATTCTGGCCAGGTGTCTAATTTTGATGCCCAGTAATCAAATGGGAATGACGGTTGAGGGAGAACATCGATAAGGGATGAAAAATAGTTTGTAACCATACTGGACAAATGTTGTCTCCTGTCACTTTGAATTGATGCTGCAGTACCTGTCCTGTCTGCGGTCATAGCAAAATCACTCCACAACCTGGTCAGAAAACCCCTCTGGCCAACGCCACTTCTGATTTCTGCCCCTATAACTCCTCTGGTCTGCTGGCCCCTGCAGCTCGTGTGAGAACTATCACGGGCGCTGTGTGCAGGGAATGCCAGAAGCAAACGGTCAACAAGAGTTGATTGTTTGGTTGCTAATATTAGTTCCAAGTTCTCATGTGGCATTATATTTTGCAATTTGCCTTTATAGCGAGGATCAAGGAGGCAGGCCAAAAAGTAATCGTCATCGTTCATCATTTTAGTTATGCGTGTGTCCCTTTTGAGGATACGTACGGCATAATCCGCCATGTGGGCCAAAGTTCCAGTTCTCAAATCTGCGGTTGTGCTTGGTTGAGGGGCAGTTTCAGGCAAATCCACGTCACTTGTGTCCCTCCAAAAACCAGAACCCGGCCTTGCCGCGCCACCAATTTCCAGTGGCCCCGGAAAAGCTTCCTCATTAAAAATATAATCATCCCCATCATCCTCCTCGTCCTCCTCCTCCTCTTCGCCCGCTAACTCGTCCTGTACACTGCCCTGGCCAGACAATGGCTGACTGTCATCAAGGCTTTCCTCTTCCTCAGCTGCAGACGCCTGATCCTTTATGTGCGTCAAACTTTGCATCAGCAGACGCATTAGGGGGATGCTCATGCTTATTATGGCGTTGTCTGCACTAACCAGCCGTGTGCATTCCTCAAAACACTGAAGGACTTGACACATGTCTTGAATCTTCGACCACTGCACACCTGACAACTCCATGTCTGCCATCCTCCTGCCTGCCCGTGTATGTGTATCCTCCCACAAAAACATAACAGCCCGCCTCTGTTCGCACAGTCTCTGAAGCATGTGCAGTGTTGAGTTCCACCTTGTTGCAACGTCTATGATTAGGCGATGCTGGGGAAGGTTCAAAGAACGCTGATAGGTCTGCATACGGCTGGAGTGTACGGGCGAACGGCGGATATGTGAGCAAAGTCCACGCACTTTGAGGAGCAGGTCGGATAACCCCGGATAACTTTTCAGGAAGCACTGCACCACCAGGTTTAAGGTGTGAGCCAGGCAAGGAATGTGTTTCAGTTGGGAAAGGGAGATGGCAGCCATGAAATTCCTTCCGTTATCACTCACTACCTTGCCTGCCTCAAGATCTACAGTGCCGAGCCACGACTGCGTTTCTTTCTGCAAGAACTCGGACAGAACTTCCGCGGTGTGTCTGTTGTCGCCCAAACACTTCATAGCCAATACAGCCTGCTGACGTTTGCCAGTAGCTGCCCCATAATGGGAGACCTGGTGTGCAACAGTGGCAGCTGCGGATGGAGTGGTTGTGCGACTGCGGTCTGTGGACGAGCTCTCGCTTCTGCAGGAGGACGAAGAGGAGGAGGAGGGGGTGCGAACGGCTACAGCCAACTGTTTCCTAGACCGTGGGCTAGGCAGAACTGTCCTAAACTTGCTGTCCCCTGTGGACCCTGCATCCACAACATTCACCCAGTGTGCCGTGATGGACACGTAACATCCCTGGCCATGCCTACTGGTCCATGCATCTGTTGTCAGGTGCACCTTTGTTCTCACAGATTACCTGAGTGCATGGACGATGCGCTCTTTAACATGCTGGTGGAGGGCTGGGATGGCTTTTCTGGAAAAAAAGTGTCGACTGGGTAGCTCGTAGCGTGGTACAGCGTAGTCCATCAGGGCTTTGAAAGCTTCGCTTTCAACTAACCGGTAGGGCATCATGTCTAACGAGATTAGTCTAGCTATGTGGGCGTTCAAACCCTGTGTACGCGGATGCGAGGCTAAGTACTTCCTTTTTCTAACCATAGTCTCATGTAGGGTGAGCTGGACTGGAGAGCTGGAGATCGTGGAACTAGCGGGGGTGCCGGTGGACATGGCAGACTGAGAGACGGTGAGAGATGGTATTGTTGCCGCCGGTGCCCTAGATGCAGTGTTTCCTACTACGAAACTGGTGATTCCCTGACCCTGACTGCTTTGGCCTGGCAAAGAAACCTGCACAGATACTGCAGGTGGTGCGGAAAATGGTGGCCCTACACTGCCGGAAGGGATGTTGCGTTGCTGACTAGCTTCATTGGCCGAGGGTGCTACAACCTTAAGGGACGTTTGGTAGTTAGTCCAGGCTTGCAAATGCACGGTGGTTAAATGTCTATGCATGCAACTTGTATTGAGACTTTTCAGATTCTGTCCTCTGCTTAAGGTAGTTGAACATTTTTGACAGATGGCTTTGCGCTGATCAATTGGATGTTGTTTAAAAAAATGCCAGACTGCACTCTTTCTAGCATCGGATACCTTTTCAGGCATTGCAGACTGAGCTTTAACCGGATGGCCACGCTGTCCTCCAACAGGTTTTGGCTTTGCCACGCGTTTTGGGCAAGATACGGGCCCGGCAGATGGAACCTGTTGCGATGTTGATGCCTGCTGCGGCCCCTCCTCCTCCGCTTCAGAACTGCTGCCGCCTGCACCCTGTTCCCCCAATGGCTGCCAATCGGGGTCAAGAACTGGGTCATCTATTACCTCTTCTTGTAGCTCGTGTGCAACTTCGTCTGTGTCACCGTGTCGGTCGGTGGTATAGCGTTCGTGATGGGGCAACATAGTCTCATCAGGGTCTGATTCTTGATCATTATCCTGCGAGGGCAATGTTGTGGTCTGAGTCAAAGGACCAGCATAGTAGTCTGGCTGTGGCTGTGCATCAGTGCACTCCATGTCAGATTCAACTTGTAATGGGCATGGACTGTTAACTGCTTCACTTTCTAAGCCAGGGACGGTATGTGTAAAGAGCTCCATGGAGTAACCCGTTGTGTCGCCTGCTGCATTCTTCTCTGTTGTTGTTTTTGCTGAAGAGGACAAGGAAGCGACTTGTCCCTGACCGTGAACATCCACTAACGACGCGCTGCTTTGACATTTACCAGTTTCACGAGAGGAGGCAAAAGAGCTAGAGGCTGAGTCAGCAAGATAAGCCAAAACTTGCTCTTGCTGCTCCGGCCTTAAAAGCGGTTTTCCTACTCCCAAAAAAGGGAGCGTTCGAGGCCTTGTGTAGCCAGATGACGAACCTGGCTCCACAGCTCCAGACTTAGGTGCAATATTTTTTTTCCCACGACCAGCTGATGCTCCACCACTACCACTACCCTCATTACCAGCTGACAATGAACGCCCCCGGCCACGACCTCTTCCACCAGACTTCCTCATTGTTTTAAAAACGTAAACAAACTGACGGTATTTGCTGCTGTCACACAACTTACACGGTGAGCTATAACTTCAGTATGATTTAGCTACCCCTTTACAGGTGAGTGAGACCACAACGAAAATCAGGCACAATGTTACACACTCTGTTGTTGGTGGCAACAAATGAGAGAGATGCCACACACGCAGGACTGTCACTGAAGCACAAATATAAATATTAATCTCCCACTGATTTGATTTTTTTTTTCAGGGAGACTTTAGGGAAAAAAAATAATAGAATAAAATGATTTTTTCAGGAAGAATTTAGAAACCAAATAAAATAAAATGATTTTTTCAGGGAGAATTTAGAAAACAAATAAAACAAAAAAAGGCTTTCTATGGCCCACTGAGTGAGAGATGACGCACACAGGAGTCAGGAGTGGCACACAAGCCCAGAGGCCAATATTTATCTCCCACTGATTGATGTAGTGATTTTTTCAGGTAGATTTTTGAACCCAAATCAAGCTAAAAAAATAATAGGCTTTCTATGGCCCACAATTGGAGAGAGAGAGAGAGATGGCACACCCAGGAGTCAAGACTGGCACACAAGCAGAAAGGACAATATTAATCTCCCACTGATTTGTTTTGTTTTTTTTTTCAGGGAGACTTTCGGAAAAAAAAATAATATAATAAAATGATTTTTTCAGGAAGAATTTAGAAACCAAATAAAATAAAATGATTTTTTCAGGGAGAATTTAGGAAACAAATAAAACAAAAAAAGGCTTTCTATGGCCCACTGAGTGAGAGATGACGCACACAGGAGTCAGGAGTGGCACACAAGCCCAGAGGCCAATATTTATCTCCCACTGATTGATGTAGTGATTTTTTCAGGTAGATTTTGGAACCCAAATCAAGCTAAAAAAATAATAGGCTTTCTATGGCCCACAATTGGAGAGAGAGAGAGAGATGGCACACCCAGGAGTCAAGACTGGCACACAAGCAGAAAGGGCAATATTAATCTCCCACTGATTTGTTTTTTTTTTTTTCAGGGAGACTTTAGGAAAAAAAATAATAGAATAAAATGATTTTTTCAGGAAGAAATTAGAAACCAAATAAAATAAAATGATTTTTTCAGGGAGAATTTAGAAAACAAATAAAACAAAAAAAGGCTTTCTATGGCCCACTGAGTGAGAGATGACGCACACAGGAGTCAGGAGTGGCACACAAGCCCAGAGGCCAATATTTATCTCCCACTGATTGATTTATTGATTTTTTCAGGTAGAATTTAGAACCCAAATCAACCAAAAACATAAATAGGCTTTCTATGGCCCACTATTTGTGAGAGAGATGGCACGCTCAGGACTGGCACACAAGCCCAGAGGCCAATATTAATCTCCCACTTTTTATTTTTTTTCAGGGAAAATTTATAAACCCAATAAAAAAAAAAATAAATAGGCTTTCTATGGCCCACTATCTGAGAGAGAGAGATGTCACGCTTAGGACTGGCACACAAGCCCAAAGGCCAATATTAATCTCCCTTTTTTTTTCAGGGAGAATTTATAAAACCAAAAAAAATAAATAAATAGGCTTTCTATGGCCCACTATTTGTGAGAGAGATGGCACGCTCAGGATTGGCACACAAGCCCAGAGGCCAATATTAATCTCCCACTTTTTTTTTTTTGTTCCAGGGAAAATTTATAAACCCAATTAAAAAAATAATAAATAGGCTTTCTATGGCCCACTATCTGAGAGAGAGAGATGGCACGCTTAGGACTGGCACACAAGCCCAAAGGCCAATATTAATCTCCCACTGATTGATTTATTGATTTTTTCAGGTAGAATTTAGAACCCAAATAAAGCAAAAAAAAAAAAAAATGGGCTTTCTATGGCCCACTGAGTGAGTGATGATGCACACAGGAGTCAGGAGTGGCACACAAGCCCTGAGTCCAATATTTTTCTCCCACTGATTGATGTAGTGATTTTTTCAGGTAGATTTTAGAACCCAAATCAAGCAAAAAAATAAATAGGCTTTCTATGGCCCACTGACTGAGAGATGGCACACACAGGAGTCAAGAGTGGCACACAAGCCCTGAGGCCAATATTTTTCTCCCACTGATTGATGTAGTGATTTTTTCAGGTAGATTTTATAACCCAAATCAAGCAAAAAAATAAATAGGCTTTCTATGGCCCACTGAGTGAGAGATGGCACACACAGGGATGGCACTCTAGCAGAAATGTCAATCTTAATCTCCCACAAAAAAAAAAAACAGGGAGTGTCCAACAATTACTATCTCCCTGCAGTAATCTCAGCCAGGTATGGCAGGCAGCAATAAGGAGTGGACTGATGCACAAATTAAATAAAAAGTGTGGACAAACAAAAAAGATAGCTGTGTAGAAAGGAAGGAACAAGAGTATTTGTGCTTTGAAAAAAGCAGTTGGTTTGCACAGCGGCGTACACACAGCAATGCAGCTATCAGGGAGCCTTCTAGGGCAGCCCAATGAGCTACAGCGCTGAGGGGAAAAAAAAAAAATGTAGCTTCCACTGTCCCTGCACACTGAAGGTGGTGTTGGGCAGTGGAAATCGCTACAGCACAAGCGGTTTGGTGGTTAATGGACCCTGCCTAACGCTATCCCTGCTTCTGACGAAGCGGCAGCAACCTCTCCCTAAGCTCAGATCAGCAGCAGTAACATGGCGGTCGGCGGGAACGCCCCTTTATAGCCCCTGTGACGCCGCAGACAGCAAGCCAATCACTGCAATGCCCTTCTCTAAGATGGTGGGGACCAGGACCTATGTCATCACGCTGCCCACACTCTGCGTTTACCTTCATTGGCTGAGAAATGGCGCTTTTCGCGTCATTGAAACGTGACTTTGGCGCGAAAGTCGCGTACCGCATGGCCGACCCCGCACAGGGGTCGGATCGGGTTTCATGAAACCCGACTTTGCCAAAAGTCTGCGACTTTTGAAAATGAACGACCCGTTTCGCTCAACCCTATCTGTGACTAGTTGGGGTTGTCAGGGGATTCATAATGATGTTCCTTTGATGTCAATCTCATCTTCTTCCTCTTCTGAAATTCCTAAGTTTTTGTCTGATTTTCAGGATGTATTCGATGAGCCCAAGTCCAGTTCCCTTCCACCGCACAGGGACTGTGATTGTGCTATTGACTTGATTCCAGGCTGTAAGTTTACTATTATATTAAGGAGTCTTTGGCGAAAGGGCATATTCGGCCATCTTCTTCACCGTTGGGAGTGGGATTTTTTTTGTTGCTAAAAAGGATGGCTCCTTGAGACCCTGTATTGATTATCGCCTCTTGAATAAGATCACGGTCAAGTTTCAATACCCTTTACCTTTGCTTTCTGATTTGTTTGCTAGGATTAAGGGGGCTAGTTGGTTTACTAAGATTGACCTTCGGGGGGCATATAATCTTGTTCGTATTAAGCAAGGTGATGAATGGAAAACGGCGTTTAATACGCCCGAAGGTCATTTTGAATATCTTGTGATGCCATTTGGGCTCACTAATGCTCCATCTGTTTTTCATGCATGATATCTTCCAGACTTATCTTGATAATATCTTGATTGTATATTTGGACGATATTTTGATTTTTTCCGATGATTGGGAGTCTCATGTGGAACAGGTCAGGATGGTATTTCAGATCCTTTGTGACAATGCTTTGTTTGTGAAGGAGTCTAAGTGTCTCTTGGGGTGCAGAAGGTTTCTTTTTTGGGCTTCATTTTTTCTCCCTCATCTATGGAGATGGATCCGGTTAAGGTTCAGGCCATTCATAATTGGATTCAACCCACATCCGTGAAGAGCCTTCAGAAATTTTTGGGTTTTGCAAATTTTTATCGCCGTTTCATTGCTAACTTCTCTAGCGTGGTTATACCCTTGACCGATTTGACGAAGAAAGGCGCTGATGTGACGAATTGGTCCTCTGAAGCTGTCTCTGCCTTTCAGGAGCTTAAACGCCGATTTACTTCTGCTCCGGTGTTGCGCCAACCGGATGTTTCTCTACCGTTTCAGGTTGAGATTGACGCTTCTGAGATTGGGGCAGGGGCCGTTTTGTCTCAGAGGGATTCTGTTGGTTCCTTGATGAAACCGTGTGCCTTCTTTTCCCATAAGTTTTCGCCTGCTGAAAGCAATTATGATGTCGGCAATCGGAAGTTGTTGGCTATAAAGTGGGCGTTTGAGGAGTGGTGACATTGGCTTGAGGGAGCTAAGCACCATATTGTGGTCTTGACCGATCATAAAAATCTGATTTACCTCGAGTCTGCCAAACGGCTGAATCCTAGACAGGCTCGATGGTCCTTGTTTTTTTCCCATTTTGATTTTGTGGTTTCGTATCTTCCGGGTTCTAAGAATATTAAGGCTGATGCCCTCTCTAGGAGTTTTTTGCCTGATTCTCCTGAGGTCCTGGAACCGGTCGGCATTTTGAAAGAAGGGGTGGTCCTTTCTGCCATTACCCCTGATTTACGATGGGTTCTTCAGGAATTTCAGGCTGACAGACCTGACCGCTGTCCAATGGGGAAACTGTTTGTTCCTGACAGATGGACTAGTAGAGTAATTTCTGAGGTTCACTGTTCTGTGTTAGCTGTTCATCCTGGTATTTTTGGTACCAGAGATTTGGTTGGTAGGTCCTTTTGGTGGCCTTCTTTGTCACGTGATGTGCGTTCTTTTGTGCAGTCCTGTGGGACTTGTGCGCGGGCCAAGCCTTGTTATTCCCGTGCTAGTGGGTTGCTTTTGCCATTGCCAGTCCCTGAGAGGCCCTGGACGCATATTTCTATGGATTTTATTTCTGATCTTCCGGTTTCCCAGAAGATGTCTGTTATCTGGGTTGTATGTGACCGGTTCTCTAAGATGGTTCATTTGGTGCCTTTGCCTAAATTGCCTTCCTCATCAGATTTGGTTCCGTTGTTTTTTCAGCTTGTGGTTCGTTTGCATGGTATTCCGGAGAATATTGTGTCCGACAGAGGTTCCCAGTTTGTTTCTAGGTTTTGGCGGGCCTTTTGTGCTAGGCTGGGCACTGATTTGTCTTTTTCTTCTCCATTTCATCCTCAGACAAATGGCGAGACCAAGCGAACTAATCAGACTTTGGAGACTTATTTGAGATGCTTTGTGTCTGCTGATCAGGATGATTGGGTGGCCTTCTTGCCATTGGCCGAGTTTGCCCTTAATAATCGGGCTAGTTCGGCTACTTTGGTTTCGCCTTTCTTTTGTAATTTTGGTTTTCATCCTCGTTTTTCTTCTGGGCAGGTTGAGCCTTCTGACTGTCCTGGTGTGGATTCTGTGGTTGACAGGTTGCAGCAGATTTGGGCTCATGTGGTGGAAAATTTGGTGTTGTCTCAGGATGAGGCTCAACATTTTGCTAACCGTCGTCGGTGTGTTGGTTCCCGGCTTCGGGTTGGGGATCTGGTCTGGTTGTCTTCCCATCACGTTCCTATGAAAGTTTCTTCCCCTAAGTTTAAGCCTCGGTTTATTGGTACTTATAGGATTTCTGAGATTATTAATCCGGTGTCTTTTCGATTGGCGCTTCCGGCCTCTTTTGCTATCCATAATGTTTTCCATAGATCTTTATTGCGGAAATATGTGGTGCCCGTTGTTCCCTCTGTTGATACTCCGGCCCCTGTGTTGGTTGATGGAGAGTTGGAGTATGTGGTTGAGAAGATTTTGGATTCTCGTTTTTCGAGGTGGAGGCTTCAGTACCTTGTCAAATGGAAGGGTTATGGCCAGGAGGATAATTCTTGGGTTTTTGCCTCTGATGTCCATGCTGCTGATTCGGTCCGTGCCTTTCATCTGGCTCGTCCTGATCGTCCTGGGGGCTCTGGTGAGGGTTCGGTGACCCCTCCTCAAGGGGGGGTACTGTTGTGAATTCTGCTTTTGGGTTCCCTCCAGTGGTTGTAGGTGGTAATGAAGTTGTCCCTGAGTTGCAGTCCTGGTCAGGTGTATCTGCTGATTGCAGTTCTGACTGGGGTATTTAGGTGTGCAGGATTCATTAGTCCTTGCCAGTTGTCCATGGTTCTGGGAGGTTTTGGATCTTTGTCTGGTTCCTCCTGCCTTGCTGCCAATTCAGCAAAGATAAGTGTCTGGTTTCTGTTTCTTTGGCACACATGCTGTGTGCTTAATAATTCTGTGCTATTCATTTGTTTTCTCTTGTCCAGCTTAGATTGTGTCAGTGTTTTCTCAGTCTTGTTGGATTCTCAGGAGTTGCAGATATACGCTCTACATCTTTAGTTAGATGGTGGAATTTTTTGTATTATCTGCTGTGGATATTTTTTGGAAGGGTTTAAATACTGACCTCTTAGTATTCTGTCCTATCCTTTCCTATTTTAGCTAGAGTGGCCTCTTTTGCTAAATCCTGTTTCCTGCCTGTGTGTGTCTTTCCTCTACTACTCATAGTCAATATTTGTGGGGGCTGCCTATCCTTTGGGGTTCTGCTCTGAGGCAAGGTAGAATTCCTACTTCCATCTATAGGGGTATTTAGTCCTCCGGCTGTGTCGAGGTGTCTAGGATTTGTTAGGCACACCTCACGGCTACTTCTAGTTGCGGTGTTAAGTTCAGGATTTGCGGTCAGTACAGTTTCCACCAACTCCAGAAAAAGTTCCATGCGGCTCCAAGGTCACCGGATCATAACACTTTGGCTCTTGTACTTTCTGCTCCCCATCCTGGTTCCGGTACCATCAGCTGGTTCCAGACAGAGCCTTTGGCTTAGGTGCTTCATTATGGGTGTCCGAGTTCCACCAACGTCTGGTGCTCCTTGGTAGTACTTTCTGGCAAGTGTACCTCCTGCTTAGTAACCAGGTTCCAGTACCGTCAGTTGGTCCTCAGTAGTTCCATTGGCTCTTGCACCTTAGGCTATCCATCCAGGCTCCAGTACCATCAGCTGGTTCTCGGCAGTGTCTTTGGCTCTTGCACCTTCTGCTCCCCATCCTGGTTCCAGTACCGTCAGCTGATTCCAGGCAGAGCCTTTGGCTTAGGTGCCTCCTTCTGGGTATCCAAGTTCCACCAACGTCTGGTGGTCCTTGACAGTGCTTTCTGGCACGGGTACCTCTTGCTTAGTAACCGGGTTCCAGTACCGTCAGCTGGTCCTCGGTAGTTCCATTGGCTCTTGTACCTTCGGGTAGCCATCCAGGTTCCAGTACCGTCAGCTGTTTCTCGGCAGTTCTTCAGCCTTTCTGTACCTTCTGCTACATTTCCAAGTTCAAGACCCTAAAGACGACGACCCTGAAGACCACCCCAAAGAAGACGACGACCCCGGAGACGATGACCCCTGAGACGACAACCCTGGAGACGACGACCCTGAAGACCACCCCGAATAAGATGAATACCCCGGAGACGACGACCCTGAAGATGACGACCCTGGAGACGACGTCCCCGAAGACCAAGAAGCAGAAGAACAAGAAGCTGCAGAACAAAAAGCAGAAGAACATTAAGCATAAGACTAAAAATCATAGCAAAAGATATTATCCAAATTATAAGCAGAAGAAGACTAAGCAGTGTATGGGAGTGAGTCCGTTTCTCCTCGTGGTGCCCCTGGAAAAAACCTGCTGCTGCAGGCCAAACTGAAAGCGGACAAATCCTGTTGTACATCTTTTGTGACAGGTAGAATGGAAGGCGTAATCTTCAAACTTTTAGAGATAACAACTACAGGAAGGCCTGTCACAAATAAGAATATGATGAAGAAGAAGAATATGAAGAAGATTAAGAAGTTGAATATGAAGAAGAATAATAGCTGAATAAAAAGAATATGAAGAATGTAAAAAAAGAATAATAGGAAGAAGATGAATAAGGTGAAGGAGAAGTTGATGAAAAAGATGCCGCTGCTGAGGATGATGAAGAAAGTGTGGGAGAAGTAAAAAAGAAAGTGAAGAGCATGGAAGTAGTGAAACATAAATATCTGACAAAATATAAAAAATATAAACATAGTCAATATCTTTGTAACTTCGAACGTCTTAAAAAAAATGAATTCCTGCTATTCCATTTGATTGGCCTAAACCTCTATGCCTTTAATGTCTCCTCCACCTCCCCCTATACATCCGACATTATTCTTAGTTGTTTTCCTTCATGTTGAATTAACCTACAAGGAAAGAAAGGGTTTATTTTAATGCCAATATTTATGTCCCATTGACTTGCATTGGTATCGGGTACCGGTATTGGCGATATCCGATATTTTTTAGATATCGGCCGATCCAATCCGATACAGATACTTCTGGATATCGGAAGGTATCGCTCAACACTAGTGCTGATTCAATTTATTATTTGACATGCAAATAGATAGGCAGATTGATAGATCAATAGATATGAGATACTAGATACAAAACAAATAGGTATCTAGATGCAACCACATCTTCATCAGCCTGGTCTCAGTAGGGTTGATCGATCACCCTAAAAATCAGATTGGAAAGGATCGGTCCGATAACACTTGAAAATCGGCGATCGGGAATTCCGATTTCCGATTCTCATTAAAGTCAATGGGGATAAAAAATCGGAGACTGTACGGGTCTGTGTGTGTGGGCGGGCTCTGTGTGTGCGGGTTAGGTCTGTGTGCACGAGTGAGGTCTGTGTGGGACCGTCGGGGGTCTGTGCGGGCGTCTCGGGGGTCTGTGCGGGCCTGTACGGGGTCTGTGCGGGCTACCGGGGGTCTGTTCGGGCCTGCCGGGGGTCTGTCTGTGCCTGTCTGGGGTCTGTGCCAGCTGCCGGGGGTCTGTGCAGGACCATCGTGGGTTTGTGCGCGCCTCTCGGGGGACTGTGCAGGCCTGTCAGGGGTATGTGTGGGCCTGCCGGGGGTCTGTGCAGGCCTGTCGGGGTCTGTGTGGGCTGCCGGGTATCTGTGCGGGCCTGCCGGGTGTCTGTGCGGGCCTGCTGGGGGTCTGTGCGGGCCTGTCGGGGGGTCTGTGTGGGCCTGCCGGGGGTCTGTGCGGGCCTCTCGAGGGTCTGTGGTGGGCCTGCTGGAGGTCTGTGTGGGCCTGCCGGGAGTCTGCGCGGGCCTGCCGGGAGTCTGTGCGGGCCTCTCGGGGGTCTATGTGGGCTGCCAGGGGTCTGTGCGGGCCTGCCGGGAGGCTGTGCAGGCCTTCTGGTGGTCTGTATGGGCCTGTCGGGGGTCTGTGCGGGCCTCTTGGGGGTCTGTGTGGGCTGCCAGGGGTCTGTGCGGGCCTGCCGGGAGGCTGTGCAGGCCTGCCGGGGGTCTGTGTGGGCCTGTCGGGGATCTGTGTGGGCCTGCCCGGAGTCTGTGCGGGCCTGCCGGGGTATGTGCGGGTCTGCCGGGGGTCTGTGCGGGCCTGTCGGGGGTCTGTGTGGGCCTGCTAGGGGTCTGTGTGGCCCTGTCGGGGGTCTGTGTGGGCCTGGCCGGAGTCTGTGTGGGCCTGCCGGGAGTCTGCGTGGGCCTGCCGGAAGTCTGTGTGGGCCTCTCGGGGGTCTATGTGGGCTGCCAGTGGTCTGTGCGGGCCTGCCGGGAGGCTGTGCAGGCCTGCCGGGGGTCTGTGCGGGCCTGTCGGGGGTCTGTGCGGGCCTGCCGGGCGTCTGTGCGTGCCTAACGGGGTATGTGCGGGCCTGCCGGGGGTCTGTGCGGGCCTGTCGGGGGTCTGTGTGGGCCTGCTTGGGGTCTGTGCGGCCCTGTCGGGGTCTGTGTGTGGGCCTGCCCGGAGTCTGTGCGGGCCTGCCGGGGGTCTATGCGGGCCTCTCAGGGGTCTGTTCTGGCCTGTCGGTAGTCTGTGTGGGCCTGTCGGGGGCGTGTGCGGGCCTCTCGGGGGTCTGTGCAGGCCTGCTGTGGGTCTCTACGGGCCTGACAGGGGTCTGTGCGGGCCTCTTGGGGGTCTGTGCGGGCCTGTTGGGGGTTTGTGCGGGCCTGTCGGGGGTCTGTGTGGTCCTCTCGGGGGTCTTTGTGTGTGTGTGTGCAGGCATCATCCGATGGGACTAGTCCCATCAGGCTATGCCTGCTACAATGACAGTGATTGACACATTAGCCAATGATGGGACAGTAGTAGTCCCATCATACGGCTAAAGTGTTGAATGTAAAAAAAAACACAAACATACATACTACATACATCATACTACATACATATAACATACTACATACATTCAGCATACATACTACTTACATACATACCTCCCCCTATACATCCTACATTATTCTTAGTTGTTATCCTTCATGCTGAATTAACCTACAAGGAAAGAAAGGGTTTATTTTTTGCTGATATTTTTGTCCCATTGACTTGCATTGGTCATTGACCCCGAGAGGCCCGCACAGACTCCTAACAGGCCGACACAGACCCCCGGGAGGCCCGCCCAGACCCCCGACAGGCCTGCACAGACCCCTGGGAGGCCCGCACAGACCCCCGAGAGCCCCGCACAGACCTTCGAGAAGCCCGCTCAGACCCCCAGCAGGCCGCACAGACCGGCAGGCCCACACAGACCCCTGGCAGGCCCACACAGACCCCCGGCATGCCCTCACAGACCCCGGCAGGCCCGCACAGACCCCCGAGAGGCCTGCACAAACCCCTGACAGGCCCACACAGACCCCCGGCAGGTCCACACAGATCTCCGGCAGGGCTGCACAGACCCCCGAAAGGCCCGCACAGACCCCCGACGGTCCCGCACAGACCCCGACTGCCACACAGACACATACAGTCTCCGCCAACGCACCACCCACACTCTGCCCACACTCTTCCCCCCTCCCGAACTCGATGTTCCCACACTACACAGTCTCTTCATTGGGTGGTTCATGTGTCAATCACAACCATTGTGCAAAAAAAACCACACTTCTGATTTCCAATCACATTCAAAGATCGGAATCGGGATTCGAAATTCCGATCATGGTGAAAATCGGTACAATTCCGATTTTACATGATTGGATCAAGCAACCCTAGTCTTGAGGTCAGTGTATCTGATACTTTTAGCTGCTACTGCTGAGTCTGGTTGGATTAAAAAGAAAAAACTTAACATAGTAACATAGTAACATAGTTAGTAAGGCCGAAAAAAGACATTTGTCCATCCAGTTCAGCCTATATTCCATCATAATAAATCCCCAGATCTACGTCCTTCTACAGAACCTAATAATTGTATGATACAATATTGTTCTGCTCCAGGAAGACATCCAGGCCTCTCTTGAACCCCTCGACTGAGTTCGCCATCACCACCTCCTCAGGCAAGCAATTCCAGATTCTCACTGCCCTAACAGTAAAGAATCCTCTTCTATGTTGGTGGAAAAACCTTCTCTCCTCCAGACGCAAAGAATGCCCCCTTGTGCCCGTCACCTTCCTTGGTATAAACAGATCCTCAGCGAGATATTTGTATTGTCCCCTTATATACTTATACATGGTTATTAGATCGCCCCTCAGTCGTCTTTTTTCTAGACTAAATAATCCTAATTTCGCTAATCTATCTGGGTATTGTAGTTCTCCCATCCCCTTTATTAATTTTGTTGCCCTCCTTTGTACTCTCTCTAGTTCCATTATATCCTTCCTGAGCACCGGTGCCCAAAACTGGACACAGTACTCCATGTGCGGTCTAACTAGGGATTTGTACAGAGGCAGTATAATGCTCTCATCATGTGTATCCAGACCTCTTTTAATGCACCCCATGATCCTGTTTGCCTTGGCAGCTGCTGCCTGGCACTGGCTGCTCCAGGTAAGTTTATCATTAACTAGGATCCCCAAGTCCTTCTCCCTGTCAGATTTACCCAGTGGTTTCCCGTTCAGTGTGTAATGGTGATATTGATTCCCTCTTCCCATGTGTATAACCTTACATTTATCATTGTTAAACCTCATCTGCCACCTTTCAGCCCAAGTTTCCAACTTATCCAGATCCATCTGTAGCAGAATACTATCTTCTCTTGTATTAACTGCTTTACATAGTTTTGTATCATCTGCAAATATCGATATTTTACTGTGTAAACCTTCTACCAGATCATTAATAAATATGTTGAAGAGAACAGGTCCCAATACTGACCCCTGCGGTACCCCACTGGTCACAGCGACCCAGTTAGAGACTATACCATTTATAACCACCCTCTGCTTTCTATCACTAAGCCAGTTACTAACCCATTTACACACATTTTCCCCCAGACCAAGCATTCTCATTTTGTGTACCAACCTCTTGTGCGGCACGGTATCAAACGCTTTGGAAAAATCGAGATATACCACGTCCAATGACTCACCGTGGTCCAGTCTATAGCTTACCTCTTCATAAAAACTGATTAGATTGGTTTGACAGGAGCGATTTCTCATAAACCCATGCTGATATGGAGTTAAACAGTTATTCTCATTGAGATAATCCAGAATAACATCCCTCAGAAACCCTTCAAATATTTTACCAACAATAGAGGTTAGACTTACTGGCCTATAATTTCCAGGTTCACTTTTAGAGCCCTTTTTGAATATTGGCACCACATTTGCTATGCGCCAATCCTGCGGAACAGACCCTGTCTCTATAGAGTCCCTAAAAATAAGAAATAATGGTTTATCTATTACATTACTTAGTTCTCTTAGTACTCGTGGGTGTATGCCATCCGGACCCGGAGATTTATCTATTTTAATCTTATTTAGCCGGTTTCGCACCTCTTCTTGGGTTAGATTGGTGACTCTTAATATAGGGTTTTCATTGTTTCTTGGGATTTCACCTAGCATTTCATTTTCCACCGTGAATACCGTGGAGAAGAAGGTGTTTAATATGTTAGCTTTTTCCTCGTCATCTACAACCATTCTTTCCTCACTATTTTTTAAGGGGCCTACATTTTCAGTTTTTATTCTTTTACTATTGATATAGTTGAAGAACAGTTTGGGATTAGTTTTACTCTCCTTAGCAATGTGCTTCTCTGTTTCCTTTTTGGCAGCTTTAATTAGTTTTTTAGATAAAGTATTTTTCTCCCTATAGTTTTTTAGAGCTGCAATGGTGCCATCCTGCTTTAGTAGTGCAAATGCTTTCTTTTTACTGTTAATTGCCTGTCTTACTTCTTTGTTTAGCCACATTGGGTTTTTCCTATTTCTAGTCCTTTTATTCCCACAAGGTATAAACCGCTTACACTGCCTATTTAGGATGTTCTTAAACATTTCCCATTTATTATCTGTATTCTCATTTCTGAGGATATTGTCCCAGTCTACCAGATTAAGGGCATCTCTAAGCTGTTCAAACTTTGCCTTCCTAAAGTTCAATGTTTTTGTGACTCCCTGACAAGTCCCCCTAGTGAAAGACAGGTGAAACTGTACAATATTGTGGTCGCTATTTCCTAAATGCCCAACCACCTGCAGATTTGTTATTCTGTCAGGTCTATTAGATAGTATTAGGTCTAAAAGTGCTGCTCCTCTGGTTGGATTCTGCACTAATTGTGAAAGATAATTTTTCTTGGTTATTAGCAGAAACTTCTGTATATATATATAAAAAAAACAGTTCCTGTACACATATAGCAGATACATGGCCAGATATGATCAGGTTACTGGCTGCTTTTGACAAATGACTGGAGAAAGCTGCAGGAAGTTCAAAGGACAGCCGAAATGAGTGTAAGATTTAATTTTGGTTGTAGTCATTGCCAGAATTAAAGAGCGTTAATTAGATAGATTTTCTTGCTCCAGCAAGTCATCAATGAGCAATCTGGGAATCATCCAAGAGAGTCATTTGCCAAGCTGGCAACTGCTTTCACGGTAGTGATCTTGAGGGAAGTTACATGTACATTTAACTACAGATTTAATACAAATATTGAAATAATTATGGCCAGTGTCACTGTTCTCATGTATGGAAATGCTTTGAGAAATTATTCAGAGCTGTGACCCGCAGTATAGATTTTTCCGTACAGATAATGAATAATGTTGGAATGGTAAGTGTTGGCATAGGGTACAAGAGAAATGTAATTATATCAAACAGCTTATATTGGTTCCTACACCCAGAATGCATCAATGGATTCAGACTGCTCTGGATAATCCATTTTGCAATGTAGTTATCTCTAAAGAAATCTGTCAGCAGGATTGTATCCCCCTCAAAAACTATACATATGTATATGTAGGTCTTTCAAACACAAGTCCAGCAATACCTTCACATGGCCAGTTCATCCCTCCTATACTAAGAAATCAGGATTTGAATTGATATACAAATGATGCTGAAAAACTATTTGTAGATCTGAAGCCTCTGCCGCTCCAGCTCTATTCCCCACCCAATCCTGCCTCCTCCTCCTTGACTGACAGCCTCAAAGCAGTAGTGAAAAAAACAAAAAAAAAGTAAAAAAATGCAGAGCGCCACATAGAGTAGTATATTACAATCTTATTGGAGTAAGATAACATTGTATATATCTCATTTGATATAGATGTGAGTGTCACAGTAGCAGTCAAGAGCTTGTTGTATTGAGTTTAGAGACCAGAAGTGGAAGCATAGGTAAGTATTCACCGGTGGAGGTATTACCAAGGTGAAAAAATAAAGTATTACAATTTAGAATAAATCCAAATAAAAAAACTAATTGAGCGACGCTAAAGTCAAGAGTATTGCAGTAAAGGAATTAGCAGATATGCTGCACAGCTGGCGTGCAACCCATAAAGGATTCTGAATCAAGAGAAAGTATTAACAGTGTAGTTTATTCGTGATGCGTTTTGAAGTTTTAAAACTTTTTGTTCAGGAGAATCACAAAGATCTTTGAGGTTCTCCTGAAGAAGCAGTTATAATACTTCAAAACGTGCTGAGAATAAATCAAACTTTATCGGTTGCGCACCAGCAACGCATAATACCCCTAATATATCCTTTCCTGTATCACTTCATTGGATCTACCAACCATAGGGTCTGAAATAGTTGGATTCTTAATCGTTGACATTTCAAGTTGAGAGCTCTGACATCAGCTCACTTAAAAGATTGGCTTCAAAATGATTATTGTGCTGAATTCCCTGCCCTGGCTTTAATACTGACTAGATAAAGAAATACCACCTCACCCACGCCTTAGGCGGTTGGAGGCACGAGATCTGTAGGACAAGATGCAATCACATGTGGATGAAAGGAGGGGTTTCAGAATTTATTTTGCCCCGAAATTTTTTATTTGATAGGAGAAGGTGCAAAAAATATGTACAAATATCAATGAAAGGACAGTATAGCAGCAACGCATTTGTGCTATACTATGTGATGGAGACAGAAAAGGGAACACCGCACTGCTAGTGCAGTCTCCGTCCAAGGTTTTTAAGTACAGTCCTACCTTTTATAACATGGTAAAAATAACTTGTCACTCTATTTCAAATTTCAAGGAGCTGATCATAATGTTGAAGATAAACGCAGTGTCACACTGTGATATTCTTCAGTAAGGGAGAGGGGCCTCACACTGTCCCTGGAGCTGGGACCCTTAAAGGTAGAGAGGCCTGAGTCTCCAACCTTACAATGCTCCTTAAAAAATCCTAATCTGTCCCCTCTCCCACCCCATGAGGGGAAATGAAAGGTAAACCAGATGCAAAGACAAAACAGGAACAGCAAAATACCTCTATCATACAAAAGCACTAACCAAGAATAGGGAGGAGGATAGCGATATGGAGGAATAAACTAATTGGGATAAGGAGACAAACACACACATACAACAGCAAACTACAGAACACCACAACTCCAACTCCAAACTTAAACTACTTTGCTTTAGCACAAAGCACAGGAAGACAAATCTCCAATAATAACAATGAACTCCAATTAAGAACAGCAAAAAAAGTGCAATTGTTTTTTTTGTTTCTTTATTTACCATGTCCTCTATATAGTAAAACTGATCTGGCAATATGATCCTCCAGGTCAGTATGCATATGCAGATAACATGCAGATATCCATTTTTCGGGACCCATAATGTTTTAATTTTTGGGGATATGGGGCAGTGCGATGAATTAATTTTTGTCCTTTGAGCTGATGTTTTTACTAATACCAGTTTGGGGTAGATACAATATTCTGATTGCCTCTTTTTGCATGTGTTTCAATGTTACAGAGGCCAAAAAAACATAATTCTGGTGTTCTGATATTTTCTCAGTATGCTGGTTACCGAGAGGATTAATCCTATGTTTTTTTTAGTAGATTGGACTTTTATGAAAGCAATTAGGCCAACAATGTTTTTCTTTTCTTAGTTGTTTTTTCTTTAAAAGGGGCAAAAGGGAGTGACTTGACTTTGTGTTTTATTTTTTCCCATATTTTTTAAAACTTTTTTTTCTGGCTTTTTATTGTTTATGTTAGTCCCTTAAGGGACGTGAAGCTGCAATCTTCCGATCGCTTGTGCTATACACAGACATGCCGCTGGGAGCATGGAATACCGCTAACAGAGATTGATATTGTTAAAGGCAGATGATGGCTGATTAAATCAGCCATCATGTACAGCCTAAAATGCGGGCTCGGCATGTGAACCCGCATCAATGGGAAAGACAAGACTTTTGACATACAAGTACGTCAAAGGTCATGAAGTGGTAATAACAGCAGGGTTTTTAAGTAATAGCTTCTGCATAAAGCACAATCAAGAAGCTATTTGGGCCGATCAGTGGTAAAATGGTATAAAAGTAGACTGAGGTTGTCTAAGATTACAAGGAAAGTTGTGCTTTATTTTCTCTGACAACAGCACTTCTCGTGTTAGTGAGTTGGACCTGGTATTGTAATAACTCATCTTTTGGAACACATTTCCTACAGACAAAAGTAGCATTTTTACTGGAAAAATAGATAGATCTTTTTAAGCTAAAGAAGTTCACCAGGTGTACAGGTAATATTGGTGTCCATTTCCTTTTTTTTTTCTTTTCTAAATCAGATCATCCACTGATTTCCATTTTTCTGTTTCAAATATAAGACAATTACAAGTATAGAATTATTAATTGAGGTACAGCATATAAAGAATAACGAACATTTCAACTACATTCTATGATGATGGGTAAGGCATTTGTCTACAATCAGATATTCATTGTTAGCATTATTACAAAAAGAGGCTAGGTAAACATAATGAACAATACAGCATTGATTGAAGACATATCCTATAAAATACAGAATAATGAAATTTCTGATGGTATCACTAGGGTAGGAGCAAAGCAATTTGTATTGAACTATGCTAAATCATGTTCATATGAAATGCGAATATTGCCAGTGGCATATGCTCCCTAAGCAGGATTGTTGACGGCTGACCCTGTATATAGTCATCATGATCCCTACATTCGCTTAAATTAATGCGCAGAATTTCTTTTTTTTCATTTTAATCAATGTATTTATGTTATTTATGAACTCTTTAATTGTTTGTGAAACAGTGTTGAACTAGAGATATGCCAAAACTTTGTGTGCCTGAAATGGGCAATAAAACATATGCTACTGTGGAAAATTCCCAATTAACATAATCACGTTTCATACCCACAGTATACATTTTGGAATCTGCTAGAAGTTCAATGGCATACACCTTTCTACAAGGGCAATTACTTTATTAGTCCATTAGTGACTGAGACAAATTTTTCAAATCTGACCAGTGTCACTTTATGTGGCGATGGCTTTGGACTGTTTCAACATATCCCAATGATTTCGAGAATGTTTTTTCGTGACAAATTGCACTTTACGTTAATCATAAATTTAGGTCGATATGTTTTTGCATTTATTTATAAAAATTTTGACAATTTTTTTATAATTAGCAATTTTCAAGCTTTGAATATTTGAAAACCTCTAATCCAGATAGTCATACGACACAAAATAGTACATAACATTTATAAAATGCCCTGATCAAAATCGGCATGCAAGCCTATGGGTCCATGAATGTAATTATGACATTCGACATCCAATTTTCATAGACTGCCAGAAGGCATAGGTGGAATAACGTTTTTTTAATTTCTCCATGTACAAGAAAAACGGAACGGAATCAGACCCACTGATTAAAGCCTGATCAAAATAATCTATTTTTCGTATACATGAAAAAGTCAGTCATGTGAATGAGCCCTAACAGTGAAATTTGGCAGGCCTAAAGACATTAACCTCATTCATACGCTAACATTTTTCCTCTTTACCTTTGCGCCTCTGAATTATTCCTGCCCATTCCTGCTGATTGAGGTTGTCTAACCCACCCATACTTAATGAAATAAAATGATGGTCCCTAAACTACATAGGGGAGAACATTGAGGTGGGTATCGCCACACATCTCTTTACCTGTCTTTTAAGTATTTCGATTTTGAGATGGACAAACCATATAATAGTAGCTGCAGAGCAAAATAAAATATATATATTTTTTGGCTTTTTAATTTTCCCTCTGCGTTGCGAAGATAATATTAGCAATCAAAGTATTGGCACCTAATAGGTAAACTTTAGTTAAGTCAAGTGGGTGTTATCATATGTATTTCCCGAGATCATGTAATTCTGCTTCCTGTATGACGCTGACCAATCATAAGCAGATAAACAAGAAATGCATCCTAAATAAGCACTGAAGATACAATGCATTGCACAGCACAGAAGTGTAGAGCTATTAACTGGAGATTAGAAGATCATAATTGCAACATTGGTGGATATGAAAATCTATACAGTGATTGATTGAAAGAAATTAAATGAAGGGAACAGTTTACATTGCATTGATGGACAGGAGTATGTGAGCGATCATTTATCCAGTGACATCATTTCATAGGTTCCAACTGTCCCGGATTCAGCTGGACTGTTACGATGATTTGAGAGGGCAAGTCAGGGCTTTGTCCCGACTTCCAATACTCTTCTCTCCGATGTCTTTACCATAGCTCCTCCTCGGTGAGGGTAGGGAGGCACACACGTACATAAATTAGATAAACAAAGGAATCAAACCCACAACCTCTATCATTACAGGCAGAAGCTAAAACTTTAAGCCATAGCCTACACTGATCAAGGTAGGATTTTTTAAGCTGCATTGCAGACTGTGAACCCACAAGCAGATTGCACTGATAGGCAAGGGTCACACTAGCATAGAATTCCGGCAAGTGCTATGTTAAAAAACATTGCATAGCACTCGGACCAGTGTTAATCTATGGGGCAGCTCACATCACCGGCGTATTCAGCATGTGAGTGAAATTGCAGCATGCTGAAATTGTACGCGTATATCGCCCAATTCTCACCAATGCAGGTCTATTGGGTGCAAGAAAAAATAGGACAACACACAGACCATCCGTGTGACGTGCAAGAAATACACAAACGTTTTTATCATTTCAGCCCATTGAGCCATTAAATTCAATGAGGAAATGAGTGAGAAATGTAAAGCCATACGCATGTCATAAGGATGTCATACAGATACTTAGATATGAGGAAATCGCATCATCACATTGCAAACGGAGTACACATGGATGAGCATAAGAAGAACACTCGTGCGATTCTCGGCTGAGAAAATCAGACCGATTTTTCTCATGTTAAGTGTGCGTCCGGTGTATTGTGAAGCAGGGTGTGACTAATATTAAAAGATAACCTTTAATCTATATGCATTAAAAACTGGTATAATTCACCATAAGACAAAAAAACATAAAACATAAAGGACTCACAGAAAAAGATTCCTCCTCGAAAGGAATCTATCTAGAACTCGTCAAAACCCCCGAGGTTACCTAGATAAACCTATCAGTATCAACCTCCAAAGGGGAGATAATATCTCCAAAACAGGAGTATATGACATGTATATGTGGTAAGCTACGTGCAATATATGAGGCAGGAAAAATCTCACAAAAGGGGGGGTGCACACATGAATTGTTAGCAGACCACAATTAATGTAAATCCTGTTTCTCAGCTCTCTCAGAGACACAGGATATAAAAACAGGAACGATCTCACCTCTGAGCTTCTTAACACGCCAGGGTAGGATCACTCACGTATACAGCATCTCGCGCGTTTATTGGTATACCCCCGGATTTAAGGTCCCCCACTGCGGTGGAGGGACTCTGCACGAGTTTCCCCTGATGAGTATTCAGATTACGAAACGCGTAGGGAATATGTGTCCGTGAATATTGGGGTTAAAACTATCTTCCAGACAGCGTGGATGGGTACAGGTGTGACCGGATTTACAGGCTCCCCCCTCCGAGATGCTGTATACGTGAGTGATCCTACCCTGGCGTGTTAAGAAGCTCAGAGGTGAGATCGTTCCTGTTTTTATATCCTGTGTCTCTGAGAGAGCTGAGAAACAGGATTTACATTAATTGTGGTCTGCTAACAATTCATGTGTGCACCCCCCCTTTTGTGAGATTTTTCCTGCCTCATATATTGCACGTAGCTTACCACATATACATGTCATATACTCCTGTTTTGGAGATATTATCTCCCCTTTGGAGGTTGATACTGATAGGTTTATCTAGGTAACCTCGGGGGTTTTGACGAGTTCTAGATAGATTCCTTTCGAGGAGGAATCTTTTTCTGTGAGTCCTTTATGTTTTATGTTTTTTTGTCTTATGGTGAATTATACCAGTTTTTAATGCATATAGATTAAAGGTTATCTTTTAATATTAGTCACACCCTGCTTCACAATACATTTTTAAGTGTGCGTCCGGCCATACAGTACAGACCAAAATTTTACACACACATCTTTTAAAGATTTTTCTGTATTTTCATGACTATGAAAATTGTAAATTCACACTGAAGGCATCAAAACTATGAATTAACACATGTGGAATTATATACTTAACAGAAAAGTGTGAAACAACTGAAAATATGTCTACTATTTTTAGTATTTTTGTATCAATAAAGTTATGTGTTTACAAAATTATCTATATTGTATGCTCCCTTTTTCTCCTATTTATATGAAAATATGTCTTATATTCTAGGTTCTTCAGAGTAGCCACCTTTTGCTTTGATGACTGCTTTGCACACTCTCGGCATTCGCTTGATGAGCTTAAAGAGGTAGTCACCTGAAATGGTTTTCACTTCACAGGTGTGCCCTGTCAGGTTTAATAAGTGGGATTTCTTGCCATATAAATGGGGTTGGGACCATCAGTTGTGTTGAGCAGAAGTCTGGTGGATACACAGCTGATAGTCCTACTGAGTAGACTGTTAGAATTTGTATTATGGCAAGAAAAAAGCAGCTAAGTAAAGAAAAACGAGTTGCCATCATTACTTTAAGAAATGAAGGTCAGTCAGTCCAAAAAATTGGGAAAACTTTGAAAGTGTCCCAAAGTGCAGTCGCAAAAACGATCAAGCGCTACAAGGAAATTGGCTCACATGAGGACCGTCCTAGGAAAGGAAGACCAATAGCCACCCCTGCTTCTGAGGATAAATTTGTCACCAGCCTCAGAAATCGCAGGTTAACGGCAGCTCAGATTAGAGACCAGGTCAATGCCACACAGAGTTCTAGCAGCAGACACATCTCTACAACAACTGTTAAGAGGAGACTTTGTGCAGCAGGCCTTCATGGTAAAATAGCTGCTAGGAAACCACTGCTAAGGACAGGCAACAAGCACAAGAGACTTGCTTGGGCTAAAGAACCCAAAGAATGGACAATAGACCAGTGGAAATCTGTGCTTTGGTCTGATGAGTCCAAATTTGAGATCTTTGGTTCCAACCACCGTGTCTTTGTGCGACGCAGAAAAGGTGAACGGATGGACTCTACTTGCCTGGTTCCCACCATGAAGCATGGAGGAGGAGGTGTGATGGTGTGGGGGTGCTTTGCTGGTGACACTGTTAGGGATTTATTCAAAATTGAAGGCATAATGAACCAGCATGGCTACCACAGCATCTTGCAGAGGCATGCTATTCCATCCAATTTGCATTCAGTTGGACCATTATTTATTTTTCAACAGGACAATGTCCCCAAACACACCTCCAGGCTGTGTAAGGGCTGCGTAAGAAGGAGAGTGATGGGGTGCTGCGCCAGATGACCTGGCCTCCACAGTCATTAGAACTGAACCCAATCGAGATGGTTTGGGGTGAGCTGGACCGCAGAGTGTAGGCAAAAGAGCCAAAAAGTGCTAAGCATCTCTGGGAACTCCTTCAAGATTGTTAGAAGACCATTCCCGGTGACTACCTCTTGAAGCTCATCAAGAAAATGCCAAGAGTATTGAATGCAGTCATCAAAGCAAAAGTTGACTACTTTGAAGAAACTAGTATCTAAGACATATTTTCAGTTGTTTCACGCTTTTTTGTAAAGTATATAATTCCACATGTGCTAATTCATAGTTTTGATGCCTTCAGTGTGAATTTACAATTTTCATAGTCATGAAAATACAGAAAAATCTTTACATGAGAAGGTATGTCCAAACTTTTGATCTGTACTGTACATAGAGGTACATCTGTATATAGCAATGTATTTTATGTGCCTATATTCTAGAGGTGAGTAAAAGGTCAAATTTGTTTTGTTTCTATAATATTTCTACCAAATAATGAAACTAAAAAGCACACAAATTTCATTTTCACTTTTTCTGTGAGTCTCTCTAGGAATAGAACCCACAACCTACAAGATTGCAGGTGACAGCTATCACTGGGAGGATTTTGTACACTGAAGCTGTCACCAAACCCAAAGACGTATGATATTAGTAAATAGAGATACATCTGTATATAGCAGGGAATTTCTATGTCACTGTATTCTAGGGGAAAAATAAAAGATTTTTTTCTTCCTAAAAAATTCTTAAAAAGTAATGAAAAACAATTACAATATATTTTTTTTGATGCGCTTAAAAAAAAAGTAATTTGTCAGAGAGGGTCTCATCAGCACACTTGTGTCCAGTACTGCAGCTCTATCTTCACTTGAATGGGCAGAACTTAAGTACCAGACACAGATGCGCAGATGAGTATGACATTGTGTCAGGTTCTTCAGTGAAGTACTCGAGATCGATGAATTCCAAGCTATCATGTGCTATCAATAAATCATAAAGACAACATTCTGATTAACATAACAAATTTTCTGCATCTTAATATTTGCAAAAATAATGTTTCAAAGTACTGAAATTTTTTATACATTAATAATATGTATCAATAAAATAAAAACTCTTTTAGTATATCACAGAAACAGAGAGAACTAAAAAAAATTGTCAGATTTAAATTCAGGTCTAAATCATTAAGAAATGGCTCATTTCATACGTGAACGTAACAACATTTGTGAATATCTAGAACAGTGAAAAACAATCATAAATAAACAAATAACAGACATGTTTGATGTCCATATGATCGCAAAACACACAGTGATCAAATTATTTACAGTGACCGGTACATGGAGTAAAAAAAATTATGTGATTGATTTTTTTTCCTCTATAAAACCCATAAAAATGTAAAAAAAAAAAACCTGTTAAGGCTGTATTCACATGCAGCGTAAATGCTGCTTTTTTCTACTGCTTTCTTTATGCAGGTCTGTGCATCACATAACCCAATAAGAATTCTCTCTATTTGTTTTTCTTTTATGTTCTTGCCCCCTTATTTGACATGTTTTTAGAGCAGGTATGAAGCAGCAATTTTAATGCTTTTCTTAATAGTATTGAAACGCTTGATTCGGCACTTTTTTAGATGCATTTTTTTTCAAGCTACACATAGAAGCCTATATAGAAAAATGCACAAAACAACAACCTCTTTAGACGCAATGAGGGCAGAATTTTCATGAAATCACATTCACTTTTCTTGGATATTTAGGCGTTGTTCACTTGTAGTATAAATGCAGCGGGGGCTTTTGCAGATTTCTTTTTGCACACAAATTCTGCTGAGTTTAACTGTACAAGGAGAGTTGATGTGATATCATTAAAACTGTGCCCGCTGTGCGTCTAAAGATGTTGTTGGACTGTGCAGTTTTAGTGCATTTTTTTCCTGCAGAGGCTTCTATCTGGAGAATAAAAAAGATGCAATAAGAAAACTGCTGATACTCGTAATTGCAGAAACAAAGCTATCTGTACAATAAAATTACTTAAAAAACACTTTACAACTACACGAAACGTAGCACCTCCTTTTGACAGTATGACAGGTTGTAAATGCTTTTTGTAGCCAGTCAATATCTTTAAGTTCTTGTTTGGGGGATTTTCATCCATTCTTCCTTGGAAAATTGTTTGAGTTCTGTGAGATTCCTGGATCGTCTTGCATTCACTGCTATTTTGAGGTCTAGCCACAGATTTTCAATGATTTTCAGATCCGGGGACTGTGAAGGCCATTGTAAAACCTTTAGCTTGCGTCTTTTGAGATAGTCTATTGTGGATTTTGACATGTGTTTAGGATCATTATCCATTTGTAGAAGTCATCTTCTTTTTAACTTCAGATTTCTTACAGATGGTGTTTTGTTTGAATCAAGAATTTGTTGAAATTTCATTTTATCCATTCTGGCAAATATCCATGAAATATTCCCCATGCCACTGGCTGCAACACAACCCCAGAGCATGATTGATCCACTCCCATGCTTAATGGTTGGTGAGATGTTATTTTCCAGAAATTCTGTGCCCTTTTTCTCTACATAAATCTTTGATCATTGTGACTAAAGAGTTATATTTAACTTCATCGGTCAACAGGACTTGTTCAAAAATGCATTAGACTTGTTTAAATTTCCTTTTGAAAACTTCTGATTCTGATTTTTATTGTGAGAATGCAAGAGAGGGTTACTTCCTATGACTTTTCCATGAAGGCCATGATTGTGTAGGAGTCTCTAAACAGTAAAACAATTTAGCACAACTTGAGAGTCTGCAAAATCTTTCTGAAGGTTTTTTGCCATCAAAGGGAGGGTCCTGATTTGCCCCTCTAGTAATTCTACGAACAGCTCTCACGGAGACTTTGCTTGGTCTTTCAGACCTTATCTTGACCTCCATTGTTCCTGTTAACTGCTATTTCTTAATGACATTTTGAACTGAGGAAAGGTCAGATCGAAAATGCATTGCTATTTTTTCATAGCCTTCTACTGCTTTGTGGGCCGCTAACATTTTCATTTCAGAGTGCTAAGCAGCTGCTCAGAAGAACCCTTGGCTGCATTTTTTGGCACAAGGTTAAAGGAGGCTGAGTTTTTATAAAGCTGGAAAATTTGCCTCACCTGGCCTTTCCTAACGATGATGGCGAGCAAGTCATAACAGGCAAAATAAGGCCTGAAACCTTAGTCAAAGTTATCTGAGCACACATATCTCCAAATTGCGGAAAAATTGCTTGCCTTGTCCCTCTGGTCACAGTAGTTCCTTATCCTGGCTGTTTCATTGCTGCCGATCCCTCCACCTTGGCAATGCTGGCCTTGCTCTGCATGCCTGTTTCCCAGGTTTGATCAGTTACTTCATCATCCACTACCTCATCTTCCACCACTGAACCCTGGTCCTCCTGACTTGGTGACTTGACAACAAGAAGCTGACTTATCGGCAACTGACTCTCACCATCTTCGTCCTTAGATAAAATTTGCTGTTCCCCACTGTAATCTTCTTGTGGCTGCTCTAAGTTTTGTGCATCACTAAAGAGCATGTCCTCCTGTCCCTTTTGAAACATGCAGTGTGATAATAATAATTATTATTTATTTTATATAGCACTAGGGTTGAGCGAAACGAATCAGACAAATTCAAAAATCGCTGACTTTCGGCAAAGTCGGGTTTCATGAAACCCGACCCAATCCTAGTGTGGGATCGGCCATGAGGTCGGCGATCTTCGTGCCAAAGTCGCGTTTCGAATGACGCATTCAGCGCCATTTTTCAGCCAATGAAGGAGGACGCAGAGTGTGGGCAGAGTGATGACATAGGTCTCAGTCCCCACCATCTTAGAGAAGGGCATGACAGTGATTGGCTTGCTTTCTGCGGCGTCACAGGGGCTATAAAGTGGTGTGCACGCCGACTGCCATTTTACTTCTGCCGATCGTAGCATAGGGAGAGGTTGAAGAAGCTGCATCAGAAGAAGTGATATAGTTAGGGAGGAAAGATTAAGCTCCGAAACTGATTGAGCTGTAGCGATTTCCACTGTCCAACACCACCATTTGTTTGCAGGGACAGTGGAGTTTATATTTTTGTGCATCAGCTCTGTAGCTTATTAGGCTGTCTTATAAGGCTCCCTGATAGCTGTGTTGCTGTTTGTACGCCGCTGTGCAAACCAACTGCTTTTTTAAAAGCAAACTAACTACCAAATGTCCCATACCATTGGTGCACCTGCTCAGAATGAAGGTAGTCAGCAACGCTACATTGCTTCCCTCACAGTAAGCCCACCGGTTAGGACACCAACAGCAGCAAATATGGAGGTATCGTCGCAAGGCCAAAGCAGTGAGGGAATCACAAGGTTATTGGTAGGAAACACTGTGTGTAGGCCAACATTGAGAATACCATCACCAAACCTCTCTCAATCCGCCATGTCCACCACCACCACCGCTAGTTCCACCATATGCACCTCTCCTGTCCAGCTCACCCTACAAGAGACTCTCATTAGGAAAAGATACTCATCCTCTCATCCTCGTACACAGGGTTTGAACGCCCACATTGCTAGACTAATCTCGTTAGAGATGATGCCCTACCAGTTGGTTGAAAGTGAAGCTTTCAAAGCCCTGATGGCCTATGCAGTACCACGCTATGACCTACCCAGTCGACACTTCTTTGTGAGAAAAGTCATCCCAGCCCTCCACCAGCATGTCAAAGACCGCATTGTCCTTGAACTGAGGCAATCAGTCAGTAGAAAGGTGCACCTCACAACAGATGCATGGACCAGTAGGCATAGCCAGGGACGTTACGTGTCCATCACGGCACAGTGGGTTAATGTGGTGGATACAGGGTCCACAGGGGACAGCCATAGTGGAACAGTTCTGCTTAGCCCACGGTCTAGGAAACAGTTGGCTGTAGGCGTTCGCCAACCCTCCTCCTCCAGAAGTGAAAGCTCATCCACAGAGCGCAGTCGAACGACCACTCCATCCGCAGCAGCCAGTGTTGCACACGAGGTGTCCAATTATCGAACAGCTAGTGGTAAGTTTTAGCATGCTGTGTTAGAAATGAAGTTTTTGGGCGACAGAAGACACACCGCGTAAGTACTGGCCAAGTACTTGCAGCAACAAACTCAGTCATGGCTGGGCAGTGTACATCTTGAGGCAGGCAAGGTAGTCAGTGATAACGGAAGGAATTTTATGGCTGCCATAGCCCTTTCAGAACTTAAACACATACCTTGCCTGGCTCACACCTTGAACCTGGTTGTTCAGTGGTTCCTCAAAAATTATCCGGAGTTACCAGCCCTTCTCCTGAAGGTGCGAAGACTTTGCTCGCACATCCGCCGGTCGCCCGTACACTCCAGCCGTATGCTGAGCCATCAGCGATCATTGAATCTTCCCCGCCTAATAATCGACGTTGCAACAAGGTGGAACTCCACACTGCACATGCTTCAGAGGCTGTGTGAACAGAGGCGTGCTGTAATTAATTTGTGGGAGGATACACGTACATGGGCAGGCAGTTGGATGGCAGACATGGAGTTGTCTGGTGTGCAGTGGTCGAAGCTCCAAGACCTCTGTCACGTCCTTCAGTGTTTTGAGGAATGCACACGGCTGGTCAGTGCAGATGACTGCGTCTGCTGAGGCAAAGTTTGACGCACATTAAGGAGCAGGCCTCTGCAGCTGAGGAGGAGGGAAGCCTTGATGACAGTCAGCCATTGTCTGCTCAGGGAACTCTCCTGGACGAGGTGGCGGATGAAGAGGAGGAGGATGATGGGGATGAATATTTATGGGAGGGGGATGCTTCTCAAGGGGCAATAGAAACGGGTGGTGTTGCAAGGTCAGGTACACGGTTTTTGTGGGACACAATTGATGTAGATTTGCAAGAACGTGCTCCTCAACCCAGCACAAGCAGTGAATTGACACCTTGAACATTGGCCCACATGCCTGAGTATGCCTTGCGTATCCTAAAAAGGGACCCCCGCATTATCAAAATGATGACCGATGACGATTACTGGTTGGCCTGCCTCCTGGATCCACGATATAAAGGAAAATGACAAAATATCATGCCACATGAGAACCTTGAGCTAATATTGGCTACCAAACAAGCAACTCTTGTAGACCGTTTGGTTCAGGCATTCCCAGCACACAGTGGCGGTGATGGTTCTCACATGAACTGTAGGGGGCAACATGGCAGAGGTGTTTGAGGTGCACAAATCTGAAGTGGCGTTGGACAGAGGGGTTTTATGACCAGGTTGTGGAGTGATTTTGCAATGACCGCAGACATGACAGGTACTGCTGCATCGATTCAAAGTGACGGGAGACATCATTTGTCCAGTATGGTTACAAACTATTTTTCCTCCCTTATCGATGTTCTTCCTCACAGGTCATTCCCCTTTGATTACTGGGCATCTAAAATAGACACCTGGCCTGAATTGGCAGAATGTGCATTACATGAGCTCGCTTGCCCAGCTGCTAGTGTGCTATCAGAAAGAGTCTTCAGTGCTGCTGGTTAAATACTGACCAAAAAAAGAACACTTCTGGCTACCCAAAATTTTGATGATCTAACCTTCATTAAAATGAACCAATCACGGATTTCAAATTATTTTGCCCCACCTTCCCCTGCTGACACGTAGCTTGCCTGAAAAATGTCTTGCTTTTGGCCTCCTCTTACTGACTGCTCCAATTCCTCCATTTGCAGGTGCTGAATGTCCACCATAGGCCATTTTTATACCTCCCTAAATGGGCTGACTCCCCCCACAGGGCCGTGGTCACCACTTGGCGCAAGCATCCGTGCAAGTGCCGTTTGCCTGGACAGTTGGTTGTGCCCAATCTTGGGCGATGGCACTGGCACAGGGTCCCTCATAGTACAATGAAGTGTCTCAGATGGTGGAGGTGCACAACCAATGTCAGACACACCGTCGTAATATGAGGGGCCCTGTGCCAGTACCGCCGCCCACGAGAGAGTGTTCCCCCCCAGCTCGAACTGTGCTCTACCACTTGCAATACTTACCTCTCCTTGCTCCACCACTGTGTAGTCTGTGCTGTTTATCCTTCAATGGCATTGCCAATACAAATTTGTTGAAATGATAGATGATAGTTAAAATATACAGGGGCCCTGGCCTCCATTTAGACCAGTTAATACTTTGCGCCAACTACCACTGTCTGCTACTCAGCAGAGGAGCCCACCCCTGTACCAAGCTATGCCACCTGTTTATTTATGAACATTTTTTTCGCAGACATTTAGCTCACTTTATTATTTGGGCCTACTAACTGTGTCAGCCACTCATTACAGTTGTCCTCCACTGAATAAAGCAATGCCGCCTGTTTAGTCCTGTTACCAATTTTGAACTGCATTTAGCCTACTTACTTATTTGGGCCTAGTAACTTTATCAGCCACTCCTTACAGTTGTCCTCCGCTGAACAAAGCAATGCCGCCAGTTTAGTTCTGTTACCAATTTTGAACTGCATTTAGCCTACTTACTTTTTTGGGCCTACTAACTGTGCCAGCCTCTCATTACAGTTGTCCTCCACTGAACAAAGCAATGCCGCCTGTGTACTCCTGTTACCAATTCTGAACTGCATTTAGCCTACTTTTTTATTTTGGGCCTACTAAGTCTGTCTGCGCCACTCATTACAGTTGTCCTCCACTGAACAAAGCTATGCCGCCTGTGTACTCCTGTAACCACTTTTGAACTGCATTTAGCCTACTTTATCATTTGAGCCTATTACCTGTGTCTGGCTGTCAGCCACTCATTACAGTTGTCCTCCTCCACAGAACAAAGCAATGCCGCCTGTGTACTCCTGTTAAGAATTTTGAAGTGCATTTAGCCTACTTTTTACTTTGGGCCTACTAAGTCTGTCTGCGCCACTCATTACAGTTGTCCTCCCCCACTGAACAAACCAATGCAGACTGTGTACTCCTGTTACCAATTTCGAACTGCATTTAGCCTACTTTATCATTATGGCCTACTACCTGTGTCTGGCTGTCAGCCACTCATTACAGTTGTTCTCCTCCACAGAACAAAGCTATGCCACCTGTGTACTCCTGTTACCAATTTTGAACTGCATTTAGCCTACTTTTATATTTTGGGCCTACTAAGTCTCTCTGCACCACTCATTACAGTTGTCCTCCTTCACTGAACAAAGCAATGCCACCTGTGTACTCCTGTTACCAATTTTGAGCTGCATTTAGCCTACTTTTGTATTTGGGCCTACTACCTGTGTCTGCGCCACTCATTACAATTGTCCTCCACAGAACAAAGCTTTGCCACCTGTTTAGTCATGTTACCAATTTTGAACTGCTTTTAGTCTACATTTGTATTTGGGCCCACTACCTGTGTCTGCGCCACTCATTACAATTGTCCTCCACTGAACAAAACTATGCCGCCTGTTTAGTCCTGTTACCAATTTTGAACTGCATTTAGCCTACTTTTTTGGGGAGGCCTATATCAGTGTTTCCTCCTCATCCTGCCCATTGCCCAGCCACTGCTTGATAAGTCTGCTGGTACATTGACCCAGACCACTATATTCCCCTTGCACTCTACACAGCCAGAATCTGACCCTGCTGAAAGTCAGGTTCCCCTTCCCGCATACTATACCACCTTACACGGGACAAAGAGGAAGGTGCAGATGAAAGTGCAGGTTCCTTCATCAGGTGGGGGGGCATACTCGTTGGCACTGGCACAGAGCCCCTCATAGTATACAAAAGTGTCTCTGGCAGTGGGAGGAGCCACCCGCCATCAAACACACCGCCGTACTATAAGGGGCCCTGTGCCAGTGCCAACTAGTGGGCCCCCCTACTTGCTCAGGATTACAGCACTTGCAAAGTTGAAATACTTATCTCTCCCTGCTCCACCGCGTGACGTATTCCGCGTTTCCTGGGCCCACGAAAATCTTGAGCCAGCCCTAGCCCCCCCACAACTTTAGCCAAATGACCCCCTGTTTTCAATGCCTAACTATTATTATAAAGCAAATTAAGACTGACAAGCTTAAGAAATAAGAATTGATGTTTTTGGCATTAAAATGGGCACTGTAGGTGTTTTCCTGTCCTCCACTCACTGCCGATTTTGATTCCCCATTGACTTGCATTGGGTTTCAGTTGGCCCCCGACTTTTCGCAATAACCGGCCGATTTCACCCGACCTGACTTTTGACAAAGTCAGGTTTCGCGAAACTCGACTCGATCCTAAAAAAGTAAAAGTCGCTCAACCCTAAAATTGAATTGTTAACCAGGAATATCCACATTTAAAAAGTGTGCGTGATCAAACCCTTAGTTCTTACTGATATTAAAATCTTATGTATGGAAAAATGAAATGAAATGGTCTGTATAGCCGGAGATTGGGTTCTAAGTACCAGCATCCCCTATTGAACCAACTACTGTAGTCTAACACTTTGTCACTGTACTCACATGGGATGAGTCTGGGTTTACATGATTGTAACAATCCCACATTTTTTGTTGTTCCTCTCCCCAAAACAGCAACCACAATTCTCTCAATTGGTCCTTTTGAGGTTAAGGGGATTGTCCAGCCTTAGGATACAATTCTGCAGTTACTCTATGTGACTGCAGACATGTGAATCAATACACATTGTGTGCTGACAGGATTCTCTGGAGCGGGCTACGGAGTGGGCGGTCATGTGACTGCAATTATGCAATTTTCCTACTTCCAGCAACATGCAGACTAGACGTGTCCGGCCTCAATATACTAGCACTGGCCTAGGGCGATTATGTCTAGTTGGCATGTGACTCTATGTATTCAAATTTCATACTTGCGGTCTTGTGCCCGGCAGCGGCACCAGAAAATTTTATATTGTGCGCATTTTGAGGATTCACAAGTCTGCAGATACATAGAGTGACCACAGACTTGTATCATAAGGCAAGACAACCCCTTTAGTGAGTAACATTATTCATCACTGGATTCATGGGCATACCAAACTGCCCCTGCCAGTCATCCATATAATATACCTGAGAACAGCCCCTGCCAGACATCCATATAGCTTAGAACAATGATTCCCTAGGAAGATGTCGGTAATAACTTAGAAAAAGCAGACACTCGAAATTAAATCCTTGATTCAACACATGATTGGCATCGACTTAAAATGTTCCAAATTCAACCCGGGAGCTGTGAAGAGCTTTTTAGCTAAAAGTCAAAATTGCTTATAATTATGAAACAAAAAAAACATAATTTGTCTGTGTTGTCATTCAACATTCATTTTCTTGTCATTTTTTCAGTCCAAAAATGCCCATCAGAGCTGCTGAAATGGCACTGCTGCAATCATCTCTGCAAACATTTGTATAAGCAAAGGATATTGACTGCTATAAGAATATTTCAGCGTGATTATGACACCGAGCAAACTCTTAAAAACACATATTACCTCTGGAAGCAAAACTGTTAGGTTGAAATGTTCTGCGAATGACAAAACCCGAGTGCAGAGAGACAAGAAGAAAGGAGAGGAAGTAACAGAGAGGAATAAAAGAAGCGGATAAAAGAAACAGTAAGACGCTCAGAAAGAATATAAATTGATAGATGGATGGATGGATAAAATGTTAGGACACTTTCCGTACTCCCAACAGAAAACAACAGGTATCCAATTGACTTATTACCCCTGTAGACGTTTCTTCCAATGGAAAATAACACAATACAGAGGAGCCGACCGTAAATAAAGCGACCATTGTGTGCAATTTATAGAATCCATTTTTAGATGCACTTCACAAAGCGTCACTTTGAAAGGTTGGAGATTCATATTTCTAATTGTATGGTCTTTGGGGTCATGAAAATCAATTTTCTTTCAAAGTGAAAAAAGTGACAGATGTAATTAGTTCATAGGTTAACCCTCCAATTTGAGAAATACAGTAACAATTTTGATTTCTGTTTGAGAGATCAAGTCTTCATGGTCAGTAGAAATCAAAAGTCAGTGCAGTTGAAATAAGGCCTGTGCAGGAGTTTGTGGTCATGTTGACCGCTATCCCGTTAAGCAAGGCATTGACTCTCCAATGGCACTACAAAATTTGACAACTAAATGAAAGAACTTTGTATCATAAAAGAGATAGAATGGAACAAACAAGTGCTAAGTCTTTCAAAAGTGGAAGTTGTATAAAATAAAATGATAAACAAATGTGTGAACTAGTGAACAGTGAATTTGCCAAATTTGGAATTTGCTTGAATTTCGCAAGAGAATCGATCTTCATCGAAGATATGCAATGCAAATTGAATGTTTCTTACTATTCTACAATGTTCTGGGGATTTCTAGATCCTAAAGCACAAATAATGAAGGGTGTAAAAAAAAATTATACTCATTTGTAGAGTTGAGCGACCTTGACCTTTTTAGAGTCGAGCCGGGTTTCGCGAAACCCGACTATCTCAAAAGTCGGGTCGAGTGAAATCGGCCGATTATGACGTAAAGTCGGGATCGACCGAAACACGAAACCCAATGCAAGTCAATGGGGCAGCATAGTCGGCAGTGAGTGGGGGCCAGGAAAACACCTAGAGTGCCCATTTTAATGTCAAAACCATCCATTCTTCTTAATGAAGCTTGTCAAGCGTAATTTACCTTATAATAATTGGAAGGCATTTGAAATTGGGGTTCATTTGGCTAAAGTTGTGGTGGGTAGGGCTGGTTCAAGTAATTAGTGGGCCCAGGAAATCTGGACCACGTCACGGCAGTGGAGCAGGGAGAGGTAAGTATTTCAACTTTGCAAGTGCTGTGAACCTGAGCAAGCAGGGGGGGCCCACTCGTTGGCATTGGCACTGGCACAGGGCCCCTCAAAGTACAGCGGTGTGTTTGCACGGCGGGGGCGCCTCCCACCGGCAGCAACACTTTTGCGTACTATGAGAGGCCCTGTGCCAGTGACATCGCCAACTAGTATTCCTCCCCCCACCTGATGAAGGAACCTGCACTTTCATCTGCACCTTCCTGTTTGTCCCCGTGTAAGGTGGTATGGTATGCGGGAAGGGGGACCTGACTTTCAGCAGGGTCACAATCTTGCAGTGTAGCGTGCATGGGAAATGTTGCATTATGGGTCAATGTACCAGCAGACTCATCTATCACTGGCTGGGCAATAGGCAGGATGAGGAGGAAACACAGATATAGGCCCAAAGAATAAAGTGGGCTAAATGCAGTTCAAAATTGGTAACACAGGACTAATTAGGGGGCATTGCAGTGGAGGACAACTGGAATGAGAGGCTGACACAGAGAATAGGCCCAAATCAGTAAGTAGTCGAAATGCAGTTCAAAATTGGCAACAGTAGTAAACAGGCGGCACAGCTTTGTTCAGTGGAGGAGAACAGCAAGGAGTGGCAGACACCGATAGTAGGCCCCAACCCAACTAGTAGGCCAAATGCAGTCTAACATTAACAACTACTTAACGAGCGCCTGAAAACGGAATTTCAGGACAGGAAACCAGCAGAACAGCAAGGAGTGGCAGACACCGATAGTAGGCCCCAAACCAACTAGTACGCCAAATGCAGTTGTTCCGTTTAACCACAATTTAATGAGAGCCTGAAGATAGAAGTTCAGGAAAGGCAACCTGGAGAACACCTTGGAGTGGAACACACCATCTCTCTACACCCCATACCCAATTTGTAGGCCTAATGCAGTGTAGTTTCCAAGAACTACTAAACGAGAGCCGGAAGATCGAAGCTCAGGAAAGGCAACCTGGAGAACACCTTGGAGTGGAACACACCATCTCTCTACACCCCATACCCAATTTGTAGGCCCAATCCAGCGTAGTTTCCAACAACTACTAAACGAGAGCATGATGATCGAAGCATTGGCGAGGAAACCTGGGGAACACCTTGGAGTGGAACACACCATCTCTGTACACCCCATACCCAATTTGTAGGCCTAATGCAGCGTAGTTTCCAACAACTACTAAACGAGAGCATGATGATCGAAGCATTGGCGAGGAAACCTGGGGAACACCTTGGAGTGGAACACACCATCTCTCTACACCCCATACCCAATTTGTAGGCCTAATGCAGCGTAGTTTCCAACAACTACTAAACGAGAGGATGATGATCGAAGCATTGGCGAGGAAACCTGGGGAACACCTTGGAGTGGAACACACCATCTCTCTACAGTGGAACACACCATCTCTCTACACCCCATACCCAATTTGTAGGCCTAATGCAGCGTAGTTTCCAACAACTACTAAACGAGAGCCGGAAGATCGAAGCTCAGGAAAGGCAACCTGGGGAACACCTTGGAGTGGAACACACCATCTCTCTACACCCCATACCCAATTTGTAGGCCCAATGCAGCGTAGTTTCCAACAACTACTAAATGAGAGCATGATGATCGAAGCATTGGCGAGGAAACCTGGGGAACACCTTGGAGTGGAACACACCATCTCTCTACACCCCATACCCAATTTGTAGGCCTAATGCAGCGTAGTTTCCAACAACTACTAAACGAGAGCATGATGATCGAAGCATTGGCGAGGAAACCTGGGGAACACCTTGGAGTGGAACACACCATCTCTCTACACCCCATACCCAATTTGTAGGCCTAATGCAGCGTAGTTTCCAACAACTACTAAACGAGAGCATGATGATCGAAGCATTGGCGAGGAAACCTGGGGAACACCTTGGAGTGGAACACACCATCTCTCTACAGTGGAACACACCATCTCTCTACACCCCATACCCAATTTGTAGGCCTAATGCAGCGTAGTTTCCAACAACTACTAAACGAGAGCCGGAAGATCGAAGCTCAGGAAAGGCAACCTGGGGAACACCTTGGAGTGGAACACACCATCTCTCTACACCCCATACCCAATTTGTAGGCCCAATGCAGCGTAGTTTCCAACAACTACTAAACGAGAGCATGATGATCGAAGCATTGGCGAGGAAACCTGGGGAACACCTTGGAGTGGAACACACCATCTCTCTACACCCCATACCCAATTTGTAGGCCCAATCCAGCGTAGTTTCCAACAACTACTAAACGAGAGCATGATGATCGAAGCATTGGCGAGGAAACCTGGGGAACACCTTGGAATGGAACACACCATCTCTGTACACCCCATACCCAATTTGTAGGCCTAATGCAGCGTAGTTTCCAACAACTCTTAAACGAGAGCATGATGATCGAAGCACTGGCGAGGAAACCTGGGGAACACCTTGGAGTGGAACACACCATCTCTCTACACCCCATACCCAATTTGTAGGCCTAATGCAGCGTAGTTTCCAACAACTACTAAACGAGAGCCAGAAGATCGAAGCTCAGGAACGGCAACCTGGGGAACACCTTGGAGTGTAACAAACCCTCTCTCTACACCACGGAAGGGCTGATTCTTAGGAAAGAAGGCTGTCGGAAAGAAGCAGGGCGCGTCCGAGGGTGATTATATTCTTATTAGGTATATACTCACCCTCGGACGCGCCCTGCTTCTTTATTTGTAATGAATGTTTATTTGCAATGTGGTTTTGACTTACTCTATTTTTTTGGTAAATAATGATTTTATTATTTTCATTGTTTTGCATCTTCTTGGCAATAATATAAAGAAGACCCGACAGGACAACACTCGGTGGATGCCATATCTGTGTTTAAAATTGAAAAAACCTTTCAGTTAACTACTTGCAGGAGAAAGTTATTGTAGCTGGTGGCCATTTTTAGTACTGTACCAGATTTTTGTTGTATGTGTTTGTTTTTAATGTTAAAATGTCTGCATTTGATATCTCTCCAGTATTTTCTTTTTTATAAGCAAAATACTTATTTTTATATTTTCTGATGTTGGTTCCAGGGGTACACGGGCAGCAGTGGTGTGGTCAGTGGAGGCCTAGTGGAAGGAGTGACCGCAGACAGGCATCGAAGGCCTAAAATAATAACACATGGCTGTAGGCAATTTTAAATTGGTTCCAGGGGTACACGGGCAGCAGTGGTGTGGTCAGTGGAGGCCTAGTGGAAGGAGTGACCGCAGACAGGCATCGAAGGCCTAAAATAATAACACATGGCTGTAGGCAATTTTAAATTGGTTCCAGGGGTACACGGGCAGCAGTGGTGTGGTCAGTGGAGGCCTAGTGGAAGGAGTGACCGCAGACAGGCATCGAAGGCCTAAAATAATAACACATGGCTGTAGGCAATTTTAAATTGGTTCCAGGGGTACACGGGCAGCAGTGGTGTGGTCAGTGGAGGCCTAGTGGAAGGAGTGACCGCAGACAGGCATCGAAGGCCTAAAATAATAACACATGGCTGTAGGCAATTTTAAATTGGTTCCAGGGGTACACGGGCAGCAGTGGTGTGGTCAGTGGAGGCCTAGTGGAAGGAGTGACCACAGACAGGCATCGAAGGCCTAACATAACAAAAATGTCAATACAATGGTATTGTCAGTGGCAGGCATTGAAGGATGTCAGCGCATAGACTAAACATTGGTGGAGCTGTGAGATAATTTTGCAAGTGGTAGAGCACTGTTTGAGCTGGGGGGGGAACTGTCTTGTGGCCGGCGGTACAGGCCCAGGGCCCCTCATATTACAACGGTGTGTCTGACGTTGGGTGCGCACCACCACCGCCAGAGACACTTTATTGTACTAGGAGGGACCCAGTGGCAGTGCCGTCAACCAAAACCGGGCACACCCACCTCTTCAGACAAACTGCACTCTCACGGGTGCTGTCGCCAAGTGTCGATACCACGGCCCCGTGTGGGGAGTTTGGCCATTTAGTGAGGTGTAAACATGTCGTATGCTGGACAATCAGGTGCAGAAAATTACGAGATTGGAAAAGGCATTCAGAATAGTCCACAGGCAAGACCTTTTCATAGGAAAGCTAGGTGTCAGCCGGGCAAGGTGGGGCAAAAGATTTCGAAATCCAGTTGTGGTTCATTTTAATGAAGGTTAGATCATCTACATTTTGGGTAGCCAGACGAGTCCTTTTTTCTGTTAGTATTGAACCTGCAGCACTGAATACTCTTTCTGATAGGACACTAGCTGCCGGGCAAGCAAGCTCCTGCAATGCATATTCTGCCAATTCTGGCCAGGTGTCTAATTTTGATGACCAGTAATCAAATGGGAATGACGGTTGAGGGAGAACATCGATAAGGGATGAAAAGTAGTTTGTAACCATACTGGACAAATGTTGTCTCCTGTCACTTTGAATTGATGCTGCAGTACCGGTCCTGTCTGCGGTCATAGCAAAATCACTCCACAACCTGGTCAGAAAACCCCTCTGGCCAACGCCACTTCTGATTTCTGCCCCTCTAACTCCTCTGGTCTGCTGGCCCCTGCAGCTCGTGTGAGAACGATCACGGGCGCTGTGTGCAGGGAATGCCAGAAGCAAACGGTCAACAAGAGTTGATTGTTTGGTTGCTAATATTAGTTCCAAGTTCTCATGCGGCATTATATTTTGCAATTTGCCTTTATAGCGAGGATCAAGGAGGCAGGCCAACCAGTAATCGTCATCATTCATCATTTTAGTTATGCGTGTGTCCCTTTTGAGGATACGTAAGGCATAATCCGCCACGTGGGCCAAAGTTCCAGTTCTCAAATCTGCGGTTGTGCTTGATTGAGGGGCAGTTTCAGGCAAATCCACGTCACTTGTGTCCCTCAAAAAACCAGAACCCGGCCTTGCCGCGCCACCAATTTCCAGTGGCCCCGGAAAAGCTTCCTCATTAAAAATATAATCATCCCCATCATCCTCCTCATCCTCCTCCTCCTCTTTGCCCGCTACCTCGTCGTGTACACTGCCCTGGCCAGACAATGGCTGACTGTCATCAAGGCTTTCCTCTTCCTCAGCTGCAGACGCCTGATCCTTTATGTGCGTCAAACTTTGCATCAGCAGACGCATTAGGGGGATGCTCATGCTTATTATGGCGTTGTCTGCACTAACCAGCCATGTGCATTCCTCAAAACACTGAAGGACTTGACACATGTCTTGAATCTTCGACCACTGCACACCTGACAACTCCATGTCTGCCATCCTACTGCCTGCCCGTGTATGTGTATCCTCCCACAAAAACATAACAGCCCGCCTCTGTTCACACAGTCTCTGAAGCATGTGCAGTGTTGAGTTCAACCTTGTTGCATCGTCTATGATTAGGCGATGCTGGGGAAGGTTCAAAGAACGCTGATAGGTCTGCATACGGCTGGAGTGTACGGGCGAACGGCGGATATGTGAGCAAAGTCCACGCACTTTGAGGAGCAGGTCGGATATCCCCGGATAACTTTTCAGGAAGCACTGCACCACCAGGTTTAAGGTGTGAGCCAGGCAAGGAATGTGTTTCAGTTGGGAAAGGGAGATGGCAGCCATGAAATTCCTTCCGTTATCACTCACTACCTTGCCTGCCTCAAGATCTACAGTGCCCAGCCACGACTGCGTTTCTTTCTGCAAGAACTCGGACAGAACTTCCGCGGTGTGTCTATTGTCGCCCAAACACTTCATAGCCAATACAGCCTGCTGACGTTTGCCAGTAGCTGCCCCATAATGGGAGACCTGGTGTGCAACAGTGGCAGCTGCGGATGGAGTGGTTGTGCGACTGCGGTCTGTGGACGAGCTCTCGCTTCTGCAGGAGGACGAAGAGGAGGAGGAGGGGGTGCGAACGGCTACAGCCAATTGTTTCCTAGATCGTGGGCTAGGCAGAACTGTCCCAAACTTGCTGTCCCCTGTGGACCCTGCATCCACCACATTTACCCAGTGTGCCGTGATGGACACGTAACGTCCCTGGCGATGCCTACTGGTCCATGCATCTGTTGTCAGGTGCACCTTTGTGCTCACAGATTGCCTGAGTGCATGGACGATGCGCTCTTTAACATGCTGGTGGAGGGCTGGGATGGCTTTTCTGGAAAAAAAGTGTCGACTGGGTAGCTCGTAGCGTGGTACAGTCCATCAGGGCTTTGAAAGCTTCGCTTTCAACTAACCGGTAGGGCATCATCTCTTCCTTTTTCTAACCATAGTCTCATGTAGGGTGAGCTGGACTGGAGAGCTGGAGATCGTGGAACTAGCGGGGGTGCCGGTGGACATGGCAGACTGAGAGACGGTGGGAGATGGTATTGTTGCCGCCGGTGCCCTAGATGCAGTGTTTCCTACTACGAAACTGGTGATTCCCTGACCCTGACTGCTTTGGCCTGGCAAAGAAACCTGCACAGATACTGCAGGTGGTGCGGAAAATGGTGGCCCTACACTGCCGGAAGGGATGTTGCGTTGCTGACTAGCTTCATTGGCCGAGGGTGCTACAACCTTAAGGGACGTTTGGTAGTTAGTCCAGGCTTGCAAATGCATGGTGGTTAAATGTCTATGCATGCAACTTGTATTGAGACTTTTCAGATTCTGTCCTTTGCTTAAGGTAGTTGAACATTTTTGACAGATGACTTTGCGCTGATCAATTGGATGTTGTTTAAAAAAATGCCAGACTGCACTCTTTCTAGCATCGGATACCTTTTCAGGCATTGCAGACTGAGCTTTAACCGGATGGCCACGCTGTCCTCCAACAGGTTTTGGCTTTGCCACGCGTTTTGGGCAAGATACGGGCCCGGCAGATGGAACCTGTTGCGATGTTGATGCCTGCTGCGGCCCCTCCTCTTCCGCTTCAGAACTGCTGCCGCCTGCACCCTGTTCCCCCAATGGCTGCCAATCGGGGTCAAGAACTGGGTCATCTATTACCTCTTCTTGTATCTCGTGTGCAACTTCGTCTGTGTCACCGTGTCGGTCGGTGGTATAGCGTTCGTGATGGGGCAACATAGTCTCATCAGGGTCTGATTCTTGATCATTACCCTGCGAGGGCAATGTTGTGGTCTGAGTCAAAGGACCAGCATAGTAGTCTGGCTGTGGCTGTGCATCAGTGCACTCCATGTCAGATTCAACTTGTAATGGGCATGGACTGTTAACTGCTTCACTTTCTAAGCCAGGGACGGTATGTGTAAAGAGCTCCATGGAGTAACCCGTTGTGTCGCCTGCTGCATTCTTCTCTGTTGTTGTTTTTGCTGAAGAGGACAAGGAAGCGACTTGTCCCTGACCGTGAACATCCACTAACGACGCGCTGCTTTGACATTTACCAGTTTCACGAGAGGAGGCAAAAGAGCTAGAGGCTGAGTCAGCAAGATAAGCCAAAACTTGCTCTTGCTGCTCCGGCTTTAAAAGCGGTTTTCCTACTCCCAGAAAAGGGAGCGTTCGAGGCCTTGTGTAGCCTGACGACGAACCTGGCTCCACAGCTCCAGACTTAGGTGCAATATTTATTTTCCCACGACCAGCTGATGCTCCACCACTACCACTACCCTCATTACCAGCTGACAATGAACGCCCCCGGCCACGACCTCTTCCACCATACTTCCTCATTGTTTTAAAAACGTAAACAAACTAACGGTATTTGTTGCTGTCACACAAATTACACGGTGAGCTATAACTTCAGTATGATTTAGCTACCCCTTTACAGGTGAGTGAGACCACAACGAAAATCAGGCACAATGTTACACACTCTGTTGTTGGTGGCAACAAATGAGAGAGATGCCACACACGCAGGACTGTCACTGAAGCACAAATGTAAATATTAATCTCCCACTGATTTGATTTTTTTTTTTTTTTCAGGGAGACTTTAGGAAAAAAAAATAATAGAATAAAATGATTTTTTCAGGAAGAATTTAGAAACCAAATAAAATAAAATGATTTTTTCAGGGAGAATTTAGAAAACAAATAAAACAAAAAAAGGCTTTCTATGGCCCACTGAGTGAGAGATGACGCACACAGGAGTCAGGAGTGGCACACAAGCCCAGAGGCCAATATTTATCTCCCACTGATTGATGTAGTGATTTTTTCAGGTAGATTTTGGAACCCAAATCAAGCTAAAAAAATAATAGGCTTTCTATGGCCCACAATTGGAGAGAGAGAGAGAGATGGCACACCCAGGAGTCAAGACTGGCACACAAGCAGAAAGGGCAATATTAATCTCCCACTGATTTTTATTTTTTTTTTCAGGGAGACTTTAGGAAAAAAAAATAATAGAATAAAATGATTTTTTCAGGAAGAATTTAGAAACCAAATAAAATAAAATGATTTTTTCAGGGAGAATTTAGAAAACAAATAAAACAAAAAAAGGCTTTCTATGGCCCACTGAGTGAGAGATGACGCACACAGGAGTCAGGAGTGGCACACAAGCCCAGAGGCCAATATTTATCTCCCACTTTTTTTTTTTTGTTCCAGGGAAATTTTATAAACCCAATAAAAAAAATAATAAATAGGCTTTCTATGGCCCACTATCTGAGAGACAGAGAGAGATGGCACGCTTAGGACTGCCACACAAGCCCAAAGGCCAATATTAATCTCCCTTTTTTTTTTAAGGGAGAATTTATAAAACCAAAAAAAAAAAAATAAATAGGCTTTCTATGGCCCACTATTTGTGAGAGAGATGGCACGCTCAGGACTGGCACACAAGCCCAGAGGCCAATATTAATCTCCCACTTTTTTTTTTTTTCCAGGGAAAATTTATAAACCCAATAAAAAAAAATAAAAATAAATAGGCTTTCTATGGCCCACTATCTGAGAGAGAGAGATGGCACGCTTAGGACTGGCACACAAGCCCAAAGGCCAATATTAATCTCCCACTGATTGATTTATTGATTTTTTCAGGTAGAGATTAGAACCCAAATAAAGCAAAAAAAAAAAAAAAGGGCTTTCTATGGCCCACTGAGTGAGTGATGATGCACACAGGAGTCAGGAGTGGCACACAAGCCCTGAGGCCAATATTTTTCTCCCACTGATTGATGTAGTGATTTTTTCAGGTACATTTTAGAACCCAAATCAAGCAAAAAAATAAATAGGCTTTCTATGGCCCACTATTTGTGAGAGAGATGGCACGCTCAGGACTGGCACACAAGCCCAGAGGCCAATATTAATCTCCCACTTTTTTTTTTTTTGGTTCCAGGGAAAATTTATAAACCCAATAAAAAAATAAATAAATAGGCTTTCTATGGCCCACTATCTGAGAGAGAGAGATGGCACGCTTAGGACTGGCACACAAGCCCAAAGGCCAATATTAATCTCCCACTGATTGATTTATTGATTTTTTCAGGTAGAATTTAGAACCCAAATAAAGCAAAAAAAAAAAAAAAATGGGCTTTCTATGGCCCACTGAGTGAGTGATGATGCACACAGGAGTCAGGAGTGGCACACAAGCCCTGAGGCCAATATTTTTCTCCCACTGATTGATGTAGTGATTTTTTCAGGTAGATTTTAGAACCCAAATCAAGCAAAAAAATAAATAGGCTTTCTATGGCCCACTGAGTGAGAGATGACACAGACAGGGATGGCACTCTAGCAGAAATGTCAATCTTAATCTCCCACAAAAAAAAAAACAGGGAGTGTCCTTCAATTACTATCTCCCTGCAGTAATCTCAGCCAGGTATGGCAGGCAGCAATAAGGAGTGGACTGATGCACAAATTAAATAAAAAGTGTGTACAAACAAAAAAGATAGCTGTGCAGAAAGGAAGGAACAAGAGGATTTGTGCTTTGAAAAAAGCAGTTGGTTTGCACAGCGGCGTACACACAGCAATGCAGCTATCAGGGAACCTTCTAGGGCAGCCCAATGAGCTACAGCGCTGAGGGGGAAAAAAAAAATGTAGCTTCCACTGTCCCTGCACACCGAAGGTGGTGTTGGGCAGTGGAAATCGCTACAGCACAAGCGGTTTGGTGTTTAATGGACCCTGCCTAACGCTATCCCTTCTTCTGACGAAGCGGCAGCAACCTCTCCCTAAGCTCAGATCAGCAGCAGTAACATGGCGGTCGGCGGGAACGCCCCTTTATAGCCCCTGTGACGCCGCAGACAGCAAGCCAATCACTGCAATGCCCTTCTCTAAGATGGTGGGGACCAGGACCTATGTCATCACGCTGCCCACACTCTGCGTTTACCTTCATTGGCTGAGAAATGGCGCTTTTCGCGTCATTGAAACGCGACTTTGGCGCGAAAGTCGCGTACCGCATGGCCGACCTCGCACAGGGGTCGGATCGGGTTTCATGAAACCCGACTTTGCCAAAAGTCGGCGACTTTTGAAAATGAACGATTCGTTTCGCTCAACCCTACTCATTTGTCACTGTCCGGTCCTCAGCTCAATCTAGCTTCTTGTTTTCTCTGACATGCAATGTCCTCATTGGGCAACTTAACTCTCTCCAGGGCTTCAGGAGCTCAGCAGGCTTCTAATTCACAAATAGTGTAGAGGGGCTTAGATACATTTTTTGTTGTCAGTTTGTAATTCATCTATGCTCTACAACAGCAGCACGGCCATACAATCATGTTCAGCCTTTTCTGAATATTAGGAATTTTATATTGTTTTTTGAGTAATTTTTACTTAACAAAGTGTATCTAAAAATCAAGTAAAGCAATCTTAACCCTGAGCCAACTATAGTGCAAAAAAAAAAATACATTAAATAATTTTATGTTCATGTTGTGACAGTATTCCCATTTCCATTAATTTGACATTTACATAGTTACCGTATGTAAGTTTCACATTAGGCCATGTTTATATCTGAAATGCGTTTTCACATGGACAACTCTTAACATTCCTGGTTATCTGTTATTACTAGTTATTTTATTAAATACATTGGGTTTACATCACTATGTTTCACATTTTGCCAAAATTTTTTCCTATAATTTTGTTGACTTTGGCTGCAAATTGCGCTTTCAACACTGATGCGACATCGGTTTAAATTGCCAATTAAACCTCTTGCTTCTATGGTCACTTTTTTTGTGTGCTCTTGGAGCCTTTACTTTTTTATCCATGAACATAACCATATAGAAGTTGTAATATTTAAAAGCATCGTTTTGTTTTCCATCAAGGCAAAGAGAAAACAAAATTTTGATGTGAATGGAAAAAAATCAGCAATTCGGCATTTTTTCCTTTTGTTTATTTTTTTAAAGCATGCAGTAAAAATGATATTTTTACTTTCTTCCTCTCTTCAGTGTAAAGTAATCGGTAATATAAAAATTTATACACAGTACTGTACAAATGCTTTAAGCTGTGTATGAAAAAAATGCTTCAAAGTAAAAATGGTTTAAAAAATGTATTTTTCACAATTATTACAATCCAAAATGAATAAACAAAAGAAAAATCTAAATTAAATCAATAGTTGCTGTCACCGTGCTTTGCAATATAACATCATTTTTTCTGTGTTCTTAAGCACAGTTTTCGAAGGAACTCAGTAGAGAGATTGCTCCAGAGTAGACCTCTTCAGCATGACTTGCATTTATTTGTGGAAAAAAATGGAAATTTGGCAAAAATGTTAAAAAGTTGCAATTTTCCAACTTTGAATTTTCATGCCCTTAAATCACAGAGATATGTCTCACAATAGTTAATAAGTAAAATTTCCCACGTGTCTTCTTTGGAGAACCCCTAACATGCCTAAACAGTGAAAACTGTCATGCCGTTCTGTTTGTTTCTGGCTTTCGGCATGACAATGCATATGTTTGCTTTAACCCTTTACTCTTTTCCCCCTAATTTGAGCTGGGATTCTGTTGGCTGTTACTTGGATGGAGCCTTCTCAGTGCCCTGCTCTGCTGCGCAGTCATACATGGGTGTTTAGGTATTTGCCCCGCTGCATACCTTCCTCATGTGTGGTCCCTGGTTGCTGCTGGGAAGCTGTCCGCGGGTTGTGAGGTCATTTGCAGTTGGTGCATGACTTTCCACGTGGCTCAGTGCATGCAGTTTCAGTCAGGTGCCCTGAGCCTCAGATCCTTCACTGTTTGTGCTGTAATGGTTTCTGTTTGTGCTTAGGGCGTGCACGGCCACACCTCCCCTGCTTTTATCAGGGTTAGGGTGTGTACTTGAAATGCTGTCCCCAGCCAACAATTGCTGAGGTAGAGCTCATATATAAAGTTCCCCTGCCCTATGGGCGGGGCCTGAGCTATTCACAAAGCTCCTTAACTTTGCTATGTGTGTTTGTGTTCCTGCAAATCTCCTGTCTATGTTTTGGTACCAAGGTCATTGCCTTGATTCCTGTTTTGTCCTGTTCTGGCGCCTGTCCTGGAGGCGGTATATCCTGGCCCGAATCCTTGATCCTGTACCTGTCCTGTACCTGAACCTGTCTTAACTGTGTCTGCTGTGATTATGTTCCTGGAATCCCTCTGCATCTGGAGCCTCATTCCAAGTGACTTTGAGTCTCTTGAAACCGGTGTATCTGCTGAGCATCTACTACTCTGTGCTCTTACTACCATGCGGTGTTAACCTCATTTGGCTCATGTCCAGAACGGCGGTGCTTGCACCATCATGCTTGAGTTCTTTCCAAGGTCCGATGCCCGGAGCCTGACGACTGCAGTCTGGAACCTGATGACTGCTGTCTGGAGCTTAAAGCCTGATGACTCTGGTGGTGCCTGTAGGTCGTGTCGGATGTCCGGAACCGAACGACTCCTGTCTGATGTCTGCCGGTGACCCTGGGTCCAGATGTCCTGTCTGTACCCTGATGTCCTGCCTGTGTCTTGATGACCTCATGGACCCTGATGTCCTGATATCCTGTCTGTTCCCTGATGTCCTGATGTCCTCCCTGTGTCTGATATCCTGATATAACTGATGTCCTGGGCTGCCACGCCAGTGTCCCAGCTGATGACCTGGGCTGCCACCTCAGTGTCCCAGATGTCTATCCGGTATCCCTGATGTCCTGATTTAACCTAATGACCTGGGCTTCCACACCAGTGTCCCAGATGTCTGTCCAGTATTCCTGTGTCCTGATGCCCTGAGGTCTTTCCTGAGTCCAGATGTCCTGATGTCCTGTCTGTATCCTGATGTCCTGCCTATGTCCTGATGTCCCGCCTATGTGTGCCTCTGTGATACGTTGGTGCCTTGGGGTCCACTGGGTGGTACCCTTCTGAGGTGTGGAATCGGTAGCCTGACATCGTCATGTTTTGTTTATGTACTGTGTGACTTTACTTTAGTAAACTTTAATTTCTCTATACCTGAAGTTGTGCGGTGTAATAAAGTCCTACGTGTCTCTTTCCTTGTCCATGTGCTCAGCTGCCACAGAACTCCGGTCGCTGCCCTCCCCTAGTTCGGGTAGGCCGGGTCCCCCTCTGTGGTTTAAAGGGTCCGTATTGCGTCCCTGGGGGACGTGCGCCCCATGCCTCTTGAGGTTGGTCGGCTTGGGGGCGTCTATGGGCTGGGCCACATCTGTGGCCGCAGCTGACCATGACAGAAACCCTTCACAAGTGACCCAATTTGGGAAACTAAACCCCTCAACGAATCTATTTAGATGTGTGCTGATCAGCTTGAAAACCAGGTGCTTCACAGAAGTTTATAACGTTGAGCTGTGAAGAAAAAAAAATCCCAACAAATGTTATTTTGGCCCCAAATTTTGCATTTTCATAAAAGTAACAGGAAAAATTGCAATACACAATTAGTTGTGCAATTTCTCCTGAGTACACTGATACCCCATATGTGGGGGAATACTACTTTTGAAGCACAATGCAAAGCTTTGAAGGGAATAGGCGCCATATTGAAGTTTAGATTTTCCTGGAATGGTTTAAGGGTGCCATGTCACATTGGCAGAGCCAATTACATTTTTACCACTAAAATGTTGTTTTAGCCCCAAGGTTTTAATTTTTCTAAAGGCAAATTGGGATTTTTTTTTACATCAAACTGAGGTCCAATACCCTTCATGTAACTGGTGGAAATATTTTTCAGGAAAGCTCAGAAAGGAAGGAGCGCCCGATTTTACTGTTATGGTTTGCATGTGCCAAGCCTCACTCGGAGAGCCCATGAAGTGCCAGAACAGCACAACCCCTCCATAAGTAACCCCGTTTTACAAACTGCACCTGCACCTCTCAATGAATTCATCTAGGGGTTCAGTGATCATATTGACACCACGGGTGCATCACAGAATTTTGTACCATTGGGCATTGAAGAAAAAAATGACTACATTTTTACCACCAGAATTTTGATTTAGCCCTTTAGTCCCAGATTTTACATTTTCACATGAGAAGTGCGTAAAAATTGCACCAAAATTTGTCCCACATTTTCTACTAAACGTTGCAATACCCCAAAAGTGGCTGTACAGTACTAATTAGTCATATGGAGAGACTTGGGAGGAACGGAGTACTATTTGCCTCTCCAGTTTGCCCACTCCATATACAATGTGGGAAATAAGTATTTGATTCCTTGCTGATTTAAAAAGTTTGCCCACTGACAAATACATGAACAGACTATAATTTTAAGAGTAGGTTAATTTTAACATTGAGAGATAGAATATCAAAAATAGAATCCAGAAAATCACATTGTATACATTATATAAATTTATTTGAATTTTGCAGTCAGAAATAAGTATTTGATCCCTCTGGCAAACAAGACTTAATACTAGGTGGCCACACCCTTGTTGGCAAGCACAGCAGTCAGACATTTTATGTAGTTGATGATGACATTTGCGCACATGTCAGAAGGAATTTTGGTCCACTCCTCTGTGCATATCATCTTTAAGTCATTAATATTTTGAGGCTGTCGCTTGATACCTCGGAGCTTCAACTCCCTCCATAAATTTTCTATGGGATTAAGGTCTGGAGACTGGCTAGGCCACTCCATTACCTTAATGTGTTTCTTTTTGCGCCACACCTTTGTTGCCTTTGATGTATGTTTTTGGTCATTGTCTTGCTGGAAGACCCAGCTACATTCATGCAATCCTAAAAAGACAGACAACGCCGGATCACAGCTCAGATGCCATCCAAAGTGCTTCCATCTGCCTCATTATAGAGTATCTTTCACCAGAGGTTCTGTCTGAATCATGTATTTCAGAGATTTTCATGGAAACCCTGATGCAAGCACTCAGGGCAGAGTGCAGGATAAATGTGCGCCTTACTGTGATCTTTGGAAGGCAGAATGAGAAAATCACCAACAGGTGAAGAAATGGTTTTATTTTTTTTTTACGCCATTCCTCGTGTGGTAGAAGTGATTAGGTGGCTGTATTCTTTGGGTCGGTGCATTTACAGTGATACCAGATTTATATAGTTTTTTATGTTTGGCACTTGTCACACACTAAAAGACCCTTTTTATTGCAAACACTAGTTTTTACATCACCATATTCTGAGAGCTATAATTTACTAGATTTTGGCCCAAAAAGTCAAGTTAGGGCTTGTTTTTTGCGAGACAAGCTTGTGTTTATATTAGTACCATTTTCGGGCACATTAAATTTTTTGATCGCTTTCTGTTCTGATTTTTCCAAGGCAGAATGAATAAAAACCAGCAATTTAGGCTTTTTTTGGGGGGTGGCGAGGTTTATGCCATTCTAATGTGTGGTAAAATTGATAAGGCAGTTTTATTCTTAGGGTCAGTATGATTACAGCAATACCATGTTTATATCTTTTTTATATCTTGACACTTTTACAAAACAAAAACTATTTTATAGAAAAAAATATTATTTTTGCATTGCTTTACTCTGAGAGCTATAACACGCTGATGGTGCTGTGTGACAGCTTGTTTTTTTTTTTCGGGATAAGATGAGCTTTTCATTGGTACCATGTTTATTTATAGTAATTTTTGAGTGCGTTTCATTCCAATTTTTGCTCCGTGATATGATGATAAAGCATAGTTTTTTGCATTTATTTTATTTTGTTATGATGTTCACTAAAGGAGTTAGCTAGTGGGACAGTTTTATAGGTCAGGTCCTTGCGGACGTGGCAATAACAAATATGTGTACTTTTACTGTTTATAATTTTTTTTATACAAATATTTATTTATAGATACAATATCTTTAGATTTTTTGAAAATATATTTTTACAATTATTTGAAAAAATGTTTTACTTTTTTCTAAAAAATTTTGCAGGCTTATCACTTGTACAGCATGGGGACACAGCAGCATCCCCATACTATGCAAACTGTCAGCTTGCACTGACAGAAAAAGTTGCTGATCATGCACTGTGCATGTTGAAGCAACATTCCTGGCTCTGGTGACCCGGATGTCATCATGATGACATCGGGTCATCATTGCAACAATCGGGACCCTGCATCACACTGCGGGGTCTCCGATCCAAGGGCAGAGGGGCTTTCATTCCTCTGCTGTCTTCCATAATGCTGCAATCACATTTGATCACACCATTTAGGGTTTTAAAGTGATGGGAGTGTTGTGGGATCAATCCTGGCGCTTAGTGCCCGGTGTCAGCTGTCAGAATCACCATTGCGATTGTGTAATAATCCATCGTATTGTAGAATAAGGCTAGGTTCACATTGCGTTAATGGGTGTCCGCTAGCGGACTCCGTTACATGGTGCAATTGTCGCAATTAACGCTATGTAACGGATCCGTTAGCGCACCCATTGACTGCAATGTACTAACGGATCTCTAGCGCATCGCTAGCGCATGCCATTTTTGGCATGCGCTAGCAATGTCCCGTTAGTTTCGGACAGACCTCCGAGGTCCGTTCCTCGCTAGCGCAGATTGGGTATCTGCGCTAGCGGGATCGCCAAACGCGATCCCTTTTGGGACATTGCGTTAGCGCAATCTGCTAGTGTATGCGCTAAACAGATTGCTCTAACGCAATGTGAACCTAGCCTTATTATTGTTGAATGTAAGCTCACAAGGGCAGGGACTTCGCACCTCTGTATCAGTCTGTAATTACTAGTTTGCTTACCGTAGGTGATATCTGTAATTTGTATGTAACCCCTTCTCGTGTAAAGAACCATGGAATCAATGGTGCTACATAAATAAATAACAGTAATAAAGAATAATAATAGTATTATTATATTATTACGATATCTGTCAAAAAGGGTTAAAAGACAGCATGTGGAATGTTTATGTTGAATTTAAGAGCGATGCTTCTAAAAGCATATTTTAAGAATTAGATTTATCATATTTATCATCCTGGCTGCTGTACATCCTCTTGAAATGCACTTAAGGATGCCACAGTCATTCTTTAAAAGAACCAAACAATTGAGTCTAAAATTGTCTGAGCGTAAAAGACTTTTGGCTACCATTGTACTCTAGTTGGGTATGGCCCGCAATTGCTTCTCCATAATGAAGCCCAGCTGGACAAATAGCTCTTGGAAGAATGTTCTATGATTAATAACGTGTAGTTGCAGTCAGTCCAGGATTGTGTGAGTGAGTCAAGCAGGATGTACTGTATTAAAGATGACACCGCATATGTCTGTGCTCCGCTTTGACTGATAGTTCTGTATCGATCTCTGCGAAGATGGAATGAAGCAAACAAAATTGTCATGGGAAGAAACAACACTGGCAGCAGAAATCTGTTAGAAAATAATATTTGGTTGCAATGTTTATTTGGTTGATCATATCCACTTAGATTTCTTGCAATTGTACTTGCATACATATATTGCATACTATATTGTTATAGAATATTTAGAAATATTTTTCTAATTTAGATTAGAAATTCTCCATTAATCAGAGATAATAAATTTGGGAATGTGTGAGTAAAAAAAGAATAAATAGATGTGACGGAATATGATAGTTGGGGAATATTGAGCAACCAAACTAGATGTTATTCTCAAGAATATTCTTTTTTTACTTTCTTTAAACTTTTTTCGCTGTGAAAAAAAAATGTTCAATATTTCATGCCACATGGTTTACAATAAAATTTGTAGGTAGATTTCTGTGTAATTTCAGATGTGTCTTTTCTTATTTTTCTACTTAGCTTGACATAGCCATAAAATGAGAGATGCCAGATGACCAGTTTTGAAAAAGCATACAGTATAATTTTTTAAAAAACTCTTTGGGAAAATGTAGGTTATAAATATGTCTCCGTGTGACCACCCATTGTAAAACACTTAAAAATAAAGCAATGGAGCACAACTAGCTACTCTATTTAACTTCTCCTGGCCTTGTTATTGTACTAAAGGTCAGAGGGAAACAAATCCCTGCTGGGGAAATCATTGGGGATCCTAGTGGCATACATAGTAACATAGTAACATAGTTAGTAAGGCCGAAAAAAGACATTTGTCCATCCAGTTCAGCCTATATTCCGTCATAATAAATCCCCAGATCTACGTCCTTTTACAGAACCTAATAATTGTATGATACAATATTGTTCTGCTCCAGGAAGACATCCAGGCCTCTCTTGAACCCCTCGACTGAGTTCGCCATCACCACCTCCTCAGGCAAGCAATTCCAGATTCTCACTGCCCTAACAGTAAAGAATCCTCTTCTATGTTGGTGGAAAAACCTTCTCTCCTCCAGACGCAAAGAATGCCCCCTTGTGCCCGTCACCTTCCTTGGTATAAACAGATCCTCAGCGAGATATTTGTATTGTCCCCTTATATACTTATACATGGTTATTAGATCGCCCCTCAGTCGTCTTTTTTCTAGACTAAATAATCCTAATTTCGCTAATCTATCTGGGTATTGTAGTTCTCCCATCCCCTTTATTAATTTTGTTGCCCTCCTTTGTACTCTCTCTAGTTCCATTATATCCTTCCTGAGCACCGGTGCCCAAAACTGGACACAGTACTCCATGTGCGGTCTAACTAGGGATTTGTACAGAGGCAGTATAATGCTCTCATCATGTGTATCCAGACCTCTTTTAATGCACCCCATGATCCTGTTTGCCTTGGCAGCTGCTGCCTGGCACTGGCTGCTCCAGGTAAGTTTATCATTAACTAGGATCCCCAAGTCCTTCTCCCTGTCAGATTTACCCAGTGGTTTCCCGTTCAGTGTGTAATGGTGATATTGATTCCTTCTTCCCATGTGTATAACCTTACATTTATCATTGTTAAACCTCATCTGCCACCTTTCAGCCCAAGTTTCCAACTTATCCAGATCCATCTGTAGCAGAATACTATCTTCTCTTGTATTAACTGCTTTACATAGTTTTGTATCATCTGCAAATATCGATATTTTACTGTGTAAACCTTCTACCAGATCATTAATGAATATGTTGAAGAGAACAGGTCCCAATACTGACCCCTGCGGTACCCCACTGGTCACAGCGACCCAGTTAGAGACTATACCATTTATAACCACCCTCTGCTTTCTATCACTAAGCCAGTTACTAACCCATTTACACACATTTTCCCCCAGACCAAGCATTCTCATTTTGTGTACCAACCTCTTGTGCGGCACGGTATCAAACGCTTTGGAAAAATCGAGATATACCACGTCCAATGACTCACCGTGGTCCAGCCTATAGCTTACCTCTTCATAAAAATTGATTAGATTGGTTTGACAGGAGCGATTTCTCATAAACCCATGCTGATATGGAGTTAAACAGTTATTCTCATTGAGATAATCCAGAATAACATCCCTCAGAAACCCTTCAAATATTTTACCAACAATAGAGGTTAGACTTACTGGCCTATAATTTCCAGGTTCACTTTTAGAGCCCTTTTTGAATATTGGCACCACATTTGCTATGCGCCAGTCCTGCGGAACAGACCCTGTCGCTATAGAGTCCCTAAAAATAAGAAATAATGGTTTATCTATTACATTACTTAGTTCCCTTAGTACTCGTGGGTGTATGCCATCCGGACCCGGAGATTTATCTATTTTAATCTTATTTAGCCGGTTTCGCACCTCTTCTTGGGTTAGATTGGTGACCCTTAATATAGGGTTTTCATTGTTTCTTGGGATTTCACCTAGCATTTCATTTTCCACCGTGAATACCGTGGAGAAGAAGGTGTTTAATATGTTAGCTTTTTCCTCGTCATCTACAACCATTCTTTCCTCACTATTTTTTAAGGGGCCTACATTTTCAGTTTTTATTCTTTTACTATTGATATAGTTGAAGAACAGTTTGGGATTAGTTTTACTCTCCTTAGCAATGTGCTTCTCTGTTTCCATTTTGGCAGCTTTAATTAGTTTTTTAGATAAAGTATTTTTCTCCCTATAGTTTTTTAGAGCTTCAATGGTGCCATCCTGCTTTAGTAGTGCAAATGCTTTCTTTTTACTGTTAATTGCCTGTCTTACTTCTTTGTTTAGCCACATTGGGTTTTTCCTATTTCTAGTCCTTTTATTCCCACAAGGTATAAACCGCTTACACTGCCTATTTAGGATGTTCTTAAACATTTCCCATTTATTATCTGTATTCTCATTTCTGAGGATATTGTCCCAGTCTACCAGATTAAGGGCATCTCTAAGCTGTTCAAACTTTGCCTTCCTAAAGTTCAATGTTTTTGTGACTCCCTGACAAGTCCCCCTAGTGAAAGACAGGTGAAACTGCACAATATTGTGGTCGCTATTTCCTAAATGCCCAACCACCTGCAGATTTGTTATTCTGTCAGGTCTATTAGATAGTATTAGGTCTAAAAGTGCTGCTCCTCTGGTTGGATTCTGCACCAATTGTGAAAGATAATTTTTCTTGGTTATTAGCAGAAACCTGTTGCCTTTATGGGTTTCACAGGTTTCTGTTTCCCAGTTAATATCCGGGTAGTTAAAGTCCCCCATAACCAGGACCTCATTATGGGTTGCAGCTTCATCTATCTGCTTTAGAAGTAGACTTTCCATGCTTTCTGTTATATTTGGGGGTTTGTAACAGACCCCAATGAGAATTTTGTTACCATTTTTCCCTCCATGAATTTCAACCCATATGGACTCGACATCTTCATTCCCTTCGCTAATATCCTCCCTTAAAGTGGACTTTAGACAAGACTTTACATAGAGACAAACCCCTCCTCCTCTCCGATTTTTACGATCCTTTCTAAACAGACTGTAACCCTGTAAGTTAACTGCCCAGTCATAGCTTTCATCTAACCATGTCTCGGTTATTCCCACTATGTCAAAGTTACCTGTAGATATTTCTGCTTCTAGTTCTTCCATCTTGTTTGTCAGGCTTCTGGCGTTTGCGAGCATGCAGTTTAGAGGATTTTGTTTTGTTCCAATCTCCTCACTGTGGATTGTTTTAGAAATGTTCTTACCTCCCTTCTGAGTATGTTTTCCTGGGTCGTCTTTGTACGAGTCTAATGTTTTTCTTCCCGTCCCCTCTTCTTCTAGTTTAACGCCCTCCTGATGAGTGTAGCGAGTCTTCTGGCGAATGTGTGTTTCCCAGGTTTGTTGAGGTGTAGTCCGTCTCTGGCGAGGAGTCCATCATACCAGTAATTCACACCGTGGTCCAGGAATCCAAATCCTTGTTGTCTGCACCATCGTCTTAACCAGTTGTTTGCATCAAGGATCCTGTTCCATCTCCTGGTGCCATGCCCATCTACTGGAAGGATAGAAGAAAAGACTACCTGTGCATCCAGTTCCTTTACTTTCTTCCCCAACTCTTCAAAGTCCTTGCAGATTGTCGGTAGGTCCTTCCTTGCCGTGTCATTGGTGCCAACATGTATCAGAAGAAATGGGTGGACGTCCTTGGAGCTGAAGAGCTTTGGTATCCTATCGGTCACATCCTTGATCATCGCACCTGGAAGGCAGCATACTTCTCTTGCAGTTATGTCCGGTCTGCAGATGGCTGCTTCTGTGCCTCTCAGTAGTGAGTCTCCCACCACCACCACTCTTCGTTGCTTCTTGGCTGTACTTTTTGCTGTCACTTGTTGCTGTGTGCCCTTTTCTTTTTTGCTTGCTGGTATTGCTTCATTCTTAGGTGTGCCATCTTCATCCTCTACAAAGATTTGATATCGGTTCTTCAGTTGTGTGGTTGGTGATTTCTCCATGGTCTTCTTGCTTCTTTTGGTCACATGCTTCCACTCATCTGCTTTTGGAGGTTCTCTGACACTTTTTGCACCTTCTGTGACCAGTAGAGATGCTTCTGTTCTGTCTAGAAAGTCTTCATTCTCTTTGATGAGTTTCAAAGTTGCTATTCTTTCTTCCAGACCCCGCACCTTTTCTTCTAAAAGGGCCACTAGTCTACACTTCTGACAGGTGAAATTGGATTCTTCTTCTGGTCGATCTGTGAACATGTAGCACATGCTGCAGCTCACCATGTAGGTTGTCACATCTGCCATGTTGCTCCTAGATCCTGCTGACTTGCTGTGTGTTTTCCTTCTTGTGTAATCCACTCAGCCAAGCTCTCTTGCAATAATGTCCTACAGGCAAAAATTCGCGCGCCGTAAGGCGCGCGGTTTGGTGATGCTTTCGAAGCAGCTGGTCCCGGCTGTACCCAACGATCTTCTAGCTTAGGGAGACTTCGCTTCTCCCAGAAGGCACCTGGAATATGCAAATTAGCCTCCTGAAACTTGAATCCCTGGTTTGGTGATGCTTTCGAAGCAGCTGGTCCCGGCTGTACCCAACGATCTTCTAGCTTAGGGAGACTTCGCTTCTCCCAGAAGGCACCTGGAATATGCAAATTAGCCTCCTGAAGCTTGAATCCCTGGTTTGGTGATGCTTTCGAAGCAGCTGGTCCCGGCTGTACCCAACGATCTTCTAGCTTAGGGAGACTTCGCTTCTCCCAGAAGGCACCTGGAATATGCAAATTAGCCTCCTGAAGCTTGAATCCCTGGTTTGGTGATGCTTTCGAAGCAGCTGGTCCCGGCTGTACCCAACGATCTTCTAGCTTAGGGAGACTTCGCTTCTCCCAGAAGGCACCTGGAATATGCAAATTAGCCTCCTGAAACTTGAATCCCTGGTTTGGTGATGCTTTCGAAGCAGCTGGTCCCGGCTGTACCCAACGATCTTCTAGCTTAGGGAGACTTCGCTTCTCCCAGAAGGCACCTGGAATATGCAAATTAGCCTCCTGAAGCTTGAATCCCTGGTTTTGAGATAGACCATACCCATTTTAAAAATGATCATCTATCTAGAGGATAGGCAACTCGGAAGACACCGCATTGCCAAATGTGACGCATATATGTAGCAATAGAGTATTGCAAAATAATTGTGAATGCCATTTCGTTTTTGTAAAAGCTTTTCTAAATCACAAGTTTATCTTCACACAGATATTGCATTAAGTTATATCTTTTTTTCATTTAGCTAACACTATGTGGAGTAAACTACATTACTACGTACAGTAGAAATATTTTAGGAGATACACTACTGCCTAGTAACCAATCATTTTGACCCTTTTCGTTGGACCTTAGGGGCTTACGTAGATTACTGTATTTTAAGTCCAAATGCAATCTGACCAAACATTGGATCCATGTTATGCTATATGGCTGCGCACATGACCTTTTTTTTCCTCAACAGAGCCAGTCCGAGGAAAAAATTGCAACATTCCTGAATTTGATCGGCCGGTACTCGGCTATGCAAGTGCTTGCAAACGATTGGACTGTAGTTGGATGATATCTGAGTGGAGTTTGGTTTTCGCGGACTGACACAATGGAGAAGATGGAGAATTTTTTTTCTCCACCTTCTCATCCAAGAGGATCAGATCACATTATGCTTACACTCTGCTAAAACTCTGAATAGAATCTGATCAAAGTGTGACTATCATAATCAATCTGATTTTCACAGATGAGAAAGCATATGGTTGTCTGCACCCGCCCTAATCTTCAATGATTAAAATGTTGTCAGATATGCAACAGATACAGACTTATTTGTGTGCAGTAACAGTTGTTACTGTTATATGTTTTGTTGAATGTAATGCATATACATGTTGTACTTTGGTTTCACATTCTCTCTGGTAAAATAAAAAATAAAAAACCAACAATATACACATACCTGTCCGGCATTCAGTCAGTCTCACACTGTAATCCATATCTAGGGGATATATAGTTTACAACCGGGAGTGGTGCTAATGCGACCGGCCCAGCTGTAAACTACTGGGGAATGAATGAGAAGCTGCCGGCCGCAGCATCAGTGACTAGCGCTGACGTCACTGATGCTGCACTGACTCTCAGCTTGACCGGCGGTAAACTCTTCAGCGTGGGAAAATGAACTGGCTACAGAGGTCACCCCAGTTCAGGCTGTGAGGGAGCGCAGCTTCAGTGACGGCACCGCTAATCACTGAAGCTGCCGCTCGCAGCTGTGCTGAACTGGGATGACCTGTGTAGCGTGGGAAAATGCCAGTTCATTTTGTTGTTTTTTATTTTTAAATTTTTACAAGAGGTAGAGGGCATCACATGGATTAGCAGTAACAATAAAATGGTCAAACTGTGTTCAGTGTTTTATTTCATTAAGATACTTTGTTCTGGCTGTGTTTTTATTTAACCCAACTATAGGATTAGTAATGGATAGGTATCTTATTGACGCCTATCCATTACTAAGCCGGCTTGATATCACCTTATAATACAAAGGTAACATCAACCCCACAACTATTACCTCACTTACCACCGCTACAGTGCAAGTGGGAAAGGTGAGGCTAAGTGCCAGAATTGGCGCATCTTACAGATGCGCCTTTTCTAGGGCGGCTGAATGATGATGTTTTTAGTCGGGGGCTCAATATCCATTATCCCTTCCTATGCTATTAATATCAGCCCACAGCTGTCTGCATAGCCTTTGCTGGTTATTAATTATGGGGGAACCCCATGTCTTTTTTTGGTGGGTCCCCACTAGTGTTGAGCATTCCGATACCGCAAGTATCGGGTATCGGCCGATATTTGCGGTATCGGAATTCCGATACCGAATTCCGATACTTCCCGCGTATCGGATACCGGAATCGGAAGTTCCCAGAATTCAAACTGAACGCAGCAGCCAATGAGGAATGATTGGAAGTGTGGGCACATCCTGTTTAGCATGGTGGGCATGTAAGTACTGGCAAGGCTGTGATTGGCTGCTGAAATGATGTCACTCTGCACTATAAAAAACGCTGCCGCCATTTTGCGCTCACTCTGCTGTGATTTCAGTTAGGGACAGGACGCTGTGTTCTAACTGAGGGCCAGTCGAGCTAGCTAATTGCTTTATTTTCCTTTCCAAAGGCTAATTTAGCAAAACGCTGTGTGTTCTTCACTGTTCACCTTGTTCTTGCCTTGCAGCGCTGTTTTAACAGCGTTCTGCAAGGTCTCTGTGTGTGTGTGTGTGTGCAGCTCACTCTGTAGTCTGTGTGCAGCCATATACCCAGTTGTATTCAGCTCAGGGGGGGTTCACACTGCCTCACACAGTTGTCCTTTTTTGCTCTTAGTGCAGCCTGCTGCACATTTTTTCTCAAATTTTCTATTAGTGTTTTTCCACCAGTCTCCAGCTCTATTGTGGAAAAACACTACATAGGATAACCTAGAGGGGGGTTTTTGGGCCTTGCAGCGCCGTTTACGGCTGTCTGCACGGTCTCCGTGTGAGCCCAGCTCGCCCTGTAGTCTGTGTGCAGCCGTAGCCGGTTGGATTCAGCTCAGGGTTCGTTACTGGCTCATACCTTGAGAAAAATTTTACTTTTTTTCAAATAGTGCAGCCTGTTTAAAATTTGAAAAAAAAAAATTCCTATTAGTGTCTTTCCACTCGTATCCAGCTAAATAGTGGAAAAACACTATATAGGATAACCTAGAGGAGGGTTTTTTGGCCTTGCAGCGCCGTTTACGGCTGTCTGCACGGTCTCCGTGTGAGCCCAGCTCGCCCTGTAGTCTGTGTGCAGCCACAGCCGGTTGGATTCAGCTCAGGGTTCGTTACTGGCTCATACCTAGAGAAAAATTTTACTTTTTTTCAAATAGTGCAGCCTGTTTAAAATTTGAAAAACAAAAATTCCTATTAGTGTCTTTCCACTCGTATCCAGCTAAATAGTGGAAAAACACTATATAGGATAACCTAGAGGAGGGTTTTTTTGCCTTGCAGCGCCGTTTACGGCTGTCTGCACGGTCTCTGTGTGAGCGCAGCTCGCCCTGTAGTCTGTGTGCAGCCATAGCCGGTTGGATTCAGCTCAGGGTGCGTTACTGCCTCATACCTTGAAAAACAATTTCCTTTTTTTCAAATAGTGCAGCCAGTTTAAAATTTGAAAAAAAAATTCCTATTAGTGTCTTTCCACTCGTATCCAGCTAAATAGTGGAAAAACACTATATAGGATAACCTAGAGGAGGTTTTTTTGGCCTTGCAGCGCCGTTTACGGCTGTCTGCACGGTCTCCGTGTGAGCCCAGCTCGCCCTGTAGTCTGTGTGCAGCCATAGCCGGTTGGATTCAGCTCAGGGTTCGTTACTGCCTCATACCTTGAGAAAAATTTTACTTTTTTTCAAATAGTGCAGCCTGTTTAAAATTTGAAAAAAAAAATTCCTATTAGTGTCTTTCCACTCGTATCCAGCTAAATAGTGGAAAAACACTATATAGGATAACCTAGAGGAGGGTTTGTTGGCCTTGCAGCGCCGTTTACGGCTGTCTGCACGGTCTCTGTGTGAGCGCAGCTCGCCCTGTAGTCTGTGTGCAGCCATAGCCGGTTGGATTCAGCTCAGGGTGCGTTACTGCCTCATACCTTGAAAAACAATTTCCTTTTTTTCAAATAGTGCAGCCAGTTTAAAATTTGAAAAAAAAAATTCCTATTAGTGTCTTTCCACTCGTATCCAGCTAAATAGTGGAAAAACACTATATAGGATAACCGAGAGGAGGGATTTTTGGCCTTGCAGCGCCGTTTACGGCTGTCTACACGGTCTCCGTGTGATTTAAACTAGCTCTGTAGCCCGATCTGCACCAAAAAAAAATTTAAGTTCACCAAACACAACTTAACACTTGTGTAGGCCACATTTGAAAAATAATAAAGTTTAGTCCACAATTTACAACATTAGTGTTTCTTACACCTGTTAGGAGGAGCATTTCAGGAATAAGCACACTAAGGCCTTAGTACTTTTCTGCTTATCTTTATCTGTCAACCAAGATGAAGAGGGCAGGGAGTAAGGCACGTGGGCGTGGGCGCGGAGCAGGGAGAGGAGCAGGGAGAGGACGTGGTGATTCTGTGCCTGCTGCGGGCGCCGGTGACTCGTCACTCAGTTTCAGCAGGGAACAGTCCTTCATGCGCAGCTTTGTCGGAGAGCGCCGTGCACCGCTGCTACGTGAAGACCAAATTGAAGCCGTTGTCGGGTGGATGGCAGCTAACGCCTCGGCATTGACTTCAGTTAGTGCCACATCCTCTCAGGCACAGAGCACTGGAGAGCAGCCATCTGTCTCTTCACCACCTGCCAAATTGGCCAGGCAGTCAGAGAGCCCAGGACAGGAGCCATCTCTACTTCTGTTCTCTGAATCTCTTGGCTTGGAAACAGGGGGCCAGCCAAGCAGCATTGGAGAAATGGAAGAAGAGGCAGTGTGCAGTGATGCCCAAAAGCTTTATCTCTCTGACTCTGAAGAGGCAGGTGGGCCAGTGCCTCCGGTGACCACAGCGCAGTACGCATCTGATGATGAAACTCAGGTGCCGCTTTCTGATGCGTACTGTGCTGCCGAGACTACCCAGGAGGAGCAGTTGGTGGCAGAGGGTAGTGGAGATGATGAGGTCCTTGACCCATCGTGGCGTGAGGAACAGGAAGGTGGTGGGAGCAGCTCTGAGGAAGAGCTTCCCCTTACGGGCCAAAGAGGGAGAGGGAGGGGGAAGACTGCGGAGCCTGTAGCCTCCACTTTGGCACCCGTTAGGAGCCTGTCTCTTTCCAAAGCCAAAAAGGGCGCTCCCAAGACTTGCAGTGCCTGGTCCTTTTTTGACACAGTTGCAGATGACATTTGTTTTGTCAAATGCAAGCTGTGTCATCAGAAAGTAAAAAGAGGTAAAAGTGTCAGCAACCTCAATACCACAAATATGTGGAAACATGTGCGGAACAGGCACGCGGTGGAGTTACAGAAACACAGTGAAGACGTAGGCCAACCAACAGCGGCAGCTACCACCTCTTCATCTCGTGTTGCCTCTTCCTCCACTGTTGTCCAGAGACCTAGTGTAATTCCACCCACAGCACCACCTTCCCAGTCATCCTCACACTCCCAGTCTACTCTACAGCATTCGGTAGTCCAGGCATGGGAGAAAAGGCGGGCATTCTCGGCCAACCACCCCCGAGCACAGGCTCTGAATGCAGGCATTGCCAAACTGTTGTCCCTGGAAATGCTCTCAATCAGGCTGGTGGAGACTGACAGCTTCCGTGACTTGATGGCATTGGCAGTCCCACAGTACAAGGTGCCCAGCCGCTTTTACTTCAGCAGGCAGGCTGTCCCTGCCCTGCACAGGCATGTTGAGGCAAACATAAAACATGCGCTACTGAACGCCGTCAGTAGCAAGGTCCACCGATGCGTGGACCAGTCAGCATGGACAGGGGCGATATGTTTCCCTCACTGCCCATTGGGTTAATGTTGTTGAGCCAGGTACAGATCGTGCGAGTGGCGCAGGACGTGTCCTGCCCACTCCAAGGATTGCAGGAATCCAGTCTGTACGCATCGACTCCTCCTCTTACACCAGTTCCTCTGATTCCTCTCTGCAGGATCCGTCACAGTCCACCTCCACATGGACCCGTGAACGTTTACCTATGACCGACATGAGCACAGCCGTGGCCAAACATCAGCAGGCCGTCTTGAAACTAGTTTCATTGGGGCATCGAAGCCACACAGCGCAGGAGCTCTGGAATGCCATCAAGCAGGAGAGCGATGTGTGGTTACTGCCAGCGAATCTCTAGCCAGGCATGGTAGTGTGTGACAATGGCCGAAATCTGGTGGCAGCTTTGGCCCTTGGCAACCTCACTCACATCCCATGTCTGGCACATGTGCTCAATTTGGTTGTGCAGAGTTTTCTGAGGGACTATCCGGATCTTGATGCCCTGCTGCACAAGGTCCGCCTAGAGTGTGCTCACTTGCGGCGTTCCAGCTTGGCCAGATCCCGCATTGCTGCTCTGCAGCGCCGATTCCGCCTTCCGTAACACCGCATCATATGTGACCTACCTACCCGGTGGAATTCCACGTTACATATGTTGGAGCGGTTGTGTGAGCAGCAGCAAGCAGTTATGGAGTACCAGCTGCATCAGGCGCAAAGAAGTCGCAGTCAGCGCCGATCAGACTTCACAACCACAGAGTGGGCCACTATGAAGGACGTCTGCCAGGTTTTGCGTCCTTTTGATTATTCCACGCGGATGGCAAGTGCAGATGATGCACTAGTCAGCATGACTGTCCCCCTTATCTGCCTGCTTCAGCAAACTTTGCAAGGGTTAAGGGATGATGTGGTGGAAGAGGTGGAGGATGAGGAGTCACCTTTTCCATCAGCTTCTGGAGAGTCAGCGCCACGTGGTTCCTCACAAAGGGGTACGCAGGGGCCAATTTGTGAGGAGGATGAGGAGGAGTCAATGGAGGAGGAAGAGCTCCGTCCAGAGGAGGGAGCGACACAATTGTCCAGTGGTCAGTGTGTACAGCGAGGGTGGGGTGATGACGAGCGGGCAGAGATCATGTCTCAAGCAGGGGACAGCGTTTCTGGGCCAGTTGGCACTCTGCAGCACATGGTGGATTTCATGCTGCAGTGCCTGAGAAACGACCGCCGCATCGACCACATTCTCAACATGCCTGATTATTGGGTGTTCACCCTCCTCGATCCTCGCTACCGGGACAACGTCCAAAACCTCATCCCTGCGTTGACCCGGGAGCGTAAATTGCGGGAGTACCACGACACACTGGTGAATTCCATCATCTTCTCCTGTCCAACTGAGAGGAGTGCTGCTAGTGCTTTACAAAGCAGCTCAGTGCGTCGAGGCAGTGGGGGAGGCTCTGCCCAAAGAGGGAGCAGAAGCAGTGCCTCTGCCCAAGGCAAGCCCAGTATGGCACAACTCTGGCACACTTTTGTGTGCCCGCCCCAAATGTCTACACCATCACCGGCGGCTCCAGTCAGCAGGAGGCAACGGTTCCGTCAGATGGTGACAGACTACATGGCTTGCCCTCTTACTGTACTCCCAGACGGCTCTTCCCCGTTCAAGTTTTGGGTCTCTAAGCTGGATACATGGCCAGAGCTAAGCCAGTATGCATTGGAGGTGCTGGCTTGCCCTGCGGCTAGTGTCTTATCGGAACGTGTCTTTAGTGCCGCAGGTGGTGTACTAACAGACCGTCGCATGCGACTATCCTCCGATAACGTTGACCGGCTTACTTTCCTGAAAATGAACCAGGCCTGGATCTCGCAGGAATTTGCCACTCCTCTGCCTGATTAAGTAATTGGGTGTCATCCAGGTCTCCTGCTGTGTTCATCTTTCTACCACCTGAACTGCTATTCCTGGGCTCCAACACCGTCAGCTGCGGCTCAGAAGTGCAGGCTGCACAGTAAAAACATACGACCCAGTGTTATTGGGTTTCAGTAACGTCAGCTGATCCCCAGCTGTGTAGCCGGCAATGTGTCCTGCGACCGCCACGCTGGCACAACAACCTAAATGTAAGGGAACCTGTCCCCCCCCCCCGTCGTTTGTTACTGAAAGAGCCATCTTGTGCAGCAGTAATGCTGCACATGGAAAAGGTAGCTCTTTTTTTTTAGCTCTTTGCACACGCAGAACTTAACACTTATAAAATGTGTTCACTGATACCGTTATACCGTCCCGGAGCTGGGACTTTCCTTCGTAATGTGACGCAGCACAGCCGTCATTCCTACCCCCTTGGTGCCATGCGCTGCCTCCTCAGCGTTGTTTTAAGCTGTCACGGAGCCTGCGCTGTTCTGTTATCCCTTGGGCATGCCCTATTTGCGCTGCCTGTCTTCTGACATAATTTGGTGTCAGGCTGGCTGCGCCTGTGCGGCCGCGCTGCCCGAGATCCCGCCTCGCAGTGTCTTCTGATTGAGTCACACTGCGGGCCTGGGATCCATGGGCATGCGCAGTGCATATCTTCCCCTCGGGCTCTCGCTCATTTCCCTCCGCCTTCTTTAGACTGTGCGCCGTCAGCTGATCCCTAGCATGCCACGGCCGTGACACCGCACAGTCTGAAGAAGAGGGAAGGAGGGGAGTGAGAGTCGAGGTTATGCACTGTGCATGCCCATGGTTCCAAGGCCCGCAGTGGGATTACGTTAGACGAGACTGCGAGGTGGGATCTGGAGCAGCGTGGACGCACAGGCACTGACAGCCTGACACCAAATTATGTCAGAAGACAGGCAGCGCTAATTGGGCATGGCCAAGGGCTAACAGAACAGCGCAGGCTCCGTGACAGCTTAAAACAACGCTGAGGAGGCAGCGCACGGCATCAAGGGGATAGGAATGACAGCTGTGCTGTGTCCCATTACGAAGGAAATTCGCACCTCCGGAACGGTTTAACGGTATAAAGGGACACATTTTTAGTGTTTACTTCGGTGTTTGCAAAGAGCATAATTAAAAGAGCAACCTTTTCCTTTTGCATCCTTAGTGCTGCACAAGATGGCTCTTTCAGCTACAAACATCTTGGGGGGGGGGTTAAAGGTTTCCTTTCAACTTGCTCCAATCAGGCTTCGGCCTACACTCTGTTCCTCTGCTCCTCCTGCTGTCCCTGGGCTCTAACACCGCCAGTTGGTGCCTGGAAGTGCTGTGTGCACAGTCAACAGTCGCTCCTCTGTTATTGGGGTTCAGTAACGTCAGCTGATCCCCAGCTGTGTGTGCGGCAATACCTCCAATCTGCTCCTCCTGCTGTCCCTGGGCTCTAACACCGCCAGTTGGTGCCTGGAAGTGCTGTGTGCACAGTCAACAGTCGCTCCTCTGTTATTGGGGTTCAGTAACGTCAGCTGATCCCCAGCTGTGTGTGCGGCAATACCTCCAATCTGCTCCTCCTGCTGTCCCTGGGCTCTAACACCGCCAGTTGGTGCCTGGAAGTGCTGTGTGCACAGTCAACAGTCGCTCCTCTGTTATTGGGGTTCAGTAACGTCAGCTGATCCCCAGCTGTGTATCCGGCAACGTGTCATGCGACCGCCACGCTGGCACAACTAAAATGTAAGGGGACCTGTCCCCCCCCCCCCTAGGCGTTTGTTACTGAAAGAGTCACCATGTGCAGCACTAATACTGCACAAGGGAAAGGTCGCTCTTGAAATTATGCTCCTTGCAAACGCTGAACTACACACTCATGTAATGTGTCCCCTCACACCGTCCAACCGTCCCGGAGGTGGGACTTTCCTTTGTAATGTGACGCAGCACAGCCGTCATTGCTACCCCCTTGGCACCGTGCGCTGCCTACTTAGCGTTGTTTGATTCCGTCATGGACCCTGCGCTGTTATGTTATCCCTTGGCCATGCACAGTTTGCGCTGCCCGTCCTCTGACATCATTTGTTGTCGTCCTGGCTGCGCCTGTGCGTCCACGCTGCCCGAAATCACACCTCGCAGTGTCGTCTAATGTGATCCCACAGTGGGCCTGGTATCCATGGCCATGCGCAGTGCATATACTAGCCTCTCACTCCCCTTCTTCACGCTTCTTCAGACTAGGCGGCGTCAGCTGATCCCTAATAGCATGCCACGGCCGTGACGCCGCACAGTCTGAAGAAGCAGGAAGGAGGTGAGTGAGAGGCGATGATATGCACTGCGCATGCCCATGGATCCCTGGCCCGCAGTGGGACTGCATTAGATGACACTGCAAGGTTGGATCTCGGGCAGCTTGGACGCACAGGCACTGCCAGCCTGACACCTACATGATGTCAGAAGACGGGCACCACTAACTGTGCATGGCCAAGGGATAACATTACAGCGCGGGCTCCGTGACTGAACCAAACAACGTTGAGGAGGTGGCGCCCGGCACCAAGGGGGTTGGAATGACGGCTGTGCTGTGTCACATTACAAAGGAAAATCCCACTTCCGGGATGGTTTGACGGTGTGAGGGGACACATTATATGAGTGTGTGCTTCAGCGTTTGCAAGGAGCATAATTTTCGGAGCCACCATTTTCCATGTGCAGTATTACTGCTGTACAAGATGGCTCTTTCAGCAACAAATGCCTGGGGGGGGGGGGTTAAAGGTTCCCTTTCAACATGCTCCACTGCAGGCTTCGGCCTACACTCTGCTCCTCTTTGATTCCCTGGGTTTCAACACTGTCAGTTGCCACCTGGAAGTGTTGTCTACACAGAAAAAACACTAGGTGATGTGTCAGTGGGGTTCAGCACCGCCAGCTGTTCCCCTGCTGTGTAGTCGGCAACGTGTCCAGCACAAGCCACGCTGGCACAACAGAACAAAAGCTGCCACCAGTGCAGGCTTCGGCCTACACTCTGCTCCTCTCCTCCTCCTGCTGACCCTGGGCTCAAACACCGCTAGTTTTTGCCCGGAAGTGCTAGCTGCACAGAGAAAAACACCAGCCAATGTGTTAGTGGGGTTCAGCAACGCCAGCTGTTCCCCTGCTGTGTAGCCGGCAACGTGACCTGCAAACGCCATGCAGGCACAGGAACTGAAATTAAAAGGGAACCTGGCCCCACCCCCCCAGGTGTTTCTATGTATAACAGCCACCTAGTACAGCAGTACTGCTGCATTTGTACAAGGTGGCTGACTTTTTCTCCTTGCCCACGTGTAACTCAACACGTACAAAATGTGTCTCATTGAGACCATTCCACTGTCCCTGAGGTGTGACTTTCCTTTGTAATGATACGCAGCACCCCCCTTGGTAGCGTTTCCCGTCTTTTGTCATCATGGTTAGCTGGCTGCGCCTGTGCATCCGCCCTGCTAGAAACAACGCCCCTCGTTGTCATATTTATTTTGTCAGCGAGGGTGTGGTTTATGGGCACGAGCAGTGCATATGTTCGCCTGTCTTAACTCATCTCCTTCCGCCTTCTTCAGACTGTGCGGCCTCCTGGCCGTGGTAGGCGATAAGGGATCAGCTGAGGCCGCCCAGTCTGGAGCAGGTGTAAGGACATGTGTAAGCGGCAAACCTATTTACTGCACAAGGCCACGAATCCCAGCCACGCAGTGTGATTTTTTGAAAACACACTGTGGGTCTGGGATTCATGTCCATCGCTAACCGCAACGGCCGACATGAAATGAGGTCAGAAGACAGGAAGCGCTCACAGCGCATGGCCAAGGGATCACAATAGCGCAGACTCCTGTACAGCAAATAACAACGCTCAGGAATCTGCGCCCAGTACCTAGGTGCAAATTTTGACACCTGTGCTGCGTCTCGTTAAAAAGACAAGTCACGCCTCCACAACTGTTTGACAGTATAATGGGCTAAATAGTGTACGTGTTTTAGTCAGCGTGTGCAAGGAGCAAAACAAATAGAGCAACCTTTTACTTGTGCAGCATTAATGCTGCACAAGGTGTGGCTCTTGTACCTTGCAACACCTGAGGGGGGGGTTAAAGGTAACCTTTGAAATTGGTTCAACTAGGCTTCGGCCTACACTCTGCTCCTCTACTCCTCCTGCTGACCCTGGGCTCAAACACCGCTAGTTTTTGCCCGGAAATGCTAGCTGCACAGAGAAAAACACCAGCCAATGTGTTAGTGGGGTTCAGCACCGCCAGCTGTTCCCCCGCTGTGTAGCCGGCATCGTGTCCAGCACAAGCCACGCTGGCACAACAGAACAAAAGCTGCCACCAGTGCAGGCTTCGGCCTACACTTTGCTCCTCTCCTCCTCCTGCTGACCCTGGGCTCAAACAACGCCAGTTTCTGCCCGGACATGCTAGCTGCACAGAGAAAAACACCAGCCAATGTGTTAGTGGGGTTCAGCACCGCCAGCTGTTCCCCCGCTGTGTAGCCGGCATCGTGTCCAGCACAAGCCACGCTGGCACAACCGACCAAAAGCTGCCACCAGTGCAGGCTTCGGCCTACACTTTGCTCCTCTCCTCCTCCTCCTGCTGACCCTGGGCTCTAACACCGCTAGTTTTTGCCCGGACATGCAATCTGCACAGAGAAAAACACCAGTCAATGTGTCAGTGGGGTTCAGCAACGCCAGCTGTTCCCCTGCTGTGTAGCTTGCAACGTGACCTGCAAACGCCACGCAGGCACATGAACTGAAATTGAAGGGAGCCTGCCCCCCACCCACAGGTGTTTCTATGTATATCAGCCACCTTGTACAGCAGTACTGCTGCATTTGTACAAGGTGGCTGACTTTTTCTCCTTGCCCACGTGGAACTCAACACGTACAAAATGTGTCTCATTAGAGACCATTACAATGTCCCTGAGGTGTGACTTTCCTTTGTAATGACACGCAGCACCACCCTTGTTAGCGCTGCCCGTCTTTTGACATCATTGGTTAGCTGGCTGCGCCTGTGCATCTCCCCTGCTCGAAACAACGGCCCTCGGTGTCTTATTTTTTTGGACAGCGAGGGTGTGATTGATGGGCATGTGCAGTGCATATGTTTGCCTGTGTTCACTCATCTCCTTCCGCCTTCTTCAGACTGGGTGTCCTCATGGCCGCGGCAGGCGATAAGGGATCAGATGAGGCCGCCCAGTCTGAAGCAGGTGTAAGGACATGTGTGAGCGGCAAACATATTTAGTGCACCAGGGCACGAATCCCAGCACCGCAGTGTGATTTTTTAAAAACACACTGTGGGTCTGGGATTCATGTCCATCGCTAACCGCAACGGCCAACATGAAATGAGGTCATAAGACAGGAAGCGCTCACAGCGCATGGCCAAAAGATCACAAGAGCGCAGACTCCTGTACAGCAACTAACAACGCTCAGGAAGCTGCGCCCATGCAAAAAGGTGTTGTTTTCGACACCTGTGCTGCTTTTCTTTAAAAAGACAAGTCACGCCTCCACTACTGATTAACAGTATAATGGGCTAAATAGTCTACGTGTTGCATTCAGCTTGTGCAAGTAGAAAAATTAATAGAGCAACCTTTTACTTGTGCAGCATTAATGCTGCAGAAGGAGTGGCTCTTGTACTTTGTAACACCTGAGGTGGGGTTAAAGGTAACCTTTGAAATTGGTTCAACTAGGCTTCGGCCTACACTCTGCTCCTCTCCTCCTCCAGCTGACCCTGGGCTCTAACAACGCTAGTTTTTGCCTGGAAATGCTAGCTGCACAGAGAAAAACACCAGCCAATGTGTTAGTGGTGTTCAGCACCGCCAGCTGTTCCCCCGCTGTGTAGCCGGCATCGTGTCCAGCACAAGCCACGCTGGCACAACCGACCAAAAGCTGCCACCAGTGCAGGCTTCGGCCTACACTTTGCTCCTCTCCTCCTCCTGCTGACCCTGGGCTAAAACAACGCCAGTTTCTGCCCGGACATGCTAGCTGCACAGAGAAAAACACCAGCCAATGTGTTAGTGGGGTTCAGCACCGCCAGCTGTTCCCCTGCTGTGTAGCTTGCAACGTTTCCTGCAAACGCCACGCAGGAACATGAACTGAAATTGAAGGGAGCCTGCCCCCCACCCCCCCAGGTGTTTCTATGTATAACAGCCACCTTGTACAGCAGTACTGCTGCATTTGTACAAGGTGGCTGACTTTTTCTCCTTGCACACGTGGAACTCAACAAGTACAAAATGTGTCTCATTACAGACCATTACAATGTCCCTGAGGTGTGACTTTCCTTTTTAATGACACGCAGCACCCCCATTGTTAGCGCTGCCCGTCTCCTGACATCATTGGTTGGCTGGCTGTGCCTGTGCGTCCCCCCTGCCCGACACAACGCCCCCCGTTGTCTCATATATTTTGACTGCGAGGGTGTGATTGATGGGCACGAGCAGTGCATATGTTCCCCTGTTTTCACTCCCCTCCTTCCGCCTTCTTCTGACTGTGCGGCCTCATGGCCGCGGCATGCGATAAGGGATCAGCTGAGGCCGCCCAGTCTGAAGCAGGTGTAAGGACATGTGTGAGCGGCGAACATATTTACTGCACAAGGCCACGAATCCCAGCACCGCAGTGTGACTTTAGGAAAAGCCACTGTGGGTCTGGGATTTATGGCCATCGTTAACCGCACCGGCCAACATGAAATGAGGTCATGAGACGGCCTGCACTAACAGGGTATTGCCAAGGGATAACACAAGAGCGCAGTTTCCTGTACTGCAAATAACAACGGTAAGGAATCAGCGCACAGCACCTAGGTGTAAATTTGTACACCTGTGCTGCGTCTCCTTAAAAAGACTAGTAGTCACGCCTCCACTACTGTTTGACAGTATAATGGGCTAAATAGTGTACGTGTTTAATTCAGCGTGTGCAAGGAGCAAAATTAAATAGAGCAACCTTTGACTTGTGCATCAATAATGCTGTTCAAGGTGTGGCTCTTGTACCTTGCAACACCTGAGGGGGAGGTTAAAGGTAACCTTTGAAATTGGTTCAACTAGGCTTTGGCCAACACTCTGCTCCTCTACTCCTCCTGCTGACCCTGGGCTCAAACACCGCTAGTTTTTGCCCGGAAATGCTAGCTGCACAGAGAAAAACACCAGCCAATGTGTTAGTGGGGTTCAGCACCGCCAGCTGTTCCCCTGCTGTGTAGTCGGCAACGTGTCCAGCACAAGCCACGCTGGCACAACAGAACAAAAGCTGCCACCAGTGCAGGCTTCGGCCTACACTTTGCTCCTCTCCTCCTCCTGCTGACCCTGGGCTCAAACACCGCTAGTTTTTGCCCGGAAATGCTAGCTGCACAGAGAAAAACACCAGCCAATGTGTTAGTGGGGCTCAGCAACGCCAGCTGTTCCCCTGCTGTGTAGTCGGCAACGTGTCCAGCACAAGCCACGCTGGCACAAGAGAACAAAAGCTGCCACCAGTGCAGGCTTCGGCCTACACTTTGCTCCTCTCCTCCTCCTGCTGACCCTGGGCTCAAACAACGCCAGTTTCTGCCCGGACATGCTAGCTGCACAGAGAAAAACACCAGCCAATGTGTTAGTGGGGTTCAGCACCGCCAGCTGTTCCCCTGCTGTGCAGCTTGCAACGTGACCTGCAAACGCCACGCAGGCACATGAACTGAAATTGAAGGGAGCCTGGCCCCCACCCCCAGGTGTTTCTATGTATAACAGCCACCTTGTACAGCAGTACTGCTGCATTTGTACAAGGTGGCTGATGTTTTCTCCTTGCCCACGTGGAACTCAACACGTACAAAATGTGTCTCTTTGAGACCATTCCACTGTCCCTGAGGTGTGACTTTCCTTTCTAATGATACGCAGCACCCCCCTTGGTAGCGCTTCCCGTCTTCTGACATCATTGGTTGGCTACTTGCGCCTGTTCGTCCGCCCTGCCTGAATAAAATGCTCCTCGTTGTCTTAATTATTTTGACTGCGAGGGTGTGATTGATGGGCACGAGCAGTGCATATCTTCGCCTGTCTTAACTCATCTCCTTCCGCCTTCTTCAGACTGTGCAGCCTCATGGCCGCGGCATGCGAGAAGGGATCAGCAGAGGCCGCCCAGTCTGAAGCAGGTGTAAGGACGTGTGTGAGCGGCCAAAATATTTACTGCTCAAGGCCACGAATCCCAGCACCGCAGTGTGGCTTTATGAAAAGACACTGTGGGTCTGGGATTTATGGCCATCGTTAACCGCACCGGCCAACATGAAATGATGTCATAAGATGGGCAGCGCTAACAGGGCATTGCCAAGGGATAACACAAGAGCGCAGACTCCTGTACAGCAAATAACAACGCTCAGGAAGCTGCGCCAAGCACCAAGACGTTATTTTGGACACCTGTGCTGCGTCTCATCAAAAAACCAAGTCACGCATCCACTACAGTTTGACTGTAGAATGGGGTAAATTGTGTATGTCTTTCATTCAGCGTGTGCAAGTAGACAAATTAATAGAGCAACCTTTCACTTGTGCAGCATTAATACTGCACAAGGTGTGTCTCTTGTACTTTGTAACACCTGAGGGGGGGGTTAAAGGTTTCCTTTGAAATTGGTTCAACTAGGCTTCGGCCTACACTCTGCTCCTCTCCTCCTCCTCCTGCTTCAACACGGGCTCTAACATCGCTAGTTTTTGCCCGCAAGTGCTAGCTGCACAGATAAAAACACACGCCATTGTGTTAGTGGGGTTCAGCAACGCCAGCTGTTCCCCCAGTGTGTAGCCGGCAAAGTGTCCTGCAAACGCAACGCAGACACAAAGCTGCCTCCAGTGCAGGCTTCGGCCTACACTCATCTCCCCCTGCTTACCCTTTGCTCCAACACCGCTAGTTGGGGCTCTAGGAAGACAATCTTTAATAGGCAAGGCAACGCATCCGGGTTCCAGCACCGCCAGCTGGTTCTCGGCAGTGTTCTTGTCACAGGTACTCCCTCGTGCCAAGCCTGGTTTCAGCACCGTCAGCTGTTTCCGGGTTGTGTCAACTTCACTGAGACGCCTATGCTTGCCCCGTCGTGGGGCGGTCGAGTTAGCCAACTCCAGGGTGCCTCCAGTTTAGGAGCTTCCTATGTGGGCTGCGTGAACTGGTAGTCAAGGCTGGTTCTGTAGTGCCAGTAGGCCCAGCTCCCCCTGTAGGACTGTTGGGGTTCGGTAACTGCGGCTGCCTCGCGGCCTAGCTGTTCTCTCCTCTACTGTGGGCCTTGGGGTCCACCACCTGGTTCCAGCACCGTCAGCTGGTTCCGGGCCGAGCCTTTGGCTTACGTGCCTCCTCCTGGGTATCCGAGTTCCACCAACGCCAGGCGGTCCTTGGTAGTGCTTTTAAGCGCGGGCACCTACAGCTTAGTAACCGGGTTCCAGCACCGTCAGCTGGTCCTCGGTCGTGCCATTGGCTCTTGCACACTGGGGCAACGCATCCGGGTTCCAGCACCGCCAGCTGGTTCTCGGCAGTGTTCTTGTCACAGGTACTCCCTCGTGCCAAGCCTGGTTTCAGCACCGTCAGCTGTTTCCGGGTTGTGTCAACTTCACTGAGACGCCTATGCTTGCCCCGTCGTGGGGCGGTCGAGTTAGCCAACTCCAGGGTGCCTCCAGTTTAGGAGCTTCCTATGTGGGCTGCGTGAACTGGTAGTCAAGGCTGGTTCTGTAGTGCCAGTAGGCCCAGCTCCCCCTGTAGGACTGTTGGGGTTCGGTAACTGCGGCTGCCTCGCGGCCTAGCTGTTCTCTCCTCTCCTGTGGGCCTTGGGGTCCACCACCTGGTTCCAGCACCGTCAGCTGGTTCCGGGCCGAGCCTTTGGCTTACGTGCCTCCTCCTGGGTATCCGAGTTCCGCCAACGCCAGGCGGTCCTTGGTAGTGCTTTTAAGCGCGGGCACCTACAGCTTAGTAACCGGGTTCCAGCACCGTCAGCTGGTCCTCGGTCGTGCCATTGGCTCTTGCACACTGGGGCAACGCATCCGGGTTCCAGCACCGCCAGCTGGTTCTCGGCAGTGTTCTTGTCACAGGTACTCCCTCGTGCCAAGCCTGGTTTCAGCACCGTCAGCTGTTTCCGGGTTGTGTCAACTTCACTGAGACGCCTATGCTTGCCCCGTCGTGGGGCGGTCGAGTTAGCCAACTCCAGGGTGCCTCCAGTTTAGGAGCTTCCTATGTGGGCTGCGTGAACTGGTAGTCAAGGCTGGTTCTGTAGTGCCAGTAGGCCCAGCTCCCCCTGTAGGACTGTTGGGGTTCGGTAACTGCGGCTGCCTCGCGGACTAGCTGTTCTCTCCTCTCCTGTGGGCCTTCGGGTCCACCACCTGGTTCCAGCACCGTCAGCTGGTTCCGGGCCGAGCCTTTGGCTTAGGTGCCTCCTCCTGGGTATCCGAGTTCCGCCAACGCCAGGCGGTCCTTGGTAGTGCTTTTAAGCGCGGGCACCTACAGCTTAGTAACCGGGTTCCAGCACCGTCAGCTGGTCCTCGGTCGTGCCATTGGCTCTTGCACACTGGGGCAACGCATCCGGGTTCCAGCACCGCCAGCTGGTTCTCGGCAGTGTTCTTGTCACAGGTACTCCCTCGTGCCAAGCCTGGTTTCAGCACCGTCAGCTGTTTCCGGGTTGTGTCAACTTCACTGAGACGCCTATGCTTGCCCCGTCGTGGGGCGGTCGAGTTAGCCAACTCCAGGGTGCCTCCAGTTTAGGAGCTTCCTATGTGGGCTGCGTGAACTGGTAGTCAAGGCTGGTTCTGTAGTGCCAGTAGGCCCAGCTCCCCCTGTAGGACTGTTGGGGTTCGGTAACTGCGGCTGCCTCGCGGCCTAGCTGTTCTCTCCTCTCCTGTGGGCCTTGGGGTCCACCACCTGGTTCCAGCACCGTCAGCTGGTTCCGGGCCGAGCCTTTGGCTTACGTGCCTCCTCCTGGGTATCCGAGTTCCGCCAACGCCAGGCGGTCCTTGGTAGTGCTTTTAAGCGCGGGCACCTACAGCTTAGTAACCGGGTTCCAGCACCGTCAGCTGGTCCTCCGTCGTGCCATTGGCTCTTGCACACTGGGGCAACGCATCCGGGTTCCAGCACCGCCAGCTGGTTCTCGGCAGTGTTCTTGTCACAGGTACTCCCTCGTGCCAAGCCTGGTTTCAGCACCGTCAGCTGTTTCCGGGTTGTGTCAACTTCACTGAGACGCCTATGCTTGCCCCGTCGTGGGGCGGTCGAGTTAGCCAACTCCAGGGTGCCTCCAGTTTAGGAGCTTCCTATGTGGGCTGCGTGAACTGGTAGTCAAGGCTGGTTCTGTAGTGCCAGTAGGCCCAGCTCCCCCTGTAGGACTGTTGGGGTTCGGTAACTGCGGCTGCCTCGCGGCCTAGCTGTTCTCTCCTCTCCTGTGGGCCTTGGGGTCCACCACCTGGTTCCAGCACCGTCAGCTGGTTCCGGGCCGAGCCTTTGGCTTACGTGCCTCCTCCTGGGTATCCGAGTTCCGCCAACGCCAGGCGGTCCTTGGTAGTGCTTTTAAGCGCGGGCACCTACAGCTTAGTAACCGGGTTCCAGCACCGTCAGCTGGTCCTCGGTCGTGCCATTGGCTCTTGCACACTGGGGCAACGCATCCGGGTTCCAGCACCGCCAGCTGGTTCTCGGCAGTGTTCTTGTCACAGGTACTCCCTCGTGCCAAGCCTGGTTTCAGCACCGTCAGCTGTTTCCGGGTTGTGTCAACTTCACTGAGACGCCTATGCTTGCCCCGTCGTGGGGCGGTCGAGTTAGCCAACTCCAGGGTGCCTCCAGTTTAGGAGCTTCCTATGTGGGCTGCGTGAACTGGTAGTCAAGGCTGGTTCTGTAGTGCCAGTAGGCCCAGCTCCCCCTGTAGGACTGTTGGGGTTCGGTAACTGCGGCTGCCTCGCGGCCTAGCTGTTCTCTCCTCTCCTGTGGGCCTTCGGGTCCACCACCTGGTTCCAGCACCGTCAGCTGGTTCCGGGCCGAGCCTTTGGCTTAGGTGCCTCCTCCTGGGTATCCGAGTTCCGCCAACGCCAGGCGGTCCTTGGTAGTGCTTTTAAGCGCGGGCACCTACAGCTTAGTAACCGGGTTCCAGCACCGTCAGCTGGTCCTCGGTCGTGCCATTGGCTCTTGCACACTGGGGCAACGCATCCGGGTTCCAGCACCGCCAGCTGGTTCTCGGCAGTGTTCTTGTCACAGGTACTCCCTCGTGCCAAGCCTGGTTTCAGCACCGTCAGCTGTTTCCGGGTTGTGTCAACTTCACTGAGACGCCTATGCTTGCCCCGTCGTGGGGCGGTCGAGTTAGCCAACTCCAGGGTGCCTCCAGTTTAGGAGCTTCCTATGTGGGCTGCGTGAACTGGTAGTCAAGGCTGGTTCTGTAGTGCCAGTAGGCCCAGCTCCCCCTGTAGGACTGTTGGGGTTCGGTAACTGCGGCTGCCTCGCGGCCTAGCTGTTCTCTCCTCTCCTGTGGGCCTTGGGGTCCACCACCTGGTTCCAGCACCGTCAGCTGGTTCCGGGCCGAGCCTTTGGCTTACGTGCCTCCTCCTGGGTATCCGAGTTCCGCCAACGCCAGGCGGTCCTTGGTAGTGCTTTTAAGCGCGGGCACCTACAGCTTAGTAACCGGGTTCCAGCACCGTCAGCTGGTCCTCGGTCGTGCCATTGGCTCTTGCACACTGGGGCAACGCATCCGGGTTCCAGCACCGCCAGCTGGTTCTCGGCAGTGTTCTTGTCACAGGTACTCCCTCGTGCCAAGCCTGGTTTCAGCACCGTCAGCTGTTTCTGGGTTGTGTCAACTTCACTGAGACGCCTATGCTTGCCCCGTCGTGGGGCGGTCGAGTTAGCCAACTCCAGGGTGCCTCCAGTTTAGGAGCTTCCTATGTGGGCTGCGTGAACTGGTAGTCAAGGCTGGTTCTGTAGTGCCAGTAGGCCCAGCTCCCCCTGTAGGACTGTTGGGGTTCGGTAACTGCGGCTGCCTCGCGGCCTAGCTGTTCTCTCCTCTCCTGTGGGCCTTGGGGTCCACCACCTGGTTCCAGCACCGTCAGCTGGTTCCGGGCCGAGCCTTTGGCTTACGTGCCTCCTCCTGGGTATCCGAGTTCCGCCAACGCCAGGCGGTCCTTGGTAGTGCTTTTAAGCGCGGGCACCTACAGCTTAGTAACCGGGTTCCAGCACCGTCAGCTGGTCCTCGGTCGTGCCATTGGCTCTTGCACACTGGGGCAACGCATCCGGGTTCCAGCACCGCCAGCTGGTTCTCGGCAGTGTTCTTGTCACAGGTACTCCCTCGTGCCAAGCCTGGTTTCAGCACCGTCAGCTGTTTCCGGGTTGTGTCAACTTCACTGAGACGCCTATGCTTGCCCCGTCGTGGGGCGGTCGAGTTAGCCAACTCCAGGGTGCCTCCAGTTTAGGAGCTTCCTACGTGGGCTGCGTGAACTGGTAGTCAAGGCTGGTTCTGTAGTGCCAGTAGGCCCAGCTCCCCCTGTAGGACTGTTGGGGTTCGGTAACTGCGGCTGCCTCGCGGCCTAGCTGTTCTCTCCTCTCCTGTGGGCCTTCGGGTCCACCACCTGGTTCCAGCACCGTCAGCTGGTTCCGGGCCGAGCCTTTGGCTTAGGTGCCTCCTCCTGGGTATCCGAGTTCCGCCAACGCCAGGCAGTCCTTGGTAGTGCTTTTAAGCGCGGGCACCTACAGCTTAGTAACCGGGTTCCAGCACCGTCAGCTGGTCCTCGGTCGTGCCATTGGCTCTTGCACACTGGGGCAACGCATCCGGGTTCCAGCACCGCCAGCTGGTTCTCGGCAGTGTTCTTGTCACAGGTACTCCCTCGTGCCAAGCCTGGTTTCAGCACCGTCAGCTGTTTCCGGGTTGTGTCAACTTCACTGAGACGCCTATGCTTGCCCCGTCGTGGGGCGGTCGAGTTAGCCAACTCCAGGGTGCCTCCAGTTTAGGAGCTTCCTATGTGGGCTGCGTGAACTGGTAGTCAAGGCTGGTTCTGTAGTGCCAGTAGGCCCAGCTCCCCCTGTAGGACTGTTGGGGTTCGGTAACTGCGGCTGCCTCGCGGCCTAGCTGTTCTCTCCTCTCCTGTGGGCCTTGGGGTCCACCACCTGGTTCCAGCACCGTCAGCTGGTTCCGGGCCGAGCCTTTGGCTTACGTGCCTCCTCCTGGGTATCCGAGTTCCGCCAACGCCAGGCGGTCCTTGGTAGTGCTTTTAAGCGCGGGCACCTACAGCTTAGTAACCGGGTTCCAGCACCGTCAGCTGGTCCTCGGTCGTGCCATTGGCTCTTGCACACTGGGGCAACGCATCCGGGTTCCAGCACCGCCAGCTGGTTCTCGGCAGTGTTCTTGTCACAGGTACTCCCTCGTGCCAAGCCTGGTTTCAGCACCGTCAGCTGTTTCCGGGTTGTGTCAACTTCACTGAGACGCCTATGCTTGCCCCGTCGTGGGGCGGTCGAGTTAGCCAACTCCAGGGTGCCCCCAGTTTAGGAGCTTCCTATGTGGGCTGCGTGAACTGGTAGTCAAGGCTGGTTCTGTAGTGCCAGTAGGCCCAGCTCCCCCTGTAGGACTGTTGGGGTTCGGTAACTGCGGCTGCCTCGCGGCCTAGCTGTTCTCTCCTCTCCTGTGGGCCTTCGGGTCCACCACCTGGTTCCAGCACCGTCAGCTGGTTCCGGGCCGAGCCTTTGGCTTAGGTGCCTCCTCCTGGGTATCCGAGTTCCGCCAACGCCAGGCGGTCCTTGGTAGTGCTTTTAAGCGCGGGCACCTACAGCTTAGTAACCGGGTTCCAGCACCGTCAGCTGGTCCTCGGTCGTGCCATTGGCTCTTGCACACTGGGGCAACGCATCCGGGTTCCAGCACCGCCAGCTGGTTCTCGGCAGTGTTCTTATCACAGGTACTCCCTCGTGCCAAGCCTGGTTTCAGCACCGTCAGCTGTTTCCGGGTTGTGTCAACTTCACTGAGATGCCTATGCTTGCCCCGTCGTGGGGCGGTCGAGTTAGCCAACTCCAGGGTGCCTCCAGTTTAGGAGCTTCCTATGTGGGCTGCGTGAACTGGTAGTCAAGGCTGGTTCTGTAGTGCCAGTAGGCCCAGCTCCCCCTGTAGGACTGTTGGGGTTCGGTAACTGCGGCTGCCTCGCGGCCTAGCTGTTCTCTCCTCTCCTGTGGGCCTTGGGGTCCACCACCTGGTTCCAGCACCGTCAGCTGGTTCCGGGCCGAGCCTTTGGCTTAGGTGCCTCCTCCTGGGTATCCGAGTTCCGCCAACGCCAGGCGGTCCTTGGTAGTGCTTTTAAGCGCGGGCACCTACAGCTTAGTAACCGGGTTCCAGCACCGTCAGCTGGTCCTCGGTCGTGCCATTGGCTCTTGCACACTGGGGCAACGCATCCGGGTTCCAGCACCGCCAGCTGGTTCTCGGCAGTGTTCTTGTCACAGGTACTCCCTCGTGCCAAGCCTGGTTTCAGCACCGTCAGCTGTTTCCGGGTTGTGTCAACTTCACTGAGACGCCTATGCTTGCCCCGTCGTGGGGCGGTCGAGTTAGCCAACTCCAGGGTGCCTCCAGTTTAGGAGCTTCCTATGTGGGCTGCGTGAACTGGTAGTCAAGGCTGGTTCTGTAGTGCCAGTAGGCCCAGCTCCCCCTGTAGGACTGTTGGGGTTCGGTAACTGCGGCTGCCTCGCGGCCTAGCTGTTCTCTCCTCTCCTGTGGGCCTTCGGGTCCACCACCTGGTTCCAGCACCGTCAGCTGGTTCCGGGCCGAGCCTTTGGCTTAGGTGCCTCCTCCTGGGTATCCGAGTTCCGCCAACGCCAGGCGGTCCTTGGTAGTGCTTTTAAGCGCGGGCACCTACAGCTTAGTAACCGGGTTCCAGCACCGTCAGCTGGTCCTCGGTCGTGCCATTGGCTCTTGCACACTGGGGCAACGCATCCGGGTTCCAGCACCGCCAGCTGGTTCTCGGCAGTGTTCTTGTCACAGGTACTCCCTCGTGCCAAGCCTGGTTTCAGCACCGTCAGCTGTTTCCGGGTTGTGTCAACTTCACTGAGACGCCTATGCTTGCCCCGTCGTGGGGCGGTCGAGTTAGCCAACTCCAGGGTGCCTCCAGTTTAGGAGCTTCCTATGTGGGCTGCGTGAACTGGTAGTCAAGGCTGGTTCTGTAGTGCCAGTAGGCCCAGCTCCCCCTGTAGGACTGTTGGGGTTCGGTAACTGCGGCTGCCTCGCGGCCTAGCTGTTCTCTCCTCTCCTGTGGGCCTTCGGGTCCACCACCTGGTTCCAGCACCGTCAGCTGGTTCCGGGCCGAGCCTTTGGCTTAGGTGCCTCCTCCTGGGTATCCGAGTTCCGCCAACGCCAGGCGGTCCTTGGTAGTGCTTTTAAGCGCGGGCACCTACAGCTTAGTAACCGGGTTCCAGCACCGTCAGCTGGTCCTCGGTCGTGCCATTGGCTCTTGCACACTGGGGCAACGCATCCGGGTTCCAGCACCGCCAGCTGGTTCTCGGCAGTGTTCTTGTCACAGGTACTCCCTCGTGCCAAGCCTGGTTTCAGCACCGTCAGCTGTTTCCGGGTTGTGTCAACTTCACTGAGACGCCTATGCTTGCCCCGTCGTGGGGCGGTCGAGTTAGCCAACTCCAGGGTGCCTCCAGTTTAGGAGCTTCCTATGTGGGCTGCGTGAACTGGTAGTCAAGGCTGGTTCTGTAGTGCCAGTAGGCCCAGCTCCCCCTGTAGGACTGTTGGGGTTCGGTAACTGCGGCTGCCTCGCGGCCTAGCTGTTCTCTCCTCTCCTGTGGGCCTTCGGGTCCACCACCTGGTTCCAGCACCGTCAGCTGGTTCTCGGCAGTGTCTTTTGCTCTTGTACCTTCTGCTCCCCATCCTGGTTCCAGTACCGTCAGCTGGTTCCGGGCAGAGCCTTTGGCTTAGGTGCCTCCTTCTGGGTATCCAAGTTCCACCAATGTCAGGTGGTCCTTGGTAGTGCTTTCAGGCACGGGTACCTCCTGCTTAGTAACCGGGTTCCAGTAACGTCAGCTGGTCCTTGGTAGTTCCATTGGCTCTTGGACATTCGGCTACCCATCCGGGTTCCAGTACCGTCAGCTGGTTCTCGGCAGTGTCTTTTGCTCTTGTACCTTCTGCTCCCCATCCTGGTTCCAGTAACGTCATCTGGTTCCGGGCAGAGCCTTTGGCTTAGGTGCCTCCTTCTGGGTATCCGAGTTCCGCCAACGTCAGGCGGTCCTTGGTAGTGCTTTTTAGCACGGGTACCTCCTGCTTAGTAACCGGGTTCCAGTAACGTCAGCTGGTCCTCGGTAGTTCCATAGGCTCTTGAACCTTCGGGTAGCCATCCGAGTTCCAGTTCCATCAGCTGGTTCTTGGCATTTTCTCAGCCTTCTTGTACCTTCTGCTACATTTCCAAGTTGAAGACCCTAACGTCGACAACCCGGAAGACCACCCCGATGACGACGACCCGGAAGACCACCCCGATGACGACGACGACGACGGCGGAGACGACGACGGCGGAGACGACGACGGCTGAGACGACGACGGCGGAGATGACGACACTGGAGACGACGACCCTGGAGACGACAACATGGAAGACCGAGAAGCAGAAGAACAAGAGGCTGCAGAACAAAGAGCAGAAGAACATTAAGCATAAGACTTAATATCAGAGCAAAAGATATTATCTAAATTATATGCAGAAGAAGACTAAGCAGTGTATGGGGGTGAGTCCGTTCCTCCTCGTGGTGCCCCTGGATAAAGCCTGATGCTGCAGGCCAAACTGAACGCGGACAAATGTAACTTTTGTGACTGGCAGAACGGAAGGTGTAATCTTCCAACTTTTATAGATAACAACTACGGGAATGCCTGTCACAAATGAGAATATGATGAAGAAGTAGAATAGGAAGAATAATAACAGTGGAATAAAAAGAATATGTAGAATAGGAAGAATAATAATAGTTGAAGAAAATGAATATGAAGAATGTAATAAAAAAAAAAAAATAGGTAGAAGATGAAGAAGAAGATGAATAAGGTGAAGAAGTTGATGTCAAAGATGCTGATGATGATGAAGATGAAAGTGTGGGAAAAGAAAAAAAAAAAAAGAAAAAAAAGAAGGGGAAGGGCGTGGAATAGTGAAACATCAATATCTGACAAAATAAAAAAAATTTACATAGTCAATATCTTTTTCAATCCGAACGTCTTTAAAAAAAAAAAAAAACATGCTATTCTATTTGATTGGACTAATCCTCATTGCCTTTAATGTCTCCGCCACCTCCCCCATACATCCTACATTATTCTTAGTTGTTTTCCTTCATGTAGAATGAACCTACAAGGAAAGAAAGGGTTTATTTTAATTCCGATATTTTGGTCCCATTGACTTGCATTGGGATCGGGTATCGGTATCGGCGATATCCGATATTTTTTGAATATCGGCCGATCCAAACCGATACCGATACTTTCCGATATCGGAAGGTATCGCTCAACACTAATCGCTACACAAATGCTAAACATGTGGATGCTAAATGTTGCTTAGGTACACTGTGGTGCTCAGAAGGGAGGGGGGTATTAGGATTAGGAATAGCAGCATTTGCTGAATTATTTTTGGGGGCAAGGAGCTATAGCCCTTTTTCCAGAGCCTTTGGACTACCAGTAATGTGGAAGCCCTTTATTTCAGTGAAAAGATGGAGCTGAGCAGGGACTTGTTTTCTTTGTGGATTGATTTGAAGCTTTTGTGTAGAACATTTTACATAACATTTGGGAACACATTTATCCGGTGCTCTACCCTGAGCACTTAAATCAGGGTTTACATTTAAATATCTGAGTGATGTGGTTCAGATGAGATTCCCGAGGGATTCATTTAGCATAATGTGGCAGTAGAATTACTCTGGACTCCGTCTGGCCTCTGTTCAGAGATGTTCTTCTTTTCAGAGGTCGACTGCGCTTTTATGCACGCCTAAAAAAACTGACACTACCGGATGATAGGCAGCCACACGGCGTCGACAGTGACTCCAACTGCCTCATTGTAGGGAATCTTTCACCTGGAATTCTGTCTGAACCATGTTTTTCAGAGATTTACATGGAAACCCCGGTGAAAGTACTCAGCATAGAGTGCAAGATAAATGTGAGCCAAGCCTTACTGTGATCTTTGGAAAGCCGAAAGAATAAATCAACAGTAAGAGAAGAATTGGTTTTATTTATTTTTTACGCTATTTTTGGTGAAGCATAAGTGATTAGGCTACTTGGGATTGGTGTGATTACAGCAATATCAAATTTATATAGTGTTTTATGTTTGACTGCTGTCACAAACTAAAAGACGATTTTTATTTTGCATCGCCATATTTTCATAGCTGGAATGTTTCCATATTTTCACTGTTGTAGTCATGTGAGGGCTAGTTTTTTGCGGGACAAGTTGACGTTTTATTGGTACCATTTTTAGACACATGACATTGATTGCTTTCTATTCCAATTTTTGTGAGGCAAACTGCACAAAAACAGCAATTCAGGAATTATTTTTTATGCCATTTTGCGTGTAGTAAAATTGATAAGGCAGCTTTACTCTTTGGGTCAGTACGATTACAGTGATATACCAATTATATAGTTTTTTTATGTTTTTGGCACTCTTAAAGAATAAAAACTATTTTATAGCAAAAAATAATTATTTTGCATGGCTGTATTCGGAGAGCTGTATTTTTTCATTCCGCTAAATTAGCTGTATTGTGACTTGTTTTTTGTGGAAAAAGATGTTGCTTTCATTGGTAGCATTTTTATTTATATTTATTTTTTTATCGCGCTTTATTCTACTTTTTGTTCTGCTGTATGATGATGAAGCATTGTTTTTGCATAATTTTTTATTATTTTATGGTGTTCATTAAAGGGGTTAACTAGTGAGACAGTTTTATAGGTTGAGTTCTTCTGAGTATGGCGATACCAAATATGTGTACTTTTTTCATAAAAAAAATTATTTCTGAGTACAATATATTTTTTTTATTTTTTTATTTTGTGATATTTTTCTTTAAATATTTTTACAATTTTTTTCACTTTTTTTTTTACTTTTTTAGTGTGTCCCACTATAGAGCCTTCACTTTTTGCAGGCTGATCATGTGTAAAGCATACACATGCAGGAGCATTCCTCTGTAGAGATGAGCGGTGTTCAAGTTGAACTGTTCAAATTTGAGCTGTTTTGGGCGGTGTTCGAGTCGTTCGTCGAACCTGAACAATTTGCTTAAAATTCGGCTGTTTGACTTTCTGTTCGACAACTGTTCATTCACCAAAAGCCTCGCTTGATTTGCACATTAAAACTGTTTATCATTGTTAATAGACTATTTCAGTGTATAGTGGGCGGGGGATAGATCTGTGCTGAAATAACGCCGATCTCCATTTTTTTTCTTTCCCACATTTACAGTTGTGCGGTGCAGTCTCTCAGCCTATCAGCAGTGCGCACACACACAGAAATGTGCATGCGATGCACACAAGCAAGGGCATGTGTCATTGGCTGTGTATCTCACATGTCCTCCTTGCCCTATAAGAACCAGCCATTTGCCCCGTCACCACCATTTCATCACTGCTGCAGCTTAATTTTAGACGGCACCGCTACTACTGTGGGCGCTATACAGACCAAGAGTTTTTTTTTGGAGCGAATTGTCAGAGAGATAGGTTTAGGGAGTCAGGAGGAGTCAGGACTAGTTGTAATATCAGCCCTTTTCAGGGTAGGTTACAGCAGTTCATAGCACTGTTTGCCAGGCAGGTCTGTGCCAGTGCTGTGCAAGTGTTTGTCACAGCATTTGGTGTAATCTAGCTCAGCCAATCCTTTTGGGCTAGTAGCATTGTCTGATAGTCATCTGAGCAACCCGCCTGTGAAGCTAGCTACACCGCTTGTGTATCTCAGTTTTTACTGCATCTAACCCAGTAAATAGTTTCGGGCCTAGGAGCAGTGTCTGCACGTCAGCAGAGTAGCCCGCCTGTGAAACTAACTACACCGCCTGTGTATATCTACAGGTCCTTCTCAAAAAATTAGCATATAGTGTTAAATTTCATTATTTACCATAATGTAATGATTACAATTAAACTTTCATATATTATAGATTCATTATCCACCAACTGAAATTTGTCAGGTCTTTTATTGTTTTAATACTGATGATTTTGGCATACAACTCCTGATAACCCAAAAAACCTGTCTCAATAAATTAGCATATCAAGAAAAGGTTCTCTAAACGACCTATTACCCTAATCTACTGAATCAACTAATTAACTCTAAACACATGCAAAAGATACCTGAGGCTTTTATAAACTCCCTGCCTGGTTCATTACTCAAAACCCCCATCATGGGTAAGACTAGCGACCTGACAGATGTCAAGAAGGCCATCATTGACACCCTCAAGCAAGAGGGTAAGACCCAGAAAGAAATTTCTCAACAAATAGGCTGTTCCCAGAGTGCTGTATCAAGGCACCTCAATGGTAAGTCTGTTGGAAGGAAACAATGTGGCAGAAAACGCTGTACAACGAGAAGAGGAGACCGGACCCTGAGGAAGATTGTGGAGAAGGACCGATTCCAGACCTTGGGGAACCTGAGGAAGCAGTGGACTGAGTCTGGTGTGGAAACATCCAGAGCCACCGTGCACAGACGTGTGCAGGAAATGGGCTACAGGTGCCGCATTCCCCAGGTAAAGCCACTTTTGAACCATAAACAGCGGCAGAGGCGCCTGACCTGGGCTACAGAGAAGCAGCACTGGACTGTTGCTAAGTGGTCCCAAGTACTTTTTTCTGATGAAAGCAAATTTTGCATGTCATTCGGAAATCAAGGTGCCAGAGTCTGGAGGAAGACTGGGGAGAAGGAAATGCCAAAATGCCTGAAGTCCAGTGTCAAGTACCCACCGTCAGTGATAGTGTGGGGTGCCATGTCAGCTGCTGGTGTTGGTCCACTGTGTTTCATCAAGGGCAGGGTCAATGCAGCTAGCTATCAGGAGATTTTGGAGCACTTCATGCTTCCATCGGCTGAAATGCTTTATGGAGATGAAGATTTCATTTTTCAGCATGACCTGGCACCTGCTCACAGTGCCAAAACCACTGGTAAATGGTTTACTGACCATGGTATTACTGTGCTCAATTGGCCTGCCAACTCTCCTGACCTGAACCCCATAGAGAATCTGTGGGATATTGTGAAGAGAAAGTTGAGAGACGCAAGACCCAACACTCTGGATGAGCTTAAGGCCGCTATTGAAGCATCCTGGGCCTCCATAACATCTCAGCAGTGTCACAGGCTGATTGCCTCCATGCCACGCCGCATTGAAGCAGTCATTTCTGCCAAAGGATTCCCGACCAAGTATTGAGTGCATAACTGAACATTATTATTTGATGGTTTTTTTGTTTGTTATTAAAAAACACTTTTATTTGATTGGATGGGTGAAATATGCTAATTTATTGAGACAGGTTTTTTGGGTTATCAGGAGTTGTATGCCAAAATCATCAGTATTAAAACAATAAAAGACCTGACAAATTTCAGTTGGTGGATAATGAATCTATAATATATGAAAGTTTAATTGTAATCATTACATTATGGTAAATAATGAAATTTAACACTATATGCTAATTTTTTGAGAAGGACCTGTATTTTCACTGCATCTAATCCAGTTAATAGTTCAGGGCCTAGGAGCAGTGTCTGCACGTCAGCAGAGTAGCCCGCCTGTGAAACTAACTATACCACCTGTGTATCTCAATTTTCACTGCATCTAATCCAGTTAATAGTTTAGGCCCTAGGAGCAGTGTCTGCACGTCAGCAGAGTAGCCCGCCTGTGAAACAAACTATACCGCCTGTGTATCTCAATTTTCACTGCATCTAATCCAGTTAATAGTTTAGGCCCTAGGAGCAGTGTCTGCACGTCAGCAGAGTAGCCCGCCTGTGAAACTAACTACAGCGCCTGTGTATCTCAATTTTCACTGAATCTAATCCAGTTAATAGTTTTGGGCCTAGGAGCAGTGTCTGCACGTCAGCAGAGTAGCCCGCCTGTGAAACAAACTATACCGCCTGTGTATCTCAATTTTCACTGCATCTAATCCAGTTATTAGTCTTGGGTCTAGTACCACAGTTTGGCCACTCAGTTCTGCTCGGTTTTCATCCATCGGTTGTTGTGCCAACAACTACAGATACAGAGTTGCCAATTTGTTAAGCACTAGAATGAGTGGCAAAAGGCCTGCTGCTGGTGGAAAGGGGAATATACGTGTTGGAAAGTGAAAAAAAGTTGTGTCCGTGGGGTAGGTGGTAAAACAACAGTAACATCTGCAGAAGAAAGACCATCTTCCAGCCAAAGTAAGATGTCTACTTCTTTTCGTGGACAATCTGATATGATCCCTTTCTTACGACCATCGCTACAAATTCCAGATGAGGCACAAAAACAGCAGGTGCTTGAACGGATATCAAGTGCTCGTTCAAGTGGGCTCTCCTCCATGTCGACTTCAACATCACAACTACTCCAGCCCTCAGAGTTGTCACCCCAATCGCACTTGCTTCCTCACAGCTCCCAAGTCTCCAGCTGCCCGTCTGAGCATGTGGTAACACACATGGTTGAGTCTGTAGAGCTGTTTATGCATACTATAGCCTGGGAATCAGAGGTCTGCTCCAGAGCTTCTGTGAATCCAGAAAAGGAAATGATCTGCACTGATGCCCAGAATCTTTGAGTCGGATCCAGGCCCAGATGAAAAAGGTTCTGAGCATAATGTAGACCCTCGCTTCCAAACTGTAACTCCTGTTGGTGGAGACAATGAGATAGATGATGATGAGACTGAGATACCTGATTGGAACGAAAACTTGACTTTTTGGTCGGGGCAGGAAGAGGTTGGGTCTGAGGACGACGGGTGTGAGAACACACAGCATGATGATGACGAGGTTGTAGACCCCACTTACTTTCCACCCCCAGTCCGCCAGTCCATGAGGTCAGTAGAGGAGGCGGAGGAGGATGCTAGAGACGAGTCTGATGATGAGGTAACGGTGCGCCTTCCTGGACTGAGACGTAGTACTGGAAGCACATCAACAACTGCATCCTCAACCTCAACTGTGCCTCAGACCAGAAGTTGATGTGGCTCTTCAGGTCACACGGGCTCTAAGCCTTGCATAGCCTGGGCATTTTTTGACGTCACAAAGGATGACCCAACTCATGTTGTCTGTAAGATTTGTCAACAAAATCTCAGAAGAGGCCAAAAAATCAGTAACGAGTACCTCATGCATGCCACCACCAAGACAACAAGGACTTGGTCCTCCACTTCGCCACTTCTTACCAGGAGGCCGAGCACCCACAGTACATGAATAGAAATGGGTGAGATCGTACCATGCTAAAATATCAGGCCCAAGAGCTTGAATTGACTATGAATAAGCAAACATGTCATATATGATTGAAACATAACATTGTCTTATACACCTGGGAACCCACCTCCAGGATAGGAAGGGCACGTGAATATCCCATAAAGTGTGTATATTATTGAGTAGGTTTCATTATGACCATGTTGTGCCGGCCTCCAAGATGCTATGTGTATACGCCGATTTGAATGTATATATTTTTGGTTTGGATATGCTTTTTTTGGAAAGTGACATTACGCATGTATGTGTGGTACCCCAGTGTTTTTGGGCATCTAACCTAGATTTGATGTGTTACAGATCATGTGTAGGTACTATAGGAAATAGTTGTGTATAACAACACCCCTTTTCCGCACAATTGGTAAAAACAGGCGTATTATTTGATAAACAAGACAGTACAGATATACCGCTTCTGTCTTGACAAAGACATAAACAATATAGGCGTATCAGCAATTATCTGACATACCCGATTGTGTCTATGAGAGTGGGTGAAAACCCCTCTGTGCTTTTAATATTGTCTTATATGAATCACGTGGTGATGGTATCACGATAGTTTGTCTTTTTACATTTATGATTAAAAGTTAAGTTTTAGTCCAATTGCTTTACATACATAAATAGTTTTTCTTGGATTATATCCTGCTACCTATATACAATTTATACGGTTATGGCCGGTTTTCTTACAGTCGGATTGGATACCAACCAATGGGCTTCCGAGGCCAGAGAGTTTTTTTTGATAGAACCTTTACTCAAAAAAAGTACGTCCCTTCATTTAGTGCTGCATTCAAGGAGTTGAATAAGGTGTACAAGGAGCAGATATCCTCATGGTGGGAAGTACAAAGCCCTGACAACTATATAAAATCAGGCATTGTCCCTAGACACCTTAGAATAACATTGTCACCAAGTTATTGTTATAAGAATCCCAGTCTTCTAGCTCGGTGGGAGAAGGAAGCCACCGATAGCTCAATAAGATTGATGAGGCTTTTGTTGGAAGAGGAAAAACAAAATCTCTCTACCCTAAACGAGTCTCTAAAGGAACAGATAGAGATAACAAAGAAATTTGTTGCGGAACCTGATTTTACTAAAAAGGAGACGCAATTGCAAAATTCTTTGGAACGGTTCCAATACCATTTGAAGAAGAAACATAAATTCTTCATTAGGGACCTCCAGGAATTCAAAGAAAATAAAGCGTACACATTTACAACAACCAGATTTCAACGTAAAGTCGAGACAGATATTTCATCTTCAGAGGCTGAAATCTCGGATAGCGCTACTAGGCCTTACAGCCAGAGGGGCAGAGGTAGAGGTAATGGTCGGGGTCATGGAGGTAGTAGGAGATCTCCCCCAAAGAATAGTTTTTTAGAGCTCAGTTACCCCCTCAGGAGTTGCACCAACGCACACAATTAAGTGTAGACACACAGGTTATCAATTTGTCCTCGAGACCCTTGAACAGAGAAGAGATGCAGCTACTCAGCAGGGGTCTGTCATTTGTGCCCACATCAGACATGGACTCCTTTGAAGTCATCAAGAACCTAAACCTTTTCATTAGACAACTAAAATGGAAGAACATTTTTGTGGGAGAAGATAGAAAACAGTGTGAGGATTTGGGAATACCGGATGAGTTGTTGGAGGACGTGCAATTCTTATTCCATCTAGGGGATGTTGACCCAAATCAGGAGGGTAGGGGTCCTTTTACAAAATTAAAGAACAAAAGCTCAAAAATGCCCCCACCATTGGGACATGTCAGCTCCTTGGACATTTTTTTTTAATCTAGTCACTGAGGACATAATGAAATTATCAGGTTCGAGACACAGGAGTCACTATAATCTCACAAAAAATGAGGTTATCTGTCTTCAGAATTTGGAAAATGACCATAGTATAACAATAAAACCCTCTGATAAAGGAGGCAATGTGGTCATTATGGACTCAGTGGATTATAGACTCCTGTGTCTCGGTCGTTTGGAAAAAAGAGAGGAATACCAGATATTGGACGCAAATCCTCTGACTACATTCTCAAGGGAATTAGGGAATTAAAAACAATTGTTGAACAAGGGTTTATGGATGGAATCTTGGGAAGGGATGAGAGAGATTTTTTGCTTCCCAAATATCCTGTCCTGCCAACTTTCTATTGTCTCCCCAAGATTCACAAGGGCACAAACCCCTTAAAGGGGAGACCAAGTGTGTCGGGAAACAATAGTCTTACAGAAAAACTGGGGATATATATTGATGGAGTCCTCAAACCCTTTGTTAATTCCTTGAATTCATTTGTACGGGACACCACAGACCTTTTAAGCAAACTAGAAGGGCTATTTCTGGATCCTGACATGGTAATAGGGAGCATAGACGTTGAAGCTTTATACTCCTCCATCCCACACGAGAAGGGCCTAATGGCTGCAAAATATTTTTTGGACACCAGGGGCATACAGTTTGACAAACACAATAAATTCATACTGGAAAGCCTACAATTTTGTCTCACAAGGAATGTTTATCTTTTTGACCGTAAGTTCTACCACCAGCTCAGGGGCACCACGATGGGCAGCCCCTGTGCGCCCTCGTACGCAAATTTGCTCCTGGGCTGGTGGGAGGAAACAAGGGTCTTTGGTGACTCCACTTTATGTCTCGATGATAAAGTAGTCTTATGGCTACGATACATCGATGACATTCTGGTCATTTGGAGAGGGGATACCACTGATTTTTGCTCCGTTGTGGACAGCCTAAATTCCAACGATATAGGACTTACCTTCACACACGAAGTTAGCCCCACAAAATTGTCCTTTTTGGATATATGTATTGAGAAAACTCATAATGGGGCAATATCCACAATTCCATTCAATATCCATTGTGGAAGACTTGCTAAAAAGATTACCCTCAGAAAATGCTGCTGGCAGAGGTACTGTCTCTTTTCACCCACAAGGATTACAGGGAAGGGCCAGGCACACCTGGGGCAACTCATGGGCGAAGTGGTCACCAACAGGGCCATTTTCATGAAACTACACTACATGACAATTTGAACATATTTTGTATGAGGCCCTTCTCTATGTCCAATACAGGGTGTAACTGAGTCCCTTTTCCATCTAGTTTTGGCAATTCTTGCTTTCTTTCAAAAATTACACTGAAATTTTTAAAGAAAAAATTATAAAAGGGGATAATAAAAATGTAATAAATACATTTATGGCTAACTTAAATATTTTTTATTTTTAAATCCTTTTAAAATTTTGCCTTTTATACAAGTCATTATACAGGAAAGAATGTTTCTTAACATTTTCTTCTCCAATTTCTCGTTGATTTTGAATGTTTTATTGTCAGTCCTTAAAATGGAGTACAAGTGTGACATCATTGTTCTCAGCTACAATCGGGGAGACAGAGATGCTTCCAGGGGTCTTCCCCATGCTGTTGAACTTCCATTCAGCACTTTTTTCATCCATTTCAACATTTTCACAGCTCCCCAGACCTCCTTGCAGGGTCTGATGGAAAAATGCTTGGGATTTCCCATTGACTCCCATTATACTCGTTACTTGAAACAAGTATTAGGAATTGCTTGGTTCGAGCAACAAGCATCTCAGTATTTTAGTGCTGGCTCATCCCTAGTAACTATGTAACTACAGTATATCTGAGCATGATTTGGACAAGCTGATCTTTTTTATACATTTTAAATTTGTGATATACTGTGGGGAAATATTTATGCTCTATGTAGATGGGTGAGACCACTCAGTGGTTCTAAAGTAAATAAATGAATTATAACTTGGCAAGAGTTTTTCTGGAGAGACATGCATTGAATTTTAATAGTGAGAAATTAGAGTCCTAAACATATTTTCAGAAATTTTGTATATCAACATTTATAATATTTTCTTTCTGCAATGATCTAATATTGTTTTTTTTTCTCTTGCTGTTAAATTCTTTTTGCACACATTTGACATTCACATTTTTGTGGGTATAGAAAGCTAGCTTTTTAAAAACCAAAACATTAAACTCTAGTAAAATGCAAGCACACTTAAATCTTGGCATGTCTTCATTGATGATAATTAGTGCTGTTGGTGCGCAGATTATTACTTAATTGGCTATGTGTAAGCCAACAATTAAGCATCTCCATAATTTAGCAAAACAGGTTTGCTTTAGAAATCAACATTCTCTTCTTTGCTTTAAGAGTGATTTTTTTTTGTTACTGTAGGTAAACATATTTTCCAGATCCCCGTAAACAGGATGAGAATGAGTAGATTTCATAGCATTTGTGACCAATAATATTTAATATATTAGCATTTTGACCAAAAATGTACCACTCAGAGCCCATCTTTGAACACTGACATGTGTTTTGTTTATCTATCATAAGAGTTCAATAAATACAACAAATTATACATTTTTGTGAAGATCAACTGTTAAAGAGCCTTGTTTTAAATAAATTCAAAATTCTGCACAACATAACTAAATTTTCCATATTAACTGTTATGACCTGGTGGTTAGGAGCACCCGGAATGACCTGATAATTAATCCTCATACAGGACGAGCTCTGGGATGTGGGAGCTCTGCTGACCGCAAGCCCTAATCCTATCACACACACTAGAAATAGCCGTGGAGCGCTCCTGACCAGACCTAGGCGCCTCGTCACAGCCTAAGAACTATCTAGCCCTAGAGATAGAAAATAAAGCCTACCTTGCCTCAGAGAAATTCCCAAAAGGTAAAGGAAGCCCCCCACATATATTGACTGTGAGTAAAGATGAAAGTCACAAATGCAGAAATGAAACAGGTTTCAGCAAAGGGAAGCCAGACTTACTAAATAGACAGAGGATAGGAAAGGTAACTTTGCGATCAGCACAAAAACCTACAAAAGACCACACAGAGTGTGCAAAAAAGACCTCCGCACCGACTCACGGTGCGGAGGGGCCACTCTGCATCCCAGAGCTTCCAGCTAGCAAGACAAAATCATGAAAACCAGCTGGACAAGAAAACAGAGAACAAAATAAGACTATAAGGAACTTAGCTTCTGCAGGAGAAGGCAGGTCACCAGAGAGATCCAGGAGCGAACTGAACGAATGCAAAAACATTGACAGCTGGCATGGAGTAACGATCTGAGAGGAATTAAATAGAGCAGCCAACCAAAGGATAAACCACGTCACCTGTGTAAGGAACCTCAGAAGCAGCAGCTTCACTCATAGCCACCAGAGGGAGCCCATAGACAGAACTCGCCGAAGTACCATTCACGACCACAGGAGGAAGTTCGACAACAGAATTCACAACAGTACCCCCCCTTGAGGAGGGGTCACCGAACCCTCACCAGAGCCCCCAGGCCGATCAGGATGAGCCAAATGAAAGGCACGAACCAGATCGGCAGCATGAACATCAGAGGCAAAACCCCAGGAATTATCTTCCTGACCATAACCCTTCCACTTGACCAGGTACTGGAGTTTCCGTCTCGAAACACGAGAATCCAAAATCTTCTCCACCACATACTCCAACTCCCCCTCGACCAACACCGGGGCAGGAGGATCAACGGAGGGAACCATAGGTGCCACGTATCTCCACAACAACGACCTATGGAACACATTATGGATGGCAAAAGAAGCTGGAAGGTCCAAACGAAATGACACAGGATTAAGAACTTCAGAAATCTTGTATGGCCCAATGAAATGAGGCTTAAACTTAGGAGAGGAAACCTTCATAGGAATGTGACGAGATGACAACCAAACCAAATCCCAAAACACGAAGTCGAGGACCAACACAACGCCGGCGGTTAGCGAAACGTTGAGCCTTCTCCTGGGACAATGTCAAATTGTCCACCACATGAGTCCAAATCTGCTGTAACCTGTCCACCACCGCATCCACACCAGGACAGTCCGAAGGCTCAACCTGCCCTGAAGAGAAACGAGGATGGAAACCAGAATTACAGAAAAAAGGAGAAACTAAAGTAGCCGAGCTGGCCCGATTATTAAGGGCGAACTCAGCCAAAGGCAAGAAGGACACCCAATCATCCTGATCAGCAGAAACAAAGCATCTCAGATATGTCTCCAAAGTCTGATTAGTTCGTTCGGTTTGGCCATTAGTCTGAGGATGGAAAGCCAAAGAAAAAGACAAATCAATGCCCATCTTAGCGCAAAAGGACCGCCAAAACCTCGAAACAAACTGGGAACCTCTGTCCGAGACGATGTTCTCTGGAATGCCATGCAAACGAACCACATGCTGGAAAAGCAATGGCACCAAATCAGAGGAGGAAGGCAATTTAGACAAGGGTACCAAATGGACCATCTTAGAGAAGCGATCACAAACTACCCAAATTACCGACATCTTTTGAGAAACAGGGATATCAGAAATAAAATCCATGGAAATATGCGTCCAGGGCCTCTTCGGGATCGGCAAGGTCAAAAGCAACCCACTGGCACGAGAACAGCAGGGCTTAGCCCGAGCACAAGTCCCACAGGACTGCAAAAAAGAACGCACATCCCGTGACAAAGAAGGCCACCAAAAGGATCTAGCCACCAAATCTCTGGTACCAAAGATTCCAGGATAACCAGCCAACACTGAACAATGAATCTCAGAGATAACTCTACTAGTCCATCTATCAGGGACAAAGAGTTTTTCCGTAGGACAACGATCAGGTCTATCAGCCTGAAACTTTTGCAGCACACGCCGCAAATCAGGGGAAATGGCAGACAAAATTACCCCTTCTTTAAGAATACCCGCCAGCTCTGGAACACCCGGAGAGTCAGGCACAAAACTCCTTGACAGGGCGTCAGCCTTCACATTCTTAGATCCCGGAAGGTATGAAACCACAAAATCAAAACGGGAAAAAAAGAGCGACTATCGAGCCTGTCTAGGATTCAACCATTTGGCAGACTCGAGATAAGTTAATTTCTTGTGATCCGTCAAGACCACCACACGATGTTTAGCTCCTTCAAGCCAATGTCGCCACTCCTCGAATGCCCACTTCATGGCCAACAACTCCCGATTGCCCACATCATAATTGCGCTCAGCAGGCGAGAATTTTCTAGAAAAGAAGGCACAGGGTTTCATCACCGAGCCATCAGAACTTCTTTGCGACAAAACAGCCCCTGCTCCAATTTCAGAAGCATCAACCTCAACCTGAAAAGGGAGCGAAACATCTGGCTGGCACAACACAGGGGCAGAAGCAAAACGACGCTTCAACTCCTGAAAAGCCTCTACAGCCGCAGAGGACCAATTGACCACATCAGCACCTTAATTGGTCAAATCAGTCAACGGTTTAGCAATACTGGAAAAATTAGCGATGAAGCGACGATAAAAATTAGCAAAGCCCAGGAAATTCTGTAAGCTCTTCACAGATGTCGGCTGAGTCCAATCGTAAATGGCCTGAACTTTAACAGGGTCCATCTCGATAGTAGAAGGGGAAAAAATATAACCCAAAAATGAAACTTTCTGAACTCCAAAGAGACACTTGGACCCCTTCACAAACAAGGAATTCGCATGAAGGACCTGGAACACCATTCTGACCTGCTTCACATGAGACTCCCAATCATCCGAAAAGACCAAAATGTCATCCAAATATACAATCATGAATCTATCCAGGTACTCTCGGAAGATGTCATGCATAAAGGACTGAAACACAGATGGAGCATTAGAAAGCCCGAATGGCATAACCAGGTACTCAAAATGGCTCTCGGGCGTATTAAATGCCGTTTTCCATTCATCACCCTGTTTAATTCGCACCAGATTATACGCACCACGAATATCTATCTTGGTGAACCAACTAGCCCCCTAAATCCGAGCAAATAAATCAGACAGCAGCGGCAAAGGATACTGAAATTTGACTGTGATCTTATTAAGAAGGCGGTAATCAATACAAGGTCTCAAAGAACCATCCTTCTTGGCCACAAAAAAGAACCCTGCTCCCAATGGTGACAACGACGGACGAATATGACCCTTCTCCAAGGATTCCTTTATATAACTCCGCATAGCGGCGTGTTCTAGCACAGATAAATTAAACAGACGGTCCTTAGGAAACTTACTACTAGTGTTGAGCATTCTGATACCGCAAGTATCGGGTATCGGCCGATACTTGCGGTATCGGAATTCCGATACCGAGATCCGATACTTTTGTGGTATCGGGTATTGGTATCGGATCCATAGTGAGGTGTAAAATAAAGAATTAAAATAAAAAATATTGATATATTCACCTCTCCGGCGGCCCCTGGACATCATTGCCGGTAACCGGCAGGCTTCTTTGTTTAAAATGAGCGCGTAGGACCTGAGGAATGACGTCGCGGCTTCTGATTGGTCGCGTGCCGCCCATGTGACCGCGACGCGACCAATCAGAAGCCGCGACGTCATTCTCAGGCACTAAACTCCTCATTCTAGGAATTTAGGACCTGAGGAATGACGTCGTGCTTCTGATTGGTCGCGTCGCGGTCACATGGGCGGCACGCGACCAATCAGAAGCCACGACTTCATTCCTCAGGTCCTAAACGCGCTCATTTTAAACAAAGAAGCCGGCCGGTTACCCGCGATGATGTCCAGGGGCCGCCGGAGAGGTGAATATATCAATATTTTTTATTTTAATTCTTTATTTTACACATTAATATGGATCCCAGGGCCTGAAGGAGAGTTTCCTCTCCTTCAGACCCTGGGAACCATCAGGATACCTTCCGATACTTGGTGTCCCATTGACTTGTATTGGTATCGGATATCGGTATCGGCGATATCCGATACTTTTCGGGTATCGGCCGATACTATCCGATACCGATACTTTCAAGTATCGGACGGTATCGCTCAACACTACTTACTACCAAGAATCAAATTAATAGCACAGTCGCAATCCCTATGAGGAGGTAGGGCACCAGATTTGGGCTCTTCAAATACATCCCGGTAATCTGATAAGAACTCAGGGACTTCAGAAGGAGTGGATGGCGAAATTGACAGCAATGGAACATCACCATGTACCCCCTGACAACCCCAGCTGGACACAGACATAGATTTCCAATCCAACACTGGATTATGGACCTGTAGCCATGGCAACCCCAAAACGACCATATCATGCAGATTATGCAACACCAAAAAGCGACTATCCTCCTGATGTGCAGGAGCCATGCACATGGTCAATTGAGTCCAGTACTGAGGCTTATTCTTGGCCAAAGGCTTGGCATCAATTCCTCTCAATGGAATAGGATACTGCAAGGGCTCCAAGAAAAAACCACAGCGCCTGGCAAACTCCAAGTCCATCAATTTCAGGGCAGCGCCTGAATCCACAAATTCCATTACAGAATAGGACGACAGAGAGCAAATCAGAGTAACGGACAAAAGAAATTTTGACTGTACTGTACCAATGGTGGCAGACCTAGCGAATCGCTTAGTGCGCTTAGGACAATCGGAGATAGCATGAGTGGATTCACCACAGTAAAAACACAGCCCATTCCGACGTCTGTGTTCTTGCCGTTCAGCTCTGGTCAAAGTCCTATCACACTGCATAGGCTCAGGCCTATGCTCAGAGAATACCGCCATATGGTGCACAGCTTTGCGCTCACGCATGCGCCGATCGATCTGAATGGCCAAAGACATAGACTCATTCAGACCAGCAGGCGTGGGAAATCCCACCATGACATCCTTAAGGGCTTCAGAAAGACCCTTTCTGAAAATTGCCGCCAGGGCACATTCATTCCACTGAGTGAGCACAGACCACTTTCTAAACTTCTGACAGTACACCTCCGCTTCATCCTGACTCTGACACAAAGCCAGCAAGATTTTCTCTGCCTGATCCACTGAATTTGGTTCATCATAAAGCAATCCAAGCGCCAGAAAAAACGCATCAACATCACGCAATGCAGGATCTCCTGGCGCAAGGGAAAATGCCCAGTCTTGAGGGTCACCACGTAACAAAGAAATAATGATTTTTACCTGTTGAACGGGGTCACCAGAGGAGCGGGGTTTCAAAGCTAGAAACAGTTTACAATTATTTTTGAAATTCAAGAACCTAGATCTATCCCCAGAAAATAAGTCAGGAATAGGAATTCTAGGCTCTAACATAGGATTCTGTTGTGAATTCTGTTGTCGAACTCCCTCCTGTGGTCGGGAATGGTACTTCGGCGAGTTCTGTCTCTGGGCTCCCTCTGGTGGCTGTGAGTGAAGCTGCTGCTTCTGAGGTTCCTTACACAGGTGACGTGGTTTATCCTTTGGTTGACTGCTCTATTTAATTCCTCTCAGATCGTTACTCCATGCCAGCTGTCAATGTTTTTGCATTGGTTCAGTTCGCTCTTGGATCTCTCTGGTGACCTGCCTTCTCCTGCAGAAGCTAAGTTCCTGATAGTCATTATTTGTTCATTGTTTTCTTGTCCAGCTGGTTTTCATGATTTTGTCTTGCTAGCTGGAAGCTCTGGGATGCAGAGTGGCCCCTCCGCACCGTGAGTCGGTGCGGAGGTCTTTTTTGCACACTCTGCGTGGTCTTTTGTAGGTTTTTGTGCTGATCGCAAAGTTACCTTTCCTATCCTCTGTCTATTTAGTAAGTCTGGCCTCCCTTTGCTGAAGCCTGTTTCATTTCTGCGTTTGTGACTTTCATCTTTACTCACAGTCAATATATGTGGGGGGCTTCCTTTACCTTTTGGGAATTTCTCTGAGGCAAGGTAGGCTTTATTTTCTATCTCTAGGGCTAGATAGTTCTTAGGCTGTGACGAGGCGCCTAGGTCTGGTCAGGAGCGCTCCACGGCTATTTCTAGTGTGTGTGATAGGATTAGGGCTTGCGGTCAGCAGAGCTCCCACATCCCAGAGCTCGTCCTGTATGAGGTTTAACTATCAGGTCTTTCCGGGTGCTCCTAACCACCAGGTCATAACAGGATTCTGAACCACAAAATCTTGAATGTTTTGTACCCTTGCAGTGAGATGATCCACGCAAGAGGACAGACCTTGAATGTCCATATCTACACCTGTGTCCTGAATCACCCAAAGGTCTAGGGGAAAAGAAAGACAAAACACAGTGCAAAGAAAAAAAATGGTCTCAGAAGTTCTCTTATCCCTCTATTGAGATGCATTAATACTTTGGGCCAGCTGTACTACTACTTTTCAAAGTAGTTTACATCAGCATTTTGGCAAACTTGTTTTTGGGCCATAATTTTGTAATACTTTGAGAGATGATTATTGTTGTTTAAGGGATTTCCATCCATTCTTCCTTGGAATATACTTCCAGTTCTGTAATATTCCTAGGTCTTCTTGCATGCACTGCTATTTTGTGGTCTAGCCACAGATTTTTATTGATATTCAAATCAGGGACTGTGAGGGCCATTGTAAAACCTTCAGCATGTGTCTTTTGAGGTATTCTATTGTGTTTAGAATCATTATGTATTTGTAGAAACCATCCTCTTTTCACCTCCAATTTTTTTTTACAGATTGTGTTATATTTGCATCAAGAACTTGTTGAAATTTCATTAAATCCATGCTTACCTCTACATATGAAATGTTCCACGTGCAACACAAACCAAAATCATCATTGATCCACACTCATGCTTTTGATTGGAGAGTTCTTTTTTTCCTGAAATTCTGTGCTCTTTTTCCTCCACACACCTTTGATCCTTGTAGACAAAGAGTTCTATTTTAACCTCAATGGCAGCAATGAGCGAACCTGAACTTGTGTCCGGTAGGAACACAGACTTTTCACAGGATGTTCGGTTTTCTGTTCAGGTTCGGATGCCTAATTAAGTTTGTTGAGTGGCTGCAGTGCAACCAGTCAACAAGCTTTTAGGCTGTGGGCACTTCCGGAGCCATAACTGCCATGCTGAGTGTTGGTATGGCTGTGTTTGGCCAGCACACCCTTACCCGGCCTGTATACATGCTGGATCACAAGTGCAACCAACATTCTGCTTTAATTAGTGCAGGGACAAGATGCAGCTGGAGTGAGGGACAGTGTTAGGTTGCACACTCTGCAAAAAAACTGCTGTGTGTACTCTGCACCCATATCTGGGAAGTATTGAGCCAAAAAGTTGCTGTGTGTACTCTGCACCCATAACTGTAATAGCACTGTGCCAAAAAGCCCCTGTGTGGACTCTGCACCTCCACCTGTGGGAATACTGTGCCTTTAAACCTCTGTGTATACTCTGCAACCAGCTTTTGGGAGTATTGTGCCAAAAAGCTGTAGTATGTACTCTGCACCCCCACTTGTGGGAGTACTATGCCTTTAAGCCGACCACTTACCACTTTACAACCACTGCCTGCCTATGGGAGTACTGTGCCAAAAAGCCGTTGTGTAAACTCTGCAACCTCGCCTGAGTGAGTACTGTTCCAAAAACCCTCCATGCACTCTGCAGCCATCTCTTTACCATTTGCATGCCAAAAAAGTAGTTCTACTCTGCAACCTTCTCTTTGCCATTTGTAGGCCCAAAAAGTTATGTCACTATACCTCTCTGTATGCCAAAAAAAAAATAATTTTACTGTATTACTGTATCTATACGACTGGTGTGGTAAAAAAAATCATTGTATTCTACTGCCATCTCAGTGCCAATAGCTGGGAGGCATCTTGTATAAAAGACTCCCTCTCCCCTAGAGAGTTGCCAAGCAACATATTAAATCATTAGTTTACTGCTAGTGATTTGTGAGGTCCCATGAGGTCCCCTGGTCCCTGACCGTTATCCCCTGGTTCCAATGTGGCCAGTCCTACGTCTGTAGTCGCCTGGTCTTGGTGTGGCAAGTCCTGCATCTGTAGTCCCCTGGTCCTGGAGTGGCTAGTCCTGTATCCATAGTCTCCAGGTTCCAGTGTGACTAGTCCTGTATGTTTGTCCCTTGGTCCCAAAGTGGCAAATGTCTGAACCTTGTCCCCTTGCCTGGTAGTGGACATTCCTTAACTTCAACCCCTGGTACCGAAGTGGCCATTCCTGTACTTTGTCCCCTGGTCCCAGGGTGGCTAGTCCCTGAACTTCATTCCCTGGTTCTGGGGTGGCCAGTACATGAACCCTTTCTGCTGGTCCTGGAGCAGCCAGTGTCTGAGCATTGTCCCCTGGTCGCTTAGCGACCAGTCCTGTTCCCAAAGTTTCCTGGTCCCAGTCTAGCCTGTGCATGAACACAATTCCCTTATCCATGAGTGGCCTAACCCTAATCCTAGCGTGACTGAACTAAGCCCTAAGGTAGTGTTAGCATACCTGACCCCTGCGATCAGCAGCTGCATTACCAGGTTCTGTCCAGGAGTGGTACCTGGTGGCTACCTGCCGCAAAAGCTTGACCTCACCACTAGAGGCTCCAGTGAACACCAAGGTAGCCACTTAGTTATGCCCATTTCTGGTTAGACCCAGTTTTGTGGCACAGTGGGTCCACAAATCCACGTGCATCAGGGCTTGGCATAACAGTCTGCTCGGCCCAGCCATGATCACCTCAATTTACTTGGTCATGGCCCCTGCTGGTCCCCAGTTCCCTCTGCACTTCAAGCTGTGTCAGCAAATGCACAACCAGCGAAAGAGCCAGGAAAAAAAATCTTGTTTTATCTGATGACACTAGATGCCAGACTGGAATCCTTGATGTCTGGACAGTCTGAAACTTGTGCTCCCGTAATGGAGCCTTTCCTTTCTGATCTGCTACTTTGGGGATCCAATGCAGTGCTGTGGGTTCCTGGAGCAGTGCATGAGGCACTTTGAAGTTTTCAGCCAGCAATTTTCCTCAGATACGACCAATGTGGGATTTCTAGTCTCCCACCAATAAGATGATGCCCTGGCATGGCTCATTCCTCTGTGGGAGAAAAGGGCTTCTATCACCTCGGACCTGCAGGACTTCCTGGTGGCCTTCTGAATGGTCTTTGATGCGATGAACCCAGAATCTGATGAAAAAACTTTTACCCAGGTTCCAGGAGCCACCAAGATAGGTGACGCGTGTGAGGAGATCCTTTATGGTCCCTGTCATTTTAAAAACCACCAATTACTCAGCACTTTGAGGCAGCAACCCATGCAGAATCCATGAAGGTCGATCGTCTTTGGCAGGCTAAGCAGAAGCCGAGACCTAGTCGTGAGATTGGATTGAGGTATCGCTGCGGTTGTGTGAAACATCTTGATGGTTTTTGTCCAGTGAAGCTTAAACTTTAAAACCTTGGCTGGAGTATTACCTCTCCACAGATGACTGTGACTGTATCTGTGGCAAGTGGGGGCTTCGATTCTGAGGGAGAGTTTGTCTTGCAAGCTGTGAAGCGTCGGTGTCAGATTAGAGATGAGCAAATGTGTTCAGAAAACGTTCGCAAATCGGCATGAACATAGCACATTTGGATGCGTGTTCGCTTTCATTACCATTTTTGCACAAAGTCAGCAAAAGTCGGTCACATTTCGGTAGGTCATCTTTTTTTCAATAATGTATTTATTGCTTTGGCTATGATAGTGGTGCTGTATGATGAGGGAAGGGGTGTGTCTAGGTCAGTGGAGCATGTGGAGAGATTACAGCAGCGGCGCTTAACTTTGTGGGTTGATGCCGGCAACCAATCCGACCACAGAAGCAATGCACAATGTCATGCCACAAGGACATCTTTGATTTGCTGCCGAAGTTACATGTCCGTGACCATATAAAAAGCAGACATCTTGTTTTGCTGGCGCCATTTACTCAGTGTAACAGTGCAGAGAGGTCACTCCTGAGCTAGTGCTGGTGCTGAAAGTGAACTTATCCTGTAGGAAATCGATCATCCAGCATCAAAGTAGATGAAAAAAGATGCAAAAATTGGGTGGCAGGCTCCGGAAGCCCCATTTACTAATCCAAATCATTTGTGCTAACACTGTGTTTCAGAGGCAAATCAGAAGGCCAGAATTCCACTTAAAAATCATTAGGCCTAATATAATGTTCAAAAACCTCTAACATAGAAAAATTGAGAAAAACATACCATAAGGAAACAGCCATACCAAAACCTGTCAGATGACAAATGCACTTGCAGAATGCAGCAGGCCCCCACTAATAAAGGCAGGGGCAGCACAAATGCAAACTACTGATAGAAACGGAAACCCACACACCTACAAAATTATGTGAAGTTTGGTTGCCTAGTAGAAAAATGCACAGAAATAAGGCTTGAGTAGAACGCCAGTCACACAGGTATATGTGGTGCAAAGTGTCCAGCTTACAGCCTGTTGATGATGTCCAGAATATTATCAGGCGGGCTGCCCAGCACTATATACATGCACCCCACAGGAACAGAAGCACCAGTACACCAAACCAACAAAAAGCAAAAAATGATAAAAGTGCAATAAAAGATGAAAAACTGAATGCATATGTGACAGTCACTGGCACAGTCTACGAGGGGAAATATGTGTCACTGTGCATATTGGCGTCAGTGGTATTAAACCAGGATATTTTTCCTCCAGCACACTAAGTTTTGGGAGGGTTAAATTAAGCTGCATACATGGGCTGGTTTTATGTGAGCACTCATAAAGGCTCTGTTTTAGTTTTCTGAACCAGGCCTTGGTGTATGCTGACTTCAATAAATCAGCAGGTGCTTCACCATCAAAGTGTTCCTGTGTCTACATGAGGAAGCAGCTAAGCGTGGCAAACCCTCACAGTATGACAAATACATTAAATGAGGTATTGGTTGATATTTAGGCCAAAATAGATAAGCTCGCAATACCTGTGTGACTGGCATTCTACTCAAGCCTTATATTAGGTGTCGGGATTCTCCCGCTGTGCAGGATAGATCCCAAGCATTGTCTGGTGCTGTTGGCTCTCACTCGGGACCACCTGCTGCGGTTGTTGCTCAGCACAGACGTCGGTCCCAGCGTCTTGCTCAGACTCGTGGTGTACATCTGGTTACTGCTGGCTCCAGCCAAGTCTACCGTAACCAGTGATATGCAGGTGCAGCCTTGTGCTCTGGAGTCTAAGTCCAGAGATCACCTTTATAAGCATGTCCGAGAGGTGGCATCTTCTTATTGGTGGTTGGACATTAGCTGCTCTGGTGATGTGGCAGCTCTGGATTAGCCGGAAGGCGATGTATCGACCTACTGGGCATGAGTGTTTGGGGTGGAGCCTAGCATATAAAAGGCTCCCAGCGGCTCTTGCGGGCGTGCTAGTGTCACTTAGGTTTGGTGTGTGTGGGTGCCTACTCTACCACTCTGTCTGCACATTTGTTTGTGTGTGTGTGTGTGTGTTTCTGTGTGTCTTTGCTCAAAGACTGTACACGTTGGCAGGGAGTTTGCACACTTATGCAGTTTTTTTCCCTTGGCTCAGCGCCAGAGACTCTTGTCTGCTACATGCTTAGGGTATCGGTGAGGCACAGGTTCAGTATAGTCAGGACAAGGGTAACTAGCCACTTGGCTTGCCATCTGTTTCGTACATGTGCGTGATTGGCTCAGTTCAATTACAGATCAAGCTCAACCCTTATGCTATACTTCTCGATGTTGGCGACAGGGTACTGTGCCTAGCGTCAAAGAGCTCTCTCTCTTGGCTCAGCATCTACTTCATTCGTGTGTGCAGTTAGCACCGTTTAGTTGCAGAGCTAGCCTAATCCACGTGCTATTTTCCCTGTGATCCTAACAGGGTATAGAACTTTGCATAATTGTGCTGTACGTCTCGGTGAAGTAACTGAGTCTGGTACTCAGTATTCCATTTACACTGATTGGCGTTAACTCAGTGTGTTCAAGGTAATGCTTGATGTTGTGTTCCTTCATTTTTCACACTAGCAGCGGGGTTCATCTCTGCACGGTGGACCATAGGTTGCGATTGCACTTTATTTTTATATTTTATTTAGTGCAATCTGCCAACCTTAACACCTTATTTGTGCGCATTTTTTCTAATAGGCAGCCAACCCCTCTATAATTTGGTAGGTGTGTAGTTGGCTGTTTCTATCAGTAGGTTTGCAACTGTGCTGCCCCTGCCTTTATTTGTGGGAGCCTGCAGCATCCTGCAAGTGCATTTGTCATCTGACAGGTTTTTGTAAGGCTGTTTCCTTATGGTATGTTTTCCTAATATAGTGTTGCAGCCTGGAGGGCAAATTGGCTACTCCAAATATTCTGTGCTAAAACTGTGTTTCAGTGGCAAATCAGAAGGCCAGATTTCCACTTAAACATTGTTTGGCCTAATATAGTATTGCAGCATCTAGGTCCAATTAGCTATTACAAATTGTTTGTGCTAAAACTGTGTTTCAGTGGCAATTCAGAAGGCCAGATTTCCACGTAAAAATACATTAGACCTAATATAGTGATGCAGCCACGAGGCCCAATTAGTTACTCCAAATTGTTTGTGCTAAAACTGCTTCAGTGGCAAATCAGAAGGCCAGATTTCGCTTAAAAATAGTTAGGCCTAGTATAGTGGTGCAACCACAGGGCACAATTAGCTACTCTAAATTGTTTGTGCTAAAACTGTGTTTCAGTGGCAAATCAGAAGGCCAGTTTTCCACTTAAAAATTGTTAAACCTAATATAGTGGTGTAGTCACTTGTTGCAATTAGATGCTCCAAATTGTTTGCGCTAAAATTGTGTTTCAGTGGCAAATCAAAAGGCTACATTTTCACTTACCGTATTTTTCGCTTTGTAAGACACTTTATTTCCCCAAAATTTTGGGGGGAAATGGGGGTGCGTCTTACAAAGCCGATATACCGCTTACCGTTACCGTCTGGGATGAGGGGGTGTCCGCCACTGGTGTCTGCTGCTGCCCAGGGTGATGCTGGCATCTCCGGTGCTGCGGGGGCCTGTGCTGACATTTTGTGAAAGGCCAGAGCCCCCCGGCAGTTTGTCCATGCTTTCCAGTGCGACGTACTCCAGGAAAATGGCCGCCCGGAGGCTGCGCATGCACAGGTAGAGATCTCAGCACCAAGATCTCGGGAGATGAGATTTCAGCGCTGAGACCTCATCCCTCGAAATCTTGGTACCAAGATCTCCATCTGCGCATGCGCCGCCTCCCAGCGGCCATTTTCCCGAAGTCCACCTCACAGGAAAGTATGGAAGAACTGCCGGGGGCTCTGGCCTTTCACAAAATGTTGTCAGAGCCCCCTGCAGCACCGGAGACACCCCTGCAGCACAGGAGCCCCCCACAGCACAGGACATCTGCACACCCCCTCATCTCAGCCTGCAGCATTGCTCTACTCCTGCCTTCTCCAGCAGCGACCCTGGGACCCTGCTTCACCGCAGCCACCACCCCCAGTAAGCAATAAGATGCATGGATTATAAGAAGCACCACCAATTTATTAAAAAAAGGTTTTTTTTCTATTTTTTGCCTCAAAATTTGGGGTGCGTCTTATAATCCGGAGCGTTTTACAAAGCTAAAAATATGGTAAAAATCGCTAGGCCTAACAGTGTTTTTCAGGCACACCATGTAAGAAAATAAATAGTGATTGTTCATTTAGTGACAGGTGAGTGACAGCTGTGGGCCATAGGTTGTGAAACAGCAGGGTACAAGAGGGAATGGCCAATTAAAACATGAGTGGGAAAAAGTGAGGTCGTGGTGGAAGGGGGAATAGACTTTGTGTACTATGTGTACGTGAATTAGGTGTTAATGTGAATGAAAGCTCAACTGACCAAACACCGTCTCATCCTATCCAAAGACCACTGACAACATATGTTACTGGCAGGCATACTCGACTCCCTTTTTGGCAGCCGCACAGCGGTACACCTTGTAGATGAGGCTTAGAAAGAGCATCTGGATAGAGTGGATGGCAAGTGCTGCCTCAAGTGGCCTCTCCTCCTCTTCTTCCACCTTAAAATCACACACAGTACAATCCTCAGAGGTGGCACCCCAATCACCCTTGTTTCCCCCCACGTCACAAACTTCCAAATGCCCAAATGACTGTGGGGAACCACAGATGGGCCATTCTGAAGAGCTGTTCACACATTGTATTCCATGGGCATCAGAGGTCTGCTCCAAAGAATCACAAAATCCAGAGGAGGAAAGCATCTGTACCAATAGCCAAATTTAATTTTTTCTTGTTAGACCCGGGGCTGGGCAAAGTAGAGTCCAATCAGAATCCAAACCCCCGCCACCAGACATTAATCACCAAGGGAGAAGGTGATCCTGATGAGACTCAGATACCACAGGAGCATGCAGATTGTACTGTGGTGTCAGGGCAGGAAGAGGGGAAGGATGACTCTCAGGGTGAGGAGTGTGAGAAAAGAGAGGATCACAATGAGGTTATAGGCGCCACCTAGTGTGAAGCAAGAGGTATGAAGCTGAATATCTCAGCAGAGGAGGAAGATGAGGAGGTTACATTGTGGCTTCCCACACAGGCACGAAATGACACAACCACGACAAGCACAGCATCCTCAGCCCAACTCTGCCTTTTGCCGGCAACGGTCATGAGCTGTTCACAGGGGTGGCAAAGGATGACACATCACATATTATCTATTAAATTTCCCACAAAACTTAGTAAAGGCAAAAACTGCAATAATTTGACAACTACATGCATGAAAACCTTGGGATACAATAAAATAGCATTGAATAACATAAGAAAACCCCTTTAGTCTAATAGTTTTGTACCAACAAGTAAACTACAGCAATGTACCTCAAAAGCCTTATGCAAAAAAGCTACATCAATGTCTTCCTAACAGTATCTTTTTCCTCTAAGTATAACTTCAGTACGCTACACTAGTATGCTAAAATGCATAGTAATAGGCCAGCAATAAAATGTAACCCGGAGATATTGCAGATCGTCCATCTTCAATGAACTTTTATTAAATGTATCTCTGGACTAGGCAAGAACTGTTAAAAGCAATCCCAAAAAGGTTGCAAACTAATGGGATCACTGGTGAGTTCATGGAACATGAAATGAAACTGTAATATGTTTAGATGCACTGAATCATTTAGATTGATCAGTAAATTATGACTTGGTGCAATTATAAAGCTGTTGTTTTACTGGATGATTTTTCTTGAAAAAAATGAAATTAATAACACAAGTATTGCTTCATCTGATAAGTTTCCACCATTACAGTCTCTTGGCCATTGGTGGCTGACCCTTAAGTGCTATCTTATTCCACATCTTCTACTGATCTATGAGTTTAAATTATTGTCCCTCCAAGGCTCGGGAATAATTAGCTTTTCTTCAATGGAGATAACTGAAAGTTTTCTGATTGTCGAACTTTAATAATAAACATTTTCACTTAACTGATATGTAAATATATGGTTCCTAACACTTAGCTGAGTTATAGGGTTTGCATCAAGCATGGAAGATTTGCTCTATCCATAGGCAGGGCCCCCATCACTAGCATATGAGGCCCAGCAAGCAGAGGGGACCCACAGTGGGCCCGCTCTCCTCTGCTCAGCGGGCCCCAGCAACAGGATTTTGCTGGCTCAGTAACTGCCCGTGTGTCCTCAGACGTATGAGCAGTTAAAATGTGTTGCCTTGTGGGGGATTCCTCCCCCACAGCAACAGATAACAGCTGCCAGCCAATCACAGGTGCTATAATGAAGGTACGCGCCTCAGATGTATCAAGCGGAAAATAAAACAGACCTCGGCGAGGTAAGGAGAAACTTTTTTTGCAAAGCTGCACTATGGGGCATTATACCGCTATGGGGCTGCATTATACTATGGGGTGCATTATACCATTATAGAGGTGCATTATATTATTGGGTTACATTATACTATGGGGTGCATTATACTACTATGGGGCTGCATTATACTATGGGGTGCATTATACTGCTATGGAGTGCATTATACCTTTATGGGGGTGCATTATACTACTATGGGGGTGCATCATACCACTATGGGGGTGCATTATATTATGGGATACATTATACTACTATGGGACTGCATTATACTATGGGGTGCATTATATTACTAACAGGCTAGTAGTGGTCAGGTCTATGATGATTTTGGTACAGCACAGATTGTAAATGACCATTTTTTTATCGTCCGTACATTCTTTATAAAAGTGCACGACTGGGGAACGACTAACCCTTGGCCTGGGAACTTACTGCTTGTGGGTGCCCTGGGGAGCAGTTTGCCACCTTCACGCTCTGACCACCCCACTGCCTCTTCCTGCCTGCTGCAGATTCCTCCTCCTCTGCGATGCTGTCCTCGCTCAGCATGGCACTTAATAAAGGGGGTGTCAGCATACTTAATTCTGCTCTCAATATTAAGTTATACAATTATTAGTAGTATACAATAATAATTGTAATCAATATGTTACTGTCAATATTGAGCAGAATTAATTTCAGCCTAATGGTTCAGACCTCCACAACAGTCACGGTTTCTCATGTAGCCTCTCTTGAAAATGAATTGCTCATTCCTAGTATGTAGTAACATTGTCTATAGTGTACTCCTATTAACAGGCCATTTATCCTACAGTAGCATGTCCACCTGCCCATCCAACTATCCATATAATCTTATCTTCTGTATTACTGGAATATATGGGTTATTATTGTGGAGTTATGACTCTTCAAATTAGTATAAACTATTCTGGAATTAGATTCTATGGCATTATTGATATTGTGGCATTTTGTAAAAGGTTTCAGAAGTCAAGGTGGATAATTAGAGACCATTTTATCTATATGGTAATGAATTGGTTGCATTTAAATAACAGCTTCTGCTCCTGCTGATGATGTCATGGAATGACGGGTTTCCTGACTCCACCCACTTCCATTTCACAGTTGCAGACAGTGAAGAGAGAGGAAAGTCGGCTCTATGTCGTCTCTTGTTGTTTCCTTCATTCTCTTCTATCATCTATTTCTCATTTATTTTTTATTCATTAAGGAGTCTTTATTCTATTTAATACAAGCAGGTCCAAAACAAATAGTGAACAGCTCAGATTAGGAGATGTTCAAGTTGTACAGCAGTATATCATTTGTTTGAATATTAAAGGGATATATAGGATGTGACGGGATGTATCTTCAAGTACAGAAATGACAATGATTTCCTGATTATCCATCGCATTTTATTGGTTTCTGACTTTCTTGCTCATCAGATTCATAAATTAATTATAATTGAGAGAATCCCCTCAGCTATAACTGACAATTCTAAATTTTTGGGCCATTTATTGTTATAGAATCATCCAAATCTGGGAGATTAAAGTTATATCCTGTAAAGGAAACACCGTTCATCTGAAGATAATTTTGTAATTGTCTGGTGCTATTGAGACATAGTGAGGCCTGTCCCACACGTCCAAATAATTCCGGTACCGGAAAAATCGGTACCGGAGTTATCCATGTCCGTGTGTCCGTGTGCTCATGTGGCACATCAGTATGGCACACGTGCGGCAGCCGTGTGCCGTCCGTGTGCCGACTGGGTACCACACGCACCGTGCAGGAGACAGTGCTACAGTAAGCGCTGTCCCCTGCTTTGGGTGCTGAATCCAGAATTAATTTCTTCTCTCCAGCAGCGTTCGCTGGAGCGAAGGAATGAAAAATCTTTTTTTTTTAATTTTTTTGTTGTTAAAATAAAGTTCCCAGTAATCTCCCCCCTCTCTCCCCCTGTGTGCCCGCCCGCTGGCATTAAAATACTTACCCAGCTCCCTTGGCGCTTTCTCTCAGTGTCGCAGCTTTTCCTGTATGAGCGGTCATGTGGTGCCGCTTATTACAGTGATGAATATGTGGCTCCACCCCTATGGGATAGTATATTGCCCAGTGACGTAGTATACAGCACAGAGCTACATAGTATATTGCCCATCCATGTAGTATATTGCCCAGCCACGTAGTATATTGCCCAGCCACGTAGTATATTGCCCAGCCACGTAGTATATTGCCTAGCTATGTAGTATATTACCCAGTGACGTAGTATATTGCCCAGTGACGTAGTATGCAGCACAGAGCCACATAGTATATTGCCCAGTTACGTAGTATATTGCCCAGCCACATAGTATATTGCCCAGTCACGTAGTATATTGCCCAGCTACGTAGTATATTGCCCAGTCACGTAGTATATTGCCCAGCTACGTAGTATATTGCCCACCCACGTATGTCACAGGTTAAAAAAACAAACTAAAAACATATATTCACCTTCCGAGGGCCAGTTGTAGTTCGATCACATGACTGTGACGTCATGGCAGGTCCTTCTCCCATACCACAGGAACCTGCCGCATGCATGGAGCGGTCACCAGACCGTAGCCAGAAGCGGTAAAGGCGGCGGAAGGTGAGTATATAATGATTTTTTATGTTTTTTATTATTTTTAACATTAGATGTTATTACTATTGACGCTGCATAGGCAGCATCAATAGTAAAAACTTGGTCACACAGGGTTAATAGCGGTGGTAACGGAGTGAGTTACCCATGGCATAATGCGGTCCGTTACGGCTGGCATTAACCCTGTGTGAGCGGTGACTGCAGGGAGTATGGACCGAGCGCCGGGCACTGACTGCAGGGGAGGGACTAATCGGACTGTGGCCTTCACTGATTGGTCTCGTCAGCTGCCTGTCATGGCTGCCATGACCAATCAGCGACTTGGATTCCATGATAGACAGTGGCCACGACCAATGAATATCCGTGACAGACAGAAAGACGGAAGTGACCCTTAGACAATTATATAGTAGATTCCTCCTTTCCTTCATTTAGCAGTGTTATTTTTATGCATTTTTTTTTTGCAAAAACTGAACGTCTCCAAAATTGTACATGAGCATGAAACCTGTACATGTCCATCATTGCTCAAAGATCATACATCCAATCTTTAAAATGCTACTTGGAATATGTAAAATTCCCTACAAGCTCGATAAGTTGACATAAACCTTGAGGTATTCTCTCTAGGGATAAGTACATTAATTTTAACCCCTTCCCGACCTGTGATACAGCGTATGCGTCATGAAAGTCGGTGCCAATCCAACCTGTGACGCATATGCTGTGTCACAGAATGATCGCGTCCCTGCAGATCGGGTGAAAGGGTTAACTCCAATTTCACCCGATCTGCAGGGACAGGGGGAGTGGTAGTACAGCCCAGGGAGGGTGGCTTCACCTCCCCGTAGCTACGATCGCTCTGATTTGCTGTTGAAAGTGAAACTGCCAATCAGAGCGATTTGTAATATTTCACCTATTAAAACTGGTGAAATATTACAATCCAGCCATGGCCGATGCTGCAATATCATCGGCCATGGCTGGAAACACTGGTCTGCACCCCCCACCGCCACCGATCCCCCCCCCCAGTCCTCCGATCAGTCCGGTACACAGCTCCGCTCCCCTCTGTCCTCCTGTCCGCTCCCCCCGTGCTCTTGTCCGCTCACCCCCGTGCTCTAATCCCACCCCCATACTCCAATCCCACCCCCGTGCTCCAATCCACCCCCCCTGCACTCCGATCCACCCCCCCTGCACTCCGATCCACCCCCCCTGCACTCCGATCCACCCCCCCCTGCACTCCGATCCACCCCCCCGCGCTCCGATCCAACCCCCATGCTCCCCCCCACCCCATCATACTTACCGAGCCTCCTGGGGTCCGTCCGTCTTCAACATCTTCCAAAATGGCGGGTGCATGCACAGTGCGCTCGCCGAATCTGCCGGCCGGCAGATTTGTTTCAAGTGCATTTTGATCACTGTGACCTATCACAGGTGATCAAAATAAAAAAATACTAAATGACCCCCCCCTTTGTCACCCCCATAGGTAGGGACAATAATAAAATAAAGAAAAAATTTTTTTTCTTCCACTAAGGTTGGGGTAAGAACTTGGGTTAGGCTTAGGGTTTCGGTATGTGCACATGTATTCTGGTCCTCTGCGGATTTTTCTGCAGCGGATTTGATAAATCCGCAGTGCTAAACCGCTGCGGATTTATGGCGGATTTACTGCGCATTTCGCTGCGGTTTTGCAACTGCAGTTTACTATTGAAGCAGTTGTAAAACCGCTGCGGAATCCGCAGAAAGAAGTGACATGCTGCGGAATGTAAACCCCTGTGTTTCCGTGCAGTTTTTCCGCAACATGTGTACAGCGATTTTTGTTTCCCATAGGTTTACATTGAACTGTAAATTCATGGGAAACTGCTGCGGATCCGCAGCGTTTTCCGCAGAGTGTGCACATACCTTTAGAATTAGGCTATGTGCACACTGTGCGGATTTGGCTGCGGATCTGCAGCGGATTGGCCGCTGAGGATTCGCAGCAGTGTTCCATCAGGTTTACAGTACCAAGTAAACCTATGCAAAACCAAATCCGCTGTGCCCATGGTGCGGAAAATACCGCGCGGAAATGCTGCGTTGTATTTTCTGCAGCATGTCAATTCTTTGTGCGGATTCCGCAGTGTTTTACACCTGTTCCTCAATAGGGATCCGCAGGTGAAATCCGCACAAAAAACACTGGAAATCCGTAGAAAATCCGCAGGTAAAACGCAGTGCCTTTTACCCGCTGATTTTTCAAAAATGGTGCTGAAAAATCTCACACAAATCCGCAACGTGGGCACATAGCCTTAGGGTTAGGGTTGGAATTGGGGTTGTGATTAGGGTTATGGCTACAGTTGGGATTAGGGTTAGGGGTGTGTTGGGGTTAGTGTTGGAGGTAGAATTGAGGGGTTACCACTGTTTAGGCACATCAGGGGTCTCCAAACGCAACATGGCGCCACCATTGATTTCAGCCAATCTTATATTCAAAAAGTCAAATGGCGCTCCCTCACTTCCGAGCCCCGACGTGTGCCCAAACAGTGTTTTACCCCCACACATGGGGTATCGGCGTACTCAGGAGAAACTGGACAACAACTTATGGGGTCCAATTTCTCCTGTAACCCTTGGGAAAATAAAAAATTCTGGGCTAAAAAATTATTTTTGAGGAAAGAAAACGTATTTATTATTTTCACGGCTCTGCGCTATAAACATCTGTGAAGTACTTTGGGGTTCAAAGTGCTCACCACACATCTAGATAAGTTCCTTTGGGGGTCTAGTTTCCAAAATGGGGTCACTTGTGGAGAGTTTCTACTGTTTAAGCACATCAGGGGCTCTGCAAACGCAACGTAACTCCCACAGAGCATTCCATCAAAGTCTGCATTTCAAAACATCACTACTTCACTTCCAAACCCCGACGTGTGCCCAAACAGTGGTTTACCCCCACATATGGGGTATCAGCGTACTCAGAAGAAACCGGACAACAACTTTTGGGGTCAAATTTCTCCTGTTACCCTTGGGAAAATAAAAAATTGCGGGCTAAAAAATCATTTTTGAGAAAAGAAAATTTTTTTTATTTTCATGGTTCTGCGCTATAAACATCTGTGAAGCACTTGGGGGATGAAAGTGCTCACCACACATCTAGATTAGTTCCTTTGGGGGTCTAGTTTCCAAAGTGGGGTCATTTGTGGGGGATCTGCAATGTTTAGGCACACAGGGGCTCTCCAAATGCGACATGGTGTCCGCTAATGATTGGAGCGAATTTTCCATTTAAAAAGCCAAATGGCGTGCCTTCCCTTCCAAGCCCTGCCGTGCACCCAAACAGTGGATTACCCCCACATATGGGGTATCAGCGTACTCAGGACAAACTGGACAACAACATTTGTGTCCAATTTCTCCTATTACCCTTGGCAAAATAGGAAATTCCAGGCTAAAAAATAATTTTTGAGGAAAGAAAAATTATTTTTTATTTTCATGGCTCTGCGTTATAAACTTCTGTGAAGCACCTGGGGGTTTAAAGTGCTCAATATGCATCTGGATGAGTTCCTTGGGGGGTCTAGTTTCGAAAATGGGGTCACTTTTGGGGGAGCTCCAATGTTTAGGCACACAGGGGCTCTCCAATTGCGACATGGTGTCCACTAACAATTGGAGCTAATTTTCCATTCAAAAAGTCAAATGGCGCGCCTTCCCTTCCGAGCCACGCCGTGTGCCCAAACAGTGGTTTATCCCCACATATGAGGTATCGGCGTACTCTGGAGAAATTGCCCAACAAATTTTAAGATCCATTTTATTCTGTTGCCCATGTGAAAATGAAAAAATTGAGGCTAAAAGAATTTTTTTGTGAAAAAAAAGTACTTTTTCATTTTTACGGATCAATTTGTGAAGCACCTGAGGGTTTAAAGTGCTCACTATGCATCTAGATAAGTTCCTTGGGGCATCTAGTTTCCAAAATGGTGTCAATTGTGGGGGCACTCCAATTTTTAGGCACACGGGGGCTCTCCAAACGCAACATGGTGTCCGCTAAAGAGTGGAGACAATTTTTCATTCAAAAAGTCAAATGGCTCTCCTTCCCTTCCAAGCCCTGCTGTGCGCCCAAACAGTGGTTTACCCCCACATATGAGGTATCAGCGTACTCAGGACAAATTGGAAAACAACTTTGTTGGTTCAGTTTCTTCTTTTACCATTGGGAAAATAAAAAAATTGTTGCTAAAAGATCATTTTTGTGACTAAAAAGTTAAATGTTTTTTTTTTTTCCTTCCATGTTGCTTGTGCTGCTGTGAAGCACCTGAAGGGTTAGTAAACTTCTTGAATGTGGTTTTGTGCACCTTGAGGGGTGCAGTTTTTAGAAAGGTGTCATTTTTGGGTATTTTCAGCCATATAGACCCCTCAAACTGACTTCAAATGTGAGGTGGTGTTAGGACTGGTGGAACGCACCAAGAAAGGTGATATAGATGCGTTCGCAGTCCGGGGTCCACCGTGCAGGTGAAAACCTGCTGCTAGTAAATACAGACTATATGACGGTACACTAAAGTATATACACGTGGGTTCAACCTCACCCAGCGTGAAGGGAGCAATCCTGTTGCGTCACAGGATCGCGGTACCGCACCTAAAGCGCGAGCGAGTAGTCAGCGTACTTAACCCCAACTGGGATTGAAGTCCGATTAGACCCTCGCTGGCACTACACCACAACTAGGTGTGTAAGGAAACTAAGTATAAATATATAAATGCACAGGAGTGCGAGCAATGCCGCACTGACGGACGCCACCAACCACACTGGCTTGGGTATGGAAAGCGCAAGGCAAGCGCACGGCGCCGTACAGGCGGACACAGCAAGAGGACGCTGTAATGTGTGTATCATGCAGATGATTAGTCGGGCGCTAGATAGCTACCAACATCCGCGAGCAGACAACAACTCTAGGGAGGGATATTTAGGAGCTTTCATCCATCAACATACATTCATTTACACACACACATATAACATTATGAGACAATACTAGCGCATGGCCGTGCGGTCATGCGCAGTTTATATAGTTACAGCACAGGAAGTGGCTACAGCACTTTTGCCCTTCCAAGACCTGCCAAGAGGACCAATGGAATGTGCTGCAGAGCCTGAGCACATGACCCTCGATCTTCAACGGGAGATCTTACCCTGGGCATGCTCAGTATGTGCAGACAAGGACATAGTCCCAGAGAAGTCCGCTCGCTGCTGACCAGCACTGACTTTAATGGCAGAGACTGGAGAAGCAGCAGCAACTCTTCACACAGTGTCAGACTGAGCGAGACGCTGGGATCGACGTCCCTGCTGAGCAGACTCCACTGCGGCTGGAGGAGAATGGGAGACCTCAGCGGAGACGGATCGAGATTCCCCCTGTGCAGCAGAGGAAACTCGACTCCTAACATTACCCCCCTCCTAGGGCCCCCCCCTCCTTGGGCCTCGCTACGTTCGAAGGCAGCAATTAGCTGCGGAGCCCGAATGTGCTCAACAGGCTCCCAGGACCTGTCCTCGGGGCCATAACCCTTCCAGTCTACCAAATAAAAATTTTTACCACGCACCACCTTGCACCCCAAAATAGCGTTCACCTCATAATAGTCCGTAGACTAATCCGATGTCCCAGCAGATGACTCGGAAAACCGGGACATATACACGGGTTTCAAGAGGGACACATGAAAGGTGTCGGTGATACCCAGGCGTGGCGGAAGGGCCAAACGATAGACCACAGGATTAACCTGCTCGAGGACCTTGAATGGGCCCAAGTAGCGAGGAGCAAATTTAGTGGACTCAACTCGCAGCCTGATGTTACAGGCGGAGAGCCACACCAAGTCGCCAGGAGCAAAGGTCGGAGCGGGGCGCCGATGAGCATCGGCGGAGGACCTCATTCTCTCCTTAGAGGCCCGAATGGCATCCTGAGTGCGGTCCCAAATATCCCGTGCCTCCACAGCCCAGTCTGCCACCCTGGAGTCGGCGGAAGACACGGGCATAGGCACAAGTACCCGTGGATGCTGACCATAGTTGAGGAGGTATGGGGTTTGTCCAGTGGAGTCGGCTACGGCGTTGTTCAGTGCAAACTCTGCCCATGATAGCAAGGATGCCCAGTCATCCTGCCTGGCTGAAACAAAATGTTGCAGGTATGTGACCAAGGTCTGATTGGCCCTCTCTACCAACCCATTCGTCTCGGGATGATAAGCGGAAGAGAGATTCAACTCAATACTGAGAAGACGACAGAGCTCTCTCCAGAATCGAGACGCAAACTGGGGAACAAGGTCACTGACAATTCTGTCTGGCATACCATGCAGGCGGAAGATATGTCTAATGAACAACGCTGCCAAGGCCCGTGCAGAAGGTAACCGCGGCAGCGGCACCAAATGCACCATTTTTGAGAAATGATCGGTGATGACCCAAATGATGGTACAGCCGCGAGACTTGGGCAAACCCACAACAAAGTCCATCCCGACCATCTTCCAGGGCCTATCTGCCACCGGCAAGGGATAGAGCAAACCAGCTGGCCTTTGACGCGGAGATTTATTTTTGGCGCAGGAGACACACGCCAGAACATAATCCCTGACATCCCGGACCATATGCGGCCACCAGTACGTCCTCGCCAGTAGCTCAGATGTCCTCTTTGTCCCAAAGTGTCCACCCACCCTGGACGAATGAGCCCAAGAGAGAACCTCCGGTCGCAAATTAATGGGCACAAAAGTCTTGCCCGGAGGCACAGACTCTAGCGAAACCGGCGCCACGGTTCTCAGGCTCTCGGAAGGGACAATAAGCCGAGGCTCCTCTTCCTCCTCCTCAGTTGACATAAGGGAGCGAGAGAGAGCGTCAGCACGGATATTCTTCTCCCCGGCGAGATAATGAAGAGAAAAGTGGAACCGGGAGAAGAACAGGGACCATCTGGCCTGGCGAGAATTTAGCCGCTGGGCTGTCTGCAAATAGACCAAATTTTTGTGGTCCGTGTAAACTTGGAAGGGAAACCGCGCACCTTCCAGAAGGTGTCTCCACTCCGAAAAGGCCAACTTCATTGCTAGCAACTCCCTGTCCCCGATGGAGTAGTTCCTCTCCGCTGGCGTGAAGGTCTTAGAGAAGAAGAAGCATGGATGCTTCCGACCTTGAGCATCCTTTTGGTAGAGGACTGCTCCAGCACCAACGGACGAGGCATCCACCTCCAGTAGGAGTGGCTTATCCACATCGGGACGATGTAAGATGGGAGCGCTAGCAAAGTGGGACTTAATAGAAGTGAAGGCCTTGGAGACCTCTTCCGACCACAATTTGGGATTCGCTCCCTTCTTGGTGAGGGCTACCAAGGGAGCTACCAGAGTTGAGAAGTGGGGAATGAACTGGCGGTAATAGTTTATGAACCCCATAAAGCGCTGCACCGCTTTAAGAGAATGGGGCTCTTGCCAGTCCATCACAGCCTGTAGTTTGGCAGGATCTTTGGCAGAATTTGACAAAATTTGGTATTCTCCAGAATACAGATTTTTTGTAAGTTGTTCAGCTTTAATTCATCAAAATAAAGGCCATTTTGCTAAATTATAGAGGGCCAGGCAAACAATAAAAAAATGTAGCAATACTCACTGCATCACTAAACTGTCCCGCTGCCTTAATAGCTTGCTGTCCAGTCCTCCACACTTCATCTTTCCTTTTTCCTGTTGCACGCATCTTCTTTGGCCACTTCACTCCATGCTATGATTTCAATTGCTGACTAGGCATCTAACATCACTGTCATCATGGCGCATGTCCTGACATTACAACTGCAGTGCAGGGGTTTTCAGGTCATCCATCAGACCCATTTTCCTCAGCGCCACTCTGTCTCTGTTCCGGGCCTTAGGATTAACCAGGGTAGGTGGTGGGGAGTGTCTTGCAGGGCCACAATCTGTTGCAGAACATGGATGTTAGTCTGCTGCAGCTTCCACTTGTACAGCTCCTGCAGTTACCGTTGATCCTTTTGCAGCAAAAGCTGCTGTTACCGCTGATACTACTGTTGATGCTGTTCCTGCTGTTGCTGCTGTTGAGTGAGGACCAGCTTCTTTATTTGCTCTTCCATATTGCCCATAGGCCTGACTTGTAACTATGCAGGCTTAATTAAAGACATGTAGCTTTCTTGGAGGCATGCCTTAGTTCACACTGCTTGGATTTTCCACCATATACAATGCAGTGGCTTTCACGACAGTGTGGTAAGGAGGCATTGACTCAGGTTAGTCCAACTTAAACATCTTTAATTTGGTAACTTACAAAAATAGCTCAAACTTTATTCTCTGGTTTGCAGCCGGATCGTCCATAACAGTCCTTATCAAATCTTTTGCCATGGGCAACTGCACCATCGTATCACTTATGGGTGCGGCAATGGATATATCTCACATAGTCCTGTCCTGCACATTGCTTTGTGCTCTGATGCTTGCAAAGCAAACACTGACACACCCAAATCTTAAATGAAAGTTTAAATGGGAATCGTAGACATGGGCCACTCCCAAAACCCAGAGAGGAAAGAGAGATCCACCCCACTACCATCCTGCAGATCTCTCCAAAAATAAAAGCCAGTGTTAGGGTTTCCTAAATCTGACATGGTCAAATAGCTTAACCAAGTACACACTCTCTTTATTTTGCATTGTATCCACAGCTGTGACTGTAATTACAATGCACTCCAGTGGTTTTCCTATGTTTCTATGTACATACTCCGGGACACATAACAACTTTTGTGCATGATTCCCCTCACTGCCACACATACTCCCTGCTAGGGTTGGCGGATTGCGCTAAATAAACTAAATAATAAAGCGCAATCGCAACCCGGGGTCCACCATGCAGAGATGGGAAGCTGCAGCTAGTGAATAATAACGGATCACACGGCAAGCGATCATCCACACACATAAATAAAACAGAGACTCTGCTACTGAGCTGTGTCACTCGCACACAGAAATGAAAGAGATGCTATGCAACTGAGCTATATCACTCGCACACAGAAACTAAAGAGATTCTCTACATCTGAGTTGTGTCACTAGCACACAGAAACAAAAGATGCTCTGCAACCGAGCTGTCTCACTCGCACACAGAAATGAAAGAGATGCTCTGCAACTGAGCTGTCACACAGAGAAACAAAACAGATGCTCTGCACCTGAGCTGTGTCACCCACAAACTGAAATGAAAGAGATGTTCTGCACCTGAGGTGTGTCACTTGCACACAGAAACGGAACAGATGATCTGATCTTAAAACCCTGACTAGGGTTGAGTTTGCTATGGAACTCTACTGTGCTAACCAAACACATGTAGGTAACAGATGCTAAGCAAAGCGGCTAATTACCCCCACTGACGCTACCTGCCTGCCTACATGTACAGTCCCAAGGTTATACACACAGCACATGCAGACAGAGTGGTAGAGTATCCACTGGCAACAAACACACATGACCAATCTTGAGCTGCCACATCACCAGAGCAGCTGACGTCTGTCCACCAATAAGAAGATGCCACCTCAGGGACATGCTCAGTAAGGTGATTTCTGGACTTAGACTCCAGAGTGGCAGGTTGCTATGGCCTTGGCTGGAGAACCTGCACTAACCAACCGTATACCACGAGTCTGAGCTAAGGTGATTTCTGGACTTAGACTCCAGAGTGGCAGGTTGCTAAGGCTTTGGCTGGAAAACCTGCACTAACCAACTGTATACCACGAGTCTGAGCTAGATGCTGGGACCGATGTCTATGCTGAGCAGCACCTGCCATGGTTGAGCCTGAATGGGAGACTGCCGGGGTAGACAAGGCTTGGGATCTACCCCATGAAGCGGGAGTATCCTGGCACCTAACACTCCCCTATGTTCAAACTTGGGGGTGAAACACCTGTCACCCTACCGGGTGCCCGTGACAAGGCATACACATTTTCTTGTGCTTTCCCAGCTCAATGTTCCACCGAGAAATGAAAGTTTTGCATGTATAAAAACCCTATTGTGACTCTAACATTCCTCTCCTTGGCATTTCTCATCCAGACCAGGGGTGAATAGTCCATTTACAAGCGAAACTGTCGTCCAAGTAAATAATTATGTAGAGACATCGCTTTCTTCTGTGTGGCAGGAGGTTCAGAGTAATTTGAAGATCATGGGAGAAAGATACAAACGTATGGCTGACATGAAACTAAGTATGAATGACTTTGTATGGTTGTCTACCTGGAATATCAAATTGAAGATCCCTTCTTGGAAGCTGAGAACTATGTTTATTGGTCCCTATAAAAATAACCACTGCCATTAACCCTGCAGTTTTTCGTCTCAAGTTACCTCAGGCTCTTAAAAATCCACAATGTGTTCCACAGGTCTCTGCTCAAGAAATATGTTGAACCATTTGAGTCCTCTCCCCTGCCGCCACCCTCAATCCTTGTTGATGGTAATTTGGAGTTCCAAATATCTAGGATTGTTAATTCTCTTCTTCAGCATCGTTCCCTGCAGTACTTTGTGTGGGTTTCCACATCTGAGGTGAATGCCCCTAGGCTGGTTCTTTTCTTTCCATGCCTCTCATCCTGAGAAACTGGGTCCTGAGTGTCCAGAGGCCACTCGTAGAAGGGGGAGTGTCAGGTGTGACAGACAGTCATTCTGGAATCCGGCAGTAGAAGGTCATTGCACTTGGCTCTGCAAGCACCTTCTTGATCTTTTTACCTCTGTTGTGGAGTGATATCCCTCTCCCTCTAGGACATAGCGGTGACCTCCATCTTCTGCTGCTGATTTACACACCCTTGCTAGATGTTTAAATACATTTAGTGTTAGGTGTCAAGTTCCCGCCTCTGCACAGGGTGACTCTCGAACTGTCTCTGCTGCGGTCTCCCATTCTTCTCCGGCCGCAGTGGAGTCTGCTCAGCAGAGACGTCGGTCCCAGCGTCTTGCTCAGTCTCACTCTGTGCATAGGGTTACTGCTGCTTTTCCTGCTTCTGCTATTGAAGTCAGTGTTGGGTAGCGGCGAGCAGATGCTTTTGGGACTAAGTCTTGCTTTTCTCCTTCTGAGCATGCCCAGGGCAAGATCTCTCGTTGGAGATCGAGAGTCACATGCTCAGATACTGCAGCACATCCCATTGGTCCTTTATTGGAAGGTCCTGAACGTGCTGCAGCTAAATAAGCTTTGCATGACCGCACGGCCATGCTCTAGTATTGAACTGATAATGTGTGTGTGTAGATGGATGTATGTCGATGGATGAAAGCTCCTAAATCATTCCCATTCCTAGTGTTGTTGACTGCTCGCGAATGATGGAAGCTATCTAGCACCCGACCAAGCCATCAGCACGTAACACACATTACAGCGTATAATTGCTATGACCGCCAGTGCAGCGACGTGTGCTTTCTTAGCGCTTTCCTGACCCAAGCCTGGGTGGTTAGTGGCGTCCGCCAATGCAGCACTGCATGCACTCTCGTGCTTCTTAAATACAATTATTTCTGTCTCTCTGACACCGCAGTAGCGGTGTCAAGCGAATGAGGTCTTTATGAACTCAAATCCTGTGTCTTGGGATTGAGTTCTGAGACTCCTTGCTTGCGCTCTTGGTGCGGTACCGCGGCCCTGTGACGCAACAGGGTTCGCTTCCTTCACACAGGGTGAAGTTGACCCATGTGTGTATTCACATTGTACCGCCATATCGTCCGTCATTACTAGCAGCAGGTTTTCACCTGCAAGGTGGACCTCGGACTGCGAACGCACCTAATACTATTTCATCATAAACTTGGTGCGTTCTGCCAGTCCTAACATAACATAATACTAGCGCCAAGGTCTGGCTAGTAAATGGCGGACGATCAGCGTTTACAACGGTATATCCAGCAGCTGGAAGGAAGGTTGGCGGCTCTAGAGCGTTCAACCTCAGCTGTGGATGTCACTTCTGTCGTTGTTCAGGCTGCTAGTGTGGCTGCAGCCACCTTGTCCACTGCCAACCCTGTACCGACTCTACCTCACCTCCCGCTGCCAGAAAAATTTTCTGGTGATAGTAAGTCTTGTAGGGGTTTCGTGAGTCAGTGCTCTATACATCTTGATCTTCTGGCCTCTCGTTTCCCTACAGAGCGGGCAAAGGTGGGGTTTATTGTGTTTCTCCTGTCGGACAGGGCGTTAGAGTGGGCTATGCCGCTGTGGGAGCGTAGCGATAATGTGGTGCAGAGTGCTTTGTTGTTCCTGAGCACTCTAAAACAGGTCTTTTTAGGACCTTGTGTCACGCATGATACAGCGCTCCAACTGTTAGCTTTGACTCAGGGCTCGTCCTTGGTCAGCCATTTTGCCATCCACTTCCACACCCTAGCATCTGAGCTGGAGTGGTCGGATAAAGCCCTAATTCCGATATTTTGGAGGGGGCTGACTGACCACATGAAGGACGCTCTGGCCACTAGGGAGATTCCCGCCACACTGGAGGAATTAATAGCAGTATCCACTCATATTGACCTCCGTTTTCACGAGCGGAGGTTAGAGCGAGCCCAGTGTAGACAGAAGTTTCAGCTGGCTCCCACCTTCGCCAAACCTTTGGAATCTCCAGTCCAGGCTCCTGAGTCACATGAGGCCATGGAAGTGTCACGAGCAGGATCTAAGTCCTGGACCGCTCGTGCACTCCAGGTTTGTCATGTTTGCCAGCAGTCAGGACATCTTGCCACCAGATGTCCCCAGCGGTCGAGGAAACGTCAGCGTCTAGTGGTAGTAGGTGGAGGTACACTAGACACCGCAACATTTGCCTCCAAATTGTCCTTTAAGGGGACAATAACGTTAGGCTCATTCTCTCACTCAGTAGAGCTCTGCATGGATTCTGGGGCGGAGGGCAATTTTATGCCTTCTGCCTTCGCCCAACGTCACGCAATACCCCTGGTTATGCTAGCTCAACCAGTAATGGTATGAGTGGTGAATGGGTCGACACTGCCCTCACAGATAACACACCAGACCATTCCTTTTACTCTGTCCATGTCGCCATCTCATCAGGAGATTATATCTCTGCTCGTCATTCCTGAGGGAATTGATGAGGTCCTGTTGGGGATACCTTGGCTACGGTACCACTCTCCTCATATCGAGTGGTCCTCGGGCAGAATTCTGGGATGGGGTGAATCTTGTGGGGGTAGGTGTCAGAGGGAGTGCGTTTAGGTTGCTACTACAGAGGTACCCGCAGATCTATCCTCTCTCCCCAAGCAATATTGGTCCTATGCGGACATGTTTTCCAAAAAGGCGGCGGAGACCCTTCCGCCCCATCGCCCCTATGACTGTCCTATTGATCTCTTGCCTGGTGCTGAGCATCCCCGGGGTCGAGTTTATTCGTTATCTCTCCCGGAGACGGAGGCAATGTCTCAGTACATTCAAGAGAATCTGGCAAGAGGGTTCATCAGGAAGTCAGTGTCACCTGCTGGGGCAGGGTTTTGTTTCGTGCAGAAGAAGTATGGGGAACTACGTCCATGCATAGATTATAGGGGTCTTAATGCCATCACCGTTAAGAATAAGTACCCTTTGCCCTTGATATCTGAGCTTTTTGATAGGCTACGGGGAGCCAGGGTATTTACTAAATTAGATCTGCAGGGTGCTTACAACCTGATTCGCTTCCGTGAGGGGGACGAATGGAAGATGGCTTTTAACACCAGGGATGGGCACTATGAATGCTTGGTGATGCCCTTCGGGCTCTGTAATGCCCCTGCCATTTTCCAAGACTTTGTAAACGACATCTTCCGGGATATGCTTTCCACCTCGGTTGTAGTTTATCTGGATGATATTCTCATCTTTCCAGATATAGACACCGGAGAGATGTTTGCAAGGTCTTCGACCTCCTACGGGCTCTCCCTCTATGCCACGTTGGAGAAGTGTGTGTTTGAGCAGGAGTCCTTGCCTTTCCTTGACTATATCATCTCGGCCCAGGGATTGGCTATGGATCCTGCCAAACTACAGGCTGTGATGGACTGGCAAGAACCCCATTCTCTTAAAGCGGTGCAGCGCTTTATGGGATTCATAAATTACTATCGCCAGTTCATTCCCCACTTTTCAACTTTGGTAGCCCCCTTGGTGTCCCTCGCCAAGAAGGGAGCAAATCCCAAATTGTAGTCGGAAGAGGTCTCCAAGGCCTTTACTTCTATAACCCCTCTGTGACCTTAGACGTACTATCCCGTCGAGGTGCCCTGGGCTTATCTGACCCTGGACGGGATAGTACGTCATAGCCGATCGGCCGCGCTCACGGGGGGAGCGCGGCCGATCGCGGCCGGGTGTCAGCTGCTTATCGCAGCTGACATCCGGCACTATGTGCCAGGAGCGGTCACGGACCGCCCCCGGCACATTAACCCCTGGCACACCGCGATCAAAGATGATCGCGATGTGCCGGCGGTGCAGGGAAGCATCGCGCAGGGAGGGGGCTCCCTGCGGGCTTCCCTGAGCCCCCCGCAGCAACGCGATGTGATCGCGTTGCTGCGAGGGTCTCCTCACCTCCCTCCCTGCTCGAGCCCCGGATCCAAGATGGCCGCGGATCCGGGTCCTGCAGGGAGGGAGGTGGCTTCACAGAGCCTGCTTAGAGCAGGCACTGTGAAGGCTGCAGCGCTGCATGTCAGATCAGTGATCTGACCGAGTGCTGTGCAAACTGTCAGATCACTGATCTGTGATGTCCCCCCCTGGGACAAAGTAAAAAAGTTAAAAAAAAATTTTCCAAATGTGTAAAAAAAATAAAAAAAAATATTCCAAAATAATGAAGAAAAAAAAAAATATTATTCCCATAAATACATTTCTTCATCTAAATAAAAAAAAAAAACCAATAAAAGTACACATATTTAGTATCGCCGCGTCCGTAACGACCCGACCTATAAAACTGTCCCACTAGTTAACCCCTTCAGTAAACACCGTAAGAAAAAAAAAAAAAAAACGAGGCAAAAAACAACGCTTTATTATCATACCGCCGAACAAAAAGTGGAATAACACGCGATCAAAAGGACAGATATAAATAACCATGCTACCGCTGAAAGCGTCATATTGTCCCGCAAAAAAAGAGCTGCCATACAGCATCATCAGAAAAAAAATAAAAAAGTTATAGTCCTGAGAATAAAGCGATGCAAAAATAATTATTTTTTCTGTAAAATAGTTTTTATCGTATAAAAGCACCAAACCATAAAAAAATGATATAAATGAGGTATCGCTGTAATCGTACTGACCCGAAGAATAAAACTGATTTATCAATTTTACCAAACGCGGAACGGTATAAACGCCTCCCCCAATAGAAATTCATGAATAGCTGGCTTTTGGTCATTCTTCCTCACAAAAATCGGAATAAAAAGCGATAAAAAAATGTCACGTGCCCAAAAATGTTTTCAATAAAAACGTCAACTCGTCCCGCAAAAAACAAGACCTCACATGACTCTGTGGACCAAAATATGGAAAAATTATAGCTCTCAAAATGTGGTATTGCAAAAAATATTTTTTGCAATAAAAAGGGTCTTTCAGTGTGTGACGGCTGCCAATCATAAAAATCCGCTAAAAAACTCGCTATAAAAGTAAATCAAACCCCCCTTCATCACCCCCTTAGTTAGGGAAAAATAAAAAAAAATGTATTTATTTCCATTTTCCCATTAGGGCTAGGGTTAGGGCTAGGGTTAGGGCTAGGGCTAGGGTTAGGGCTAGGGTTAGGGCTAGGGTTAGGGCTAGGGTTAGGGCTAGGGTTAGGGCTAGGGCTAGGGTTAGGGTTAGGGCTAGGGTTAGGGCTAGGGTTAGGGCTAGGGTTAGGGCTAGGGTTAGGGCTAGGGTTAGGGTTAGGGTTAGGGCTAGGGTTAGGGTTAGGGTTAGGGCTAGGGTTAGGGCTAGGGTTAGGGCTAGGGTTAGGGTTAGGGCTAGGGTTAGGGCTAGGGTTAGGGTTAGGGTTGGGGCTACAGTTAGGGTTGGGGCTAAAGTTAGGGTTAGGGTTTAGATTACATTTACAGTTGGGAATAGGGTTGGGATTAGGGTTAGGGGTGTGTCAGGGTTAGAGGTGTGGTTAGGGTTACCATTGGAATTAGGGTTAGGGGTGTGTTTAGATTAGGGTTTCAGTTATAATTGGGGGGTTTCCACTGTTTCGGCACATCAGGGGCTCTCCAAACACGACATGGCGTCCGATCTCAATTCCAGCCAATTCTGCGTTGAAAAAGTAAAACAGTGCTCCTTCCCTTCCGAGCTCTCCTGTGTGCCCAAACAGGGGTTTACCCCAACATATGGGGTATCAGCGTACTCAGGACAAATTGGACAACAACTTTTGTGGACCAATTTCTCCTGTTACCCTTGGGAAAATACAAAACTGGGGGCTAAAAAATAATTTTTGTGGGAAAACAAAAAGATTTTTTATTTTCACGGCTCTGCGTTATAAACTGTAGTGAAACACTTGGGGGTTCAAAGTTCTCACAACACATCTAGATAAGTTCATTGAGGGGTCTAGTTTCCAATATGGGGTCACTTGTGGGGGGTTTCTACTGTTTAGGTACATTAGGGGCTCTGCAAACGCAATGTGACGCCTGCAGACCAATCCATCTAAGTCTGCATTCCAAATGATGCTCCTTCCCTTCCGAGCCCTCCCATGCGCCCAAACGGTGGTTCCCCCCCACATATCGGGTATCAGCGTACTCAGGACAAATTGGACAACAACATTTAGGGTCCAATTTCTCCTGCTAACCTTGGAAAAATACAAAACTGGGGGCTAACATATAATTTTTGTGGAAAATAAAATATTTTTTATTTGCATGGCTCTGCGTTATAAACTGTAGTGAAATACTTGGGGGTTCAAAGCTCTCACAACACATCAAGATGAGTTCCTTAGGGGGTCTACTTTCCAAAATGGTGTCACTTGTGGGGGGTTTCTACTGTTTAGGTACATTAGGGGCTCTGCAAACGCAATGTGATGCCTGCAGACCATTCCATCTAAGTCTGCATTCCAAATGGCGCTCCTTCCCTTCCGAACCCTCCCATGCGCCCAAACGGTGGTTCCCCCCCACATATGGGATATCAGCGTACTCAGGACAAATTGGACAACAACTTTTGTGGTCCAATTTCTCCTGTTACCCTAGGGAAAATACAAAACTGGGGGCTAAAAAACAATTTTTGTGGGAAAAAAATTTTATTTTATTTTTATGGCTCTGCATTATAAACTTCTGTGAAGCCCTTGGTGGGTCAAAGTGCTCACCACACATCCAGATAAGTTCCTTAGGGGGTCTACTTTCCAAAATGGTGTCACTTGTGGGGGGTTTCAATGTTTAGGCACATCAGTGGCTTTCCAAACGCAACATGGCGTCCCATCTCAATTCCTGTCAATTTTGCATTGAAAAGTCAAACTGCGCTCCTTCCCTTCCGAGCTCTCCCATGCGCCCAAACAGTGGTTTACTGCCACATATGAGGTATCAGCGTACTCAGGACAAATTGGACAACAACTTTTGAGGTCCAATTTCTTCTCTTACCCTTGGAAAAATAAAAAATTGGGGGCAAAAATATAATTTTTGTGAAAAAATATGATTTTTTATTTTTACGGTTCTGCATTATAAACTTTTGTGAAGCACTTGGTGGGTCAAAGTGCTCACCACACATCCAGATAAGTTCCTTAGGGGGTCTACTTTCCAAAATGGTGTCACTTGTGGGGGGTTTCAATGTTTAGGCACATCAGTGGCTCTCCAAACGCAACATGGCGTCCCATCTCAATTCCTGTCAATTTTGCATTGAAAAGTCAAATAGCGCTCCTTCCCTTCCGAGCTCTCCCATGCGCCCAAACAGTGGTTTACTGCCACATATGGGGTATCAGCGTACTCAGGACAAATTGGACAACAACTTTTTGGGTCCAATTTCTCCTGTTACCCTTGGTAAAATAAAACAAATTGGAGCTGAAGTAAATTTTTTGTGTAAAAAAGTTAAATGTTCATTTTTATTTAAACATTCCAAAAATTCCTATTAAACACCTGAAGGGTTAATAAACTTCTTGAATGTGGTTTTGAGCACCTTGAGGGGTGCAGTTTTTAGAATGGTGTCACACTTGGGCATTTTCTATCATATAGACCCCTCAAAATGACTTCAAATGAGACGTGGTCCCTAAAAAAAAATGGTGTTGTAAAAATGAGAAATTGCTGGTCAACTTTTAACCCTTATAACTCCCTAACAAAAAAAAAAATTGGTTCCAAAATTATGCTGATGTAAAGGAGACATGTGGGAAATGTTACTTATTAAGTATTTTGTGTGACATATCTCTGTGATTTAATTGCATAAAAATTCAAAGTTTGAAAATTGCGAAATTTTCAAAATTTTCGCCAAATTTCCGTTTTTTTCACAAATAAACGCAGGTACTATCAAAGAAATTTTACCACTATCATGAAGTACAATATGTCACGAGAAAACAATGTCAGAATCACCAGGATCCGTTGAAGCGTTTCGGAGTTATAACCTCATAAAGGGACAGTGGTCAGAATTGTAAAAATTGGCCTGGTCATTAACGTGCAAACCACCCTTGGGGGTAAAGGGGATAAAGTCTCATTTTGCTAGCGCTCCCATCTTACATCGTCCCGATGTGGATAAGCCATTCCTAATGGAGGTGGATGCCTCATCTGTTGGTTCTGGAGCAGTCCTCTATCAAAAGGATGCTCAAGGTCGGAAGCATCCATGCTTCTTCTCAAAGACCTTCACACCAGCAGAGAGAAATTACTCCATCGGGGATAGGGAGTTGCTAGCAATGAAGTTGGCCTTTTCGGAGTAGACATCTTTTGGAAGGTGCTCAGTTTCCCTTCCAAGTCTTCACGGACCACAAAAATTTGGTCTATTTGCATACAGCCCAGCAGCTGAATTCTCGTCAGGCCAGATGGTCCTTGTTCTTCTCCCGGTTCCACTTCACTCTCCATTATCTCGCCGGGGAGAAGAATATTCATGCTGATGCTTTCTCTCGCTCCCTTGTGTTAACTGAGGAGGAGGAAGAGGAGCCTCGGCTTATTGTCCCTTCGGAGAGTCTGAGAACCGTAGCTCCGGTTTCGCTAGGGTCTGTGCCTCTGGGCAAGACTTTTGTTCCCATCAATCTGCGACCGGAGGTTCTCTCTTGAGCTTATTCGTCCAGAGTGGGTGGACCACTGGGTAAATCTGACAGGGAGAAGGACTTGGGGATCCTAGTTAATGATAAACTTACCTGGAGCAGCCAGTGCCAGGCAGCAGCTGCCAAGGCAAACAGGATCATGGGGTGCATTAAAAGAGGTCTGGATACACATGATGAGAGCATTATACTGCCTCTGTACAAATCCCTAGTTAGACCGCACATGGAGTACTGTGTCCAGTTTTGGGCACCTGTGGTCAGGAAGGATATAATGGAACTAGAGAGAGTACAAAGGAGGGCAACAAAATTAATAAAGGGGATGGGAGAACTACAATACCCAGATAGATTAGCGAAATTAGGATTATTTAGTCTAGAAAAAAGACGACTGAGGGGCGATCTAATAACCATGTATAAGTATATAAGGGGACAATACAAATATCTCGCTGAGGATCTGTTTATACCAAGGAAGGTGACGGGCACAAGGGGGCATTCTTTGCGTCTGGAGGAGAGAAGGTTTTTCCACCAACATAGAAGAGGATTCTTTACTGTTAGGGCAGTGAGAATCTGGAATTGCTTGCCTGAGGAGGTGGTGATGGCGAACTCAGTCGAGGGGTTCAAGAGAGGCCTGGATGTCTTCCTGGAGCAGAACAATATTGTATCATACAATTATTAGGTTCTGTAAAAGGATGTAGATCTGGGGATTTATTATGATGGAATATAGGCTGAACTGGATGGACAAATGTCTTTTTTCGGCCTTACTAACTATGTTACTATGTTACTATGTTACACTTTGGGGCAAAGAGGACATCTGAGTTGCTGTCGAGAATGTACTGGTGGCCACATATGGTTCGTGACGTCGGAGACTATGTTCGGGCATGTGTCTCTTGTGCCAAAAATAAGTCTCTCCGTCAATGGCCAGCTGGTTTGTTATACCCTCTGCCGGTGGCAGACAGGCCCTGGAAGATGGTCGGGATGGACTTTGTGGTGGGTTTGCCCAAGTCTCGTGGCTGTACCATCATTTCGGTAATCACCGACCATTTTTCTAAAATGCTGCATTTGGTGCCGCTTCCTCGGCTACCTTCTGCACGGGCCTTGGCTAGATTGTTTATTAAACATATCTTCCGCCTTCACGGTATGCCGGACAAAATTTTGAGTGATCGGGGTCCCCAGTTTGCGTCTCGGTTCTGGAGAGAGCTTTGTCATCTTCTCAGTATTGAGTTAAATCTCTCTTCGGCATATCATCCCGAGACAAATGGGTTGGTAGAGAGAGCCAACCAGACCTTGGTCAGATATCTGCGACATTTTGTCTCTGCTAGGCAAGATGACTAGGCATCTTTGCTATCATGGGCGGAGTATGCTCTGAACAACGCTGTAGCCGACTCCACTGGACAGACTCCATTCCTCCTTAACTATGGTCAGCATCTGCGGGTACCTGTGCCCATGCCCGTGTCTTCCGGCAATTCAAGGGTGACAGACTGGGCTGTGGAGGCACAGGACATTTGGGATCGCACTCAGGATGCCATTCGGGCTTCCAAGGAGAGAATGAGGTCCTCCGCCGATGCACCATGGCGCCCCGCTCTGACCTTTGCTCCTGGCGACTTAGTGTGGCTCTCCGCCCGTAACATCAGGCTGCGAGTTGAGTACACTAAGTTTGCACCTTGCTACTTAGGTCCTTTCAAGGTCCTCAAACAGGTTAACCCTGTGGTCTACCATCTGGCCCTTCCTCCACGCTTGGGTATCACAGACACCTTTCATGTGTCCCTCTTGAAACCCGTATACATGTCCCGGTTTTCTGAGTCATCTGCCGGGACATCGGGTTCATCTACGGATGATTACGAGGTGAACGCTATTTTGGGGTGCAAGGTGATACGTGGTAAAAAATTCTATTTGGTGGATTGGAAGGGTTATGGCCGTGAGGACAGGTCCTGGGAGCCTGCTGAACACATTCGAGCTCCACAGCTCATTGCTGCCTTCGAGCGTAGCGAGGTCCAAGGAGGGGGGTAATGTTAGGTGGCGAGTTCCCGTCTCTGCTGCGGTCTCCCATTCTTCTCCGGCTGCAGTGGAGTCTGCTCAGCAGAGACGTTGGTCCCAGCGTCTTGCTCAGTCTCACTCTGTGCATAGGGTTACTGCTGCTTTTCCTGCTTCTGCCATTGAAGTCAGTGTTGGGCAGCAGCGAGCAGATGCTTTTGGGACTAAGACCTTCTTTTCTCCTTCTGAGCATGCCCAGGGCAAGATCTCCCGTTGGAGATCGAGGGTCACATGCTCAGATACTGCAGCACATCCCATTGGTCCTTTATTGGAAGGTCCTGAACGTGCTGCAGCTATATAAGCTTCGCATAACCGCACGGCCATGCGCTAGTATTGACTTGATAATGTGTGTGTGTAGATGGATGTATGTCGATGGATGAAAGCTCCTAAATCATTCCCATTCCTAGTGTTGTTGACTGCTCGCGAATGATGGAAGCTATCTAGCGCCCGACCAAGCCATCAGCATGTAACACACATTACAGCGTCTAATTGCTGTGACCGCCAGTGCGGTGTCGTGCGCTTTCTCAGCGATTTCCTGACCCAAGCCTGGGTGGTTAGTGGCGTCCGCCAGTGCGGCACCTCACGCACTCTCGTGCTTCTTAAATACAATTATTTCTGTCTCTCTGACACCCCAGTAGCGGTGTCAAGCGCATGAGGTCTTTATTAACTCAAATCCTGTGTCTTGGGATTGAGTTCTGAGACTCCTTGCTTGCGCTCTTGGTGCGGTACAGCGGCCCTGTGACGCAACAGGGTTCGCTTCCTTCACACAGGGTGAAGTTAACCCGTGTGTGCATTCACATTGTACCGCCATATCATCCGTCATTACTAGCAGCAGGTTTTCACCTGCACGGTGGACCTTGGACTGCGAACGCACCAATACTATTTCATCTTAAACTTGGTGCGTTCCGCCAGTCCTAACATAACATTTAGTCTCTTAAGTAAGGTGCTGGTGATAGCTTTATTTTCCTCTGTCCAGGTTAGACGTGCTAGTAGTTGACTAATGTCTTCTTGGAGTTCTCTTAGAGGATTGTTTTTATGATCTATCTTGTGTCTTCTCTTCTCAAGCTAAGTATATACCCTCATTTGTTTGCCCGTTTAGTTGTAGTAGGGGCTGACTAACACTCACCCTGTACCCCCACATCCAGGGCCTATCATTAGGGGCAGTCATGGATTATGCTCCTGCTTGGTGATAGGAATGGAACATATTTAGGGATGTTAGAGGAATAAGGGTGTTGTCAGATCTGCCTAGGGGCCTCCACTCCCACCTTTCCTAGTGTTTGGGCTTCTCTACACACTTCAAGTTTGTTGTGCACCTAGCTGCTGCCTCACCCAGCATGACAGGTACATTTCATTGGTATATAGCCCTCCAAAAACTTGTGAATTTTTTTTCAGTATTATATTGCTCATCCATAGGGTATTACATCTTCTAGAGTATATTTTATTGCTGTATAAGCCTCAACAATGTTGTTAAAAATGGGTTGGTATTACATTGCTCATCCATAGACTTTTATGTATTCTTGGGTAGATTTAGTTGCTATACAAGCCTCAAAAACGTTTTTAAAAATGTATTGGAATTATACTGCTCACGCATAGACTATGACATGGTCTGGAGTACATTTTTTGGTATATAAACTTCAAACAATTTGTTCAAAATTTATGGATATATTATATGTCTCATCCATACGGTATTGTATCTTCGTGGGTACAGTTTGTTGCGATATAAGCCTCAAAAACCTTGTTCAATATTTTAGACTGTGTGCACATATTGATGATATGGTGCATTTTTGTAGTGTTTTTTTGTGCAATGATTTGATCCTAAAGCACAACCTGATGCCAGCAAAATGAATAAGAAACGTAAAATGTCATGCACACGTTAAGTACTTTTGACTTGTGGATTTGGTGCAGAAAATAATTTGTAGCATGTCTGTTCTCTTTGCATTTTTGCCCTACATTTTTAACCATTGACTTCACTCCAATCAATCAGAAATGCATGGTAAAAACACAGGCAAAAACGTGGCAAAAATGCACCAAAAATGCTCATTTTTACATCTGGTTTTTTTCCTGCCAATAGATGAATAAATGGTTTATAGATATAAAACCAGTAATGTGTTACCATATACCCATGTAATTGGCGACTCACCATAATGTGCAAAACAAGGATAAAACTGAGTCCAAAATATGCCAATAAATGCAAAAGTTTATTAATGTACATAGATCAATAACAATTCAAAAGAGCTGCAGAAAAAATGTACATGGATTTTATCTGGATAGAATGTGATTTAAATCTGTGGGTGTAAAAAGAGGCCAGAGCGTAGGTCAGGATCAAATTTTAAGGTGCAAATAAAAAGAGATGTTTCATCAAATTGTGGAGACTAATGAAAAGATATGTTAAATGCCTATACACAGTTACCACCTCAAATATATTGATAATAAACATGTGAACAGTTATAGAGGCAAACAATACAACGTCCAATATAGCATCTCTCCGGGTCCTTTTTGTTATGCGCTGTACATATTACAAATAATGTTAGTAATGCAGGGAATAATTACCCACTTCAGTAGTCTGTCCTGCCTAGACCGTGGCCCCCCAATGCACGTTTCGCATTAAATGTCGCTTCCTCAGGTGCGTCCGATGCCATTTTCAAAGGGATTTTTTTCTTAGGAATATCTGGAAAACAGCAAAGAAATTAATTATAAACACAATACACATTATTTATTAATATTAATATTATTATTATTATTTATATAGCACCATTAATTCCATGGTGCTGTACATGAGAAAGGGGTTACGTACAGAGTTATAGATATCGTTTACAGTACACAAATTTACAATGACAGACTGGTACAGAGGGGAGAGGACCCTGTCCTTGTAAACTTACATTCTATGAATTCACATGCGATCAGGCTGCAGTGCAGGAGCCACCACCGACACCTACATTCAGAAGGTTTTTGTTTTTCAAGATATACAGTGGGTACGGAAAGTATTCATACCCCTTTACATTTTTCAATCTTTTGGTAAATTTGAAAAAGTTAATTTTTTTCTCATTAATGTACACTCTGCACCCCATCTTGACTGAAAAAAAAACAGAAATGTAGAAATGTTTGCAAATTTATTAAAAAATAAAAACTGAAATATCACATGGTCATAAGTATTCAGACCCTTTGCTCAGTATTGAGTAGAAGCACCTTTTGAGCTAGTACAGCCATGAGTCTTCTTGGGAATGATGTAACAAGTTTTTCACACCTGGATTTGGGATCCTCGGCCATCCTTCCTTGCAGATCCTCTCCAGTTCCGTCAGGTTGGATGGTGAACGTTGGTGGACAGCCATTTTCAGGTCTCTCCAGAGATGCTCAATTGGGTTTAGGTTAGGGTTCTGGCTGGGCCAGTCAAGAATGGTCACAGAGTTGTTCTGAAGCCACACCTTTGTTATTTTAGTTTTGTGCTTAGGGTCATAGTCTTGTTGGAAGGGGAACCTTCAGCCAAGTCTAAGGTCCAGAGCACTCTGGAAGAGGTTTTCTTTCAGAATATCTCTGTACTTGGCCACATTCATATTTCCTTCAATGGCAACCAGTAGTCCTGTACCTGCAGCTGAAAAACACCCCCATAGCATGATGCTGCCACCACCATGTTTCACTGTTGGGATTGTATTGAGCAGGTGATACCACTTAGCATTAACACCAAAAAGGTCTATCTTCATTTAATCAAACCAGAGAATCTTTTTTCTCATAGTCTGGGAGCCTTTCATGTATTTTTTAGCAAACTGTATGCAGGTTTTCATATGTCTTGCATTGAAGAGAGGCTTCCATCGGGCCATTCTGCCATAAAGGCCCAACTGGTGCAGGGCTTCAGTGATAGTTGGCTTTGTGGAACTTTCTACCATCTCCCTACTGCATCTCTGGAGCTCAGACACAGTTATCCTGGGGTTCTTATTTACCTCTCTCACCAAGGCTCTTCTCCCATGATTAGCTGGATGGTCAGGCCTAGGAAGACGTCTGGTGGTCCCAAACATCTTCGTTTAAAGGATTATGGAGGCCTCTGTGCTCTTAGGAACCTTGAGCACTGCAGAAATGTTGTTGTAAATTTGGCCAGATCTGTGCCTTGCCACAATTCTGTCTCTGAGCTCCTTGGCCAGTTCCTTTGACCTCAAGATTCTCATATGGTCTGACATGCACTGTGAGCTGTGAAGTCTTAGGCTGGGTTCCCATTGCGTTATGGGATCGCGTTTAACGGACAGCGTTGCACGGCGAAATTAACGCCGTGCAACGCGTCCGTTAGCGCGCCCATTCAAGACAATGGGAACGCGCATCGCTAGTGCGTGCCATTTTCGGCACGCGCTAGCGATGTGCCGGTGTTTTGTAGCGCGCCGCGGACGCTGCAAGCCGCGGCGCGCCCGAGGTCCGTTCCCCGCTCTCGCAGATCAGGGATCTGCGAGAGCGGGGACGTTAAACGCGACCCCGAAAATCACATTGTGTTAGTGCAACCCGCTAGCGCTTAGCGCTAAACGGATTGCTCTAACGCAATCTGAACCTAGCCTTATATAGACAGGTGTGCGCCTTTCCAAATGAAGTCCTATCAGTTTAATAAAACACCGGATAACAATTAAGTAGTAGAACCATCTCAAGGAGGATCACAAAGAAATGAACAGCATGTGACATATGAGTGTCTGACCAAGTTTTTCTTTTTTATTAAATTTGCAAAAAATTCTACATTTGTTTTTTTCAGCCAAGATGTGGTGCACAGTGTACATTAATGTGAAAAATATGAACTTTTTTGAATTTGCCAAATGGCTGCAATGAAACAAAGAGTGAAAAATTTAAATGAGTCTGAATACTTTCCGTACCCACCGTATATAATATTCATTATGTAAACTAGGGGGAAGGTCAGTGAGAGGTCAGTGACCTGTCAGAAACCATACTAATGATTACCTTATCAGAGGACCACATGAGAACCCCCCCACAGCCACACCCCGAAGCATGAGCATATCATTAACTCAAAACTGAAAATAAAGGTTAAACAACAAACAAAAGACAAATTTCATCAACCCTGGTATTATTTTAGTCAGTATAACGGCATTGACCTGACACTGTCTGTAGGTTACTAAGCATTGTCTTGGTGACAGATTCCTTTTATGGCTACCAGTACTCATGGCAGCAGCGGCAGCAACATTTACAGTATTTTTGCTGCCATGATGTGAAATGTGCTCTCTTGCAGGGTACACAAAATGAAACAATTCCCAAAATAGGAATACATTTTTGAAAGGCTTGTTGACATGCCATTGCTTCTTCACTCTGGCAACAGCTAGTTTGTTACTGCTCCCTAAAGAAGGAATCATTTTTAGACAGCTTGATAATTTTTTTTACAATAGTTTAATCATTTTGCTAATATCAAACCCTCTGCATATCCCTAAAAAGGATAATTTTTCACTACTAAATGAGAAGCCATTACTTAGTGACTTTCAAAACAACACACCTGCTTTGTCTCCCCAAATAAAAGGATAATATTTAGATAGCTTGTGATTTGCCATTATTTCTTCTCTTAGCAAAGAACAAAGCTCTTGATACTTCCCAAATATGAATAGTTCTAGCATCCCCTATGTGAAAAAGATAACGCTTCTTACATATACCTTTTTTACAATGTAAGTAGCTAAAATGTCTGATACTGCATTAAGTTGTTACCACTAGGGTTGAGCGAAACGGATCGTTCATTTTCAAAAGTCGCCGACTTTTGGCAAAGTCGGGTTTCATGAAACCCGATCTGACCCTTGTGTGGGGTCGGCCATGCGGTACGCGACTTTCGCGCCAAAGTCGCGTTTCAATTACGCTAAAAGCGCCATTTCTCAGCCAATGAAGGTGGACGCAGAGTGTGGGCAGCGTGATGACATAGGTCCTGGTCCCCACCATCTTAGAGAAGGGCATTGCAGTGATTGGCTTGCTGTCTGCGGCGTCACAGGGGCTATAAAGAGGAGTTCCCGCCGACCGCCATCTTACTGCTGCTGATCTGAGCCTAGGGAGAGGTTGCTGCCGCTTCGTCAGAAGCAGGGATAGCGTTAGGCAGGGTCCATTAACCACCAAACCGCTTGTGCTGTAGCGATTTCCACTGTCCAACACCACCTTCGGTTTGCAGGGACAGTGGAAGCTACATTTTTTTTCCTCAGCGCTGTAGCTCATTGGGCTGCCCTAGAAGGCTCCCTGATAGCTGCATTGCTGTGTGTACGCCGCTGTGCAAACCAACTGCTTTTTTCAAAGCACAAATCCTCTTGTTCCTTCCTTTCTGCACAGCTATCTTGTTTGTTTGTCCACACTTTTTATTTAATTTGTGCATCAGTCCACTCCTTATTGCTGCCTGCCATACCTGGCTGAGATTACTGCAGGGAGATAGTAATTGAAGGACACTCCCTGTTTTTTTTTTTTAATTCTCCCTAAAAAAATAAGTTGTGGGAGATTAAGATTGGCATTTCTGCTAGAGTGCCATCCCTGTGTGTGCCATCTCTCTCACATAGTGGGCCATAGAAAGCCTTTTTATTTTTCTGTTTTTTTTTAGGGGGGTTTATAAATTCTCCCTGAAAAAAAAAAACAGTGGGAGATTAATATTGGCCTTTGGGCTTGTGTGCCAGTCCTGAGTGTGCCTGTCTCTCTCAAATAGTGGGCAATAGAAAGCCTATTTATTTATTTTTTTAATAATTTGTTTTCTTAATTCTCCCTGAAAAAATAACAAAAAACCGTGGGAGATTAATATTGGCCTTTCTGCTTGTCTGCCAGTCCTGACTCCTGGGTGTGCCATCTCTCTCTCTCAAATAGTGGGCAATAGAAAGCCTATTTTTTTTTTTTTTTGGTTTTTCAATTCTCCCTGAAAAAATCTAAAAAAATCAGTGGGAGATTAACCCCTTCATGACCCAGCCTATTTTGACCTTAATGACCTGGCCGTTTTTTGCAATTCTGACCAGTGTCCATTTATGAGGTAATAACTCAGGAACGCTTCAACGGATCCTTGCGGTTCTGAGATTGTTTTTTCGTGACATATTGGGCTTCATGTTAGTGGTAAATTTAGGTCAATAAATTATGCGTTTATTTGTGATAAAAATGGAAATTTGGCGAAAATTTAGAAAATTTCGCAATTTTCACATTTTGAATTTTTATTCTGTTAAACCAGAGGGATATGTGACACAAACTAGTTAATAAATAACATTTCCCACATGTATAGTTTACATCAGCACAATTTTGGAAACAAAATTTTTTTTTGCTAGGAAGTTATAAGGGTTAAAATTTGACCAGCGATTTCTCATTTTTACAACGAAATTTACAAAACCATTTTTTTAGGGACCACCTCACATTTGAAGTCAGTTTGGGGGGTCTATATGGCTGAAAATACCCAAAAGTGACACCATTCTAAAAACTGCACCCCTCAAGGTACTCAAAACCACATTCAAGAAGTTTATTAACCCTTCAGGTGCTTCACAGCAGCAGAAGCAACATGGAAGGAAAAAACGAACATTTAACTTTTTAGTCACAAAAATTATTTTTAGCAACAATTTTTTTATTTTCCCAATGGTAAAAGGAGAAACTGAACCACGAAAGTTGTTGTCCAATTTGTCCTGAGTATGCTGATACCTCATATGTGGGGGTAAACCACTGTTTGGGCGCACGGCAGGGCTTGGAAGGGAAGGAGCGCCATTTGACTTTTTGAATGAAAAATTGGCTCCACTCTTTAGCGGACACCATGTCACGTTTGGAGAGCCCCCATGTGCCTAAAAATTGAAGCTCCCCCACAAGTGACACCATTTTGGAAACTAGACACCCCAAGGAACTTATCTAGATGCATAGTGAGCACTTTGAACCCCCAGGTGCTTCACAAATTGATCCGTAAAAATGAAAAAGTACTTTTTTTTTCACAAAAAAATTATTTTAGCTTCAATTTTTTCATTTTCACATGGGCAACAGGATAAAATGGATCCTAAAATTTGTTGGACAATTTCTCCTGAGTACACCAATACCTCACATGTGGGGGTAAACCACTGTTTGGGCACATGGTAAGGTTCGGAAGGGAAGGAGCGCCATTTGACTTTTTGAATGAAAAATTATCTCCATCGTTAGCGGACACCATGTCGCGTTTGGAGAGCCCCTGTGTGCCTAAACATTGGCGCTCCCCCACAAGTGACCCCATTTTGGAAACTAGACCCCCAAGGAACTTATGTAGATGCATATTGAGCACTTTAAACCCCCAGGTGCTTCACAGAAGTTTATAACGCAGAGCCATGAAAATAAAAAATAATTTTTCTTTCCTCAAAAACGATTTTTTTAGCCTGGAATTTCCTATTTTGCCAAGGGTAATAGGAGAAATTGGACCCCAAATGTTGTTGTCCAGTTTGTCCTGAATACGTTGATACCCCATATTTGGGGGTAAACCACTGTTTGGGCGCACGGCAGGGCTCGGAAGGGAAGGCACGCCATTTGGCTTTTTAAATGGAAAATTAGCTCCAATCATTAGCAGACACCATGTCGTGTTTGGAGAGCCCCTGTGTTAGGAGTCCAGTTTCCTCTGCTGCACAGGAGGAATCTCGATCCGTGTCTGCTGCGGTCTCCCATTCTGCATCGGCCGCAGTGGGGTCTGCTCAGCGGAGGCGTCGCTCCCAGCGTCTTGCTGGGACTGATTCTGTGCAGAGGGTTACTGCTGCCTTTTCTGGCTCTCCTGTTGTACCCTGCACTGATCTGCGGCGAGCAGGCTTCTCTGGGACTAAGTCCTTATTTTCACACTCTGAGCATGCCCAGGGCAAGATCTCCCATTGGAGATCGAGGGTCACATGCTCAGGTACTGCAGCACATTCCATTGGTCCTCCAGGAAGGTCCTGAAAGGGCAAAACTTCGGTAGCAGCTTCCTGTGCTGCAACTATATAAACTGCGCATGACCGCACGGCCATGCGCTAGTATTGTCTTGTAAATATGTGTGTGTGTTGTGAGTGAAAGTCTCTCTTTAAATAACCCTCCCTATTGGATGACTGTTCGCGGAAGGTGTATGTTTGCTATCTAGCGCCCGACTTATCCAACAGCACGAAACACACATTACAGCTACCAGTTGCTGTGTCCGCCAGTACAGCGCCGTGCGCTTGCTCTGCACTTTCCTGACCCAAGCCTGGGTGGTTAGTGGCGTTCGTCAGTGCGGCACCGCATGCACTCTTGTGCCTTTATATTATTATTTATGTTCCTCTGACACCCCAGTTGTGGTGTCGAGCGCATGGGGTCTTCTGAACTCAAATCCTCAGTCTCGGGTTTGAGATTAGTGACTCCTTGCTTGCGCTCTATGTGCGGTACCGCGGTCCTGTGACGCAACAGGGTCGCTTCCTTCACACAGGGTGAAGCTAACCCATGTGTGTATTCTTATAGTTCCGCCATATAGTCCGTCTTTACTAGCAGCAGTGTTTTTACCTGCACGGTGGACCTCGGACTGCGAACGCACCTAGTTCCATTTCATCTATACTTGGTGCGTTCCGCCAGTCCTTAACACCCTGTGTGCCTAAACATTGGAGATCCCCCAGAAATGACCCCATTTTGGAAACTAAACCCCCAAAGGAACTAATCTAGATGTGTGGTGAGGACTTTGAACCCCCAAGTGCTTCACAGAAGTTTATAACGCAGAGCCATGAAAATAAAAAAAAAAATTATTTTCTCAAAAATGATCTTTTAGCCTGCAATTTTTTATTTTCCCAAGGGTAACAGGAGAAATTTGACCCCAAAAGTTGTTGACCAGTTTCTCCTGAGTACGCTGATACCCCATATGTGGGGGTAAACCACTGACTGGGCACATGCCGGGGCTCGGAATTGAAGTAGTGACGTTTTGAAATGCAGACTTTGATGGAATGCTCTGTGGGCGTCACGTTGCGTTTGCAGAGCCCCTGATGTGGCTAAACAGTAGAAACCCCCCACAAGTGACCCCGTTTTGAAAACTAGACCCTGAAAGGAACTTATCTAGATGTGTGGTGAGCACCTTGAACCCCCAAGTGCTTCACAGAAGTTTATAATGCAGAGCCGTGAAAATAATAAATACTTTTTCTTTCCTCAAAAATAATTATTTAGCCCAGAATTTTTTAATTTTCCCAAGGGTAACAGGAGAAATTTGACCCCAACATTTGTTGTCCAGTTTCTCCTCAGTACGGTGATACCCCATATGTGGGGGTAAACTACTGTTTGGGCACATGCCGGGGCTCGGAATTGAAGTAGTGACGTTTTGAAATGCAGACTTTGATGGAATGCTCTGCAGGCGTCACGTTGCGTTTGCAGAGCCCCTGATGTGGCTAAACAGTAGAAACCCCCCAAAAGTGACCCCATTTTGGAAACTAGACCCCGAAAGGAACTTATCTAGATGTGTGATGAGCACTTTGAACCCCCAAGTGCTTCACAGAAGTTTATAATGCAGAGCCGTGAAAATAATAAATACGTTTTCTTTCCTCAAAAATAATTATTTAGCCCAGAATTTTTTATTTTCCCAAGGGTTACAGGAGAAATTGGACCCCAAATGTTGTTGTCCAGTTTCTCCTGAGTACGCTGATACCCCATGTGTGGAGGTAAACCACTGTTTGGGCACACGTCGGGGCTCAGAAAGGAAGTAGTGACTTTTGAAATACAGACTTTGATGAAATGGTCTGCGGGCGTCACGTTGCGTTTGCAGAGCCCCTGGTGTGCCTAAACAGTAGAAACCCCCCACAAGTGACCCCATTTTAGAAACTAGACCCCCCAAGGAACTTATCTAGATATGTGGTGAGCACTTTGAACCCCCAAGTGCTTCACAGACGTTTACAACGCAGAGCCGTGAAAATAAAAAATCATTTTTTTTTCCTCAAAAATGATGTTTTAGCAAGCATTTTTTTATTTTCACAAGGGTAACAGGAGAAATTGGACCCCAATAATTGTTGTGCAGTTTCTCCTGAGTATGCTGGTACCCCATATGTGGGGGTAAACCACTGTTTGGGCACACGCCGGGGCTCAGAAGTGAGGGAGCACCATTTGACTTTTTGAATACAAGATTGGCTGGAATCAATGGTGGCGCCATGTTGCGTTTGGAGACCCCTGATGTGCCTAAACAGTGGTAACCCCTCAATTCTACCTCCAACACTAACCCCCCCACACCCCTAACCCTAATCCCAACTGTAGCCATAACCCTAATCACAACCCTAACCACAACCCTAATTCCAACCCTAAGCCTAAGGCTATGTGCCCACGTTGCGGATTCGTGTGAGATTTTTCAGCATCATTTTTGAAAAATCCGCGGGTAAAAGGCACTGCGTTTTACCTGCGGATTTTCCGCGGATTTCCAGTGTAAAACGCTGCGGAATCCGCACAAAGAATTGACATGCTGCAGAAAATACAACGCAGCGTTTCCGCGCGGTATTTTCTGCACCATGGGCACAGCGGATTTGGTTTTCCATAGGTTTACATGGTACTGTAAATCTGATGGAACACTGCTGCGAATTAGCAGCGGCCAATCCGCTTCGGATCCGCAGCCAAATCCGCACCGTGTGCACATAGCCTAATTCTAAAGGTATGTGCACACGCTGCGGAAAACACTGCGGATCCGCAGCAGTTTCCCATGAGTTTACAGTTCAATGTAAACCTATGGGAAACAAAAATCGCTGTACACATGCTGCGGAAAAACTGCACGGAAACGCAGCGGTTTACATTCCGCAGCATGTCACTTCTTTGTGCGGATTCCGCAGCGGTTTTACAACTGCTCAAATAGAAAATCGCAGTTGTAAAACCGCAGTGAAATGCGCAGAAAAATGCAGTAAATCCGCCATAAATCCGCAGCGGTTTAGCAGAGGACCAGAATACGTGTGCACATACCGAAACCCTAACCCTAGCCCTAACCCTAACCCTAGCCCTAACCCTACCCCTAACCCTAACCCTAGCCCTAACCCTAACCCTAGCCCTAACCCTAGCCCTAACCCTAACTCTAGCCCTAACCCTAACCCTAGCCCTAACCCTAACCCTATTCTAACATTAGTGGAAAAAAAAAATTCTTTATTTTTTTATTGTCCCTACCTATGGGGGTGACAAAGGGGGGGGGGGGGTCATTTATTATTTTTTTTATGTTGATCACTGTGATAGATTATATCTCTGTGATCAAAATGCACTTTGGAACGAATCTGCCGGACGGCAGATTCGGCGGGCGCACTGCGCATGCGCCCGCCATTTTGGAAGATGGCGGCGCCCAGGGAGAAGACGGACGGACCACGGCAGGATCGGTAAGTATGATGGGTTGGGGGGGAGCTCGGGGGGGAATCGGAGCATGGGGGGGTGGATCGGAGCGTGGGAGGGGTGGAACGGAGCACAGGGGGGGGTAGAACGGAGCACGGGGGGTGGAACGGAGCACGGGGGGTGGAACGGAGCACGGGTGGTGGATCGGAGTGCAGGGGGGGTGATTGGAGCACGGGGGGGTTATTGGAGCACGGGGGGAGCAGACAAGAGCACAGGGGGAGCGGAGCACAGGACGGAGGGGAGCCGGAGCAGTGTACCGGACAGATCGGAGGGCTAGGGGGGCGATCGGTGGGGTGGGGGCACATTAGTGTTTCCAGCCATGGCCGATGATATTGCAGCATCGGCCATGGCTGGATTGTAATATTTCACCAGTTATAATAGGTGAAATATTACAAATCGCTCTGATTGGCAGTTTCACTTTCAACAGCCAATCAGAGCGATCGTAGCCATGGGGGGGTGAAGCCACCCCCCCCTGGGCTAATCTACCACTCCCCCTGTCCCTGCAGATCGGGTGAAATGGGAGTTAACCCTTTTACCCGATCTGCAGGGACGCGATCTTTCCATGACGCCAGATAGGCGTCATGGGTCGGATTGGCACCGACTTTCATGACGCCTACGTGGCGTCATGGGTCGGGAAAGGGTTAATATTGGCCTATCTGCTTGTGTGCCAGTCCTGACTCCTGGGTGTGCCATCTCTCTCTCTCAAATAGTGGGCCATAGAAAGCCTATTTTTTTTTAATTTGGTTTCTAAATTCTCCCTGGAAAAATAAAAAAAAATCAGTGGGAGATTAATATTGGCCTTTCAGCTTGTGTGCCAGTCCTGACTCCAGGGTGTGCCATCTCTCTCTCTCAAATAGTGGGCCATAGAAAGCCAATTTTTTTTTTTTATTTGGTTTCTAAATTCTCCCTGAAAAAATAAAAAAAAATCAGTGGGAGATTAATATTGGCCTTTCTGCTTGTGTTCCACTCCTGACTCCTGCGTGTGCCATCTCTTTCTCTCAAATAGTGGGCCATAGAAAGCCAATTTTTTTTTTAATTTGGTTTCTAAATTCTCCCTGGAAAAATAAAAAAAATCAGTGGGAGATTAATATTGGCCTTTCTGCTTGTGTTCCGCTCCTGACTCCTGGGTGTGCCATCTCTCTCTCAAATAGTGGGCCATAGAAAGCCAATTTTTTTTTTATTTGGTTTCTAAATTCTCCCTGGAAAAATAAAAAAAAATCAGTGGGAGATTAATATTGGCCTTTCAGCTAGTGTGCCAGTCCTGACTCCTGGGTGTGCCATCTCTCTCTCTCTCAAATAGTGGGCCATAGAAAGCGTATTTTTTTTATTTGGTTTCTAAATTCTCCCTGAAAAAATAAAAAAAAAATCAGTGGGAGATTAATATTGGCCTTTCTGCTTGTGTGCCACTCCTGACTCCTGGGTGTGCCATCTCTCTCTCTCAAATAGTGGGCCATAGAAAGCCTATTTTTTTTTTTTATTTGGTTTCTAAATTCTCCCTGGAAAAATAAAAAAAAATCAGTGGGAGATTAATATTGGCCTTTCAGCTTGTGTGCCAGTCCTGACTCCTGGGTGTGCCATCTCTCTCTCAAATAGTGGGCCATAGAAAGCCTATTTTTTGTGTTTTTTTTTGGTTTCTAAATTCTCCCTGAAAAAATAAAAAAAAATCAGTGGGAGATTAATATTGGCCTTTCAGCTTGTGTGCCAGTCCTGACTCCTGGGTGTGCCATCTCTCTCTCTCAAATAGTGGGCCATAGAAAGCCTATTTTTTTTTTTATTTGGTTTCTAAATTCTTCCTGAAAAAATCAATTTTTTTATTTGGTTTCTAAATTCTCCCTGAAAAAATAAAAAAAAATCAGTTGGAGATTATGTTAGGTCTCGAGTTCCCGCTTCTGCACAGGGGGAATCTCGAGCCATCTCCGCTGCGGTCTCCCATTCTTATCCAGCCGCAGTGGAGTCTGCTCAGCAGGGACGTCGGTCCCAGCGTCTTGCTCAGTCTCACTCTGTACAGAGAGTTACTGCTGCTTCTTCAGCTTCTGCCATTAAAGCCAGTGCTGGTCAGCAGCGAGCGGACTTCTCTGGGACTAAGTCCTTGTCTGCACACACTGAGCATGCCCAGGGCAAGATCTCCCGTTGGAGATCGAGGGTCATGTGCTCAGGCCCTGCAGCATATTCCATTGGTCCTCTTGGCAGGTCTTGGAAGGGCAAAGTTTCTGTGGCCACTTCCTGTGCTGCAACTATATAAACTGCGCATGACCGCACGGCCATGTGCTAGTGTACATTTGCATACGTGTGTTTGTTGTGAGTGCAAGTCGTCCTTGGATACCCCTTCCCTATTGAATGTCTGTTCGCGGAAGGTGTATGGTTGCTATCTAGCGCCCGACTTATCCTACAGCACGAATCACACATTACAGCGTCCAGTTGCTGTGACCGCCAGTACGGCGCCGTGCACTTCCTCTGTGCTTTCCTTACCCAAGCCTGGGTGGTTAGTGGCGTTCGTCAGTGCGGCACCGCATGCACTCTTGGGCCCAAATATTGTTATTTAGCTTCCTTACACACCCAGTTGCGGTGTTGTGCCAGCAAGGGTCTAATCGGACTTCAATCCTAGTTGGGGTTGAGTTCGCTGACTACTTGCTCGCGCTCTATGTGCGGTACCGCGATCCTGTGACGCAACAGGATCGCTTCCTTCACGCTGGGTGAAGTTTAACCCACGTGTGTATACTTATGAGTACCGCCATATAGTCCGTCATTACTTGGCAGCAGGTTCCGTCTCTGCACGGTGGACCCCAGGCTGCGAACGCACCATACTCTATCTGTCTTATTATTTGGTGGGTTCCGCTAGCCCTAACAGATTAATATTGGCCTTTCTGCTTGTGTGCCACTCCTGACTCCTGGGTGTGCCATCTCTCTCTCAAATAGTGGGCCATAGAAAGCCTATTTTTTTTTTTTTTCGGTTTCTAAATTCTCCCTGGAAAAATCAAAAGAAATCAGTGGGAGATTAATATTGACCTTTCTGCTTGTGTGCCACTCCTGACTCCTGGGTGTGCCATCTCTCTCTCTCAAATAGTGGGCCATAGAAAGCCTATTTTTTTTTTATTTGGTTTCTAAATTCTCCCTGGAAAAAATAAAAAAAAATCAGTGGGAGATTAATATTGGCCTTTCAGCTTGTGTGCCAGTCCTGACTCCTGGGTGTGCCATCTCTGTCTCTCAAATAGTGGGCCATAGAAAGCCTATTTTTTTTTATTTGCTTTCTAAATTCTCCCTGAAAAAATAAAAAAAAAATCAGTGGGAGATTAATATTGGCCCTTCTGCTTGTGTGCCAGTTCTGATTCCTGGGTGTGCCATCTCTGTCTCTCAAATAGTGGGCCATAGAAAGCCTATTTTTTTTTATTTGGTTTCTAAATTCTTCTTTAAAAAAATCAATTTTTTTTATTTGGTTTCTAAATTCTCCCTGAAAAAATAAAAAAAAATTAGTGGAAGATTAATATTGGCCTTTCAGCTTGTGTGCCAGTCCTGACTCCTGGGTGTGCCATCTCTCTCTCTCAAATAGTGGGCCATAGAAAGCCTATTTTTTATTTATTTGGTTTCTAAATTCTCCTTGGAAAAATAAAAAAAATCAGTGGGAGATTAATATTGGCCTTTCTGCTTGTGTGCCACTCCTGACTCCTGGGTGTGCCATCTCTCTCTCTCAAATAGTGGGCCATAGAAAGCCTATTTTTTTTTTATTTGGTTTCTAAATTCTCCCTGGAAAAATAAAAAAAAATCAGTGGGAGATTAATATTGGCCTTTCAGCTTGTGTGCCTGTCCTGACTCCTGGGTGTGCCATCTCTCTCTCTCAAATAGTGGGCCATAGAAAGCCTATTTTTTTTTTATTTGTTTTCTAAATTCTCCCTGAAAAAATAAAAAAAAATCAGTGGGAGATTAATATTGGCCTTTCTGCTTGTGTGCCAGTCCTGATTCCTGGGTGTGCCATCTCTGTCTCTCAAATAGTGGGCCATAGAAAGCCAATTTTTTTTTTTATTTGGTTTCTAAATTCTCCCTGGAAAAATAAAAAAAAATCAGTGGGAGATTAATATTGGCCTTTCAGCTTGTGTGCCTGTCCTGACTCCTGGGTGTGCCATCTCTCTCTCTCAAATAGTGGGCCATAGAAAGCCTATTTTTTTTTTTATTTGTTTTCTAAATTCTCCCTGAAAAAATAAAAAAAAATCAGTGGGAGATTAATATTGGCCCTTCTGCTTGTGTGCCAGTTCTGATTCCTGGGTGTGCCATCTCTGTCTCTCAAATAGTGGGCCATAGAAAGCCTATTTTTTTTATTTGGTTTCTAAATTCTTCTTTAAAAAAATCAATTTTTTTTATTTGGTTTCTAAATTCTCCCTGAAAAAATAAAAAAAAATTAGTGGAAGATTAATATTGGCCTTTCAGCTTGTGTGCCAGTCCTGACTCCTGGGTGTGCCATCTCTCTCTCTCAAATAGTGGGCCATAGAAAGCCTATTTTTTATTTATTTGGTTTCTAAATTCTCCTTGGAAAAATAAAAAAAATCAGTGGGAGATTAATATTGGCCTTTCTGCTTGTGTGCCACTCCTGACTCCTGGGTGTGCCATCTCTCTCTCTCAAATAGTGGGCCATAGAAAGCCTATTTTTTTTTTATTTGGTTTCTAAATTCTCCCTGGAAAAATAAAAAAAAATCAGTGGGAGATTAATATTGGCCTTTCAGCTTGTGTGCCTGTCCTGACTCCTGGGTGTGCCATCTCTCTCTCTCAAATAGTGGGCCATAGAAAGCCTATTTTTTTTTTTATTTGTTTTCTAAATTCTCCCTGAAAAAATAAAAAAAAATCAGTGGGAGATTAATATTGGCCTTTCTGCTTGTGTGCCAGTCCTGATTCCTGGGTGTGCCATCTCTGTCTCTCAAATAGTGGGCCATAGAAAGCCAATTTTTTTTTTTATTTGGCTTCTAAATTCTCCCTGAAAAAAATAAAATTTTTTTATTTGGTTTCTAAATTCTTCCTGAAAAAATAAAAAAAATCAGTGTGAGATTAATATTGGCCTTTCAGCTTGTGTGCCAGTCCTGACTCCTGGGTGTGCCATCTCTCTCTCTCAAATAGTGGGCCATAGAAAGCCTTTTTTTTTATTTGGTTTCTAAATTCTCCCTGAAAAAATCATTTTTTTTTATTTGGTTTCTAAATTCTCCCTGAAAAAATCAATTTTTTTTATTTGGTTTCTAAATTCTCCCTGAAAAAAAAAAAAAAAAAACAGTGGGAGATTAATATTGACATTTGTGCTTGAGTGACAGTCCTGCGTGTGTGGCATCTCTCTCATTTGGTGCCACCGAAAACAGAGTGTGTAACATTGTGCCTGATTTTCCTTGCGGTCTCACCCACCTGTAAAGGGATATCTAAATCATACTGAAGTTATAGCTCACCGTGTAAGTTGTTTGACAGCAACAAATACCGTTACTTTGGTTACGTTTTTAAAACAATGAGGAAGTCTATTGGAAGAGGTCGTGGCCGTGGGCGTTCATTGTCAGCTGGTAATGATGGTAGTGGTAGTGGAGCATCAGGTGGTCGTGGGAAAAAAAATATTGCACCTAAGTCTGGAGCTGTGGAGCCAGGTTCGTCGTCTGGCTACAGAAGGCCTCAAACGCTCCCTTTTCTGGGAGTAGGAAAACCGCTTTTAAAGCCGGAGCAGCAAGAGCAAGTTTTGGCTTACCTTGCTGACTCAGCCTCTAGCTCTTTTTCCTCCTCTTTTGAAACTGGTAAATGTAAAAGCAGTGCGTCGTTAGTGGATGTTCACGGTCAGGGACAAGTCGCTTCCTTGTCCTCTTCAGCAAAAACAACAACAGAGAAGGATGCAGCAGGCAACACAACGGGTTACTCCATGGAGCTCTTTGCACATACCGTCCCTGGCTTAGAAAGTGAAACAGTTAACAGGCCATGCCCATTACAAGTTGAATCTGACATGGAGTGCACTGATGCACAGCCACAGCCAGACTACTAGGCTGGTCCTTTGACTCAGACCACAACATTGCCCTCGCAGGGTACTGATCCAGAATCAGACCCTGATGAGACTATGTTGCCCCGTCACGAACGCTAAACCACCGACTTACACGGTGACACAGACGAAGTTGCACACGAGCTAGAAGAGGAGGTTATAGATGACCCAGTTGTTGACCCCGATTGGCAGCCATTGGGGGAACAGGGTGCAGGCGGCAGTAGTTCTGAAGCGGAGGAGGAGGGGCCGCAGCAGGCATCAACATCGCAACAGGTTCCATCTGCCGGGCCCGTAGATGGGAAAAAACGCGTGGCAAATCCAAAACCGTTTGGCGGACAGCGTGGCCATTCGGTTAAAGCTCAGTCTGCAATGCCTGAAAAGGGATCCGAGGCTCGAAAGAGTGCAGTCTGGCATTTTTTTAAACAACATCCAATTGATCAGCGCAAAGTCATCTGTGAAAAATGTTCAACTACCTTAAGCAGAGGTCAGAATCTGAAAAGTCTCAATGCAAGTTGCATGCATAGACATTTAACCACCATGCATTTGCAAGCCTGGACTAACTACCAAACGTCCCTTAAGGTTGTAGCACCCTCGGCCAATGAAGCTAGTCAGCAACGCTACATCCCTTCCGTCACTGTAAGGCCACCATTTTCCGCACCACCTGCAGTATCTGTGCAGGTTTCTTTGCCAAGCCAAAGCAGTCAGGGTCAGGGAATCACCAGTTTCGTAGTAGGAAACACTGCATCTAGGGCACCGGCGGAAACAATACCGTCTCCAACCGTCTCTGTCTGCCATGTCCTCCGGCACACCCGCTAGTTCCACGATCTCCAGCTCTCCAGTCCAGCTCACCCTACATGAGACTCTGGTTAGAAAAAGGAAGTACTTAGCCTCGCATCCGCGTACACAGGGTTTGAACGCCCACATAGCTAAACTAATCTCGTTAGAGATGATGCCCTACCGGTTAGTTGAAAGCGAAGCTTTCACAGCCCTGATGGACTACGCTGAACCACGCTACGAGCTACCCAGTCGACACTTCTTTTCGAGAAAAGCCATCCCAGCCCTCCACCAGCATGTTAAAGAGCGCATCGTCCATGCACTCAGGCAATCTGTGAGTACAAAGGTGCACCTGACAATAGATTCATGAACCAGTAGGCATGGCCAGGGACGTTACGTGTCCATCATGGCACACTGGGTGAATGTGGTGGATGCAGGGTCCACAGGGGACATCAATTTCGGGACAGTTCTGCCTAGCCCACGGTCTAGGAAACAGTTGGCTGTAGGCGTTCGCACCCCCTCCTCCTCCTCCTCGTCCTTCTGCAGAAGCGAGAGCTCGTCCACAGACCGCAGTCGCCCAACCACTCCATCCGCAGCTGCCACTGTTGCACACCAGTTGTCACATTATGGGCCAGCTACTGGCAAGCGTCAGCAGGCTGTATTGGCTAAGAAGTGTTTGGGCGACAACAGACACACCGCGGAAGTTCTGTCCGAGTTCTTGCAGAGAGAAACGCAGTCGTGGCTGGGCACAGTAGATCTTGAGGCAGGCAAGGTAGTGAGTGATAACGGAAGGAATTTCATGGCTGCCATCTCCCTTTCCCAACTGAAACACATTCCTTGCCTGGCTCACACCTTAAACCTGGTGGTGCAGTGCTTCCTGAAAAGTTATCCGGGGTTATCCGACCTGCTCCTCAAAGTGCGCGGACTTTGCTCACATATCCGCCGTTCGCCCGTACACTCCAGCCGTATGCAGATCTATCAGCTGTCTTTGAACCTTCCCCAGCATCGCCTAATCATAGAGGTGGAACTCAACACTGCACATGCTTCAGAGACTGTGCCAACAGAGGCGGGCTGTTATGTTTTTGTGGGAGGATACACATACACGGGCAGGCAGTAGGATGGCAGACATGGAGTTGCCAGGTGTGCAGTGGTCGAAGATACAAGACATGTGTCAAGTCCTTCAGTGTTTTGAGGAATGCACACGGCTGGTTAGTGCAGACAACGCCATAACAAGCGTGAGCATCCCCCTAATGCGTCTGCTGATGCAAAGTTTGACGCACATAAAGGATCAGGCGTCTGCAGCAGAGGAAGAGGAAAGCCTTGATGACAGTCAGCCATTGTCTGGTCAGGGCAGTGTACAGGACGAGGTAGCGGGCGAAGAGGAGGTCGAGGACAAGGAGGATGATGGGGATGAGTATATTTTTAATGAGGAAGCTTTCCCGGGGCCACTGGAAATTGGTGGCGTGGCAAGGCCGGGTTCTGGTTTTTTGAGGGACACAAGTGACGTAGATTTGCCTGAAACTGCCCCTCAACCAAGCACAACCGCAGATTTGACAACTGGAACTTTGGCACACATGGCGGATTATGCCTTACGTACCCTCAAAAGGGACACACGCATTACGAAAATGATGAACGATGACGATTACTGGTTGGCCTGCCTCCTTGATCCTCGCTATAAAGGCAAATTGCAAAATATTATGCCACATGAGAACTTGGAACTATTATTAGCAACCAAACAATCAACTCTTGTTGACCGTTTGCTTCAGGCATTCCCAGCACACAGCGCCCGTGATCGTTCTCACACGAGCTGCAGGGGGCAGCAGACCAGAAGTGTTAGAGGTGCAGAAATCAGAAGTGGCGTTGGACAGAGGGGTTTTCTGACCAGGTTGTGGAGTGATTTTGCTATGACCGCAGACAGGACAGGTACTGCTGCATCAATTCAAAGTGACAGGAGACAACATTTGTCCAGTATGGTTACTAACTATTTTCATCCCTTATCGATGTTCTACCGCAATCATCATTCCCATTTGATTACTTGGCATCCAAATTAGACACCTGGCCAGAATTGGCAGAATATGCCTTGCAGGAGCTTGCTTGCCCGGCAGCTAGTGTCCTATCAGAAAGAGTATTCAGTGCTGCAGGTTCAATATTAAGCGAAAAAAGGACTCGTCTGGCTACCCAAAATGTTGATGATCTAACCTTCATTAAAATGAACCACAACTGGATTTCGAATTCTTTTGCCCCACCTTGCCCGGCCGACACCTAGCTTTCCTATGAAAAGGTATTGCCTGTGGACTACTCTGAATGACACTACCAATCTCATGATTTGCAGCAGCTGATTGTCCAGCATACAACATGTTTACACCTCCCTAAATGGCCAAACTCCCCACACGTGGCCGTGGTATCGCCACTTGGCGTAACCACCCGTGAGAGTGCTGTTTGTCTGAAGAGGTGGGTGTGCCCGCTTTTGGTCGACGGCACTGCCACTGGGTCCCTCATAGTACAATAAAGTGTCTCTGGCGGTGGTGGTGCGCACCCAACGTCAGACACGCTGTTGTAACATGAGGGGCCCTGGGCCTGTACCGCCGGCCACAAGAGAGTTCCCCCACCCCCAGCTCAAACATTGCTCTACCACTTGCACAATTATCTCTCACAGTTCCACCAATGTTTAGTCTATGTGCTGACATCCTTAAATTCCTGCCACTGACAATACCATTGTGTTGACATGTATGATGGTACTTAACATAGTCAGGGGCAGTGTCCTATATTTACCCAAGTAAATACTTTGCGCCAAATTACTAGGTCTGAAACTACGCAGAGGAGCCCACCCCTGTACCTAATGATTGCACCCTTTTGTGTTTTCGTTTTGTTGTAATGCGAGACATTAACATGTATTTATTGTTTGGGACTACTAACTGGCAGACACTCATTACAATCGGCCTCCGCTGACAATACCAATGCTGCCTGTGTACCTCTGCAAGAGAATTCCAAGTGTCTACAGCCCAATTTTATTATGTTAGGCCTACTACGCCTGTCTGCGGTCCCTCCTTCCACTAGGCCTCCAGTGACCTGTCTACTGCTTCCCGTGTATCCCTGGAACCAATTTTAAAGTGCCTACAGCCATATTTTATTATATTAGGCCTTTGAAGCCTGTCTGCGGTCCCTCCTTCCACTAGGCCTCCACTGACCAGACCACTGCTGCCCGTGTACCCCTGGAACCAATTTTAAAGTGCCTACAGCCATATTTTATTATGTTAGGCTTTCGAAGCCTGTCTGCGGTCCCTCCTTCCACTAGGCCTCCAGTGACCTGTCTACTGCTGCCCGTGTACCCCTGGAACCAATTTTAAAGTGCCTACAGCCATATTTTATTATGTTAGGCCTTCGAAGCCTGTCTGCGGTCCCTCCTTCCACAAGGCCTCCAGTGACCTGTCTACTGCTGCCCGTGTACCCCTGGAAGCAATTTTAAAGAGCCTACAGCCATATTTTATTATGTTAGGCCTTCGAAGCCTGTCTGCGGTCCCTCCTTCCACAAGGCCTCCAGTGACCTGTCTACTGCTGCCCGTGTACCCCTGGAACCAATTTTAAAGTGCCTACAGCCATATTTTATTATGTTAGGCCTTCGAAGCCTGTCTGCGGTCCCTCCTTCCACTAGGCCTCCAGTGACCTGTCTACTGCTGCCCGTGTACCCCTGGAACCAATTTTAAAGTGCCTACAGCCATATATTATTATGTTAGGCCTTCGAAGCCTGTCTGCGGTCCCTCCTTCCACTAGGCCTCCAGTGACCTGTCTACTGCTGCCCGTGTACCCCTGGAACCAATTTTAAAGTGCCTACAGCCATATTTTATTATGTTAGGCCTTCGAAGCCTGTCTGCGGTCCCTCCTTCCACTAGGCCTCAAGTGACCTGTCTACTGCTGCCCGTGTACCCCTGGAACCAATTATAAAGTGCCTACAGCCCAATTTTATTATGTTAGGCCTTCGAAGCCTGTCTGCGGTCCCTCCTTCCACTAGGCCTCCAGTGACCTGTCTACTGCTGCCCGTGTACCCCTGGAACCAATTTTAAAGTGCCTACAGCCCAATATTATTATGTTAGGCCTTCGAAGCCTGTCTGCGGTCCCTCCTTCCACTAGGTCTCCACTGACCAGACCACTGCTGCCCGTGTACCCCTGGAACCAAATTTAAAGTGCCTACAGCCCAATTTTATTATGTTAGGCCTTCGAAGCCTGTCTGCGGTCCCTCCTTCCACTAGTCCTCCAGTGACCTGTCTACTGCTGCCCGTGTACCCCTGGAACCAATTTTAAAGTGCCTACAGCCATATTTTATTACGTTAGGCCTTCGAAGCCTGTCTGCGGTCCCTCCTTCCACTAGGCCTCCACTGACCAGACCACTGCTGCCCGTCTACCCCTGGAACCAATTTTAAAGTGCCTACAGCCCAATTTTATTATGTTAGGCCTACTACGCCTGTCTGCGGTCCCTCCTTCCACTAGGCCTCCAGTGACCTGTCTACTGCTGCCCGTGTACCCCTGGAACCAATTTTAAAGTGCCTAAAGCCATATTTTATTACGTTAGGCCTTCGAAGCCTGTCTGCGGTCCCTCCTTCCACTAGGCCTCCACTGACCAGACCACTGCTGCCTGTGTACCCCTGGAACCAATTTTAAAGTGCCTACAGCCATATTTTATTACGTTAGGCCTTCAAAGCCTGTCTGCGGTCCCTCCTTCCACTAGTCCTCCAGTGACCTGTCTACTGCTGCCTGTGTACCCCTGGAACCAATTTTAAAGTGCCTACAGCCATATTTTATTATGTTAGGCCTTCGAAGCCTGTCTGTGGTCCCTCCTTGCACTAGGCTTCCACTGACCAGACCACTGCTGCCCGTGTACCCCTGGAACCAATTTTAAAGTGCCTACAGCCCAATTTTATTATGTTAGGCCTACTACGCCTGTCTGCGGTCCCTCCTTCCACTAGGCCTCCAGTGACCTGTCTACTGCTGCCCGTGTACCCCTGGAACCAATTTTAAAGTGCCTACAGCCATATTTTATTACGTAAGGCCTTCGAAGCCTGTCTGCGGTCCCTCATTCCACTAGGCCTCCACTGACCAGACCACTGCTGCCCGTGTACCCCTGGAACCAATTATAAAGTGCCTACAGCCATATTTTATTATGTTAGGCTTTCGAAGCCTGTCTGCGGTCCCTCCTTCCACTAGGCCTCCAGTGACCTGTCTACTGCTGCCCGTGTACCCCTGGAACCAATTTTAAAGTGCCTACAGCCATATTTTATTATGTTAGGCCTTCGAAGCCTGTCTGCGGTCCCTCCTTCCACAAGGCCTCCAGTGACCTGTCTACTGCTGCCCGTGTACCCCTGGAAGCAATTTTAAAGAGCCTACAGCCATATTTTATTATGTTAGGCCTTCGAAGCCTGTCTGCGGTCCCTCCTTCCACAAGGCCTCCAGTGACCTGTCTACTGCTGCCCGTGTACCCCTGGAACCAATTTTAAAGTGCCTATAGCCATATTTTATTACGTTAGGCCTTCGAAGCCTGTCTGCGGTCCCTCCTTCCACTAGGCCTCCACTGACCAGACCACTGCTGCCCGTGTACCCCTGGAACCAATTTTAAAGTGCCAACAGCCATATTTTATTACGTTAGGCCTTCGAAGCCTGTCTGCGGTCCCTCCTTCCACTAGTCCTCCAGTGACCTGTCTACTGCTGCCCGTGTACCCCTGGAACCAATTTTAAAGTGCCTACAGCCATATTTTATTATGTTAGGCCTTCGAAGCCTGTCTGCGGTCCCTCCTTCCACTAGGCTTCCACTGACCAGACCACTGCTGCCCGTGTACCCCTGGAACCAATTTTAAAGTGCCTACAGCCCAATTTTATTATGTTAGGCCTACTACGTCTGTCTGCGGTCCCTCCTTCCACTAGGCCTCCAGTGACCTGTCTACTGCTGCCCGTGTACCCCTGGAACCAACTTTAAAGTGCCTACAGCCATATTTTATTACGTTAGGCCTTCGAAGCCTGTCTGCGGTCCCTCCTTCCACTAGGCCTCCACTGACCAGACCACTGCTGCCCGTGTACCCCTGGAACCAATTATAAAGTACCTACAGCCCAATTTTATTATGTTAGGCCTTCGAAGCCTGTCTGCGGTCCCTCCTTCCACTAGGCCTCCACTGACCAGACCACTGCTGCCCGTGTACCCCTGGAACCAATTTTAAAGTGCCTACAGCCCAATTTTATTATGTTAGGCCTTCGAAGCCTGTCTGCGGTCCCTCCTTCCAATAGTTCTCCACTGACCAGACCAATGCTGGCCGTGTACCCCTGGAACCCAGCTGAAAGTGCATGGAGCCTACTTTTTTTCTTTGTTTTATATTTATAAAGCCCAGATGAACTACGCTGTACCACGGTTCAAGCTAACCAGTCGACACTTCTTTTGCGAGAAAAGCCATCCCAGCCCTCCACTGGCATGAAAAAGTCTGCATTGTCATAGCACTCAGGCAATCAAACAGTAGAAAGGTGCACCTGACAAGAGATGCATGGACCAGTAGGCATGTCCACAAAAATTTACGTGTCCATTACGGCGCACTGGGTTAATGTGTTGGATTCATGGTCCACAGGGGACAGCCTACAAAGTCTGTCTGCAGTCCCTAATTCAAATTGTCCTACGCTGACCACACCACTGCTGCCCGTGTACCCCTGGAACCAATTTTAAAGTGCCTACAGCCTAATTTTGTTATGTTAGGCCTACTACGCCTGTCTGCGGTCCCTCCTTCCAATACTCCTCCACTGACCACACCACTGCTGCCCGTGGACCCCTGCAACCTATTTTTAATTGCATAGAGCATCCTTTTTTTAATAGTAGGCGTACAAAGTCTGTCTGCGGTCCATAATTGAAATTGTCCTCCACTGACCAGACCAATGCTGCCTGTGTACCCCTGTAACCTTTTTTAAACTGCATTGAGCCACATTTTTGGTTTAAGGCCTACTACCTGTGTCTGTCTGCGCCACTCAATACAGCTGTCCTCCTTTGAAAAAAGCAGAGCGTCAATAGTCTTGTTTTCAGCCTCTAGGAATTTTAAAACTGCATTGGGGCTACTACTTCGGTAGGGCCTACTAACGGTGTCAGCCGCTCCAAGGTGTTACCCAGGTTTCCTCGCCATTGCTTCAATCTTCTGACTCTCGTTTAGTAGTTGTTGAAAACTACACTGCATTAGGCCTACAAATTGGGTATGGGGTGTAGAGACGGTGTGTTCCACTCCAAGGTGTTCCCCAGGTTGCCTCTCCATTGCTTCAATCTTAAAGCTCTTCTTAAGTAGTTGTTGAAAACTACACTGCATTAGGCCTACAAATTGGGTATGGGGTGTAGAGACGGTGTGTTCCACTCCAAGGTGTTCCCCAGGTTTCCTCTCCATTGCTTCAATCTTAAAGCTCTTGTTTAGTAGTTGTTGAAAACAACACTGCATTCGGCCTACAGGTTGGCTCTGGGGTGTAGAGACGGTGTCTTCCGCTCCAAGGTGTTCCCCAGGTTGCCTCTCCATTGCTTCAATCTTAAAGCTCTTCTTAAGTAGTTGTTGAAAACAACACTGCATTTGGCCTACAAGTTGGGTCTGGGGTGTAGAGACGGTGTCTTCCGCTCCAAGGTGTTCCCCAGGTTGCCTCTCCATTACTTCAATCTTAAAGCTCTTGTTTAGTAGTTGTTGAAAATAACACTGCATTCGGCCTACAAGTTGGGTCTGGGGTGTAGAGACAGTGTCTTCTGCTCCAAGGTGTTCCCCAGGTTGCCTCTCCATTGCTTCAATCTTAAAGCTCTTCTTAAGTAGTTGTTGAAAACAACACTGCATTCGGCCTACAAGTTGGGTCTGGGGTGTAGAGACGGTGTCTTCCGCTCCAAGGTGTTCCCCAGGTTGCCTCTCCATTGCTTCAATCTTAAAGCTCTTCTTAAGTAGTTGTTGAAAAAAACACTGCATTCGACCTACAAGTTGGGTCTGGGGTGTAGAGACGGTGTCTTCCACTCCAAGGTGTTCCCCAGGTTTCCTCTCCATTGCTTCGATCTTCTGGCTCTCGTTTAGTAGTTGTTGAAAACTACACTGCATTAGGCCTACAAATTGGGTATGGGGTGTAGAGACGGTGTCTTCCGCTCCAAGGTGTTCCCCAGGTTGCCTCTCCATTGCTTCGATCTTCTGGCTCTCGTTTAGTAGTTGTTGAAAACTACACTGCATTCGACCTACAAGTTGGGTCTGGGGTGTAGAGACGGTGTCTTCCACTCCACGGTGTTCCCCAGGTTTCCTCTCCATTGCTTCGATCTTCTGGCTCTCGTTTAGTAGTTGTTGAAAACAACACTGCATTAGGCCTACTAGTTGGGTTGGGGCCTTCTATCTGTGTCTGCCGCTCCTTCCTGTTCTCCTACAGTGAACAAAGCTGTGCCGCCGGTTTACTACTGTTGCCAATTTTGAACTGCATTTAGAATACTTACTGATTTGGGCCTACTCTCTGTGTCAGCCTCTCATTCCAGTTGTCCTCCACTGAACAAAGCAATGCCCCCTGGTTAGTCCTGTTACCAATTTTGAACTGCATTTGGCCCACTTTATTCTTTGGGCCCATATCTGTTTCCCCCTCATCCTGCCCATTGCCCAGCCAGGGATAGATGAGTCTGCTGGTACATTGACCCATAACGCAACATTCCCCGTGCACGCTACACTGCAAGATTGTGACCCTGCTGAAAGTCTGGTCCCCCTTCCCGCATACCATACCACATTACACGGGGACAAAGAGGAAGGTGCAGATGAAGGTGCAGGTTCCTTCATCAGGTGGGGGGGAGGAATACTCGTTGGCGACGTCACTGGCACAGGGCCTCTCATAGTATGCAAAAGTGTTGCTGCCGGTGGGAGGCGCCCCCGCCGTGCAAACACACCGCTGTACTTTGAGGGGCCCAGTGCCAGTGCCAATGCCAACGAGTGGGCCCCCCTGCTTTCTCAGGATCACAGCACTTGCAAAGTTGAAATACTTACCTCTCCCTGCTCCACTGCCGTGACGTGGTCCAGATGTCCTTGGCCCACTAATTGCTTGAACCAGCCCTACCCCCCACAACTTTAGCCAAATGACCCCCAATTTCAAATGCCTTACAATTATTATAAGCTAAATTACGATTGACAAGCTTCAGTAGCAAGAATGGATGTTTTTGCCAATACAATGGGCTCTGTACATGTTTTCCTGGCCTCTACTCACTGCCGACTATGCTCCCCCATTGACTTGCATTGGGTTTCGTGTTTCGGTCGATCCCCGACTTTTCGCGATATTCGGCCGATTCCACTCGACTCGACTTTTGAGATAGTCGGGTTTCGCGAAACCCGGCTCGACTCTAAAAAGGTCAAGGTCGCTCAACTCTAGTTACCACCCATTTTCTCCTAGCCAGATATTTTGAGGTAATTTGGATGGAAACAAGGCTAAGTTTCCTTTAAAGTTCTCAAAAGGGTTAAATACAATCCTAGGAGATCTCAAAATCTTATGTACCTATATTATGGGCAATTAGAGACTTTCCAGTATTGTAATTTTAATTTTTTGAAAAAAATTGGAGAAACTGGCTAATTTTAATTTCAAGTGATCCTGTCATCTCTATTGAGCATGATATTTTATTGCATTTTAACCCTTTCTGGTATGTCCTTTTTTATGCTTTTGGCTTGAGAGACCTCCAAGCCTAATAAATAGCTTTTAATGGCATCTGAGGCACATTTAATTTGCTCTGAATAAACTCTATGCAAATCAAAATTCCTAGCCAAATTCAAGCTTATCTGCCAAACTCAAATTTTTGTAGAATTCCCCATCTCTATGCAGAAACCATACCATAAAATTGTATGAAATAATCCTTCAATTTGTAAACACCATATATAAACTCCATAGGATCGACCATTTATAATAGTTGGTTTTCTTTATTATGCATGCAAGAAGTGCAAGGTATTTTTATGGCTTGGACCTTATGGCTTTTTCTCTCCACACGCATAATTTCCATTTGTATGCACCAAAGATTTGATGAACATGGAAGAGTGCAATAAATCACAGTATATTTTTCTTGAATTTTATGTATCACAATTACTTTCATTACTAGTATATTAAATGCTTGACTGGTCCTCTATGCGTAAAGTCAATCTAAAGTCCAAATGCCTGAAATATATGCAACTGTATTTCATTTCAGATCACAGAAGCTCAACAACTCAACTACTAATTAAACACAGCAATAATCATCCAGAGGGATCAAAAGGCAAATTAAAACTTTATTAAATGAATAAATTAATTCATGCTGATTTTAAGATCGGTGTGAGAGTTCTCTATTGACAGTTGGCAAATATGTGCAGAATTTCCAGTTGTGGGAAACTAAAAGCGTTTTATAAGAAGTGACAAAACTGGGTTGCATATAATTTTCTATTCATCCATATAAATGAACATTTTCGATTGTATTTAGCATGAAAAAATACAGATATATTATATACAACAAAATATAATTTATATTTGTGTATTTTCAATATTCATTAGTCATCCTTTTTTTGAACACTATAAAATTGCGGTACTTTAAGATACATCATTCATTGGTTTCTACTAAACTTAACTTAAATCCACAGAGAATCTTATATTATTCTAAGTTAATTTATACATAACATTGGTAGATAAAGAGGCATACAACTGGCCCAAATATATTTAGGGCCAAAATATCAATTATTCTCAATCCACCTTCAGCAATTCCAAGAACATGGTTGTGGTCGTTGTGCAAATGCGTCATTTGTTGCCTATGGACTAATGGAAATACTAAGCAGTCACATAGAAAATACGTGAACCCATAATATTACAGAGCCCCACTCTCGAGAGTAAGTATGGGGCTCTTAATAACTTGCTTACATGATCAGACTCCTTTAAAATATGGCCATATAAAATATTAACTCAAGCACTCATGGCACTTTTGGTTTGGTATATCGGGTGTTGCAAATTTCAATATCACATATGGGTGGTCTGACCGTCTAATTACTAAGGGCCTATAGAGGCACTCAATTTACTTGGCTAACATATGGTTGAAAGTATTATTAATGAACACGAAAACACATCTTAAGGAGCCTCTGCACTCTTCTGGTGCTGTATACCTTCATTCGTATTAGTGCTAAAGATTCTAGCAAGTTACTACATATCTTATCTATAAATTCTATTACTCTGTGGTGTAAAACAAATTTCAACCTACATTCAATATAGATACAAGTATGGGGACACAGACCATTATCATTAAATTCAGATTTTCCATTCTGGTCCATTATCCACCGTGTATAACATCTGGCCTCTTCCCCGAGGTAAATAACATCCAGCCCCTTCCCACCGGTGTATAACATTCAACTCCCTCCCCCAGCTGTACACTATCCCGCTCCTTCCCCGATGTATAACATGCAACCTCTTCGGCCCCAGGTGTACAACATCCAGTCCCTTCCCCCGGTGTACAACATCTAACCCCTTCCCCCAGGTGTATAACATCCAGTCCCTTCCCCCCGATATATAACATCCAACCCCTTCCCCCAGTGTATAACATCCAACTTTATCCCCGAGGTGTGCAACATCCAGCCCCTTCCCCGGTGTACAACATGTAGCCCCTTCCCCAGGTGTATAACATCCACTCCCTTCCTCCAGGTGTACAACATCCAGCCCCTTCCCCCGGTGTATAACATCCAACCCCTTCCTCTAGGTGTACAACATCCAGCCCCTTCCCCTAGTGTATAACATCCAACCCCTTCCTCCAGGTGTACAACATCCAGCCCCTTCCCTGGTGTACAACATCTAACCCTTCCCCCAGGTGTATAACATCCAGTCCTTTCCCCCCGATGTATAACATCCAACCTCTTCCTCCAGGTGTACAACATCCAACCCCTTCCCCCAGTGTGTAACATCCAACCCCTTCCCCCGGTGTACAACATCTGGCCCCTTCACCCAGGTAAATAGTATCCAGCCCCTTCCCACTGGTGTATAATATTCATCTCCCTCCCCCAGCTGTACACCATCCAGCCCCTTCCCCCAGTGTAGAACATCCAACCTGTTCCCCCAAGTGTACAACATCCAGCCCCTTCCCCCGGTGTATAACATCTAGCCCCTTTACCCAGGTGTACATCATCCAGCCCCTTCCCCTAGTGTATAACATCCAGCCCCTTTCCCCCGGTGTTTAACATCCAGCCCTTTCCCCCAGGTGTATAACATCTAGCCCCTTCTCCCCGATGTGTAACATCCAAACCCTTCCCCCAGGTGTACAACATCCAGCCCCTTCCCCATGGTATATAACATCTAGCCCCTTCCCCCCAGTGTTTAACATCCTGCCCCACATCCCTGATGTCTAACATCTGGCACCCCCACTCCTGGCCCTTTTGCCACCCAGTGTATAACATCCAGCCTCCCGGTTTATGACATCCTGCACCCCCATTTTGGGCACCTCTGCTTTCTGTCCATTCTCTCTTTCTTCTTGTATACTACATTGATTATAGTTGGGTATAAACAGAAATACATGAAGTTTTCACTCTTGGGTCTGGAGAGTTGTTCCTGCATTAATAGTCCGAATTCGGACCGATGTGCATGGACATCTGAATGAACCCTAGCAATGTGCCGTGCCCTTGGCGATGATACAATGTAGCTCTGGAGTCTGGTTGGGTGAGTGATATTATTCCATCTGTGAATTGAGCTGAGACATTAAAAAATAATTGCGATGCAAAGAAAGCGTTTTAAATTTGCCATTGTAGTCAGAGCATAGCATCACCATGCTAGAAGACATTTTCTAGATTATAACAATATAAAAGTGCGCCATTCACTGAGATCGTCTTTGCCCGTAAATCACTATATATAGTATTACTCATTGTCATTTTTACAGCCTTTAATAAATTCTTCCTCCACTACAAGGTGTATTAATGTAAGTGCTTTCATTTTTTTGTGTTTAGCTCCACTTTAAACTCTTCAAATGAAGGCTTTGCTGAATCAGGTGTTAAATTTCAGGGGAATTAAAGGAATGGCACAATATTACGTCTCCAGCCATCTCTTGTGTTACTTTTGAAAGGGCAATGGAATGAAACTGTAACTGAAGCTTTATGTGTCAATTCCTCCAATTTATCTATAGTATAAAGCAGACAGAAACATTATTCGCTATGTGCTAAATTCTATTTTACTCCCATTAGAGTAGGTATCTGAGAACGGGGTATTGAGTCGAGCTAACCAAGAAAAACAGCATTAATGTAAATAATTCATTTATATGGAATATTGCAGTACATATATAACAGAAATGACCTCTCCTATCATAATATATAACGTTAGATGTTTTCTAGGAAGACAGGATATTATTTTCAGGCACTTTTTTGTCAAAGCCTCCTTCTTGGCTGAGGATTAACTCCTATAACTACTGACTACAGGACATAACAATCCCAGAATCATAGGAGTTATCTATGCACTCTCTTCCAAGAAGGTAATAAATGGGTTGTCGGTTAAGGGCACATTCACAATTTTTCATATCCATTTACTGCCCGATTTTAAAGTGGGCGACGCTCAGATATATCAGTAATCAGAGTGGATTAAATGGTTAAAATAAGTTACTTACTGCAAAATGTAAAATATTTATTAACTATTTTATTGTGCTTAGTGCTGGCTTACCTAGAAAATATTTGGATATAAAATGGCCTATGTCCAGCGCCTTGGGGTTTACTAGTAAGTTAGCAATGGATCCCATCCAATTTTTTCCATGGGTCTGTGGCTCACCATTCTCCATTGGTGGTGACTTTGTCACTGTCATGGTGGTAGTTGACGACGTCGATAGCCCCCATGCTCGGTGGTCAGTCAATCTGCTCCATCAGGCTCCAGAACTGGCCATGGCCTCTTCATGATAATGGTGGGCCTTCCTGCTCCTTTGCCTGCGCTAACTCCCCCATGCCTTCCACCTACTGAGCCATCCAACTTGGCTTTTCAACATATAACTCCTCTCTCTGCTCTGACATATTGTACTCACCAGGTCTGGCTGTCACTTGCACATTGCACTTCTCCTTCAGCTCCCTGTTGCTGAACGCCATCATCTCTCCCTCGACCACGCTCTTATTTTGCTTCAGCTCCATCCTTTCGGACACAGAAGCTTCACATTATGAGTTGAGTCACCCACATTTTCTCATGTGTCTCTGCCCCTAGCCTTTCTTCCTGTGTTCTCTCTTCAACTCCCTGTGTGTAAAAATAGCAGTCCTGCTTTTATTATTATTATTATTTATTATTATTATAGCGCCATTTATTCCATGGCGCTTTACATGTGAGGAGGGGTGTACATAATAAAACAAGTACAATAATCGTGAGCAATACAAGTCATAACTGGTACAGGAGGAGAGAGGACCCTGCCCGCGAGGGCTCACAATCTACAAGGGATGCGTGAGGATACAGTAGGTGAGGATAGAGCTGGTCGTGCAGCGGTTTGGTCAATCGGTGGTTACTGCAGGTTGTAGGCTTGTTGGAAGAGGTAGGCCTTCAGGTTCTTTTTGAAGGTTTCAATCGTAGGCGAGAGTCTGATATGTTGTGATATGTTGTGATATTTTCTTCACAATGTAACATCTTCTCTGGGCTATTCTTCCAGTAGATTAGCAAATTCTGTGTTGATTTGTGTGCAACACTCGCTAGGGCCGTGGTGTACTCAGAACCAGATTGCACGGCTCTTAAAGGGGTGGTCATGGCAGCGTGACCCTTTTGGTGGCCCTGGGCGTGCAATTAAAAGGGATAGATGATAGAAAGGAATAACGTTTATATAGAAAAACGGGATTGTTCGTGACGCCACCTGTGGTTCTCGGCCAGGAATGGCCGACGCTGCATAAAAAAAAAAAACTATTGGTGGAAAATAGTACAACATGGTTTCATACGAGATTAAAACCCCTTTCTGACCTTGGACGGGATAGTACGTCCAAGGTCAGATCCCCTGCTTTGATGCAGGGCTCCGCGGTGAGCCCGCATCAAAGCCGGGACATGTCAGCTGTTTTGAACAGCTGACATGTTCCCGTAATAGGCGCGGGCAGAATCACGATCTGCCCGCACCTATTAACTAGTTAAATGCCGCTGTCAAACGCAGACAGCGGCATTTAACTACCGCTTCCGGCCGGGCGGCCAGAAATGACGTCATCGCCGACCCCTGTCACATGATCGGGGGTCGGCGATGCGTCTCCATTGTAACCATAGAGGTCCTTGAGACCTCTATGGTTACTGATCGCCGGTGGCTGTGAGCGCCACCCTGTGGTCGGCACTCACAGCACACTTGCATTTCTGCTACATAGCAGCGATCAGCAGATCGCTGCTATGTAGCAGAGCCGATCGCGTTGTGCCTGCTTCTAGCCTCCCATGGAGGCTATTGAAGCATGGCAAAAGTAAAAAAAAAAAGTTGAAAAAAATGTTAAAAAAATAAAAAAAATATAAAAGTTTAAATCACCCCCCTTTCACCCCAATCAAAATAAATCAATAAAAAAAATATCAAATCTACACATATTTGGTATCGCCGTGCTCAGAATCGCCCGTTCTATCAATTTAAAAAAAGCATTAACCTGATTGCTAAACAGCGTAGCGGGAAAAAAATTCGAAACACCAGAATTACGTTTTTTTGGTTGCCGCAACATTGCATTAAAATGCAATAACGGCGATCAAAAGAATGTATCTGCACCGAAATGCTATCTTTAAAAACGTCATCTCGGCATGCAAAAAATAAGCCCTCAACCGATCCCAGATCACGAAAAATGGAGACACTACGAGTATCGGAAAATGGCGCAATTTTTTTTTTTTTTTTTTAGCAAAGTTTGGAATTTTTTTTCACCACTTAGATAAATAATAACCTAGTCATGTTAGGTGTCTACGAACTCGTACTGACCTGGAGAATCATAATGGCAGGTCATTTTTAGCATTTAGTGAACCTAGCAAAAAAGCCAAACAAAAAACAAGTGTGGGACTGCACTTTTTTTGCAATTTCACCGCACTTGGAATTTTTTTCCCATTTTCTAGTACACAACATGCAAAAACCAATTATGTCTTTCAAAAGTACAACTCGTCCCGCAAAAAATAAGCCCTCACATGGCCAAATTGACAGAAAAATAAAAAAGTTATGGCTCTGGGATGGAGGGGAGTGAAAAACGAACACGGAAAAACGAAAAATCCCACGGTCATGAAGGGGTTAAAGGGAACCTGTCACCCCCTCAGGCGTTTATAACTAAAAGAGCCACATTGTGCAGCACTAATGCTGCATTCTGACAAGGTGGCTCTTTTAGTTCTTGTTCCCGGCACTGTTGAAATAATCTTTTTGAAATTTGTCCCTCATACCTTGAAATCGCCACAGGAGCAGGTCTTTTTTCCCTAATCCAGACACCTCACAGCCATCACTCATGGCCTCTGCGCGCCGGGCGCCGCCTCCTCTTCCTTCATTAGCATCCCCGGCGCCTGAGCTGTAAGTTCAAAGGGCAGCACAACTGTGCATGCCCCCCAAAAAATAACAGCGCAGGCGCCGGGAACGCTAGTGAAGGAAGAGGAGGTGGCACTCGGCACGCAGAGGCCATGAGTGATGGCTGTGAGGCGTCTGGATTAGGGGGAAAGACCTGCCCCGTGGCGATTTCAAGGTATGAGGGACAAATTTCAAAAACGATTATTTTAGCAGTGCCAGGGACGCGAACTTAAAGAGCCACCTTGTATGGATGGTAAAAAAAATGGTGTGGGTTCCCCTGTATTTTTGATTCTTGATCGCATATAACACAGCCATATAGTATATAACACAGCCCATGTAGTATATAGCACAGCCCACGTAGCATATAACAGCCCATATAGTATATAGCACAGCCCACGTAGTATATAACACAGCCATGTAGCATACAGCACAGGCCCCCTCCCCCCAAGAATGGTGCCATAGTCCAGTACTCACTGTTATAGTTCCAAAAAAAGAAAAAACACTCCTCACCTCTCAACGTGCCCTCGCTGCTCCCTGCTCTGGTCTCGGTGGCTGCCGCTGCACTGCGTGACACACAGCGAGTGCACGATGACGTCATCGCGCACCCGCAGTGGCAGTGGCAGAGACAGAGTTGGGAATGATGGGAGAGGGAGCGTCAGGTGACGCTCTCTCCTCCATCATTTGCTTTAAACTTTACCGGCAGACGTTGGTATAGTTCAATGCGGCAGCGGGGGAGTTGGCGCTGGAGACAGGCGGGCCCCCCTGCCTCACAGAGGCCCCATAGCAGCTGCTTAATGTGCTGCTAGCTGAGGGCCCATGGGGGAGCGGGGGCCATAAGCAGCTGCTTGCCCCTAACGCTGGCCCTGAATGGGCCCCCCTGTCTTGCCAGGGCCCTGACACTTGCCTGGGTACGCCGGGTGCTGATGCCAGCCCTGGCAGCGGTGACAGCATAGCATAGGGATGATGCTGCATCCCTATGCTATACAAGCAGTCAGCCAGCACAAAATGAAATCCCACAGTGGGATAAAGTAAAAAAGTGAAAAAAGTTGCAAACAAGTAAAAAAATATATTGTACCCATAAATAAATATTTTTATGAAAAAAATGTAGCAATTAAAGTACACACATTGGGTATTGCTGTGTCCGGAACGACCTGACCTAAAAAATTGTCCTAACCAACCTCTTAAGTGAATACAGTAAAAAAAAAAACAAGGCAAAAAACAATGCTTTATCATCATACCACCAATCAAAGAGTGGAATAAAACACGATCAAAAAGACAAATGTAAATAAACAGTACAGTTATATGAAAAAGTTTGGGCACCCCTATCTTAACCCCTTACCGGCATCGGACGTACTATACCGTCCGATGCCGGCTCCCCTGCTTTGATGCAGGGCTCCGCGGTGAGCCCGCACCAAAGCCGGGACATGTCAGCTGTTTTGAACAGCTGACATGTGCCCGTAATAGGCGCGGGCAGAATCGCGATCTGCCCGCACCTATTAACTAGTTAAATGCCGCTGTCAAACGCAGACAGCGGCATTTAACTACCGCTTCCGGCCGGGCGGCCGGAAATGACGTCATCGCCGACCCCCGTCACATGTCCGGGGGTCGGCGATGCGTCTCCATTGTAGCCATAGAGGTCCTTGAGACCTCTATGGTTACTGATTGCCCGTCGCTGTGAGCGCCACCCTGTGGTCGGCGCTCACAGCACACGTGCAATTCTGCTACATAGCAGCGATCAGCAGATCGCTGCTATGTAGCAGAGCCGATCGTGCTGTGCCTGCTTCTAGCCTCTCATGGAGGCTATTGAAGCATGGCAAAAGTTAAAAAAAAAAGTTTAAAAAAATGTGAAAAAAATAAAAAAAACATAAAAGTTTAAATCACCCCCCTTTCGCCCCAATCAAAATAAAAAATATCAAATCTACGCATATTTGGTATCGCCGCGCTCAGAATTGCCCGATCTATCAAATAAAAAAAAGTATTAACCTGATCGCTAAACAGCGTAGCGGGAAAAAAACTCGAAACGCCAGAATTACGTTTTTTTGGTCGCCGCGACATTGCATTAAAATGCAATAACGGGCGATCAAAAGAACGTATCTGCACCGATATGCTATCATTAAAAACGTCATCTCGGCACGCAAAAAATAAGCCCTCAACCGACCCCAGATCACGAAAAATGGAGACGCTACGAGTATCGGAAAATTGCGCAATTTTTTTTTTTTTTTTTTTAGCAAATTTTGGAATTTTTTTTCACCACTTAGATAAAAAATAACCTAGTCATGTTTGGTGTCTATGAACTCGTAATGACCTGGAGAATCATAATGGCAGGTCATTTTTAGCATTTAGTGAACCTAGCAAAAAAGCCAAACAAAAAACCAATGTGGGATTGCACTTTTTTTGCAATTTCACCGCACTTGGAATTTTTTTCCCATTTTCTAGTACACGACATGCTAAAACCAATGATGTCATTCAAAAGTACAACTCGTACCGCAAAGAATAAGCCCTCACATGGCCAAATTGACGGAAAAATAAAAAAGTTATGGCTCTGGGAAGGAGGGGAGCGAAAAACGAACACGGAAAAACGAAAAATCCCCTGGTCATGAAGGGGTTAAGCTTTATGTTTTATAAAAATTGTTTGTTTTTTTTGCAACAGCTATTTCAGTTTCATATATCTAATAACTGTCGGACACAGTAATGTTTCTGCCTTGAAATGAGTTTTATTGTAATAACAGAAAATGTGCAATCTGCATTCAAACAAAATTTGACAGGTGCATAAGTATGGGCACCCTTATCATTTTCTTGATTTAAATACTCCTACCTACTTTTTACTGACTTACTAAAGCACTTTTTATGGTTTTCTAACCTCATTGAGCTTTGAACTTCATAGCCAGGTGTATGCAATCATGACAAAAGCTACTTAAAGTGGTCACTTGCAAGTTGTTCTCCTGTTTGAATCTCCTCTGAAGAGTGGCATCATGAGCTCCTCAAAACAACTGTCTAATGATCTGAAGACAAAGATTATTATTATTATTTATTGTTATAGCGCCATTTATTCCATGGCGCTTTACATGTAAGGAGGGGTATACATAATAAAAACAAGTACAATAATCTTAAACAATACAAGTCATAACTGGTACAGGAGGAGAGAGGACCCTGCCCGCGAGGGCTCACAATCTACAAGGTTTCGATCGTAGGCGAGAGTCTGATGTGTTGTGGTAGAGAGTTCCAGAGTAGGGGTGATGCGCGAGAGAAATCTTGTATGCGATTGTGGGAAGAGGAGAATAGAGGGGAATAGAGAAGGAGATCTTGTGAGGATCGGAAGTTGTGTGCAGGAAAGTACCGGGAGACAAGGTCACAGATGTATGGAGGAGACAGGTTGTGGATGGCTTTGTATGTCATGGTTAGGGTTTTGTACTGGAGTCTCTGGGCAATGTGGAGCCAGTGAAGGGATTGACAGAGGGGAGAGGCCGTGGAATAGCGGGGAGACAGGTGGATTAGTCGGGCAGCAGAGATTAGAATAGTTTGGATGGGTGCAAGAGTGTTAGAGGGGAGGCCACAGAGCAGGAGGTTGCAGTAGTCAAGGCAAGAGATGATGAGGGCATGGACTAGGGTTTTTGGAGATTCTTGGTTGAGGAATGAACGGATTTGTGAAATATTTTTGAGTTGAAGTCGGCAGGAAGTGGAAAGGGCTTGGATATGGGGTTTGAAGGAGAGATCAGCGTCAAGGATTACCCCGAGCCAGCGAGTTTGTGGGACTGGGGAGAGTGGGCAGCCATTTACTGTAATGGATAGGTTCTTGGAGGGTCACATGAGATGGGGGAAAGATGATGAATTCTGTTTTGTCCATGTTAAGTTTCAGAAATCTAGCGGAGAAGAAGGATGAAATAGTGGACAGACATTGAGGGATTCTGGTTAGTAGGGAAGTGATATCTGGTCCAGAGATGTAGATCTGTGTGTCATCAGCATAGAGATGATACTGAAAGCCATGAGATTCTATGAGCTGTCCCAGGCCAAAGGTGTAAATGGAGAAGAGCAGGGGCCCTAGGACTGAACCTTGTGGGACTCCGACAGATAGGGGGCGAGGTGAGGAGGTGGTGTGTGAGTGGGAGACGCTGAATGTCTGGTCTGTTAGGTATGATGAGATCAAGGATAGGGCCAAGTCTGTGATGCCAAGGGATGCGAGGGTCTGTAATAATAGGGAATGGTCCACTGTATCAAAGGCAGCCAACAGGTCCAGGAGGAGGAGGAGAGAGTAGTGTCGCTTGCTCTTGGCGGTTAAGAGGTCATTGGTGACCTTAGTAAGGGCAGTTTCAGTGGAGTGGTGTGACCGGAAGCCTGATTGTAAGCGGTCAAAGAGGGAGCAAGAAGAGAGATGGGAGGACAGTTCAAGGTAGACGTGTTGTTCCAGTAGTTTTGAGGCATAGGGGAGAAGTGATATAGGGCGATAGCTAGATACAGAGGATGGGTCAAGAGAGGGCTTTTTGAGGATAGCTGTGAAGGAGGCATGTTTAAAGCTTGAGGGGAAAACACCAGTTGTTAGTGATAGGTTGAAGAGATGGGTTAGGGTTGGGATGAAGACTGTGGTGAGGTTTGGGATGAAGTGGGATGGGATCGGGTCAAGTGCACAGGTGGTGAGATGTGATCTTGAGAGTAGAGTGGAGAGTCGATCTTCTGTAATGGTGGAGAAGTTGGTTTTGGAGGTGGAGGGCTGGGAAGTCGGGAGGAAGGGCTCTGGGGGTTGTTGACCAAAACTGTCTCTGATGTTATTCAACATAGTTGTTCAGGGGAAGGATACAAAAAGCTGTCTCAGAGATTTAACCTGTCAATTTCCACTGTGAGGATCATAGTAAGGAAATGGAAGAACACAGGTACAGTTCTTATTAAGGCCAGAAGTGGCAGGCCAAGAAAAACATCAGAAAGGCAGAGAAGAAGAATGGAGATATCAGTCAAGGACAATCCTCAGACCACCTCCAGAGAGCTGCAGCATCAACTTGCTGCAGATGGTGTCACTGTACATCGGTCAACTATACAACGCACTTTGCACAAGGAGAAGCTGTATGGGAGAGTGATGCGAAAGAAGCCGTTTCTGCAAGCACACCACAAACAGAGTCGGCTGAGGTATGCAAAAGCACATTTGGAGAAGCCAATTTCTTTTTGGAAGAAGGTTCTGTGGACTGATGAAACCAAGATTGAGTTGTTTGGTCATACCAAAAGGCGTTATACATGGCGGCCAAAAAACACAGCATTCCAAGAAAAACACTTGCTACCCACAGTAAAATTTGGTGGAGGTTCCATCATGCTTTGGGGCTGTGTGGCCAATGCCGGCACCAGGAATCTTGTTAAAGTTGAGGAACGCATGGATTCCTCTCAGTATCAGCAGATTCTTGACAATAATGTTCATGAATCAGTGACAAAGTTGAAGTTACGCAGGGGATTTTTTTCAGCAAGACAATGATCCATAACACCGCTCCAAATCTACTCAGGAATTCATGCAGAGGAACAATTACACTGTTATGGAATGGCCATCCCAGTCCCCAGACCTGAATATCATTGAACATCTGTGAGATCATTTGAAGAGGGCTGTCCATGCTCGGCGACTATCAAACTTAACTGAACTGGAATTGTTTTGTAAAGAGGAATGATGAAAAATACCTTCATCCAGGATCCATTAAAAGCTACAGGAAGCGACTAGAGGTTGTTATTTTTGCGAAAGGAGGACCTACTAAATTTTAATGTAACTTTTCTGGTGGGGTGCACATACTTATGCACCTGTCAAATTTTGTTTGAATGCAGATTGCACATTTTCTGTTAGTACAGTAAACCTCATTTCAAGGCAGAAACATTACTCTGTCCAACAGTTATTAGATATATGAAACTCAAATAGCTGTTGCAAAAAAAAAACAATTTTTAAAGAACATTAAGCTTAAGATTAATAGGGGTGCCCAAACTTATTCATATAACTGTATCTTTGAAAACGTCATCTTGTCTCACAAAAAACAATCTGTCATACAGCTCCATCAGCAAAAAAAAATGAAAAAAGTTTTAGCTCTCAGAATAAAGCAATGCAAAAATAATTATTTTTTCTATAAAATAGATTTTATTGTGTAAAAGTGCCAAGACATAATAAAACTATATAAATGTGGCGTACAGTGAGTACGGAAAGTATCCAGACGCCTTTAAATGTTACACTCTTTGTAAGCCATTTGGTAAATTCAAAAAAAAGTTCATTTTTTTTTAAATAATGTACACTTTGCACCTCTGGCGGAAGATTACCTATAATAAGGCAGTTATAGGCACTGCTGGACACTGCTGGCCTATGATCCAGCAGTGTCCATCTTTTTAGGATTGCAAAATAGTGCAGTCGGCCACAGGTTTGTGCACTTTTGAAAAGAAGGACACTGCTGAGAATTGGCCAGACGGAGTCCAGCGTAACTCTGCTGCCTCATTATCATGAATGGATCGGATCCCTCAGGGGGTTTCATCTGAATCACATCACTTTCAGATTTAGATGTAACTGCTCAGCATAGAGTGCTGGATAAATGTGATCCCAAACATTATGCAAAATGTAACTCAATCTACATTGAAGAATTTACGCATTCTGGTGCATCATCTGTTAATGAAAATATAGGGGACTTTTATGTGACTGGTAGCACAAAAGACACTGCAAAAATGAAATGGCTCCTCACCCTCCAAAAGAAATTCAGCAAATTCTGCGCTCCCAAATCCAAATGCTCCCCCTGTACTGGTCACTACATCGGCAGTTTGCAATTTTCACTCAGCAACATCCACTGCTGCTTTTTTTCTGAAAAACACCCATGGAGTCAAAATCATCACTACACCTGTAGATAATTCCCAAAGGAATATAATTTCCAAAATGGGGTCAATTAAGGGGGGATTCTGCTCATCTAGCAATTAGGGGCTCTGTATATGGAGTCCGCAAACTGTTCTAGGAAAATCTGCGTTCCAGGAGGCAAATAGCGCTCCGTCCCTCCCGAGTCTCTCCGTATGGCTAAGTAGCACTGTACAGCCACATATGGGGTATTGCCACATTCAGCAAATTGTGGGACAAATTATGGTGCAATTATTTCCACTTCTTGCGTGAAAATGTAAAATCTGGGGCAATAACAAAATTTTGGTGGTAAAAGTTAAATTATTTATTCTTCACTGCACAATGGTATAAAATTCTGTGACACCCCTGGCGTCAATATAATCACTGCACCCCTAGATGAATTTATTGGGGGTGTAGTTTGTAAAATGAGTTCACATATGGGGGTTTCTGTTGTTCTGGCACCACAGGGGCTCTGCCAAGGCTCTCCATGCATGTGTTGTGATTGACAGCCCCATCACGTGCAGCTGCTGAGCCGAATAGCTGATCAGTAGCTCCATGTATCCGGGTTCCCTCTGCAGCTAATTCGGTAAGCGCTATAGCTTGCTGAATAAGCAGGGACCCTATCAAATTCGCTCATCTCTACTAGTAAGTGACACCTCTTTGGAATCAAGGTGTCTGCCCCTACATTATGCTGCTGTCAGATTAGGCAGTGAAAGCCTGGTGACTAGTGTTGAGCGATACCGTCCGATACTTGAAAGTATCGGTATCGGATAGTATCGGCCGATACCCGTAAAATATCGGATATTGCCGATACCGATATCCGATACCAATACAAGTCAATGGGACATCAAGTATCGGAAGGTATCCTGATGGTTCCCAGTGTCTGAAGGAGAGGAAACTCTCCTTCAGGCCCTGGGATCCATAGGGATGTGTAAAATAAAGAATTAAAATAAAAAATATTGATATATTCACCTCTCCGGCGGCCCCTGGACATCACACTGGTAACCGACAGGCTTCTGTGTTTAAAATGAGCGCCTTTAGGACCTGCGAATGACGTCGCGGCTTCTGATTGGTCGCGTGCCGCTCATGTGACCGCCACGCGACCAATCAGAAGCCGCGACGTCATTCGCAGGTCCTAAAGGCGCGTATTTTAAACACAGAAGCCTGCCGGTTACCAGCGTGATGTCCAGGGGCCGCCGGAGAGGTGAATATATCAATATTTTTTATTTTAATTCTTTATTTTACACATCCCTATGGATCCGATACCCGATACCACAAAAGTATCGGATCTCGGTATCGGAATTCCGATACCGCAAGTATCGTCCGATACCCGATACTTGCGGTATCGGAATGCTCAACACTACTGGTGACATATTACCTTTAAATAAAGCATTAGCAATCAGTGGCCCAATTTAATCTGACAACAAAAAAACCCTTAAAATCCAAATCTTTATTTTTTTATTGTTAGATTACTTTTCTGATTTGATGGTGTTTTAGTAAAAAGCTTTATATTCCCACCAAACAAAATGTATGCTGCTAACCTCTGCCAACCCATTCCTTTGTTCAGCGGAACACATCTGTGTAAAGCAATACAAACAATACAACGTAATATATTCTAATTCAAACAATTGTAAATTAGTTTAACGCCAGCGTCCCTGGACTAATGCATATTAAATGGAAAAGGATACATTCTGCTGTCTCTGGATGTCGAACAAGAAACTAGTGTTTATCTATGAAAATAGTAAAATACTCATGTGGAGGCAGCCAACAACTGAGCATAGAAATAAGGAAATATATTAAGATTTTCAGATGACCCATCAAACATTGTATGATGTCTGTTAATTTGAAGAAAGTTAGTGATAGCCTGTTAGTAGATCTGACTTCTCAATGACCTCTCTTTGGTATCTGCTTGGCCAGAGCCATGACAAAGCACTCATCTCAGCCTTTGATGGAGTAGCTCATCTGCCCTTTACTATTTTGGAAGCCCTACCTCCTATGGTCAGCTTCTGGATAGAGCTATGGCCCATAGTTAACATTCCATATACATACTTAATGCTGTATACACATGTGTTCTGAGTGTGGAGAGGTCACCTTCTGTTAACTTATCTCCTTTGGCAACAAATTGGGTATGTTGAAAACCATCTACTATTGGGCGAGGAGAGCCGGCCTCACGGTGTGCGTTCCTGCTCAATTAAGTAATTCAGACAACCTTAATCTAATCCGCACTGTGGATGGAAAAATATAATGCACAAAATACATAAACATAGTGAGGTATTGGGCGATATTTTGGCCAAAATACGCAAGCTCGGTACCCGCGTCTTGTTTATGTATTTTGTGCACTATATTTTTCATGGTGCAGCCAAGCCCAGCACATTGAGTCTTGTATACAGGGGTGTTCACACTGGGATGTACTGAGAGAGTGCTGACCAGCCCGCCTAATCGAATAGTAGGGGCATGACTAATAGGCTGAGAACCAGAAACTATGCATTTCCTTTATGTGAACATCACCCTATGCAGACCTTTATTGTGCAAATGTATACTAAGTAGTCACCCTCACCATAAATAGGTAGGTGGAGAGTGGATGTCTATTTAGTATTTTCTCTTTTGCCACGACAGCACCCACTGAGAGAGGGGATCCGCCCCTAGGAACAGGAAACCTATAGAGAGATAAATAGGGGAGCCCTCCCCTCGCTCCTCAGTTGGTTTCCTGTTCCTTGAAGGGAACCTGCAGAGATCATTCTCTGGAGATTGGTCTAACAAGTGGATGCCAGGCCTGGATTGCCATCTGTGCAGTTTCATTTAGAGCCGCAGGGGCTTCAGCACCAGTGTCAGGGTCGGGGGAGCGGTCCTTTATGGCTCCCCCTCCTCTGTATAGGATGCCATGGAATTATTCCTTCAGTATGTGCCGTCGGAGGCTTTGGATCCAAGGGGCCTGATTTTTCTCCGAATGACAGCGCTGGCTGGTAGGACGCTGACCTCAGCGAGACGGGAGGTAAGAGGTGCACTATACCAGCGGTCGCCAGTGCGCCTACCTGGATAACTGAATAGAGATGTCCGGTCCAGTGGGACACTGCAACAGGGGGTCACAGTATTGAGAAATCCATGTGTACTCGCGAGCATGCGCGGTAGCCGGGGTGCCCCGGAAGTGATCAGGTATACTTCCGGGGGTGGTATGGGGAATGCGGTGACGCGATCGTTAGCGGCTGCAATCCCGGAGGCAGGGGAGGCAGGAAGCAAGACCCAGCAGTAAGTACCGGAAGTGACATGTCAGGGAAAAAAAAATGGGAAATGTGGATGTCCTGCCTCTAAAGGCCATTGCTATATAAGCAGAGCTGGAGAATGTGTGTGTGCGCTACCATGTTGTCTCCAGGTGGCAATGTCTCGCACCCACTGGAGGAGCTAATGTTGTCTACCCGTGACAATAGCAAGAAATGTTGGAGTGGACACTCTAAGCAAAATGATTCCACAGATAAGGCGGTGAAAGATAGAAAGTCGGCTCGTTCCACACCCCAGCCTAAGCCATCATCCTTACAGCCAGTACTTTTTGCTAACAAATCACCGTGGTGAGTGTTTGATCAGTTTTAACTAAACTGATGGTCGCCTATTTATGTTTTATATATTCGTAGTCTAAAAAAAGCGGAAAATCTAAGCACAAGCAGTGTGCTCTGTGTTCTGAACCCCGTCCAGACACTTACCTCAAAAGGCTATATCAATTTTGTATTAGTCATACCCTACAGGAGGAGGGTTCAGTAAGAACGGAGGACATATGCTTAATGATTCGGGAAGAACTACAATCCCTGGGGGGCTCTGGTAGTCAGATAAGGAGAAAGTCCAGCAGCAAAATGGTCTCTCCCAAAGCAGAATCCTCTTCTGAGAGTGGTGAAGTTAAAGCGGATGCTTCACAGAGGTCCGTGTCCTCAGAGGATGAGGACCATGTATGTTTTCCAACTGACGGTATTAACAGCTTAATCAAGTCAGTAAGAGACACATTGGGATTATCAGAATCTAGGGAACCCCAGACTCCTCAAGAGGTCATGTTCGCAGGTCTTTCCCAGCAGAAAGGACGAGTTTTCCCAGTAATCCAAACGATTAAGGATTTAGTGAAAAAAGAGTGGGGTAAACAGTGGCAAAGAGGTTTTATGCCCATGGCATCAAAGAAGACAGTACCCATTTGATGATGAGGACCTGGCCTCCTGGGCTAAAGCACCCAAGGTTGATGCGGCAGTTGTCTCTACCTCGTGACGGTCCTCCTTGCCAGTCGAGGATGCCAGTACTTTGTCTGATCCAATGGATCACAAATCAGATGCACTTCTAAAGAGATCCTGGGAATCATCCATAGCAGCGTTTAAACCAGCATTTTGGCCACGTGTACGTGGAGATCTATGCTTGTCTGGCTGGACCAGCTGGAACAAAATATATAGAACGGCATGTCTAAGGACAAGTTGCATTCCTCTATTCCTTTAATTAAAGGGGCAGCTGCTTTTCTATCGGATGTTTCTATTGACTCTCTCTGCCTAGCAGACAGGACGGTGAGTTTAACCAATACAGCCCGCAGAGCATTATGGTTGAAGAATTGGAAGGGTGACGCTCAAACCAGATCCAAACTCTGCGCTATACCTTGTCATGGTGAGTACCTGTTTGGGGCAGTATTAGATGACATCCTGACAAAAGCGGGAGAGAGGTAAAAAGGGTTTCCTAATCCATTCATTCCCTCCTACCGAAGAGCAATCAGGAAACCGGCATTTGGCAAGATTACTTCATTACTTCATTTCCGCCATCAATGGAGGGCAATAAAGGTTAACCCCTCGGCCATTAACATCGTAACATCTGGCTTAACCTTAGACTTTATCCGGAGACCTCCAGATTCCTTCCTATTGACTTCCTTAAAATCACAAGTTCAACAGGAGGCGTCAGGGCTCCTACTCACTTGCGCGAGACTTGAATGAGCCTCGCATGTTAATACCCGGCGCTGCTGCCAGCACTCAGATCGGAGCGTGCGGCCGCAAAGGAATACATGCAGCCACATGCTCCGCTCCTGAGTGCCGGGTGCAGTGTCGGGTATTGCCATGCGAGACTCATCGAGTCTCGCGCAAGTGAGTAGGAGCCCTTAGAATCAGATATTAAAACCTTTTATCTAAACGGGTGTTAATAGAAGTTCCGACCCATCAAAAAGGGAAAGGCTTTTACTCCCCCTTATTTCAGATCCCCAAACCTGATGGGTCGTTTAGAACCATAATTAATCTAAGAAAATTAAATACCTTTTTAAGATCTAAAACCTTTAAAATGGAGTCTATACGTTCAGCCATAAAAATGTTATTTCCTGGTTGTTATATGGCCGTATTAGATCTTAAAGATGCGTATTACCATCTGCCTATACATATTTCACATCAACAATTTCTCAGGGTAGCAGTCACATGGGGGTGTCCGATCTGTCATCTACAATTCATGTCAATGCCCTTCGGGTTGTCCATGGGACCCTGTGTTTTTACCAAATTGATGTTGTCTTATTTACGAGTTAAAAACACCCTGGTTATTCCATACCTAGATGACCTTCTCATAATAGGGAATTCTCCTCTCCAATGCGAACAGAGAATAGCGGAAATAGTTTTGTCCTTACAGACTCTAGGCTGGATAATAAACTGGGAAAAATCCAGACTATGCCCAGTAACCTGCCAGATGTTCCTAGGTCTTCATCTGGACTCAGTAAACCAAAAATGTTTGCTTCAGATGCAAAAAAATTATCTATAATTAATAAAGTAAGCCTAGCTGTTAGCGAGCATATTATGTCTTTGAGGAGAAGTATGTCCTTACTGGATTCATTGACCTCTTCTATTCCCACGGTACAGTGGGCCCAACTTCATACTAGGAAGTTACAAAAAATGTATTTTAGAGGAAGATAGAAGGCTGCGTGGACATTTAGAAGGTACACTATCCCTGACATCAGATGCAGTCCATTTCGTTAAATGGTGGTTAAACCCAGTAAATCTCTTGGGAGGGGTTCCTTGGGTTATTGTTCCTTCGGACATAATTACCACGGACGCAAGTCCCTTTGAGTGGGGGGCACATTTCAGAGACTAAATAGTCCAAGGTCGGTGGTCTAGGGCAGAGACTGATGACTCTTCAAATGTGAGAGAGTTAAATGCTATATGTTATGCCATATTTTACTTTCTTCCACAGCTACAAGGATCTCATACAAGAATTCAGTCCGACAACACACTCTCATGTCCATCATAGCAGACATTCTGGATCTAGGCGAGAAACACCTCTTGTCCCTTTCAGCCATACATATTCAGAGCAGATTTTCTCAGCCGTCACTCCCTGCACCAGGGGTAATGGATGCTCAGCAGGTGAATTTTCAGAATGATAACTGCTATGTGGGGGTTACCACAAATAGATTTATTCGCCACAAGACACAACTGGCAGGTCAAAAAATTCACTTCATTGTACAGGATGGACATATACGACGCCTTGCAAATCCCATGGACATTCCATTTGGCCTATGCCTCACCTTTGATTCTTTTACCTGTAGTCATCAGGAAGATAAGGGAAGAAGGAGCAAGGGTAATCTTGATATCTCCGTTTTGGCCCAAGAGGTCGTGGTTCTCATGGCTAAAAGCCATGTCAATCTCCGATCCATGGATTCTTTCGGAGGTCAGAGACGTAGTGTCACAAGGCCCTTTCTTCCACCCTCAGGTCAAGGGTTAGCACCTCAAGGCATGGAATTTGAAAGGCAGCGACTAAAACTTAGCAGATTCTCTGATGGTTTAATTTATACCCTTTTAAAAAGTAGAAACGAGTCCACAACAAAGATCTACAGCAAGGTCTGGAGGAAATTTTTAGAGTTTCATTCGGTAAATCTAGCTACTGAAGTGTCTATATCTCCTATACTGGAGTTCCTACAAAAGGCCGTGAATTAGGGCTTTCAGTTAGTACTCTAAAAGTCCAAATTTCAGCTTTGGGGGCCTTATACAATTATGATGCTGCAGGTAATAAATGGGTATCTCCTTTCATATCAGCATGCCAGCGTTAAGACCCAGTCCATGTTCCACAGGTTCCCCCATGGGATCTGAATTTAGTCCTAGAAACCTTAACAGAGAGCCCATTCGAGCACCTCCTGTTAGCCTCAACAAAATATATTACATTAAAAACAATATTATTAGTGGCCTTAGTGTCGGCTAGGAGAGTGAATGACATTGAAGGTTTATCAATAAATCCTCCTTTTTTGTCAATATTTCCTGACAGAATATTCTTAAAAACAGACCCGTCCTATCTTCCAAAGATGGCTACCAAATTCCATAGGTCACAAGAAATCTTTCTGCCTGCCTTTCATGAAAACCCTTCAACAACAGAGGATGAGAAACTCCATACCTTGGATGTTAAAAGAAATGTTTTAACCTACTTAGATAGGACTAGGCCCTGGAGGCAGAACAGGGCTCTCTTTGTGTCTTTCCAGGGTAATAAGAAAGGATCCAAGGTCACAAAAAACACGATGTCTCGCTGGATCAGAAATGCAATAACACTGGCATAAAAAGCAAAAGGAATAGATCCACCAGAAAATGTGGGAGAGCACTCTGCAAGGGCCGTATCCTCTTCCTGGGCTGAAAGAGCAGACGTTCCAATAGATCTTAAATGTAAGGCCACAACCTGGTCTTTGCCTTCTACCTTCTATAGGCACTATAGGATAGACTTGTTTTCTTCATCTGATTTGACCTTTGGAATATCAGTCCTTGACACGGTGAACCCCCCCCCCAGGTGATGGTCTCTGTAAATCTCTCAGTGGGTGCTGTCGTGGTGAAGAGAAAAAAAACGGATTACTTACCGGTAATGCTCTTTTATAGAGGCCACGACAGCACCCACTCACTTCCCTCCCTTTATTATATTTGCACGTGGTACCTTCCGGTTCTGAGGGGTCAATTGTATATAGTAAATTGTCCATAACCTATGATTATAGATCGGTAAATATACAATGTGTAAGGTTGTACTTACTAACGGGTAGGGGATTACTCGCTTGGCACGGGATTGACGTACACGGGCACGGTTTTTCCAAAAACAAAACAGTCCATACGGTTTATTTTATACAGCATAAACCGCATCGTAAGCCAAGTTGCATATCACTGACTTACATGTAGTCCATTCTTTAGCACAGCAAGATATGGTTTAACTCATTGTCTTCACATTAACAGGTTGCAGCAACTAATCACGCTGGTCCTCCTCTGACCAGTTGCCGTGGGTTACCACACAGTTCATATAACATAAGAAGCACCAACAATCAATGGTACCTTATGGGAGCTCCTGCCCCACCTGCTGACTCCTTGTCAGTCCTCTCTCTTGGGGAAGGCTGCCTCACGGTGATCACCAACTTGCCTGGTCGGCACACATTAGTCAGTCCAGACCCACCGAAGGACTGTAGCTTCCCCACACAGTAGCTGTCACTGGCTCTGCAGATCCCTGTCCTCACCTCATGCTGTTCAGGGATCCGGTCCTACTCCCAGGACCTCCCAACACCCAGGTTACTCAGGATCACACAGGTGGCCAGTCTGGGTAATATTCAGGACGTCCGTCCCCGGCTGGGACCGTCCAATACCCAGGCCACCAGTAGCACAGCCCCACCATGTGCTCTTCAGGAAGCCTCCCAGGTTTTCCAACACAGGCTCACACAAGTCACTCACAGCGACCATACACAGGGACCATGTGACCCACACCCTGGTCACATATATATATACACTTAAACCACTCCCCTGGGTGGGAGTGTGGGTGTGTGGCTAGTTTGTCCCGCCCATCTCACATAACTAGCCCTGCCAATCCTCCCATGACTATTATACAATATTATACTTGTAGGACTACAGGTCCCAGAACACCATATCGCTTCAGGCTGGCAGCGCAGAGTCCCCTCCTCTGCGACACATATATCGGCCATTCACCACAATGCCGGACTTTGTCACATCATCACATCCATGCCTGTGATTCCCATGCACTCTCACGGCCTCAATACACCTCTGTGCGCATACTGGGGAGACTATGCAGCGCCCCCTACCTGTTTCAGGGGTCACTGCATCACACTTGCTATGAAGCAAAATAACTAAAACATGGTGGCGGTTTCTCCCATTCTCTGTAATACAACTGAGGAGCGAAGGGGGCCGCCCCTTTTTCTCTCTCTGTAGGTTTCCTGTTCCTAGGGGCGGATCCCTCTCTCAGTGGGTGCTGTCGTGGGCTCTATAAAAGAGCATTACTGGTAAGTAATCTGTTTTTTTGCACCTGTGTTGCCAACATCTTGCTCTATGGGCTGGCTGCACTCTATAGTGCATTTGTTCAAAGACCTGGGTAGGTAAGCGGTGCTGCCTTTTTTCTGCTGTTCTTTTTTCAAATAACAATAATGCTTTAGTGCCCACTTGGCAATTAATAATGTCTCCTAAGTTTCTCAAAGTACAGTTCCACTATACACAATATGGTTAGCCCACAGCTTCTCTATACACAGTATAATGCCCCCACATCTCCTCTATGCACAGTAATATGATCCTACAAATTCCCTATACATCGTATGATGTCCGCACGGCTCTCCTATACACAGTATGATGAGCCCACAGTGTTGTGAATTCTGTTGTCAAGCTCCCTCCTGTGGTCATAAATGGTACTTCGGCTGGTTCTGTGTTATGTTTGCTAATGACAGGTGTTATGAAGGCAATCCAGAAACACAGTGTGCTTAGCGATCAGAGCGCACACAGTGATCTGACAAATACCCAAAAATACAAGAACGAGCTCTGAGACGTGGAAACTCTGTAGACTGCACACCTGATCCTATCCTAAACACAACTAAAAGCGGCTGTGGATTGCGCCTAACAACTACCTAGGCAACTCGGCACAGCCTAAGAAACTAGCTAGCCTGAAGATAGAAAAATAGGCCTGACTTGCCCCAGAGAAATTCCCCAAAGGAAAAGGCAGCCCCCCACATATAATGACTGTGAGTAAGATGAAAAGACAAAACGTAGGGATGAAATAGATTCAGCAAAGTGGGGCCCGATATTCTAGGACAGAGCGAGGACAGTAAAGCGAACTTTGCAGTCTACAAAAAACCCTAAAGCAAAACCACGCAAAGGGGGCAAAAAAACCCACCGTGCCGAACTAACGGCACGGCGGTACACCCTTTGCGTCTCAGAGCTTCCAGCAAAACAAAAGACAAGCTGGACAGAAAAAAAGCAACAAAAAAGCAAAAAGCACTTAGCTATACAGAGCAGCAGGTCACAGGAACAATCAGGAGAAGCTCAGATCCAACACTGAAACATTGACAAGGAGCAAGGATAGCAGCATCAGGCGGAGTTAAGTAATGAAGCAGTTAACGAGCTCACCAGAACACCTGAGGGAGGAAGCTCAGAAGCTGCAGTACCACTTGTGACCACAGGAGTGAATTCAGCCACAGAATTCACAACAGTACCCCCCCCTTGAGGAGGGGTCACCGAACCCTCACCAGAGCCCCCAGGCCGACCAGGATGAGCCGCATGAAAGGCACGAACAAGATCGGAAGCATGAACATCAGAGGCAAAAACCCAGGAATTATCTTCCTGAGCATAACCCTTCCATTTAACCAGATACTGGAGTTTCCGTCTAGAAACACGAGAATCCAAAATCTTCTCCACAATATACTCCAATTCCCCCTCCACCAAAACCGGGGCAGGAGGCTCAACAGATGGAACCATAGGTGCCACGTATCTCCGCAACAACGACCTATGGAATACATTATGTATGGAAAAGGAGTCTGGGAGGGTCAAACAAAAAGACACAGGATTGAGAACCTCAGAAATCCTATACGGACCAATAAAACGAGGTTTAAATTTAGGAGAGGAAACCTTCATAGGAATATGACGAGAAGATAACCAAACCAGATCCCCAACACGAAGTCGGGGACCCACACGGCGTCTGCGATTAGCGAAAAGTTGAGCTTTCTCCTGGGACAAGATCAAATTGTCCACTACCTGAGTCCAGATCTGCTGCAACCTATCCACCACAGAATCCACACCAGGACAGTCCGAAGACTCAACCTGTCCTGAAGAGAAACGAGGATGGAACCCAGAATTGCAAAAAAATGGAGAAACCAAGGTAGCCGAGCTGGCCCGATTATTAAGGGCGAACTCAGCCAACGGCAAAAAGGACACCCAATCATCCTGGTCTGCAGAAACAAAACATCTCAGATATGTTTCCAAGGTCTGATTGGTTCGTTCGGTCTGGCCATTAGTCTGAGGATGGAAAGCCGAGGAAAAGGATAGGTCAATGCCCATCCTACCACAAAAGGCTCGCCAAAACCTTGAAACAAACTGGGAACCTCTGTCAGAAACAATATTCTCAGGAATGCCATGCAACCGAACCACATGCTGAAAGAACAAAGGTACCAAATCAGAGGAGGAAGGCAATTTAGCCAAGGGCACCAGATGGACCATTTTAGAAAAGCGATCACAGACCACCCAAATGACTGACATCTTTTGAGAAACGGGAAGGTCAGAAATGAAATCCATCGAAATATGTGTCCAAGGCCTCTTTGGGACCGGCAACGGCAAAAGCAACCCACTGGCACGAGAACAGCAGGGCTTAGCCCTAGCACAAATCCCACAGGACTGCACAAAAGTACGTACATCCCGTGACAGAGATGGCCACCAGAAGGATCTAGCCACTAACTCTCTGGTACCAAAGATTCCAGGATGACCAGCCAACACCGAACAATGAAGTTCAGAGATAAGTTTATTAGTCCACCTATCAGGGACGAACAGTTTCTCTGCTGGACAACGATCAGGTTTATTCGCCTGAAATTTTTGCAGCACCCGCCGCAAATCAGGGGAGATGGCAGACACAATGACTCCTTCCTTGAGGATACCCGCTGGTTCAGATAAACCCGGAGAGTCGGGCACAAAACTCCTAGACAGAGCATCCGCCTTCACATTTTTAGAGCCCGGAAGGTACGAAATCACAAAGTCGAAGCGGGCAAAAAATAACGACCAACGGGCCTGTCTAGGATTCAAGCGCTTTGCAGACTCGAGATAAGTCAAGTTCTTATGATCAGTCAATACCACCACGCGATGCTTAGCTCCTTCAAGCCAATGACGCCACTCCTCGAATGCCCACTTCATGGCCAGCAACTCTCGATTGCCCACATCATAATTACGCTCAGCGGGCGAAAACTTCCTGGAAAAGAAAGCACATGGTTTCATCACTGAGCAATCAGAACCTCTCTGTGACAAAACCGCCCCTGCTCCAATCTCAGAAGCATCAACCTCGACCTGGAACGGAAGAGAAACATCTGGCTGACACAACACAGGGGCAGAACAAAAACGACGCTTCAACTCCTGAAAAGCTTCCATAGCAGCAGAAGACCAATTAACCAAATCAGCACCCTTCTTGGTCAAATCGGTCAATGGTTTGGCAATGCTAGAAAAATTACAGATGAAGCGACGATAAAAATTAGCAAAGCCCAGGAACTTTTGCAGACTTTTCAGAGATGTCGGCTGAATCCAATCCTGGATGGCTTGGACCTTAACTGGATCCATCTCGATAGTAGAAGGGGTAAAGATGAACCCCAAAAATGAAACTTTCTGCACACCGAAGAGACACTTTGATCCCTTCACAAACAAAGAGTTAGCACGCAGGACCTGAAAAACCATTCTGACCTGCTTCACACGAGACTCCCAATCATCTGAGAAGATCAAAATGTCATCCAAGTAAACAATCAAGAATTTATCCAGATACTCACGGAAGATGTCATGCATAAAAGACTGAAACACAGATGGAGCATTGGCAAGTCCGAACGGCATCACTAGATACTCAAAATGACCCTCGGGCGTATTGAATGCAGTTTTCCATTCATCTCCTTGCCTGATTCTCACCAGATTATACGCACCACGAAGATCTATCTTAGTGAACCAACTAGCCCCCTTAATCCGAGCAAACAAGTCAGATAACAATGGCAAGGGATACTGAAATTTAACAGTGATCTTATTAAGAAGGCGGTAATCAATACACGGTCTCAGCGAACCATCCTTCTTGGCTACAAAGAAGAACCCTGCTCCCAGTGGTGATGACGATGGGCGAATATGTCCCTTCTCCAGGGATTCCTTCACATAACTGCGCATAGCGGCGTGTTCGGGCACGGATAAATTAAATAATCGACCTTTAGGGAATTTACTACCAGGAATCAAATTGATAGCACAATCACAATCCCTATGCGGAGGTAGAGCATCGGACTTGGGCTCTTCAAATACATCCTGATAATCAGACAAGAACTCTGGGACCTCAGAAGGGGTGGATGACGAAATCGACAAAAATGGAACATCACCATGTACCCCCTGACAACCCCAGCTGGATACCGACATGGAATTCCAATCCAATACTGGATTATGGGTTTGTAGCCATGGCAACCCCAACACAACCACATCATGCAGATTATGCAACACCAGAAAGCGAATAACTTCCTGATGTGCAGGAGCCATGCACATGGTCAGCTGGGCCCAGTATTGAGGTTTATTCTTGGCCAAAGGTGTAGCATCAATTCCTCTCAATGGAATAGGACACCGCAAAGGCTCCAAGAAAAACCCACAACGTTTAGCATAATCCAAATCCATCAGATTCAGGGCAGCGCCCGAATCCACAAACGCCATGACAGAAAACGATGACAAAGAGCATATCAAGGTAATGGACAGAAGGAATTTGGACTGTACAGTACCAATGACGGCAGACCTAGCGGACCGCTTAGTGCGCTTAGGACAATCAGAAATAGCATGAGTGGAATCACCACAGTAGAAACACAGACCATTCAGACGTCTGTATTCCTGCCGTTCAACTCTAGTCATAGTCCTATCGCACTGCATAGGCTCAGGTTTAACCTCAGGCAGTACCGCCAAATGGTGCACAGATTTACGCTCGCGCAAGCGTCGACCGATCTGAATGGCCAAAGACAAAGACTCATTCAAACCAGCAGGCATAGGAAATCCCACCATGACATCCTTAAGAACCTCAGAGAGACCCTTTCTGAACAAAGCTGCCAGCGCAGATTCATTCCACTGAGTGAGTACTGACCATTTCCTAAATTTCTGACAATATACTTCTATATCATCCTGACCCTGGCACAAAGCCAGCAAATTTTTCTCAGCCTGATCCACTGAATTAGGCTCATCGTACAGCAATCCGAGCGCCAGGAAAAACGCATCGACACTACTCAATGCAGGGTCTCCTGGCGCAAGAGAAGATGCCCAGTCTTGAGGGTCGCCGCGCAAAAAAGAAATAATAATCAAAACCTGTTGAATAGGATTACCAGAAGAATGAGGTTTCAAGGCCAGAAATAGCTTACAATTATTTTTGAAACTTAGAAACTTAGTTCTATCTCCAAAAAACAAATCAGGAATAGGAATTCTTGGTTCTAACATAGATTTCTGATCAATAGTATCTTGAATTTTTTGTACATTTATAACGAGATTATCCATTGAAGAGCACAGACCCTGAATATCCATGTCCACACCTGTGTCCAGAATCACCCAAATGTCTAGGGGAAAAAAAAAAAAAGTGAACACAGAGCAGAAAAAAAAAAAAAAAAAGTGATGTCAGAACTTTTTCTTTCCCTCTATTGAGAATCATTAGTTTGGCTCCTTGTACTGTTATGTTTGATAATGACAGGTGTTATGAAGGCAATCCAGAAACACAGTGTGCTTAGCGATCAGAGCGCACACAGTGATCTGACAAATACCCAAAAATACAAGAATGAGCTCTGAGACGTGGAAACTCTGTAGACTGCACACCTGATCCTATCCTAAACACAACTAAAAGCGGCTGTGGATTGCGCCTAACAACTACCTAGGCAACTCGGCACAGCCTAAGAAACTAGCTAGCCTGAAGATAGAAAAATAGGCCTGACTTGCCCCAGAGAAATTCCCCAAAGGAAAAGGCAGCCCCCCACATATAATGACTGTGAGTAAGATGAAAAGACAAAACGTAGGGATGAAATAGATTCAGCAAAGTGAGGCCCGATATTCTAGGACAGAGCGAGGACAGTAAAGCGAACTTTGCAATCTACAAAAAACCCTAAAGCAAAACCACGCAAAGGGGGCAAAAAAAAACCCACCGTGCCGAACTAACGGCACGGCGGTACACCCTTTGCGTCTCAGAGCTTCCAGCAAAACAAAAGACAAGCTGGACAGAAAAAAAGCAACAAAAAAGCAAAAAGCACTTAGCTATACAGAGCAGCAGGTCACAGGAACAATCAGGAGAAGCTCAGATCCAACACTGAAACATTGACAAGGAGCAAGGATAGCAGCATCAGGCGGAGTTAAGTAATGAAGCACTTAACGAGCTCACCAGAACACCTGAGGGAGGAAGCTCAGAAGCTGCAGTACCACTTGTGACTACAGGAGTGAATTCAGCCACAGAATTCACAACAGTTCTGTACATGGGCTTCCTCTGGCGGTGGTGAGTGGGGCTGCGGCTTCTGAGGTTCCTTCCACAGGTGACGAGGTTAATTCGTTAGCTGGCTGCTCTATTTAACTCCACCTAGATCATTGCTCCATGCCACCTGTCAATGTTCCAGTATTGGTCTAGTTCTCTCCTGGATCGTTCTTGTGACCTGTCTTCCCAGCAGAAGCTAAGTTCCTGCTTGTTTTTCTCTGGTTTGCTATTATTCTGTCCAGCTTGCTATTTTGATTGTTGTCTTGCTTGCTGAAAGCTCTGGGACGCAGAGGGAGCGCCTCCGCACCGTGAGTCGGTGCGGAGGGTCTTTTTGCGCCCTCTGCGTGGTCTTTTTGTAGTTTTTTGTGCTGACCGCAAAGCTAACTTTCCTATCCTCTGTCTGTTCAGTAAGTCGGGCCTCACTTTGCTAAATCTATTTCATCTCTGTGTTTGTAATTTTCATCTTTACTCGCAGTCATTATATGTGGGGAGCTGCCTTTTCCTTTGGGGAATTTCTCTGAGGCAAGGTAGGCTTTATTTTTCTATCTTTAGGGTAGCTAGTTCCTTAGGCTGTGACGAGGCGCCTAGGGAGCGTCAGGAGCGCTCCACGGCTATTTCTAGTGTGTGTGATAGGTTTAGGGATTGCGGTCAGCAGAGTTCCCACGTCTCAGAGCTCGTCCTATATTATCAGTAACTATCAGGTCATTCCGTGTGCTCTTAACCACCAGGTCCATTATTGTCCTGACCACCAGGTCATAACAGTACAGGTGGCCCAAAGTACTAATGCATCTCAATAGAGGGATAAGAGAAGTTCTGAGACCATTTTTTTTTCTTTGCAGTGTGTTTTGTCTCTCTTTTCCCCTTTACCTCTGGGTGGTTCAGGATACAGGTGTAGATATGGACATTCAAGGTCTGTCCTCTTGTATGGATAATTTCACTGCAAGGGTACAAAACATTCAAGATTTTGTGGTTCAGAATCCAATGTTAGAGCCTAGGATTCCTATTCCTGATTATTTCTTTGTTGCGTGGTGACCCTCAAGACTGGGCATTTTCCCTTGCGCCAGGAGATCCGGCATTGCGTGATGTTGATGCGTTTTTTCTGGCGCTCGGATTGCTTTATGATGAACCTAATTCAGTGGATCAGGCAGAGAAAAATTTGCTGGCTCTGTGTCAGGGTCAGGATGAGGTAGAGATATATTGTCAGAAGTTTAGGAAGTGGTCTGTACTCACTCAGTGGAATGAATGTGCCCTGGCAGCAATTTTCAGAAAGGGTCTCTCTGTAGCCCTTAAGGATGTCATGGTGGGATTTCCCATGCCTGCTGGTCTGAATGAGTCTATGTCTTTGGCCATTCAGATCGATCGACGCTTACGTGAGCATAAAGCTGTGCACCATTTGGCGGTATTATCTGAGCATAGACCAGAGCCTATGCAATGTGATAGGACTTTGACCAGAGCTGAACGGCAAGAACACAGACGTCGGAATGGGCTGTGTTTTTACTGTGGTGATTCCACTCATGCTATCTCCGATTGTCCTAAGCGCACTAAGCGGTTCGCTAGGTCTGCCACCATTGGTACGGTACAGTCGAAATTTCTTTTGTCCGTTACTCTGATCTGCTATTTGTCATCCTATTCTGTTATGGCATTTGTGGATTCAGGCGCTGCCCTGAATTTGATGGACTTGGAGTTTGCTAGGCGTTGTGGTTTTTTCTTGGAGCCCTTGCAGTATCCTATTCCATTGAGAGGAATTGATGCTACGCCTTTGGCCAAGAATAAGCCTCAGTACTGGACCCAATTGACCATGTGCATGGCTCCTGCACATCAGGAGGATATTCACTTTTTGGTGTTGCATAATCTGCATGATGTGGTCGTTTTGGGGTTGCCATGGCTACAGGTCCATAATCCAGTATTGGATTGGAAATCTATGTCTGTGTCCAGCTGGGGTTGTCAGGGAGTACATGGTGATGTTCCATTTTTGTCTATTTCGTCATCCACCCCTTCTGAAGTCTCGGAGTTTTTGTCGGATTACCGAGATGTATTTGATGAGCCCAAATCCAGTGCCCTACCTCCTCATAGGGATTGCGATTGTGCTATCAATTTGATTCCTGGTAGTAAGTTTCCTAAGGGTCGACTGTTCAATTTATCTGTGCCAGAGCACGCCGCTATGCGGAGTTATGTAAAGGAATCCTTGGAGAAGGGTCATATTCGCCCGTCATCGTCACCATTGGGAGCAGGGTTCTTTTTTGTGGCCAAGAAGGATGGTTCTTTGAGACCTTGTATTGATTACCGCCTTCTTAATAAGATCACAGTCAAATTTCAGTACCCTTTGCCGCTCCTGTCTGATTTATTTGCTCGGATTAAGGGGGCTAGTTGGTTCACCAAGATAGATCTTCGTGGTGCGTATAATCTTGTGCGTATTAAACAGGGCGATGAATGGAAAACAGCATTTAATACGCCCGAGGGCCATTTTGAGTACCTGGTTATGCCATTCGGGCTTTCCAATGCTCCATCAGTATTTCAGTCCTTTATGCATGACATCTTCTGAGAGTACCTGGATAAATTTCTGATTGTATATTTGGATGATATTTTGGTCTTCTCGGATGATTGGGAGTCTCACGTGAAGCAGGTCAGAATGGTGTTCCAGGTCCTTCGTGCAAATTCTTTGTTTGTGAAGGGATCAAAGTTTCTCTTTGGAGTTCAGAAGGTTTCATTTTTGGGTTTCATTTTTTCCCCTTCTACTATCGAGATGGACCCTGTTAAAGTCCAGGCCATTTATGATTGGACTCAGCCGACATCTGTGAAGAGTCTGCAAAAGTTCCTGGGCTTTGCTAATTTTTATCGTCGCTTCATCAGTAATTTTTCTAGTGTTGCTAAACCGTTGACTGATTTGACCAAGAAGGGTGCTGATGTGGTCAATTGGTCTTCTGCGGCTGTGGAAGCTTTTCAGGAGTTGAAGCATCGTTTTTCTTCTGCCCCTGAGTTGTGCCAGCCAGATGTTTCGCTTCCGTTTCAGGTCGAGGTTGATGCTTCTGAGATTGGAGCAGGGGCTGTTTTGTCGCAAAGAAGTTCTGTCGGTAATGAAACCATGTGCCTTCTTTTCTAGAAAGTTTTCGCCTGCTGAGTGCAATTATGATGTTGGCAATCGAGAGTTGTTGGCCATGAAGTGGGCATTCGAGGAGTGGCGTCATTGGCTTGAAGGAGCCAAGCATCGCGTGGTGGTCTTGACGGATCACAAGAATTTGACTTATCTCGAGTCTGCCAAACGGTTGAATCCTAGACAGGCTCGTTGGTCGCTATTTTTCTCCCGTTTTGATATGGGGTTTCGTACCTTCCAGGCTCTAAGAATGTGAAGGCTGATGCCCTGTCAAGGAGTTTTGTGCCCGACTCTCCGGGTGTTCCTGAGCCGGCGGGTATTCTCAAAGAGGGGGTAATTTTGTCTGCCATCTCCCCTGATTTGCGGCGGGTGCTGCAAAAATTTCAGGCTGATAGACCTCACCGTTGCCCAGCAGAGAAACTGTTTGTCTCTGATAAATGGACTAGTAGAGTTATCTCTGAGGTTCATTGTTCGGTGTTGGCTGGTCATCCTGGAATCTTTGGTACCAGAGATTTGGTGGCTAGATCCTTTTGGTGGCCGTCTCTGTCGCGGGATGTGCGTTCTTTTGTGCAGTCCTGTGGGACTTGTGCTCGGGCTAAGCCCTGCTGTTCTCGTGCCAGTGGGTTGCTTTTGCCCTTGCCGGTCCCGAAGAGGCCCTGGACGCATATTTCTATGGATTTTATTTCGGATCTCCCCGTCTCTCAAAAGATGTCGGTCATTTGGGTGGTTTGTGATCGCTTTTCTAAGATGGTCCATTTGGTACCCTTGTCTAAATTGCCTTCCTCCTCTGATTTGGTGCCATTGTTTTTCCAGCATGTGGTTCGTTTACATGGCATTCCGGAGAACATCGTTTCGGACAGAGGTTCCCAGTTTGTTTCGAGGTTTTGGCGAGCCTTTTGTGCTAGGATGGGCATTGATTTGTCTTTTTCTTCGGCTTTCCATCCTCAGACAAATGGCCAAACCGAACGAACTAATCAAACTTTGGAAACATATCTGGGATGCTTTGTTTCTGCTGATCAGGATGATTGGGTGTCATTTTTGCCGTTGGCTGAGTTCGCCCTTAATAATCGGGCCAGCTCGGCTACTTTGGTTTCGCCTTTTTTCTGCAATTCTGGTTTCCATCCTCGTTTCTCTTCAGGGCAGGTTGAGTCTTCGGACTGTCCTGGTGTAGATACTGTGGTGGATAGGTTGCAGCAGATTTGGACTCATGTGGTGGACAATTTGACATTGTCCCAGGAGAAGGCTCAACGTTTCGCTAACCGCCGGCGCTGTGTGGGTCCCCGACTTCGTTTTGGGGATTTGGTTTGGTTGTCGTCTCGTTATGTTCCTATGAAGGTTTCCTCTCCTGAGTTTAAGCCTCGTTTCATTGGTCCGTATAAGATTTCTGAGGTTATCAATCCTGTGTCATTTCGTTTGGCCCTTCCTGCTTCTTTTGCCATCCATAATGTGTTCCATAGGTCGTTATTGCGGAGATACGTGGCGCCTGTGGTTCCATCCATTGATCCTCCTGCCCCGGTGTTGGTCGAGGGGGAGTTGGAGTATGTGGTGGAGAAGATTTTGGATTCTCGTGTTTCAAGACGGAAACTCCAGTACCTAGTCAAGTGGAAGGGTTATGGTCAGGAAGATAATTCCTGGGTTTTTGCCTCTGATGTTCATGCTGCCGATCTGGTTCGTGCCTTTCATTTGGCTCATCCTGGTCGGCCTGTGGGCTCTGGTGAGGGTTCGGTGACCCCTCCTCAAGGGGGGGTACTGTTGTGAATTCTGTTGTCGGGCTCCCTCCTGTGGTCATGAATGGTACTTTGGCTGGTTCTGTCCATGGACTTCCTCTGGTGGGTGTTTCTGAGTTTCCTTCCACAGGTGACGAGGTTAATTCGTTAGCAGGCTGCTCTATTTAACTCCACTTAGATCTTTGCTCCATGCCACCTGTCTAAGTTCCTGCTTGTTTTTCTCTGGTTTGCTATTTTTCTGTCCAGCTTGCTATTTTGATTGTTGTCCTGCTTGCTGGAAGCCCTGGGACGCAGAGGGAGCGCCTCCGCACCGTGAGTCGGTGCGGAGGGTCTTTTTGCGCCCTCTGCGTGGTCTTTTTGTAGGTTTTTGTGCTGACCGCAAAGTAACCTTTCCTATCCTCGGTCTGTTCAGTAAGTCGGGCCTCACTTTGCTAAATCTATTTCATCTCTGTGTTTGTATTTTCATCTTTACTCACAGTCATATGTGGGGGGCTGCCTTTTCCTTTGGGGAATTTCTCTGAGACAAGGTAGGCTTTATTTTTCTTTCTTCAGGGCTAGCTAGTTCCTTAGGCTGTGCAGAGTTGCATAGGGAGCGTTAGGCACAATCCACGACTATTTCTAGTGTGTTTGATAGGATTAGGGATTGCGGTCAGCAGAGTTCCCACGTCCCAGAGCTTGTCCTTTATTATCAGTAACTATCTGGTCATTCCGTGTGCTCTTAACCACCAGGTCCATTATTGTGCTGACCACCAGGTCACAACAGTTATGGTCAGGAAGATAATTCCTGGGTCTTTGCCTCCGATGTTCATGCTGCCGATCTGGTTCGTGCCTTTCATTTGGCTCGTCCTGGTCGGCCTGGGGGCTCTGGTGAGGGTTCGGTGACCCCTCCTCAAGGGGGGGGTACTGTTGTGAATTCTGTTGTCGGGCTCCCTCCTGTGGTCATGAATGGTACTTCGGCTGGTTCTGTCCATGGACTTCCTCTGGTGGGTGTTTCTGAGTTTCCTTCCACAGGTGACAAGGTTAATTCGTTAGCTGGCTGCTCTATTTAACTCCACCTAGATCATTGCTCCATGCCACCTGTCAATGTTCCAGTATTGGTCTAGTTCTCTCCTGGATTGTTCTTGTGACCTGTCTTCCCAGCAGAAGCTAAGTTCCTGCTTGTTTTTCTCTGGTTTGCTATTTTTCTGTCCAGCTTGCTATTTTGATTGTTGTCCTGCTTGCTGGAAGCTCTGGGACGCAGAGGGAGCGCCTCCGCACCATAAGTCGGTGCGGAGGGTCTTTTTGCGCCCTCTGCGTGGTCTTTTTGTAGTTTTTTGTGCTGACCGCAAAGCTACCTTTCCTATCCTCTGTCTGTTCAGTAAGTCGGGCCTCACTTTGCTAAATCTATTTCATCTCTGTGTTTGTAATTTTCATCTTTACTCACAGTCATTATATGTGGGGGGCTGCCTTTTCCTTTGGGGAATTTCTCTGAGGCAAGGTAGGCTTTATTTTTCTATCTTTAGGGCTAGCTAGTTCCTTAGGCTGTGACGAGGCGCCTAGGGAGCGTCAGGAGCGCTCCACGACTATTTCTAGTGTGTGTGATAGGTTTAGGGATTGCGGTCAGCAGAGTTCCCACGTCTCAGAGCTCGTCCTATATTATCAGTAACTATCAGGTCATTCCGTGTGCTCTTAACCCCCAGGTCCATTATTGTCCTGACCACCAGGTCATAACACCACAGCTCGTCTATGCACATTATGATAGGCCCACAGCTCTCTCCCCTATACACAGTATGAAGGACCCACAGCTCCCCTATACACAGTATGATGATCCCACAGCTTCCGTATACATTGTATGTCCCCAATGCTCCCCTATACACAGTATGATGAGCCCACAGCTTTCCTATACAGAGTATGATAGACTCACAGCTCCCCTATATACAATATTGTGGGCCCACAGCTCACCTCTACACAGTATGATGATCCCACAGCTCCCTTAGATACCATATGATGTTCACCTGCTCCCCTCTACACAGTATGATGAGCTCCCCACTCCTCTATATATCGTATGATGATCCCACAGTTCCCCTATATACCATACTAGATTGTGGCCCAATTTTAACGCATCGGGTATTCTAGAATATGCATGTCTCCGTAGTATATGGACAATGATGATTCCAGAATTCATGGCAGACTGTGCCCGTCGCTGATTGGTCGAGGCAACCTTTATGACATCATCGTCGCCATGCTGTGCCCGTCGCTGATTGGTCGAGGCCTGGCGGCCTCGACCAATCAGAGACGCGGGATTTCCAGGACAGACAGACAGACAGAAAAACCCTTAGACAATTATATATATAGATGATGTTTCCCTGCTTCCTATACACAGTATGAAGAGCTCACAGCTCCCCTCTACACAGTATAATGCTGACAGAGATCCACTATAGAAAGTATAATGCCCCCAGATCTCCTCTATATGCAGTATAATGAGCCAACAGCTCCCCTATGCACATTATAATGCCTTTACAGTTCCCCTATACACAGTAAGGTGTGCTCACAGCTTCGTTATACACAGTATGATGGGCCCACAGCTCCTGTACATACCCATTTCCCCTATACATAGCATAATATCCCCACTGCTCCCAGAAAACACAGTACAATAGCTAATAGTGTTGTAACTCAGTGTGTCGCCTGCACTGAGAGCCCCTCTGATGAGAGGATATTAACCTTTTTCCTTCTGGCAACATTGCTCTCCTAGTCATAGGGGTGGCACTGGCAAGATTTCAGTCACCACTCTGTGTACAGAGAGCGGCAGCTTTAACCGCGTCCCGGCACTGACTGACAGCCGGCTCAGCACCCTCTACTACCCGGTAGCTGCACTACTGGTGTCCCTGTAAACATTAATGCTTCTTAAGTCCCCACTTAACATTCAATAATGTCCCGAGACCACCCATGTACAGTAAAGATGGCCCCAGTATCACAGATTCAAGCAGGCGGTCAGGTGACGAGTCTTTCGGCTTCTCTGAGTTCTCTTATATTGAGAGAAACCAAACCTTTCAAGTCAACACATGCACATAGCAAACATGTGGTCGCATGACCGCCTGATAAAGCCAGTGATATTGGGGACTCATGACAGCAGGCGCTCCCTGTCATGATTTGGCAGTCTGCTGTCACATAAAGTGACTGCAGACATTTATTCCAAGCCTTTATAAATGTTATATAATAAATATTTATTAATAAGTTATTAAAGCACCAATCCAGCAGGTTTTTTTCACCACTGGTGTGGTACTTTAAGCACTAGTTCTCTGCCCAGGTCATATACTCGTCCTTCGGCATATTCACCATTTTTGGCACAGCTCCAGTACAACGGCTCCATCTTGTAAGCACAGCTTCTGACTGGCCAGAAGTTAGAAGTTGCATCACAAGCGCTCAATGTACGGTAAGTCTATGAGAGCTAGAAAAAGGTCAGAAAGAAGATCTCATAGACTTACATTGATTAGTAATCTCTGTGCAGTTCTATAAAACAATGGAGCAGCCGGCAGGTCACAAACTGCATGAGACAGAGCGGCAGCGAAAAGAAATGACAATGCAGGAAGGTGAGTATCTGACAGGGGGCAGGGAACTTGTATTTTAAGCATCACTGCAGCGGTGAAATGACAAAAAATAATGCTGGAGTGGTGCTTTAAGTGTGATGCTGCTCATGGTTACTGAATGAGGGCTTGTTATACTAATACTGGTTAAAGAGCCAGCAAGTAAGTATCAAGAGCCTCCGACCTCCCCATCTCCAGCCCCCCAGACAGCAACTCTTACATGTCATGGAGTGCATATAATCTCCTAACAAAACAGCATAATAATCAGCCCCCCAACGTCCTGTTTCCTCTCCTCCACCTCCACTTCAGCCCCCACAATACCCCCATCATCTCACATTCACCCCCCAAGTGCACTGCCCCTCCTCCCCTACTTCAGCCCCCACAATAAACCCATGGTCTTACATTCACCCCCCCCCCAGTGCTCTGTCCCCCTCCCCTACTTCAGCCCCTACAATACCCTCATCCTCTGACATTCACCCCCAGTGTTCTGTCCCCCCTCCCCCACTTCAGCCCCTATGATACTTCAGTGTCTCACATTCATCCCCTAGTGTCCTGTCCCCCCCCACCTCCACTTCAGCCTCCAAAATACCACCATGTTATAACATTGACCCCCAGTTCCCTGCACCCTCTTCCCCACTTCAGCAACGACAACACCTCCATCCTCTCGCATTCAACCCACAGTGACATACCTGAATTTAGTAAACCCAATACCTTCCATCCCCACTTACTGATGAAGTTTGCAGGAAGTGAGGCAGGACCAGGAAGTGTCTGAATGAGATGCAATGTGGGCTCTAGGACCCAGCATGCCTGAGACAATCTGAGTGTGCACTGAGTGAAAAAAACCTGCAGCCTGCGAGAAGCTCCATCATCAGGTCAGAAAGCACCTTGCACTGCAGGAGTGAGACTCTGCAACTGGCCACTGTGCTGCTAACGTGCAGAGTTTCCATCAGACAGGAGCAGGCATTATACTGTACTGCTCTCCTCCTGTGCTTTGTTCTGCCTCATAACAGAAGTGGCAGTGGCTCCCGGTGGGTCCCTTCATGTGATGGGACCTGGGGCAACAGCCCCCTCTGACCCTCCATGTAGCTGCGCTACTGATAGAGACATTACAAACATAGTAATCTATTGCAAGTGTTTAATTCTGTTAATGTTAATGATTATGGCTTACAGCCAGTGAAAACCCAAAAGTCATTATCTCAGTAAATTAAAATATTTTATAACACAGCTTGAAAAGTTATTTTAAAATCTGAAATGTTGGCCTATGAAGCTGGACCCCAGGTTTATCGGTCCGTACAAGATTGTGGAGATGATCAATCCGGTGACCTAAAGATTACAGTTGCCCACCTCCTTCAAAGTATCTAATGTCTTCCACCGGTCCCTTTTAAAACATGTGGGGATGGTTAGAGAACATTCCTCATCCAATGTTCCGCCAGTGTTGGTAGAGGGTCAGCTGGAGTATGAGGTAGGGCACATCATTGATTCAGTACCTAATACATTGGAAGGGATATTCCCTTGAGGATCAGTCTTGGGTTCTTGACAGATCTGTGCACGTTGATCGACTGGTGCGGGCTTTTGATGCCAAATTCCCTGAGAAGCCTGGGGGTCCAGTGGGGTACTGTCATTGTATAGGACATGGTTTATGTACTGCTCTCTCAGGATTAGTATTGCTAGCCTCTCTTTGGATCTGGGAGGGGTATTTATACACACTCCCTCTCCCTGTCAGCTGTATTTTTGTTTAGTTTGTGAGTCTGACCCCTTGAGCGTGTGCTCGATTTGCATTTGCTTGTTTGTTCTGCTGGCTTTCTGATCTTTGGCTTCCTTTTCTGACTATCCCTACGTCTCACTCCTTGGTTACCTCATTAGCTCTTGGTTTTGATCTTGGCACGTTTAACTACTCTGCAGTGTATATACCCTCTCCTCTGCACCCCGGCATCTGGCGCCGCCCTCGTCCATCTCCTTCCCTGTCACATGGTTCAGGTCCTGTTTGCCACCTGGTGAGTTCCTTGCTGCTCTGCTCTCAGTTCCCTTGCTGCGGCGCGTAGCTCTCCCTGCAGCAGTAATACCCGAGAGTCATGACACATGTCACTCTCCGCACAATGACATGTCAGGATTGATATGTCATTCTCCACAAGGAGTAACATTGCCCCTTGGATCCCAGTCAAGCAACTCTCACCGAGCCAAAACAGATCTCACATTTTGAACTGATGATTGGCAGTACCTCAAAACATTTGACTTTTTGGCGTTAATCCTCATTCATGTAGTACCTCAAAACATTTGAGGTTTTGGCTTTTATCCTCATTCATGTAGCAAGGTTCATTAGAGGGTCAATATTGAATTTCAGTATAGCTACTTCCAATAGGTTGCATTTGATTTCTAGTCCTCTATGAAGAGATTTGAACATGACCAAACAGAGCTTTTATGATTTGTAGGCATCAGTGCCCAGGTTCTCGGTAATTGAATCCTGAATAAAATCTCAATTTTTTTCAAATTCATAGAGATCTGGGAATTTCATGAAATTCAATCTGAAGTTGACCCTCCACAGATCGACCTATATTCATATATTATGTTTTTTTTTAATGTTCTTTATAGTACCCACACAATTGCCTTCATGCATTGTATAACTATTAATCCAGGAGATGTCATGGTATAAGATTGCAAAAAATAATTTGGGAGATATTTCCAAATAAACCAAATTTCTTTACAAAGTTAAGGTAACAGCTTCAAACTGGTCAAAACCATTGCACTTACATTGCGTTTACATTTGTCTTGGCCATTCCTTGTTAGTAAACAGAATAGTTACTAGATTTAGAAATTGAGACGATCAAGGGAGATGTTAGGCTAGGTTCACATTAGCGTTTCTGTGCGCAGCATATCATCTGCATGCGCAAATGCATTCCAAAACGCAGGGAAACACATGTTTACGCAGCGTTTTTTATCTGCATCAGCTTACGCATGATGGCAAAAAAAGATGCGTGGGCATGCATTTGTATGTGTTTTTGTCTGCATTTGCGTTGTTTATGCGTTCGGTATTTCCAGGAGGGGGCGTGTCTCAAAACAGTTCCTGGACATGGGCAGTCCGAAGTACGCAAGCGCATCAAACGCATGTGTGCGCATGTCCTTGTATACCAATGCATTTCCATAGACAGTAATGCGTTGTTTTGATGCACTCCATCCGCAATTATCCGAATGCGGATGACTGCGCACATTTGAAGCCTCAAAAAACGCAACATGTTGCGTTTTCTGGACACCGCCGCACACCGCAAAACGACGCATGCGTACGCATCCGCATGCGAACTGATGCAAGCGCATGTCGCTGCGTACACCATGTTAGGTACGCAAGACGCATGGGGATCTATGCGGATCAAACGCTGCGCACAGAATCACAAATGTGAAACCGGCCTAAGTCTATAATGTCTTTTTCTCTTTTGTTATATATACAGTGGGGCAAAAAAGTATTTAGTCAGTCAGCAATAGTGCAAGTTCCACCACTTAAAAAGATGAGAGGCGTCTGTAATTTACATCATAGGTAGACCTCAACTATGGGAGACAAACTGAGAAAAAATATCCAGAAAATCACATTGTCTGTTTTTTTATCATTTTATTTGCATATTATGGTGGAAAATAAGTATTTGGTCAGAAACAAAATTTAATCTCAATACTTTGTAATATATCCTTTGTTGGCAATGACAGAGGTCAAACGTTTTCTGTATGTCTTCACAAGGTTGCCACACACTGTTATTGGTATGTTGGCCCATTTCTCCATGCAGATCTCCTCTAGAGCAGTGATTTTTTTGGCTTTTCGCTTGGCAACATGGACTTTCAACTCCCTCCAAAGGTTTTCTATAGGGTTGAGATCTGGAGACTGGCTAGGCCACTCCAGGACCTTGAAATGCTTCTTACGAAGCCACTCCTTCGTTGCCCTGGCGGTGTGCTTTGGATCATTGTCATGTTGAAAGACCCAGCCACGTTTCATCTTCAATGCCCTTGCTGATGGAAGGAGGTTTGCACTCAAAATCTCACGATACATGGCCCCATTCATTCTTTCATGTACCCGGATCAGTCGTCCTGGCCCCTTTGCAGAGAAACAGCCCCAAAGCATGATGTTTCCACCACCATGCTTTACAGTAGGTATGGTGTTTGATGGATGCAACTCAGTATTCTTTTTCCTCCAAACACGACAAGTTGTGTTTCTACCAAACAGTTCCAGTTTGGTTTCATCAGACCATAGGACATTCTCCCAAAACTCCTCTGGATCATCCAAATGCTCTCTAGCAAACTTCAGACGGGCCCGGACATGTACTGGCTTAAGCAGTGGGACACGTCTGGCACTGCAGGATCTGAGTCCATGGTGGCGTAGTGTGTTACTTAAGGTAGGCCTTGTTACATTGGTCCCAGCTCTCTGCAGTTCATTCACTAGGTCCCCCCGCGTGGTTCTGGGATTTTTGCTCACCGTTCTTGTGATCATTCTGACCCCACGGGGTGGGATTTTGCGTGGAGCCCCAGATCGAGGGAGATTATCAGTGGTCTTGTATGTCTTCCATTTTCTAATTATTGCTCCCACTGTTGATTTCTTCACTCCAAGCTGGTTGGCTATTGCAGATTCAGTCTTCCCAGCCTGGTGCAGGGCTACAATTTTGTTTCTGGTGTCCTTTGACAGCTCTTTGGTCTTCACCATAGTGGAGTTTGGAGTCAGACTGTTTGAGGGTGTGCACAGGTGTCTTTTTATACTGATAACAAGTTTAAACAGGTGCCATTACTACAGGTAATGAGTGGAGGAAAGAGGAGACTCTTAAAGAAGAAGTTACAGGTCTGTGAGAGCCAGAAATCTTGACTGTTTGTTTCTGACCAAATACTTATTTTCAACCATAATATGCAAAAAAAATGATAAAAAAAACAGACAATGTGATTTTCTGGATTTTTTCTCTCAGTTTGTCTCCCATAGTTGAGGTCTAACTATGATGTAAATTACAGACGCCTCTCATCTTTTTAAGTGGTGGAACTTGCACTATTGCTGACTGACTAAATACTTTTTTGCCCCACTGTATATATATATATACATATATATATATATATATGTATATATATATATATATATATACTAGCTATTGAACCCGTTATACGCCCGGGTGGCGAGCATTTATATTGGTATATGGTCTCCATCCTGGTATGTGCTGCTCCATCCTGCGTCCCCATCCTGTCATGTGCTGCTCCATCCTGCGCCCCCATTCTGTCATGTGCTGCTCCATCCTGCATCCCCATCCTGTCATGTGCTGCTCCCATCCTGCACCCCCGTTCTGTCATGTGCTGCTCCCATCCTGCACCCCCGTTCTGTCAAGTGCTGCTCCCATCCTGCGCCTCCATTCTGTCAGTTGCTGCTCCGATCCTGTCATGTGCTGCTCCCATCCTGCGCCCCCGTTCTGTCATGTGCTGCTCCCATCCTGCGCCCCCGTTCTGTCATGTGCTGCTCGCATCCTGCGCCCATGTTCTGTCATGTGCTGCTCCCATCCTGCTCCCCTGTTTTGTCATGTGCTGCTGCCATCCTGCGCCCGTTCTGTCATGTGCTGCTGCCATCCTGCGCCCGTTCTGTCATGTGCTGCTGCCATCCTGCACCCGTTCTGTCATGTGCTGCTGCCATCCTGCGCCCGTTCTGTCATGCGCTGCTGCCATCCTGCCCCCTTTCTGTCATGTGCTGCTCCCATCCTGCGCCACTATTGTATTATATGCCCCCCATAAGACGCTCCAGTGTGTATGCCCCCGTATGCTGCTGCCATATAAAAAAAAAAATACCATACTCACCTATCGTCCGGCTCCACTGCAGGTGTGTCTTCAAGAAAATGGCGCCGGAAAGCGCGGACTGCGCAGGCGCCGATTGCGGCAGCAGGAATCGGCGCCTGCGCAGTCCACGCTTTCCGGCACCATTTTCTTGAAGACACACCTGCAGTGGAGCCGGAGTGTGTCTTCAAGAAAATGGCGCCGGAAAGCGCGGACTGCGCAGGGGCCGATTCCGGCAGCAGGAATCGGCGCCTACGCAGTCCGCGCTTTCCGGCGCCATTTTCTTGAAGACACACTCCCGCTCGTCTGCCTGTGACTGGTAAGACGGAGCCGCACGTAGCGCTGGAACGGGGAAAGGTGAATATACTTACCCTCCTGGTGGTCCCTGACTCTCCGGTGGAGATCGCGGTATGCGTTCAGTGCTTACGCATACCGCGATCTCCTGGGAGCGTCACTCTGTGGGGGCCAGACTGCGCCGGCGCTTGCGCCAGCGCAGTCTATAAAGGCTTCGGACAGAGTGACGCTCCCAGCGTTATATTATAGACATATATACAGTTAGGTCCATATGTATTTGGACAGAGACAGCATTTTTCTAACTTTGGTTATAGACATTACCACAATGAATTTTAAACAAAACAATTCAGATGCAGTTGAAGTTCAGACTTTCATCTTTCATTTGAGGGTATCCACATTAAAATTGGATGAAGGGTTTAGGCGTTTCAGCTCCTTAACATGTGCCACCCTGTTTTTAAAGGGACCAAAAGCAATTGGACAATTGACTCCAAGGCTATTTCATTGACAGGTGTGGGCAATCCCTTCGTTATGTCATTCTCAATTAAGCAGATAAAAGGCCTGGAGTTGATTTGAGGTGTGGTGCTTGAATTTGGAAGGTTTTGCTGTGAAGTAAACATGCGGTCAAAGGAGCTCTCCATGCAGGTGAAACAAGCCATCCTTAAGCTTCGACAACAGGCAAAAACCATCCGAGAAATTGGTACAATATTAGGAGTGGCAAAATCTACAGTTTGGTACATCCTGAGAAAGAAAGAAAGCACTGGTGAACTCATCAATGCAAAAAGACCTGGGCACCCACGGAAGACAACAGTGGTGGATGATCACAGAATAATCTCCATGGTGAAAAGAAACCCCTTCACAACAGCCAACCAAGTGAACAACACTCTCCAGGAGGTCGGCGTATCAATATCCAAATCAACCATAAAGAGAAGACTGCATGAAAGTAAATACAGAGGGTTCACTGCATGGTGCAAGCCACTCATAAGCATCAAGAATAAAAAGGCTAAACTGGACTTTGCTAAAAAACATCTAAAAAGCCAGCACAGTTCTGGAAGAACATTCTTTGGACAGATGAAACCAAGATCAACCTCTACCAGAATGATGGAAAGAGAAAAGTATGGCAAAGGCGTGGTACAGCTCATGATTCAAAGCATACCACATCATCTGTAAAACACGGCGGAGGCAGTGTGATCGCTTGGGCATGCATGGCTGCCAGTGGCATTGGGTCACTAGTGTTTATTGATGATGTGACACAGGACAGAAGCAGCCGAATGAATTCTGAGGTATTCAGAGCCATACTGTGTGCTCAGATCCAGCCAAATGCAGCAAAACTGATTGGTCGTCGTTTCATACTAGAGATGGACAATGACCCAAAACGTAAAGCCAAAGCAACCCAGAAGTTTATTAAAGCAAAGAAGTGGAATATTCTTGAATGGCCAAGTCAGTCACCTGACCTCAACCCAATTGAGCATGCATTTCACTTGTTAAAGCCTAAACTTCAGACAGAAAGGCCCACAAACAAACAGCAACTGAAAACCACCGCAGTGAAGGCATGGCAGAGCATCAAAAAGGAGGAAACACCGCGTCTGGTGATGTCCATGAGTTCAAGACTTCAGGCAGTCATTGCCAACAAAGGATTTTCAACCAAGTACTAAAAATGAACATTTTATTTAAAATTATTTAATCTGTCCAATTACTTTTGGGCCCTTTAAAAACAGGGTGGCACATGTTAAGGAGCTGAAACTCCTAATCCCTTCATCCAATTTTAATGTGGATACCCTCAAATGAAAGCTGAAAGTCTGAACTTCAACTGCATCTGAATTGTTTTGTTTAAAATTCATTGTGGTAATGTCTACAGCCAAAATTAGAAAAATGTTGTCTCTGTCCAAATATATATGGACCTAACTGTATATATATATATATATATATATATATATTTTTTTTTTTTTTTTTTTTAATCTACTCAAAAAGAAAATGCATTGATGAGAATATTCTTTGATGTGAACTGCATATTTACTTAATAAATAAAGCGATATTTTGAATACAAATGACAAGGCTTTGCTCACTTCGGTAAAGTGCTTACTCGCGCTACTAACAACCTGTTTTATCTTTTTGCATTCTCAGCTGCTCTTCTCTCTATTCCCGCACATCTGTATGTCACTCGTCTTCTTTTATTATTTCCTTACATAAAACCTATCAATGCTCCTCGCAGTGTGACCTCGAGCTCAAAGAATAAAACCCCCGTCCATTCTTCTGTTTATTCTCAGTTCTGCACACTAGCTTCACTGAGCAGATGTATTTTAACTACTGTGATAAATAATTAATGAAAACACCGGCATTAAAATGCATATTTATTTTCTGCACTGAAGGAAAGATATCTGGAAGCCATGGAATGGGGGAATATTTGTATTTGCAACTAAAGTCCAAATGTTGAGCCTTATTTTTCTCATGTGTGCTAATCCTGAAACATTTTAATTTGCAATCAGAAGAGAAATGTTAGAACAAAAGAATAATTAAATATTGTATTTCTTAATAAGATGTAGCAATAATTAACAGCACAAAATTATAGAAACAAAAAATGTAGATTTTTTTTATGATATTCAGTTGAGTTGAGCCAGATAGTGCCCCATCGTATCTTCAGCCACACTGCCCTCTGGCTACATTAGCCAGAGGGCCCTTAAGTAAGGTGGCCATCGGGTCCATGGAATCAGTTAGCCAAAGTTCCAGCTCCATCTCTTCTATTTTTCCACATTCCAAGTCTGACTCTAAGTTTTCTATTTTTCTATACTTTGTGACTGATTCATGAAGATTGGGGTTTGGCGCTGTAGTAAGATGATAAAAAATTCATTTAGAGGTTTTATTGACTTTGGCACGATTTTTAGTTATTATAAGCCACCAATGTAAAATGTACACCAGGATGGAGTACATTTCTGTCATTCTTGGCAGGCACGGTACTGATTAAGGAATGTGCCTCTGACTGCGGAACCCATAGGGTTAAAGCTAGAAGTATACTCTGTGCAGTGCGCAATTCCTCCCTCCCACTACTCCCCCAGGTGACACCATAATTGGGACACCCAACTGACCAACGGGAAGAAAGAGGAAGAGGTGTCCGGCCACACCTTCAGGGGTTAAATTCAGGTGCCCGGGACCAGTGCCTTCCTCTTTCTCCCCAGCTGACCCTTGGAAGCTGTTGTGTCGGAGTCCTGTGTAGGTCATACACATGATCCTCAGTGGCTGTAGAGTAGAGGGGGGCAAAGGTTTGTAACCGCTCATTGGCTTGCTCGCCTGGCGGTCACAGATGGGGCCTTCAGAGATGAGCCCGTTATGACATGTAATTGCCCTTCTCTGCTTATCAAATTAATAAACTGTGACCGACCTGTTCAATCCATCCAGGCCTGTTGGTGTTTTCGTTACGGGATTGGTGGGAAGGTGGATGGCCCTGTTTATGACACACAGGTCTCTGCAGTCTTGCTCATCACATCCTTTTGTCCTACTCTCTTGTACTTTGCCAGAGTGCTCAGCTGCACAACCTCATGCCTAAGCTTCACCCACTTTTTAACATTCGTCCAGCTGAGTAGGTACAATTGTAACTATTCCGTTTTAAAATTGCAATAACTTTTTTTTTCGAAAAGCCGTAGAGGGCTGAAATTTTGTGACATCTCTGCAGTTTTGGTCCAGAATATATTGGCCAAATTTCAATAAAATATATATGAAGGTACAATTGTACCTCTGCAGCCTGTTAACGTTGTAAAATTATGTAGCCTGACGAAGGTTAAAAGTTAGCAGAGCTGGTCCGGACCATCGCAAAATCACCAAAAGTTGAAAAGTTTGTGCACTTCCAAGTTGCTCAAAATGTTTACAACATTTCATGCTGTTTTACTACATAATAAATGTAGTAGCCACTTTCAGGGGCTGCAGTTCAGCTCTTGATGAAACAAATGGGAGCATAGGAGTAGCACCCGAGAACTGCTGTGCTGTTCTATATCTGTACACTGTGCATATCTGACAGCCATGTAACATTCTATTAGGTTATTTGTGGGACCCTTACAGATTTGACCTTAATGACATATCCTGAAGAAACATGTAATTTGGCAAATACCAATGTCAGCTTCATATTCATGGACATTGGCCATTTTTTCCCTTAAAATGTACTTTCCGATTATTGACTCTTCATTGGTTTTTGACCATTTTTTGTAAGAAAAGGACATTAATGGGCCTCAGTGAAGCAAACATACAGTATATGCTTTGCAATAGCTCATCCATAGATTACTCACTTCAGTCTCTGACAATATACTAGTGCTAGCCATTTCAGGATGATCCTTACAAAATCATATAAGTATCTCCTAGAGAACTTACAAAATAGTCAACTGCTGATCAGCTCCATTTTTGACTGATTCCTACCTAAAGCAGCACCTCCAAAGCCTACTGCAGACAATGAAAGGGGAGAGGTTCCTACTGCAGCCAGCCATCTTTCAATTTGTACACAGAACAGACAAGTAGAACACTTCTTTACATATTTCTCAATTTAAGTTTTAAAAAAAGATCAAAGAAAAGTAGGACAATAGGGTGGAGTTGATTATATATTTTAAATGTTTTTAAGCATTTTTTTTCTGTTGGTCCTTTGTTGGCTTTGGATATTCGATCTATTGAGTCTTTGTGCACCTGCTTATGTAGTATGTCTGCCCCTGTGACCTATCCAGTCCAATTGATTCCACTAAGTGGCTCCAGAGGTGTCTGGGACCCATATAAAATGCATTTACATTGCACAGTTGTCAGTAAGGAGCTTTTAACCAATAATCGTGTACTGTAAACAGGCTGCCTATCACCCAAACAATAAGTAAAATGATTGTTTGTTGGGTGAAATAATCTTAGACAGCACATTGTCATTTGTATACATGACTTATACTGTGAGAACAATGAAAGCCTATGCACACAGAATCAAATATTGTTTATCATTCTGTGCCCACTGTCAGCATGGTTAGTCTATGTATTTAAGGACCAATGATTGGCTTCCATGTAGCTGATCGGCGGCAGTTTACAGCCACTAGTTGGCCAGCATTAATGAGCCTTTCTCTGTTCTCATCCTAAAAACTACATGCCTACTTAGCTGACATGTCGTTTTTTAGGATGTACAGTAGTTATGCACTGTTACATTTTACTTACAACAGTGTATAATTTTTTTTCCTGTCTGTTTAGTGGCCTGTGTGAACATGCCTATATACCAACTTATACTCCAGTACTGTTATGATCTGGTGGTTTAGGAGCAACATGGGACGAGCTCTGAAGGAGGTGGTACCTGTACTGACCGCAGTCCCTAAGCTCGACACAACACTAGAAGTAGCCGTAGGATGCTCCTGTCACTCCCTAGGCACCTCGTCACAGCCTGAGAATTAACTACCCCTAAAGATAGAAACAGGAAAACTATCTTGCCTCAGAGAAAATCCCCAAAGGATAGATAGCCCCCTACAAGTAATGACTGTGAGTGGAGAGGGAAAAGACATACGTAGAATGAAACCAGGATGTAGCACAGGAGGCCAGTCTAGCTAGATAGATAGGACAGGACGGAATACTGTGCGGTCAGTATAAAAAACTACAAAAATCCACACAGAGTTTACAAAAATCTCCACACCTGACTAAAGGTGTGGAGGGTAAATCTGCTTCCCAGAGCTTCCAGCTTAACTGAATTAATCCATACTGACAAGCTGGACAAAACATAGAATGCACAGAACGAATAAGTCCACAACATGTGGAAAGAAAAGAGCAAAGAAAGGACTTATCTTTGCTGAACTGGTCAGGATATCAGGGAAATCCAAGATAGATGTGAATCCAACCAGGAACCATTGACAAGTGGCACTGGCTGAAGGGAAGAGCCAGGCATAAATAGCCAAGCAGAAAGACAATCAGTGGAAGCAGCTGCAGACTGCTAAATCCAAGGAGCAGCCATTCCACTTAAAACCACCCGAGGGAGCCCAAGAGCAGAACTCACAAAAGTGCCACTTACAACCACCGGAGGGAGCCCAAGAGCGGAATTCACAACAAGTACTTACACTGCATTTCTTTTGGTTTTGCTTAGGTTTCTTGCACTCAGAGCAAACACAGGCATGGTCTACCTTTCTCTTAGCTGGACATTACATTTATTTTGCTTCCCATGCCTTGGGTCCAGGTTCTGTTCTGGTTAGGACCATCCTGATTGGGTATACCTTGGCGCTGGTGGGAAGGCTTTTACAATTTTTTGATCAAAAACTGTGTTTTACTTACTTCTAGCAGGGTATATATTCATTTTGTTTCTACATTAGTTTATGCCTGCTTAGCTGACATTTGGGTGACATATCCAAACTGGAGTTTAACTAATACATCTATAACCAGCACAATTCTGTTGAAAAGATAAAACAATATGGAGATTTGCATGACTGATTTCCAACACCAGGGATTAAGGAAAGCTTGTAACTATACACCTTAGATAAAATATATAATATTCTCTACTTCGGCCTACTCCCCGAAGCACAGTATGATTCATTTACAATGTCACATTCTGTGCCCAGTGATATTCAGCGGCACCAAAAATATAATATTATTATTGATAAAAAATAAGGCAGATTGTACCAGCTATGTATAAGAATCACAGCAGTGGATAGACCGCTTCTAGAAGCCCGAATTAGCACTTAGTTCTAATTACTAGAGACACTATTTAAATGAAGCATACCCAGAATTAAACTTTGACATTTCTATAATCACCAGAACACAATCTCAGTAATAAGGGCATATTTCTTTGCTCATTCAAACCAGTGATCCACAAAAATCAGCATTCCTCACACCTTATTGAGAAGAGGAAGGAAGCCGTGAAGAAAGGTGTAATAAGGATTGAATTAAAAATACATGCAGTGGCCGGCATCAGAGAATTAATTAAATGGTATTAAATAACACTGTAATTAATCCTATAGCACATTTTTCTAACTTTTTTTAATTTTGAGTTTTATGTTCAGGGAAATTGTCTTTTATGGTTATAAAATTATATATTTTTTCTTTTTCTACCTTTACTTTTTAAGGGGGAAGGAGGTTGGCTGCATTTTTACCTTATTATAAGTTATATTTTATGTTAATCCCTAGCATTTAAAGACAACGTATTAGAAGGAACAATCCTCTTAAGCCGTCTACATGAGCATGTAGGTCATAAAAAACATTGAAGCAGGAACATTCATCTTCTCTCTCCTCCCAAACTGTAAAATAGACTTCCAGGAGAAGTCTGTGTTTGGAGTTCAGCACTGGAAACTAGGTGTCCCAAACTGTCCAAAGCAGGCTTTATCAGAGAAAATAAATGTACCCCCTTCCTCTGAAGGCCAATCCCTGTGTGTCCTGCAGAATGTCAGTCTGTAAATGTTGTTTTTCTTTGAGAAACAAGGCCTCTTTGTTGCCTTTCTGGATACCAAGTAAGCCTCTTAAAGCCTTTGCCTCACTGTGCATGAAGATATACTGACACCAGACAGCTGCCAAAACTGAGCAATATCTGCACTGCCATCCAACTGATCCAACAGCTGGATCCCCATTACTCGATGGTCCTGGAACTTTCTGAACTTAGTCACTCTAAAGCCTTTATCATAGAAACTAAACCTCTTTATTTGATATTTTTGATGATCTGATGAATGGTTCATTTTTGGGCAATCTTACAATCAGCAATGTCCTTGCCTGTAAAGCCCTTTTGAGGCAAAGCATGTTTCCTTTGAGGTAGCCATGGATAACAGACAAAAACAATAATTTCAAGCACCAAACCCTGTTCAACGCGTCGGTCACTAGCCATCCTGGAATTCCAAGTGCATCCACTACATGTCCTTTTAATGTTTCTTTAATAAACATGAAGTTTTATTTCCTGAAAAAAAGGTCACTAGCAGCGTCGGACTGGAGAACCTTGGGTGCACCAGAGAAAATCATTCCTGGAGCCCACTGTGTAACTACATAGAAATAAATACAAGACCACCAATTGTGAGGTAAAACACGCTAATATCAGAGTATAATATAAGGTAGTACACATCTTAATTATGTAGAAGGGTTGGGGTAGCCCCTTCATAGAATATAAAGTAGCCAACTCATAGAATATAAAGTAGCCCTCTCATAGGGTACAATGCAGCCCCCTCATAGAATATAAAGTAGCCCCCTCATATAGGATAATGTAGCCCCCTCATAGAATATAATGTACCCCCATAGAATATAATGCAACCAGCCTCATAGAGTATAATGAAACCCCCTTATAAGGTAAAATACAGCCCCACCCATAGAATATAATGTAGCCCCCTCATATGATGTAATGCAGCCCCTTCATATAGTATAATACAGCCCCCCAGAATAAAATGTAGCCCCCTCAGAGTAAAATGCAGCCCCTCCATAGAATAAAATGCAGCCCCCTCATATAGTATAATGCAGCCCCCCACAGAATATAATGTAGACTCCTAAGAGTATTATGCTGCCCCCCCTCTTAGAGTATAATGCTGCTCCCCTCATAGGGTACAATGCAGCTCCCCTCATAAGGTATACTGCAGCTCCCCACATAGGGTATAATGCAGCCCTCCCTCATAGGGTATAATGCAGCCCCTCATAGGGTATAATGCAGCTCCCCCATAGGGTATAATGCTGCCCCCATAGGGTATAATGCAGCTTCCCCCATAGGGTATAATTTATCTCCCCCATAGGGAATAATGATGCCCCCCTCATAGGGTATAATGTAGCTGAGCCATAGGAAATACTGCTGCCCCCCATAGGGTATACTGTAGTTCCCCCATAGGGAATAATGCTGCCCCCCTTATAGGGTACAATGCAGCTCCCCCATAGGGAATAATGCTGTCCCCCACTCCTCTCTACGCCCAGGGGGTGTGGGGAAGCGTGAATATTCATTTCACTTTAGCAGTGGGAACAAGCTTCGGCTTCCTGTCACCTGCTGCTGCTCTGCTGGCACCGAGGGCCCCATAGCATCTGTGTGGTGTTCCGCTATTAGCGACACACCACTGGCTGGGGGCCCCCTGGAGCAGCGGGGGGCCCTAGGCAGCTGTTGGCCATGTATGCCAGCAGGTGTCAGGGCTTGAGCCCACCAGAGAATCCTAAGTTCTCCGGTGGCCCAGTCCAACCCTGGTCACTAGCCATCCTGAGCTTCCAAGTGTATCCACTACATGTCCTTTTAATGTTTCTATAATAAATGTGGTTTTATTTCCTGACTACGTTAGAGAACCTTTTTCACATTGTTTGCTTCTGCACACCCAGAGCCGGAGGGCTTCCCTGCGTGGACTCCATCTTCATCTGAAGAATTGATATACAGTGAGCTGACTCTCCTATTCCCTGTCCCTCTATATACATGTCCGATATTGATCCAAGTGTCAAACCAAAGTTGGCAATGGAAGTTTATGGGTCCGTTAAAAAATCAGACCTGTCCATTTTTCTGACAGGAGAAGCTGGAGAAGCTTATTTTTTTCACATCAGAGAAACAACTTATGAAATTCTGGCCAAATGCTGATAACACTCGGATGAAAATCTGATGAAAATCAGTTTAAACTCAGTTTATATATGTGAAAATAATTGATGTCTAAATGAGGATTTACTCATAAAACAATATGCAAACTTTGATGTCAGAATGAGCTCACTGCTATAATCACTGACAACATATTCTACATCCAGCTGTGTATAGTGATACATAAAGGCTGTAGAAATCCTATTGCAATTTGCAATGTCTTATAGACAGACATGCATACTTTTCAGTAAATAGAAAGCCCCTGACGTTGTCGATATCAATCATTGAGTACAGAATATCCATTATATAATTGTATGCTTTCTCTGGTTTCAGACTATAAGCAAGCTCCATGTAGTCTGATCCTGTCGCCATGTTTTACTCAAGGAAGGAAGACAATACCATAATGCAGAAAGAGACTATATCATTTATATTTGTAGTCTTTAACCATGGAAACTAATTGGTTTGCTTATGAGCTGTGTGCTCTTTTTTATTTTAGATGTAGTGGCATATCTCCCTACAGTCTCATATTCAGCGGGACTGTCCCGATTTCAAGGGCATATCAGGGCTTTGTCCCAAAACAATACTCACTTCTCTCTTAGTGCGGCGTTTTTTCTCGGTGTCTTCATCGCTCCATAGTTCTTACTCCTCAGGGGCGGGTTGGCATCTCAGCTCTGCACACACTTATATTTAGTAAATAAACAATTATCGTCTTTTCCTGTGATCCAGTCTCTCCAGGAATCGAACTCCCAACCTGTACCATTACAGACAGCAGCTAAAGCTATGAGTTACCGCCTGCGCTGACATCACTTGGAGGATTTCCTATCCTAGGGGCATGGTCAAAATTTGTTGTGACACACTGTGGTCTGCCATTCTTTTTTTTCAGCATAAGTTGGGATGTATGTGTAGTGGTGCAGTATTAAAACATAGTTACCAACACTAGGAGAAATTATTATAAAATATACAAATATTCTATTTTTTTTGTTTTAAATTATTTTTTTAAAGGAAATGACGTAAACACAGACTTTAGAATTATTTCTGGGTTTTTTTTAAACGTTTGCTTTAAAATATTTCTTTTGAAATCATACAGTGAAAGAAAGATAAAAGTCTGATTATTACAAACGTCCTTCAAAAAACATTTTATAGGCTGCTGTTAGGGAAGGGAACGGGGTTGTATAAATTGTATCGAGCGCTATTCCCAAGTTTAATAATCAAAAGCTTTTCAATGCTGAGGCACAATCTCAAAGTGACTTTATAGGAGATGTTTTTGTTTTTTTTTCCCATCCAGACTCCTTGAAAGAGCCATGTATCATTGTAACTTGCATCACTTTTCATGAGGCTCATTTAATGGCATTATAAAAGTCATATCATGCACAAATTGGGAACTTCAGTGTAGAATAACAGCCACGATACATATACACTTGCAAAGTTTTTAAAGCATTGTATGGTGAAGGCATTTCAAGGCACAAACCCATCCTTGAGTAAATTACTTGCCATTAGTATGTCACATTTTTCTTATATACGACTCCGGTTTCGTGGAGTGACAGAGGCAGAAGACAATAAAAGTTTGCACTCATTTTATTTCCATTTTTTGTGTTTGATTTTTATATTCCCTCCTACATTTTATAATGTCTGATCAACAGTATATTGTTTCAACTGCCAAGGATACGGAGGTTACTTGCTCTGACTACCAATCAACTGGACAAAGCTCTAGCAGTCATCGCTCGCTTTCCTCAATCTGTTCTTCATGCAATATATTTTGCTCTTTATTCTTAATCCTTGTGAATTACTAACGGTATATATATATAATTAAAAATTTATATTTCCTTGTTACATTTCTTTTATTTTAACAGTTTTAGTGAAAATTATTTTTGCAACACAAATTAATGTATTAATATAAACACCATAATGATGACTTATTTTAAGTCATCATCCATTTATAAGATTTAAAATGCAGATGCTTTTTAAAATATCATTTCATGGGGCACAGCATATTGATTATTTCTTTAACCCCTTAACCCCCAAGGGTGTTTTGCACGTTAATGACCGGGCCAATTTTTACAATTCTGACCACTGTCCCTTCATGAGGTTATAACTCTGGAACGCTTGCATGCATCCCAGTGATTCTGGCAATGTTTTCTCAAGACATATTGTACTTCATGGTAGTGCTAAAATTTCCTTGACGCTACTTGCGTTTATTTGTGAACAAAGGGGAAATTTGGCAAAAATTTTGAACATTTCACAATTTTCCAACTTTGAATTTCTATGCCCTTAAATCACAGAGATATGTCACGCAAAATACTTAATAAGTAACATTTCCCACATGTCTACTTTACATCAGCACAATTTCGAAACCAACATTTATTTTTGTTAGGGAGTTATAAGGGTTAAAATTGACCAGCAATTTCTCATTTCTACAACATTTTTTAGGGACTAGATCACTTTTGAAGTCTCTTTGAGGGGTCTATATGATAGAAAATACCCAATTGTGACACCATTATAAAAACTGCACCCCTCAAAGTGATTGAAACCATATTCAAGAAGTTTATTTACCCTTCAGGTGTTTCACAGGAATTTTTGGAATGTTTAAAAAAAATGCATAGTGGATGCTTTCCTGAAACGGAAAGTATTTGCAAGCAGCATAATACAAAGAATAGCAGGTTTACACAGAATCCTTTGCAGTAGGCGGAGCTATGCAAATCATCTCTTTCCACCCCAGTCTAATCCACAGCGCTTGGAACCGCCAAGCGTGCAATGCTGCGGATTAGTTTCTAAATTTACACAGCCAACCAATTCCTACCTGTGGACACGTGTTTCGGGCTTTAGGCCCTCATCAGCATAGGGCTGAAATTGGTTGGCTGTATGGAGTGGGGCTCGGTGAGCAAGCGATACATATATGCTAGCCACCTTAGGGAGAGACCCAAGTTGGGCTAAATGTAGCGGGACGAAAGGGACCGAAAAGCCCTCTACATTTAGCCCAACTTGGATCTCTACCTAAGGTGGCTAGCATATATGTATCGCTTGCTCACCGAGCCCCACTCCATACAGCCAACCAATTTCAGCCCTGTGCTGATGAGGGCCTAAAGCCTGAAACACGTGTCCACAGGTAGGAATTGGTTGGCTGTGTAAATTTAGAAACTAATCCGCAGCATTGCACGCTTGGCGGATCCAAGCGCTGTGGATTAGACTGGGGTGGAAAGAGATGATTTGCATAGCTCCGCCTACTGCAAAGGATTCTGGGTAAACCTGCTATTCTTTGTATTATGCTGCTTGCAAGTACTTTCCGTTTCAGGAAAGCATCCACTATGTATTTCCTTTAAGTAGAGGGCTTTTCGGTCTCTTCCGTCCCGCTACATTTAGCCCAACTTGGGTCTCTCCCTAAGGTGGCTAGCATATATGTAAAAAAAAATGAACATTTAACTTTTTTTCGCAAAAAATATATTTTAGCTCCATTTTGTTTTATTTTACCAAGGGTAATAGGAGAAATTGGACCACAAAAGTTGTTGTACAATTTGTCATGAGTACGCTGATACCCCATATGTGGGGGTAAACCATTGTTTGGGCGCATGGCAGAGCTCAGAAGAGAAGGAGTGCCGTTTTCACTTTTCAATGCAAAATTGACTGGAATTGAGATAGGACACCATGTAACGTTTGGAGAGCCCCTGATGTGCCTAAGCATTGAAACCCCCTACAATTTATACCATTTTGCACAGTAGACCCCCTAAGGAGCTTATCTAGATGTGTGGTGAGCACTTTGACCCACCAAGTGCTTCACAGAAGTTTATAATGCAGAGCCGTAAAAATAAAAGAGAATATTTTTTCACAAAAATGATATTTCACCCCCATTTTTTTATTTTCCTAAGAGTAACAGAAGATATTGGACCCCAAAGGTTGTTGCACAATTTTTCCTGAGTGCGCTAATACCTTATATGTGGGGGTAAAACACTGTTTGGGCGCATAGCAGAGCCTGGATGGGAAGGAGTTCCGTTTGACTTTTCACTGCAAAATTGACTGGAATTGAGATAGGACACCATGTCGCATTTGGAGAGCCCCTAATGTACCTAAACAGTTGAAACCCCCCACAAGTGACCCCATATTGGAAACTAGACCACCCAAGGAACTAATCTAGATGTGGTGTGAGAACTTTGAACCCCAAAGTGTTTCCCTACAGTTTATAAAGCAGAACCGTGAAAATAAAAAATCTTTTTTTCCACAAAAATTAATTTTTATCCCCGTTTTTGTATTTTCCCAAGGGTAACAGGAGAAATTGGACCCCAAAAGTTGTTGTCCAATTTGTACTGAGTACGCTGATACCCCATATGTTGGGGTAAACCCCTGTTTGGGTGCACGGTCGACCTCGGAAGGGAAGGAGCACTGTTTTACTTTTTCAACGCAGAACTGGCTGCAATTGAGATCGGACGCATGGAGAGCCCCTAATGTGCCTAAACAGTGGAAACCCCCCCAATTGTAACTGAAACCCCAACCCAAACACACCCCTAACCCTAATCCCAAACCTAACCATAACCCTAACCACAACCCGAACATAAACATGCCCCTAACCCTTATCCCAACCACACCCCTAGCCCCAACACACCCCTAACCCCAATCCCAACCATAATCCTAACCACACCCCTAACCCTAATCCCAACTCTAACCACACCCCTAACTCCAACACACCCCTAACCCTAATCCCAACCATAATCCTAACCACACCCCTAACCCTAATCCCAACCCTAATCCCAACTGTAAATGTAATCCAAACCCTAACTTTAGCCCCAACCCCAAGCCTAACTTTAGCCCCATCCCTAACTGTAGCTCCAACCCTAACTGTAGCCCTAACTCTAACTTTAGCCTCAACCCTAACCCTAATGGGAAAATGGAAATAAATGCACTTTTTTTTCCCTAACTAAGGGTGTGATGAAGAGTGGTTTAATTTACTTTTATAGCAGTTTTTTAGTGGATTTTTTTGATTGGCAGCTGTCACTCACCATATCTTTAGCCCCACCCTGACCCTAACTGTAGACCCAACCCTAGCTGTAGCCCCAACACTAACCCTAACTTTAGCCCCAACCCTAACTTCAGCCCCAACCTTAACCCTAACTTTAGCCACAACCCTAACCCTAACTTTAGCCCCAACCCTAACCCTAACCCTAATGGGAAAATGGAAATTAACACATTTTTTCAATTTTATTATTTTTCCCTAACTAAGGGGGTGATGAACAGTGGTTTGATTTACTTCTATCACAGTTTTTTAGTGCATTTTATTGATTGGCAGCTGCCACACAATAAAAGAAGCCTTTTTTTGCAAAAAATTAGTTTTTGCGTCTCCACATTTTGAGAGCTATAATTTTTCCATATTTCGGTCCACAGATTTATGTGAGGTCTACTTTTTTGCAGGACGAGTTGATGTTTTTATTGGTACCATTCTCGGGCACATGACATTTTTTGATCGCTTTTTATTCCGATTTTTATGAGGCAGAATGACCAAAAACCAGCTATTCATGAATTTCTTTTGGGGGGGCCGTTTATACCATTCCGTGTTTGGTAAAATTGATAAAGCAGTTTTATTCTTTGGGTCAGTACGATTACGATACCTCATTTATATTTTTTTTATGTTTTGGCACTTTTATACGATAAAAACTATTTTATATAAAAAATAATTATTTTTGCATTGCTTTATTCTGAGGACTATAACTTTTTTATTTTTTGGCTGATGATGCTGTATCACAGCTAATATTTTGCGGGACATGATGACGTTTTCAGCTATACCATCGTTATTTATATCTGTCTTTTTGATCTCGTGTTATTCCACTTTTTATTTGGCGGTATGATAATAAAGCATTGTTTTTTGCCTCGCTTTTTTTTTTTACAGTGTTCACTGAAGGTGTTAACTAGTGCAACAGTTTTAGAGGTCAGGTCATTCCGGATGCGTCGATACTAAATATGTGTACTTTTATTGTTTTTTTTATTATTTAGATAAAGAAATGTATTTATTGGAACATTTTTTTTCTTTATTTAGGAATTATTTTTTGTTTTACACATGTAAATATTTTTTTTTTTACTTTTGTACATTGCCCCAGGGGGGGACATCACTATATATTATCAAATCACTGATCTGACACTTTACATTGCATTGTGTCAGATAATCGATCTCACAGGCATTGCAGGAGGCTTGCTGGCACTTGCTCTGAGCAGGAGCTTGCAAGCCACCTCCCTGCAGAACCCAGAAGGAGCCCAACGGCCATTTTAGATCCGGGGCCTGCAATTCCCAAGGTGTAAGAATGTAATCATTTAACAAGAAGCATCCAAAATGTTTAAAATATTTTCATCTAGGAACAAAATAGTGTAAGAGGTAAGTACTTACTTTCATTGTCCATTGTAGTTATGAGCAGATTAATTAATAGAGGATTGAGTTTGAGCAAATGTTTTTGAAATTTGTGCTTTTACAAGCAAAAATATATGAAAACTTGCCCTGTATCATTTTCCACATTGGTAAAGTATAAGAGAAGACATAAATGTCATTTTGCGTTACCGCATTGACTTCCCCATAAAGCCCTGCAGCTATGACATTTAGCAGATGATCATAACTTGTACTGTGGTGGTCAATAACTGGGCTTTACAGATCAGCTGCTCCCAACGGTGCATGGTTTGTACAGCAGAGTCATTTTACATCTCCAAGTCACTGACTAAGTCTCTCTCATGTAGAGTGTAAGTTCTTATAGTCAATGAGGTCCTCTCTCTGTCCTGTAGATAGTAAGCGTTTATGGTTAGCATGGTCCTCTTTCTGCTGTAGAGTGTAAGCTCTTATGGTCAATAGCGACCTCTCTCTCTCTCCTATAGAGTGTAAGCTCTTATGGTCTATAGCGACTTCTCTCTCCTATAGAGTGTAATCTCTTATAGTCAGTGGGGAAGTTTCTCTCTCCTATAGAGTGTAAGCTCTTATAGTCAGTGGGGTAATTTCTCCTATAGAGTGTAAGCTGTTATGGTTAGCAAGGTCCTCTATCTTTCTCTCCTATAGAGTATAAGCATTTATAGTCAGTGGAGTCCTCTTTCTCCTGTAGAGTGTAAGCTGTTATTGTCAGTGGGGTCCTCTCTCTCCTGTAGAGTGTAAGCTGTTATAGTCAGTTGGGTCCTCTCTCTCTCCTATAGAGTGTAAGCTCTTATAGTCAGTGGGGTCCTCTCTCTCTCCTGTAGATTGTAAGCTCTTTTAGTCAGTGGAGTCCTCTCTCTGTCTCTTGTAGTGTGAAAGCTGTTATAGTCAGTGGGGTCCTCTCTCTCTCCTGTAGCATGTAAGCTGTTATAGTCAGTGGGGTCCTCTCTCTCTCCTGTAGCGTGTAAGCTGTTATAGTTAGTGGGGTCCTCTCTCCTGTAGCGTTTAAGCTGTTATAGTCAGTAGGGTCCTCTCTCTCCTGTAGAATGTAAGCTCTTATAGCCAGTGGGGTCCTCTCTCTCTCCTGTAGCGTGTAAGCTCTTATAGCCAGTGGGGTCCTCTCTCTCTCCTGTAGCGTGTAAGCTCTTATAGCCAGTGGGGTCCTCTCTCTCTCCTGTAGCGTGTAAGTTGTTAGAGTCAGTGGGGTCCTCTCGCTCCTGTAGCGTGTAAGCTGTTATAGTCAGTGGGGTCCTCTCTCTCCTGTAGCATGTAAGCTGTTATAGCCAGTGGGGTCCTCTCTCTCTCCTGTAGCGTATAAGCTGTTATAGTCAGTGGGGTCCTCTCTCTCTTGTAGAATGTAAGCTCTTATAGTCAGTGGGGTCCTCTCTCTCTCCTGTAGCGTGTAAGTTGTTAGAGTCAGTGGGGTCCTCTCTCTCCTGTAGCGTGTAAGCTGTTATAGCAAGTGGGGTCCTCTCTCTCTCTCCTGTAGCGTGTAAGCTTTTATAGTTAGTGGGGTCCTCTCTCTCTCTCCTGTAGCGTGTAAGCTCTTATAGTCAGTGGGGTCCTCTCTCTCCTGTAGAGTGTAAGCTGTTATAGTCAGTGGGGTCCTCTCTCTCTCCTATAGAGTGTAAGCTCTTTTAGTCAGTGGGGTCCTCTCTCTCTCCTGTAGCATGTAAGCTGCTATAGTCAGTGGGGTCCTCTCTCTCTCCTGTAGCGTGTAAGCTGTTATAGTTAGTGGGGTCCTCTCTCCTGTAGCGTTTAAGCTGTTATAGTCAGTAGGGTCCTCTCTCTCCTGTAGAATGTAAGCTCTTATAGCCAGTGGGGTCCTCTCTCTCTCCTGTAGCGTGTAAGTTGTTAGAGTCAGTGGGGTCCTCTCTCTCCTGTAGCGTGTAAGCTGTTATAGCCAGTGGGGTCCTCTCTCTCTCCTGTAGCGTATAAGCTGTTATAGTCAGTGGGGTCCTCTCTCTCTTGTAGAATGTAAGCTCTTATAGTCAGTGGGGTCCTCTCTCTCTCCTGTAGCGTGTAAGTTGTTATAGTCAGTGGGGTCCTCTCTCTCTCCTGTAGCGTGTAAGTTGTTAGAGTCAGTGGGGTCCTCTCTCTCCTGTAGCGTGTAAGCTGTTATAGTCAGTGGGGTCCTCTCTCTCTCCTGTAGCGTGTAAGCTGTTATAGTTAGTGGGGTCCTCTCTCTATCTCCTGTAGCGTGTAAGCTCTTATAGCCAGTGGGGTCCTCTCTCTCCTGTAGCGTGTAAGCTGTTATAGTTAGTGGGGTCCTCTCTCTCTCTCCTGTAGCGTATAAGCTGTTATAGTCAGTGGGGTCCTCTCTCTCTTGTAGAATGTAAGCTCTTATAGTCAGTGGGGTCCTCTCTCTCTCCTGTAGCGTGTAAGCTGTTATAGTTAGTGGGGTCCTCTCTCTCCTGTAGCGTTTAAGCTGTTATAGTCAGTAGGGTCCTCTCTCTCCTGTAGAATGTAAGCTCTTGTAGCCAGTGGGGTCCTCTCTCTCTCCTGTAGCGTGTAAGCTGTTATAGTTAGTGGGGTCCTCTCTCTCTCCTGTAGCGTATAAGCTGTTATAGTCAGTGGGGTTCTCTCCCTCTTGTAGATTGTAAGCTCTTATAGTCAGTGGGGTCCTCTCTCTCTTGTAGAATGTAAGCTCTTATAGTCAGTGGGGTCCTCTCTCTCTCCTGTAGCGTGTAAGTTGATAGAGTTAGTGGGGTCCTCTCTCTCTCCTGTAGCGTATAAGCTGTTATAGTCAGTGGGGTCCTCTCTCTCTTGTAGAATGTAAGCTCTTATAGTCAGTGGGGTCCTCTCTCTCTTGTAGAATGTAAGCTCTTATAGTCAGTGGGGTCCTCTCTCTCTCCTGTAGCATGTAAGCTGTTATAGTTAGTGGGGTCCTCTCTCTCTCTCCTGTAGCGTGTAAGCTCTTATAGCCAGTGGGGTCCTCTCTCTCCTGTAGCGTGTAAGCTGTTATAGTTAGTGGGGTCCTCTCTCTCTCTCCTGTAGCGTATAAGCTGTTATAGTCAGTGGGGTCCTCTCTCTCTTGTAGAATGTAAGCTCTTATAGTCAGTGGGGTCCTCTCTCTCTCCTGTAGCGTGTAAGCAGTTATAGTTAGTGGGGTCCTCTCTCTCCTGTAGCGTTTAAGCTGTTATAGTCAGTGGGGTCCTCTCTCTCTTGTAGAATGTAAGCTCTTGTAGCCAGTGGGCTCCTCTCTCTCTCCTGTAGCGTGTAAGCTGTTATAGTTAGTGGGGTCCTCTCTCTCTTGTAGAATGTAAGCTCTTATAGTCAGTGGGCTCCTCTCTCTCTCCTGTAGCGTGTAAGCTGTTATAGTCAGTGGGGTCCTCTCTCTCTCCTGTAGCGTATAAGCTGTTATAGTCAGTGGGGTTCTCTCCCTCTTGTAGATTGTAAGCTCTTATAGACAGTGGGGTCCTCTCTCTCTCCTGTAGCGTGTAAGTTGTTAGAGTTAGTGGGGTCCTCTCTCTCTCCTGTAGAGTGTAAGCTCTTATGGTCAGTGACGTCCTCTCTCTCTCTCCTGTAGAGTGTAAGCTCTTGTAGTCAGTGAGGTTTTCTCTCCCTCTCCTATAGAGTGTTAGCTTTTATGGTTAGCAAGGTCCTCTATTATACAGTGTAAGCTCCTATGATCAAATGAGTCCTTTCTCTCTCGCTAGCCTATATAGTGCAATCCCTAATGGTCAGCAAGGTTCTCTCTTTCTCTCTCCTGCATGTATTTTATGATCAATTACTATTTTTCCAGTATTGAAATGTGCGCAAATTTACTAATCACATTTTTGGGGAAATTTCAGCAAAGTAGGAAAATTTGAATTTCAAAGATCAGCTCATCTCTAATCCTTTGTCTTTGACTAGAAAAATATAAAATCTGATATTTGCGTAATTTGATTGCTATTTCTCATTAAATGTCGAACAACCTAAAGAAAAAGCATATTACCCTCATAACATGCTTCACTACAACCAGAAGCATTTTTATTTTATTTTTTAAACACCTTCCTCAATATAACAAAAGTGCATTACAAAAAAAAAAAACATTAATACATTTACGGGATATGACATTGGAGCAGTGTGCCTTGACTTTGTCTATATGTGCACACAGAGGAGATTGAAGGAAATACCGACCAAACAATTTATTTTCTTCAATTGACAACAACATATTAAAGGAAACTGGCAGTCCGGCTGCGTCCGAGATGTAAGCTGCTATTCTGAGAGCTGTGGATTTTTCATTTACAGAGAAATAAAATAAATGATAGATTGTGACACAGTGACTCCATCCATAATGTGCTGACAACATGTATCTCTACATATCGCTGTCCAATGGCTTCGCTAATGAGAAGGTAGACTTTAATTAATATAAATGTGTAACTAGAGAAAGACAAAAAGTCAGGAATAAACAACAAATAGACGAAGTAGTGAGAAAGGACCCTCCCAAAAAAGGAAAATTAATGTAGACAAGAAAGAAAAAAATAAGAAAATCAAACATCTAGGTAGCAAGAAAGAATGAGCAAGAGAGACATTCTGAGGACTAATTCGAGAGAAGGAAGATTTATGCTATCAAAAGCTTTTATGATAAAATATGGTGAAGGTGAAAGAACCAGAGCTAAGAAATTAGTCAGAATTGTAGTCTTCAACTGTCTTCAAAATAGACACTAAGGGAAGTTACTGCAGTCAGTAGATGACCGCCTGCCATAGCCATCTTAAAGGGATTTTTCTGTGGTTTAAAAATAGGTGGCAAAATAAAAATAAAACTTCCCAATACACTCAGTAGCTGTATTTACCGCATCAGTAGCGTCCACTTATTTTTCCTACGTCTTAGAGAATATTGTCTAACATTGGCCGTCTGGGTCTACACTTCACTAATGTACAGTATATGGCTGAAAGTCATGATACTCCTATGTCTGCTAAATTGTGTGATATATAAAGCAAAATGATCAGGTTTGACTAAATGTTATCTAATATCTCCCACACTTCCTTGTGTATTGTCTCTTTATATTCATTTTGTGATTTCTTTCTCTCTCTTTCACATTGGTATCATCTATTAAAGCTATTCATCCATCTATCATGACATATGTAATTTATCTATTTGCTTCTGCTTTCTTATTCTAAATTATGATTTTTTCTTTCTTTCTTCCCTTTTCTTTCATTTTCTCTTTTTCTCTTTCTTTCCCTATCCCTTTCTCTTTCTTTGTCTCTTTCATTATCTCTTTCTTTCTCTCATTGTTTACCTTTTTTCCATTCTTCTCTTTCTCTTTAGCTTTCTTTCTTTCCTCTCATTTCTCTGTTTTCAATTTTTTCCTACTCTCTTTTTGCTTTTTTTATCCTTTTTCTTCGTTTTGCTTCATTCACTCTCTTTCTGTCTTTCTCTCTCTTCCTCTTCATTTTTTTTTTGTTGTACCTCCCTTATTTCTTTTTTTCTTTCTGGTTCACTATTATTTCTTTTTTTCTTTTTTTATTCTTTCTGATTTACTATTCTCTTTTCTTATTTTTTTCTTATTTTTATTTTTAATTCTTTTTCCTTTTTCCTTATTTTCTTTTTCCCTCTTTCTTTCCTTTCTTTTCATTTCCTTTTGTCATTCCTTTCACTCTCTATCTGTATTTCTCTCTATCTTTTTTACTATCCCTTTCTTTGTTTCTCCTTTTGTTTCTTTTTTCTTTTCCTTCTTTTTTCCTTTGTAATTTTTTTAACTTCTTGAATGTTTTCTCCTATTATTTTTCTTTTTTCTTGAATTAATTATATCATTCTTTTATTTCTTTCATTCTCCTGACTTTCAATCATTTTTTTTTCTATTTCACTATTCATCTCTTTTACTTCTGCTCTCTCTTTTTTCTTTCGCCCTCCTTTTTTCTTTTTTACCTTCTTTCTTTCTTCCATTCTTTCTTTTTTTACTTTCATTTTCTATCTTTTATTTTATTTCTTTAGCAACTTTCCACTCTCTCTTTCCACCATTCTTTCTTTCCCTCTTTCAGTAGCTTTTTGTTTAAAATTTTTTTATTTTCTTTTTCCTCTCTCTCAATTCTTTTCTTTTTATTTATTTCTTACTTTTTTCTTTCTCTCTCTCTTCTATTTGCCTCTCATTTTCTTGCTTTTTATTTTTCCTTTCACGATTATATTTCCTTTTTCCTCTTTCTCTTTCATCTCTTTTTTATTTTTTCTCTTTCCCTGCTTCCCTTCCACCTCTTGCTTATTTTTTAATTATTTTTTCTATTTTTCTCTTTTCTGTTCATTTTTACTCTAATTCATTATTTACTATTTTATTTCTACACTTCGTTCTTATTCTTTCTTGATCTCTTTCTTTTTCATTCTTTCTTTCCTTCTTTTTATTTTCATTTTTCATTTTTTTCTCTCTTTTTCTCTCTTCCTTTTTTGTACTTCCTTTCTTTTTTTCTAATAATTTTGTTCTTTTTTTCCTTCTTTTTCTATCTTTTCCTTTTATCATTTTATCTTTTTTTTCTTTCTTCTTTCTTTTTTCTCTATTGCTCTCTGTCTCTCTCTATCAATCTTCAGTCTCTTCTTTTTATTCTTTTTTTCCTTCCTTCCTTCCTTCCTTCCTTCCTTCCTTCCTTCCTTCCTTCCTTCCTTCCTTCCTTCCTTCCTTCCTTCCTTCTTCCTTCCTTCCTTCCTTTTTTCTTTCTTCCTTTTCTTCCTTCAGTCCTCAATTCCTTTCTTGCTTCCTTCCTCCCTCCCTTCTTTCCTTCCTTTTTTCTTTTTCTTCCTACCTTTTTTCAATTTTTACTATTTTTTTCTATATATCTTTTTTCCTTTTTCTTTTTTTTTTACACAGTATTCCCAACAGCACTTTCCCATTTGAGATCCTTTATTCCATTTGAAGACGAGGAAGATCAGGCTTTTTATACACACAATCAGCTCAAGCGAGTGACATCACCCTCTCCTTGGGCAATTTTACCTTTCTAATAGCAACGTGGAAAAGACAGAGTTAAAAGGTTAATTAAATGAAGACACAACCTTGAAGAGGGGCGCATTTGTAATAAGCAGCATTTGTCCTAGTTAATTCTATTTTATTGCTAGCATATCTAGCCGGCTTATTCTAGAACATACACTATGCAGGTTTCCTATATAATAAGAAATAATAGCTGGCCAGAAAAATAAAAAATCCAAATGACTAGAAGTCCTTCAGTTGTCCTCTAATGTCTGGTTCTCCAAAAATGAACAGCTTTATCTACATTTAAGAAACTTAGGTAAAACTAATTTGGTTATCTTTCAATCTCTGTTGACCAGACTGCCTCATTAACCCTGTAAGGGCTGAGCAATTTTTATATTTGCTCTTTTTTTTTCCAAGAGCCATACGGTTTTTATTCTTTTATCAGGACAAGTTGTAACTTTCAATTACACCATTCAATTTATATTTTATATCACTAGATATAAACTCCATAGGTACAGTGGGTACGGAAAGTATTCAGACCCCTTTAAATTTTTCACTCTTTGTTTCATGGCAGCCATTTGGTATATTCAAAAAAGTTTTTTTTTTAATTAATGTGCACTCTGAACCCCATCTTTACTGAAAAAAACAGAAATGTAGAAATTTTAGCAAATTTAATAAAAAAGAAAAGCTGAAATATCACATGGTCATAAATATTCAGACCCTTTGCTCAGACACTCATATTTAAGTTACATGCTGTCAATTTCCTTGTGATCCTCCTTGAGATGGTTCTAGTACTTCATTGGAGTCCAGCTGTGAGTAATTAAACTGATAGGATTTGATTTGGAAAGGCACACACCTGTCTATATAAAACCTCACAGCTAACAGTGCATGTCAGACAAAATGAGTATCATGAAGTAAAAGGAACTGGCCAAGGAGCTCAGAGACAGAATTGTGGCAAGGCACAGATCTGGCCAAGGCTACAACAGAATTTCTGCAGTACTCAAGGTCCCTAAGAGCACAGTGGCCTCCATAATCCTTAAATGGAAGGAGTTTGGAACCACCAGAAGTCTTCCTAGACCTGGCCGTCCAGCCAAACTGAGCAATCGTGGGAGAAGAGCCTTGGTGAGAGAGGTAAAGAAGACCCTCAAGATCACTGTGGCTGAGCTCCAGAGATACAGTAGGGAGATGGGAGAAAGCTCCTGTCAGTCAGGCCTTTATGGTAGAGTGGCCCGACGGAAGCCTTTCCTCGGTGCAAGACATATGAAATCCTGCAAAGAATTTGCTAAAAAACACATGAAGGACTCCCAGACTATGAGAAATAAGATTCTCTTGTCTGATGAGACAAAGATAGACCTTTTTGGTGATAATTCTAAGCGGTACGTGTGGAGAAAACCAGGCACTGCTCATCACCTGCCCAATACAATTCCAACAGTGAAACATGGTGGTGGCAACATCATGCTATGGGGTGTTTTTCAGCTGCAGGGACAGGATGACTAGTTGTCATGGAAGGAAACATGAATGTGGCGAAGTAAAGAGATATCCTGGATGAAAACCTCTTCCAGAGTGCTCTGGACCTCAGACTTGGCGGAAGGTTCACCTTCCAACAAGATTATGACCTTAGGCACACAGCTAAAATAACAGCTTCAGTGGCTTTAGAACAACTCTGAACATTCTTGACTGGCCAAGCCAGAGCCCTGACCTAAACACAATTGAGCATTTCTGGAGACACATGATCATTGATGTCCACCAACGTTCACCATCCAACCAGACGGAACTGGAGAGGATCTGCAAGGAAGAATGTCAGAGGTCCCCAAATCCAGGTGTGAAAAACTTGTTGCATCATTCCCAAGAAGACTCATTGCTGTACTAATGCAAAAGGTGCTTCTACTCAATACTGAGCAAAGGGTCTTGAATACTTATGACTTTTATTTTTCCATTTTTTTAAGTAAATTTGCAAAAATTGCTACATTTCTATTTTTTTTTTCAGTCAAGATGGGGTGCAGAGTGCACATTAATGAGAAAAAAAGAACTTTTTTGAATTTACCAAATGGCTGCAATGAAACAAAGAGTGAAAAATTTAAAGGGGTCTAAATACTTTCCGTACCCACTGTATGTGATCAGGTGACAATAATAGTGAAATAATAATAATACTATAAAAATATTCATGTCACAAAAAAGGCCATCAATATGATAGTTTTAAGCATCAGCAAAAATACATTTTGGTCACTTTTGCAAGGAAAGATCGAATCAGCTTATACTGTATGAAAATTAAATCACTCAGAGGGTCAACCTCTCTAGATAGTTTCACCAAACTACTCACTAGTCACTGGTACACAGATCAATTCAATTAAACCAGATAGTGTAAGCAACAATAATATATCTTAGGTTTCTGAAGCAGGGATGGGATTAAATAGTCATCCTACATTAAATCTGGCACTACAAATATATCTTTTATATTCAACCAGCAAATTATACAGTGACCAAAAAGGCTTCCTGAGATGGCAGGAAGACTTTTCGGTCACTGCATAATTTGACCAAGTAACCAAAATATATTTGCTGATGCTTAAAACTATCTTACTGATAGCCTTTTTTGCATCGTCAATAGTTTGATATTTTTTTCACTATTATTGTCACCTGATCACATCCCTATGGTGTTTATATCTGGGGCATAATAAGGTTAGTGAGGGAAAGCCGACGAGGAGCGGGGGCACCACATTGCAATACTAGGGTGCCAACCTCCGCAGCAATGTAGGGGCAACACAGGAGGCGGCTATAGGGTCAAGACCATTTCCCCCCTGTAACTTTGTGCTGCTGTGTGGTTCCACCAAATGTTACCAGATCTCTGATGGTGTCCTGTTGTATTTAACACCAAAATGTGATCAGTAGATCCTCTACATCCTGTAATTTTAAGGTGCAAACTCCAAGTATCAGACATGTCTTCCCAACATATCCCTCAAATGATCCATTGGACTGAGATCTGGTAAATTTGGAGACAAGCTAACACCAGGAACTTTTGGTTATGTTTCTTAAAACATTCCTGATCACTTTTTTGCAACATGGTAGGGTTATTGTTGTTTTTAAAAAGGCCAATGCCATATTCCTGCTATTAAAGATTTTATTAGGGTCTGTAAAAAAAAATTTAAGTAGGGAGTGGCACAACATTTACCTTCTTTATCTCTTTTTTTTAGCTCAATATATCTCAAGAAACGTGTAAGGTAATTACCAGCATTTATAAAACAAAATTTTGAAGATTTTTCAATACGCTGTTGGAAGTTTTTTATGCCATATGGGTTTAAATGGAATCAGATGGTGGTTCTGATGTGAATCATGATCCGAATGTATTGAATAGGGTTGAGCGAAACGGGTCGAACATTTTCAAAAGTCGCCGACTTTTGGCTAAGTCGGGGTTTCATGAAACCCGATCCGACCCCTGTGCGGGGTCGGCCATGCGGTACGCGACTTTCGCGCCAAAGTCGCGTTTCAATGACGCGAAAAGCGCCATTTCTCAGCCAATGAAGGTAAACGCAGAGTGTGGGCAGCGTGATGACATAGGTCCTGGTCCCCACCATCTTAGAGAAGGGCATTGCAGTGATTGGCTTGCTGTCTGCGACGTCACAGGGGCTATAAAGAGGCGTTCCCGCCGACCGCCATCTTACTGCTGCTGATCTGAGCTTAGGGAGAGGTTGCTGCCGCTTTGTCAGAAGCAGGGATAGCGTTAGGCAGGGTCCATTAACCACAAAACCGCTTGTGCTGCAGCGATTTGCACTGTCCAACACCACCCTCGGTGTGCAGGGACAGTGGAAGTTTTTTTTTTTTTTTTTCCCCTCAGCGCTGTAGCTCATTGGGCTGCCCTAGAAGGCTCCCTGATAGCTGCATTGCTGTGTGTACGCCGCTGTGCAAACCAACTGCTTTTTTCAAAGCACAAATCCTCTTGTTCCTTCCTTTCTGCACAGCTATCTTTTTTGTTTGTCCACACTTTTTATTTCATTTGTGCATCAGTCCACTCCTTATTGCTGCCTGCCATACCTGGCTGAGATTACTGCAGGCAGGGAGATAGTAGCTGCCTGCCATACCTGGCTGAGATTACTGCAGGCAGGGAGATAGTAATTGTAGGACATTCCCTGTTTTTTTTTTTTTTTTTTTTTTTGGTGGGAGATTAAGATTGGCAATTTGGCATTTCTGCTAGAGTGCCATCCCTGTGTGTGCCATCTCTCTCACATAGTGGGCCATAGAAAGCCTTTTCATTTTTCTGTATTTTTTTTTGTGGGGTGTATAAATTCTCCCTGATAAAAATACAGTGGGAGATTAATATTGGCCTTTGGGCTTGTGTGCCAGCCCTGAGTGTGCCATCTCTCTCACAAATAGTGGGCCATAGAAAGCCTATTTTTTTTTTTTTGGGGTTTTATAAATTCTCCCTGAAAAAAAGGGAGATTAATATTGGCCTCTGGGCTTGTGTGCCAGTCCTGAGCGTGCCATCTGTGCCAGCCCTGAGCGTGCCATCTCTCTCACAAATAGTGGGCCATAGAAAGCCTATTTAATTTTTTTTTTGGTTTTATAAATTCTCCCTGAAAAAAAGGGAGATTAATATTGGCCTCTGGGCTTGTGTGCCAGTTGTGAGCGTGCCATCTGTGCCAGTCCTGAGCGTGCCATCTCTCTCACAAATAGTGGGCCATAGAAAGCCTATTTAATTTTTTTTTTGGTTTTATAAATTTTCCCTGAAAAAAGGGAGATTAATATTGGCCTCTGGGCTTGTGTGCCAGTTGTGAGCGTGCCATCTGTGCCAGCCCTGAGCGTGCCATCTCTCTCACAAATAGTGGGCCATAGAAAGCCTATTTAATTTTTTTTTTTGGTTTTATAAATTCTCCCTGAAAAAAAGGGAGATTAATATTGGCCTCTGGGGTTGTGTGCCAGTTGTGAGCGTGCCATCTGTGCCAGTCCTGAGCGTGCCATCTCTCTCACAAATAGTGGGCCATAGAAAGCCTATTTAATTTTTTTTTTGGTTTTATAAATTTTCCCTGAAAAAAGGGAGATTAATATTGGCCTCTGGGCTTGTGTGCCAGTTGTGAGCGTGCCATCTGTGCCAGTCCTGAGCGTGCCATCTCTCTCACAAATAGTGGGCCATAGAAAGCCTATTTAATTTTTTTTTTGGTTTTATAAATTTTCCCTGAAAAAAGGGAGATTAATATTGGCCTCTGGGCTTGTGTGCCAGTTGTGAGCGTGCCATCTGTGCCAGTCCTGAGCGTGCCATCTCTCTCACAAATAGTGGGCCATAGAAAGCCTATTTTTTTTTTTTTTTGGGTTTTAGAAATTCTCCCTGAAAAAAAAAGGGAGATTAATATTGCCCTTTGGGCTTGTGTGCCAGTACTAAGCGTGCCATCTCTCTCTCTCTCTCAGTCAGTGGGCCATAGAACGCCTATTTTTGGTTTTATTTGTTTTCTAAATTCTCCCTGAAAAAATCATTTTATTTTATTTGGTTTCTAAATTCTTCCTGATAAAATCATATTTTTTTTATTATTTTTTTTTCTAAAGTCTCCCTGAAGAAAAAAAAAAAAAAAAAAAAAAAAACAGTGGGAGATTAATATTGGCCTTTCTGCTTGTGTGCCAGTCTTGACTCCTGGGTGCGTCATCTCTCAGTCAGTGGGCCATAGAACGCCTATTTTTGGTTTTATTTGTTTTATAAATTCTCCCTGAAAAAATAATTTTATTTTATTTGGTTTCTAAATTCTTCCTGATAAAATCATATTTTTTTTATTATTTTTTTTTCTAAAGTCTCCCTGAAAAAAAAAAAAAAAAAACAACCAAAAAAAAACAGTGGGAGATTAATATTGGCCTTTCTGCTTGTGTGCCAGTCTTGACTCCTGGGTGTGCCATCTCTCTCTCTCTCTCTCTCTCTCCAATTGTGGTCCATAGAAAGCCTATATTTTTTTTCCTTGATTTGGGTTCCAAAATCTACCAGAGAAAATAACTACATCAATCATTGGTAGAAAAATATTGGCCTCTGGGCTTGTGTGCCACTCCTGACTCCTGTGTGCGTCATCTCTCAGTCAGTGGGCCATAGAACGCCTATTTTATTTTTTATTTGTTTTATAAATTCTCCCTGAAAAAATCATTTTATTTTATTTGGTTTCTAAATTCTTCCTGATAAAATCATATTTTTTTTATTATTTTTTTTTCTAAAGTCTCCCTGAAAAAAAAAAAAAAAAAAACAAACAAAAAAAACAGTGGGAGATTAATATTGGCCTTTCTGCTTGTGTGCCAGTCTTGACTCCTGGGTGTGCCATCTCTCTCTCTCTCTCTCTCCAATTGTGGTCCATAGAAAGCCTATATTTTTTTTCCTTGATTTGGGTTCCAAAATCTACCAGAGAAAATAACTACATCAATCATTGGTAGAAAAATATTGGCCTCTGGGCTTGTGTGCCACTCCTGACTCCTGTGTGCGTCATCTCTCAGTCAGTGGGCCATAGAACGCCTATTTTTGTTTTTATTTGTTTTATAAATTCTCCCTGAAAAAATCATTTTATTTTATTTGGTTTCTAAATTCTTCCTGATAAAATCATATTTTTTTTATTATTTTTTTTTCTAAAGTCTCCCTGAAAAAAAAAAAAAACAAACAAACAAAAAAAACAGTGGGAGATTAATATTGGCCTTTCTGCTTGTGTGCCAGTCTTGACTCCTGGGTGTGCCATCTCTCTCTCTCTCTCTCTCTCTCTCTCTCCAATTGTGGTCCATAGAAAGCCTATATTTTTTTCCTTGATTTGGGTTCCAAAATCTACCAGAGAAAATAACTACATCAATCATTGGTAGAAAAATATTGGCCTCTGGGCTTGTGTGCCACTCCTGACTCCTGTGTGCGTCATCTCTCAGTCAGTGGGCCATAGAACGCCTATTTTTGTTTTTATTTGTTTTATAAATTCTCCCTGAAAAAATCATTTTATTTTATTTGGTTTCTAAATTCTTCCTGATAAAATCATATTTTTTTTATTATTTTTTTTTCTAAAGTCTCCCTGAAAAAAAAAAACAAAAAAAAAACAAAAAAAAACCCCCCCAAAAAAATGGGAGATTAATATTGGCCTTTCTGCTTGTGTGCCAGTCTTGACTCCTGGGTGTGCCATCTCTCTCTCTCTCTCTCTCTCTCTCTCTCCAATTGTGGTCCATAGAAAGCCTATATTTTTTTTCCTTGATTTGGGTTCCAAAATCTACCAGAGAAAATAACTCCATCAATCATTGGTAGAAAAATATTGGCCTCTGGGCTTGTGTGCCACTCCTGATTCCTGTGTACGTCATCTCTCACTCAGTGGCCCATAGAAAGCATATAGTTTGTTACATTTGTTTTCTAAATTCTCCCTGCAAAAATCTATTTTTTTTTTTTTTTGGGGTTTCTAAAGTGTTCCTGAAAAAAATAAAAATAATAAAAAAATAATAGTGTGACATTAATATTAACATTTGTGCTTCAGTGACAGTCCTGCGTGTGGGGCATCTCTCTAATTTGCAGCCACCAAAAAAAGAGTGTGTAACATTGGGCCTGATTTTCGCTGTGGTCTCACCAACCTGTAAAGGGGTAGCTAAATCATACTGAAGTTATAGCTCACCGTGTAAGTTGTGTGACTGCAACAAATAACGTTAGTTTGGTTACGTTTTTAAAACAATGAGGAAGTCTAGTGGAAGAGGTCGTGGCCGGGGGCGTTCATTGTCAGCTGGTAATGAGGGTAGTGGTAGTGGTGGAGCATCAGGTGGTCGTGGGGAAAAAAATATTGCACCTAAGTCTGGAGCTGTGGAGCCAGGTTCGTCGTCCGGCTACACAAGGCCTCGAACGCTCCCTTTTCTGGGATTAGGAAAACCGCTTTTAAAGCCGGAGCAGCAAGAGCAAGTTTTGGCTTATCTTGCTGACTCAGCCTCTAGCTCTTTTGCCTCCTCTCGTGAAACTGGTAAAAGTAAAAGCAGCGCGTCGTTAGTGGATGTTCACGGTCAGGGACAAGTCACTTCCTTGTCCTCTTCAGCAAAAACAACAACAGAGAAGAATGCAGCAGGCGACACAACGGGTTAATCCATGGAGCTCTTTACACATACCGTCCCTGGCTTAGAAAGTGAAGCAGTTAACAGTCCATGCCCATTACAAGTTGAATCTGACATGGAGTGCACTGACGCACAGCCACAGCCAGACTACTATGCTGGTCCTTTGACTCAGACCACAACATTGCCCTCGCAGGGTGCTGATCAAGAATCAGACCCTGATGAGACTATGTTGCCCCATCACGAACGCTATACCACCGAACGACACGGTGACACAGACGAAGTTGCGCAGGAGGTACAAGAAGAGTTATTAGATGACCCAGTTCTTGACCCCGATTGGCAGCCATTGGGGGAACAGGGTGCAGGCGGCAGCAGTTCTGAAGCAGAGGAGGAGGAGGGGCCGCAGCAGGCATCAACATCACCACAGGTTCCATCTGCCAGGCCCGTATCTTGCCCAAAACGCGTGGCAAAGCCAAAACCTGGTGGAGGACAGCGTGGCCATCCGGTTAAAGCTCAGTCTGCAATGCCTGAAAAGGTATCCGATGCTAGAAAGAGTGCAGTCTGGCATTTTTTTAAACAACATCCAATTGATCAGCGCAAAGTCATCTGTCAAAAATGTTCTACTTCCTTAAGCAGAGGTCAGAATCTGAAAAGTCTCAATACTAGTTGCATGCATAGACATTTAACCACCATGCATTTGAAAGCTTGGACTAACTACCAAACGTCCCTTAAGGTTGTTGCACCCTCGGCCAATGAAGCTAGTCATCAACGCAACATCCCTTCCGGCAGTGTAGGACCACCATTTAGCGCACCACCTGCTGTATCTGTGCAGGTATCTTTGCCAGGCCAAAGCAGTCAGGGTCAGGGAATCACCAGTTTCGTAGTAGGAAACACTGCATCTAGGGCACCGGCGGCAACAATACCATCTCCCACCGTCTCTCAGTCTGCCATGTCCACCGGCACCCCCGCTAGTTCCACGATCTCCAGCTCTCCAGTCCAGCTCACCCTACATGAGACTATGGTTAGAAAAAGGAAATACTTAGCCTCGCATCCGCGTACACAGGGTTTGAACGCCCACATAGCTAGACTAATCTCGTTAGAGATGATGCCCTACCAGTTAGTTGAAAGCAAAGCTTTCAAAGACCTGATGGACTACGCTGTACCACGCTACGAGCTACCCAGTCGACACTTTTTTTCCAGAAAAGCCATCCCAGCCCTCCACCAGCATGTTAAAGAGCGCATCGTCCATGCACTCAGGCAATCTGTGAGCACAAAGGTGCACCTGACAACAGATGCATGGACCAGTAGGCATGGCCAGGGACGTTACGTGTCCATCACGGCACACTGGGTAAATGTGGTGGATTCAGGGTCCACAGGGGACAGCAAGTTTGGGACAGTTCTGCCTAGCCCACGGTCTAGTAAACAGTTGTCTGTAGCCGTTCGCACCCCCTCCTCCTCCTCCTCGTCCTCCTGCAGAAGCAAGAGCTCGTCCACAGACCGCAGTCGCACAAACACTCCATCCGCACCTGCCACTGTTGCACACCAGGTCTCCCATTATGGGGCAGCTACTGGCAAACGTCAGCAGGCTGTATTGGCTATGAAGTGTTTGGGCGACAATAGACACACCGCGGAAGTTCTGTCCGAGTTCTTGCAGCAAGAAACGCAGTCGTGGCTGGGCACTGTAGATCTTGAGGCAGGCAAGGTAGTGAGTGATAACGGAAGGAATTTCATGGCTGCCATCTCCCTTTCCCAACTGAAACACATTCCTTGCCTGGCTCACACCTTAAACCTGGTGGTGCAGTGCTTCCTGAAAAGTTATCCGGGGTTATCCGACCTGCTCCTCAAAGTGCGTGGACTTTGCGCACATATCCGCCGTTCGCCTGTACACTCCAGCCGTATGCAGACCTATCAGCGTTCTTTGAACCTTCCCCAGCATCGCCTAATCATAGACGTTGCAACAAGGTGGAACTCAACACTGCACATGCTTCAGAGACTGTGCGAACAGAGGCGGGCTGTTATGTTTTTGTGGGAGGATACACATACACGGGCAGGCAGTAGGATGGCAGACATGGAGTTGTCAGGTGTGCAGTGGTCGAAGATTCAAGACATGTGTCAAGTCCTTCAGTGTTTTGAGGAATGCACACGGCTGGTTAGTGCAGACAACGCCATAATAAGCATGAGCATCCCCCTAATGCGTCTGCTGATGCAAAGTTTGACGCACATAAAGGATCAGACGTCTGCACCAGAGGAAGAGGAAAGCCTTGATGACAGTCAGCGATTGTCTGGTCAGGGCAGTGTACATGACGAGGTACCGGGCGAAGAGGAGGTGGAGGATGAGGAGGATGATGGGGATGAGTATATTTTTAATGAGGAAGCTTTCCCGGGGGCACGGGAAATTGGTGGCGTGGCAAGGCCGGGTTCTGGTTTTTTGAGGGACACAAGTGACGTAGATTTGCCTGCAACTGCCCCTCAACCAAGCACAACCGCAGATTTGACAACGGGAACTTTGGCCCACATGGCGGATTATGCCTTGCGTATCCTCAAAAGGGACACACGCATTACAAAAATGATGAACGATGACGATTACTGGTTGGCCTGCCTCCTTGATCCTCGCTATAAAGGCAAATTGCAAAATATTATGCCACATGAGAACTTGGAACTAATATTAGCAACAAAACAATCAACTCTTGTTGACCGTTTGCTTCTGGCATTCCCTGCACACAGCGCCCGTGATCGTTCTCACACGAGCTCCAGGGGCCAGCAGACCAGAGGTGTTAGAGGGGCAGAAATCAGAAGTGGCGTTGGCCAGAGGGGTTTTCTGACCAGGTTGTGGAGTGATTTTTCTATGACCGCAGACAGGACAGGTACTGCAGCATCAATTCAAAGTGACAGGAGACAACATTTGTCCAGTATGGTTACAAACTATTTTTCATCCCTTATCGACGTTCTCCCTCAACCGTCATTCCCATTTGATTACTGGGCATCCAAATTAGACACCTGGCCAGAATTGGCAGAATATGCATTGCAGGAGCTTGCTTGCCCGGCAGCTAGTGTCCTATCAGAAAGAGTATTCAGTGCTGCAGGTTCAATACTAACAGAAAAAAGGACTCGTCTGGCTACCCAAAATGTAGATGATCTAACCTTCATTAAAATGAACCACAACTGGATTTCAAAATCTTTTGCCCCACCCTGCCCGGCTGACACCTAGCTTTCCTATGAAAAGGTCTTGCCTGTGGACTATTCTGAATGACTTTTCCAATCTCGTAATTTTCTTCACCTGATTGTCCAGCATACGACATGTTTCCACCTCACGAAATGGCCAAACTCCCCACACGGGGCCGTGCTATCGCCACTTTACGCTTGGACCCTTGAGAGTGCTGTTTGTCTGAAGAGGTGGGTGTGGCCGCTTTTGGTCGACGGCACTGCCACTGGGTCCCTCATAGTACAATAAAGTGTCTCTGGCGGTGGTGGTGCGCACCCAACGTCAGACACACCGTTGTAATATGAGGGGCCCTGTGCCTGTACCGCCGGCCACAAGACAGTTCCCCCCCCAGCTCAAACAGTGCTCTACCACTAGCAAAATTATCTCTCACAGCTTCACCAATGTGTAGTCTAGGCGCTGACATCCTTCAATGCCTGGCACTGACAATACCATTGTTTTGACATTTTTGTTATGTTAGGCCTTCGAAGCTTGTCTGCGGTCCCTTCTTTCTACAACTACTACACTGACCAGGCCACTGCTGGCCGTGTTACCCTGGAACCAATTTAAAAGTGCCTACAGTCAGCCCAATTTTGTTATGTTAGGCCTTCGAAGACTGTCTGCCGTCACTCCTTCCACTAGACTTCCACTGACCAGACCACTGCTGCCCGTGTACCCCTGGAACCAATTTAAAAGTGCCTACAGCCAGCCCAAGTTTGTTATGTTAGGCCTTGGAAGCCTGTCTGCGGTCACTCCTTCCACTAGACTTCCACTGACCAGACCACTGCTGCCCGTGTACCCCTGGAACCAATTTAAAAGTGCCTACAGCCAGCCCAAGTTTGTTATGTTAGGCCTTCGAAGCCTGTCTGCGGTCACTCCTTCCACTAGACTTCCACAGACCAGACCACTGCTGCCCGTGTACCCCTGGAACCAATTTAAAAGTGCCTACAGCCAGCCCAAGTTTGTTATGTTAGGCCTTCGAAGCCTGTCTGCGGTCACTCCTTCCACTAGACTTCCACAGACCAGACCACTGCTGCCCGTGTACCCCTGGAACCAATTTAAAAGTGCCTACAGCCAGCCCAAGTTTGTTATGTTAGGCCTTCGAAGCCTGTCTGCGGTCACTCCTTCCACTAGACTTCCACAGACCAGACCACTGCTGCCCGTGTACCCCTGGAACCAATTTAAAAGTGCCTACAGCCAGCCCAAGTTTATTATGTTAGGCCTTCGAAGCCTGTCTGCGGTCACTCCTTCCACTAGACTTCCACAGACCAGACCACTGCTGCCCGTGTACCCCTGGAACCAATTTAAAAGTGCCTACAGCCAGCCCAAGTTTGTTATGTTAGGCCTTGGAAGCCTGTCTGCGGTCACTCCTTCCACTAGACTTCCACTGACCAGACCACTGCTGCCCGTGTACCCCTGGAACCAATTTAAAAGTGCCTACAGCCAGCCCAAGTTTGTTATGTTAGGCCTTCGAAGCCTGTCTGCGGTCACTCCTTCCACTAGACTTCCACAGACCAGACCACTGCTGCCCGTGTACCCCTGGAACCAATTTAAAAGTGCCTACAGCCAGCCCAAGTTTGTAATGTTAGGCCTTGGAAGCCTGTCTGCGGTCACTCCTTCCACTAGACTTCCACTGACCAGACCACTGCTGCCCGTGTACCCCTGGAACCAATTTAAAAGTGCCTACAGCCAGCCCAAGTTTGTTATGTTAGGCCTTCGAAGCCTGTCTGCGGTCACTCCTTCCACTAGACTTCCACAGACCAGACCACTGCTGCCCATGTACCCCTGGAACCAATTTAAAAGTGCCTACAGCCAGCCCAAGTTTGTAATGTTAGGCCTTGGAAGCCTGTCTGCGGTCACTCCTTCCACTAGACTTCCACTGACCAGACCACTGCTGCCCGTGTACCCCTTGAACCAATTTAAAAGTGCCTACAGCCAGCCCAAGTTTGTTATGTTAGGCCTTCGAAGCCTGTCTGCGGTCACTCCTTCCACTAGACTTCCACAGACCAGACCACTGCTGCCCGTGTACCCCTGGAACCAATTTAAAAGTGCCTACAGCCAGCCCAAGTTTGTTATGTTAGGCCTTGGAAGCCTGTCTGCCGTCACTCCTTCCACTAGACTTCCACTGACCAGACCACTGCTGCCCGTGTACCCCTGGAACCAATTTAAAAGTGCCTACAGCCAGCCCACGTTTGTTATGTTAGGCCTTGGAAGCCTGTCTGCGGTCACTCCTTCCACTAGACTTCCACTGACCAGACCACTGCTGCCCGTGTACCCCTGGAACCAATTTAAAAGTGCCTACAGCCAGCCCAAGTTTGTTATGTTAGGCCTTCGAAGCCTGTCTGCGGTCACTCCTTCCACTAGACTTCCACAGACCAGACCACTGCTGCCCGTGTACCCCTGGAACCAATTTAAAAGTGCCTACAGCCAGCCCAAGTTTGTTATGTTAGGCCTTGGAAGCCTGTCTGCGGTCACTCCTTCCACTAGACTTCCACTGACCAGACCACTGCTGCCCGTGTACCCCTGGAACCAATTTAAAAGTGCCTACAGCCAGCCCAAGTTTGTTATGTTAGGCCTTGGAAGCCTGTCTGCGGTCACTCCTTCCACTAGACTTCCACTGACCATACACTGCTGCCCATGTACCCCTGGAACAAATTTAAAAGTGCCTACAGCCAGCCCAAGTTTGTTATGTTAGGCCTTCGAAGCCTGTCTGCGTCCCGTTCTTTCAACTACAACTACACTGACCAGGCCACTGATGGCCGTGTTCCCCTGGAACCAATTTTAACTTGCCTACAGCCAGCCCTATGTTATTATGTTAGGCCTTCGAAGCCTGTCTGCGTCCCGTTCTTTCAACTACAACTACACTGACCAGGCCACTGATGGCCGTGTTCCCCTGGAACCAATTTTAACTTGCCTACAGCCAGCCCAATGTTAGGCCTTTGATGCCTGTCTGCCGTCACTCCTTCCACTAGGCCTCCACTGACCTGTCTATTGCTGCCCGTGTACCCCTTGAACCAACATCATTAAATATAAAAAAAATTAATTTGATTATAAAAAATAAGATCGTGTTGAGATCTCAAATGCAGACATTTTAACAATCAAAACACACAACAAATATCTGGAACTGTACTACAAAGGTCCAACAGCTACAATTTCTTTCTCCTGCAAGAAGTTAACTGAAAGTTTTTTGGAGTTGTTAACACAGATATGGCATCCACCGAGTGTTGTCCTGTCGCGTCTCCTTTAAATTATTTCCAATAAGATGTTAAACTATTAATTTAATAAAATCAATAATTAAAAAAATAATTGAGTAAGTCAAAAGCACATTGCAAATAAACATTAATTACAAATCAAGAAGCATGGCGCGTCCGAGGGTGAGTAGATACCGAATAAGAATATAATCACCCTCGGACGCGCAATGCTTATTTAAAACAGCCTTCCTTCCTAAGAATCAGCCCTTCCGTGGTGTAGAGAGAGGTTGTGTTACACTCCAAGGTGTTCCCCAGGTTGCCTTTCCTGAGCTTCGATCTTCCGGCTCTCGTTTAGTAGCTGTTGGAAACTACGCTGCATTAGGCCTACTAATTGTGTATGGGTGAAACAGTGGCGCATCTGCGGTCCCTCCTTCCACTAGGCCTCCACTGACCTGTCTACTGCGGCCCGTGTACCCCTTGAACCAACCTAATAAAATATTTAAAAAATTAATTTGATTATAAAAAATAAGATCGTGTTGAGATCTCAAATGCAGACATTTTAACAATCAAAACAAACACACAACAAATATCTGGAACTGTACTACAAAGGTCCAACAGCTACAATTTCTTTCTCCTGCAAGAAGTTAACTGAAAGTTTTTTGGAGTTGATAACACAGATATGGCATCCACCGAGTGTTGTCCTGTCGCGTCTCCTTTAAATTATTTCCAATAAGATGTTAAACTATTAATTTAATAAAATCAATAATTAAAAAAATAATTGAGTAAGTCAAAAGCACATTGCAAATAAACATTAATTACAAATCAAGAAGCATGGCGCGTCCGAGGGTGAGTAGATACCGAATAAGAATATAATCACCCTCGGACGCGCAATGCTTATTTAAAACAGCCTTCCTTCCTAAGAATCAGCCCTTCCGTGGTGTAGAGAGAGGTTGTGTTACACTCCAAGGTGTTCCCCAGGTTGCCTTTCCTGAGCTTCGATCTTCCGGCTCTCGTTTAGTAGCTGTTGGAAACTACGCTGCATTAGGCCTACTAATTGTGTATGGGTGAAACAGTGGCGCATCTGCGGTCCCTCCTTCCACTAGGCCTCCACTGACCTGTCTACTGCGGCCCGTATACCCCTTGAACCAACCTAATAAAATATTTAAAAAATTAATTTGATTATAAAAAATAAGATCGTGTTGAGATCTCAAATGCAGACATTTTAACAATCAAAACAAACACACAACAAATATCTGGAACTGTACTACAAAGGTCCAACAGCTACAATTTCTTTCTCCTGCAAGAAGTTAACTGAAAGTTTTTTGGAGTTGTTAACACAGATATGGCATCCACCGAGTGTTGTCCTGTCGCGTCTCCTTTAAATTATTTCCATAAGATGTTAAACTATTAATTTAATAAAATCAATAATTAAAAAAATAATTGAGTAAGTCAAAAGCACATTGCAAATAAACATTAATTACAAATCAAGAAGCATGGCGCGTCCGAGGGTGAGTAGATACCGAATAAGAATATAATCACCCTCGGACGCGCAATGCTTATTTACAACAGCCTTCCTTCCTAAGAATCAGCCCTTTCGTGGTGTAGAGAGAGGTTGTGTTACACTCCAAGGTGTTCCCCGGGTTGCCTTTCATGAGCTTCGATCTTCCGGCTCTCGTTTAGTAGTTGGTGGAAACTACGCTGCATTAGGCCTACAAATTTGGTATGGGGTGTAGAGACAGGTTGTGTTACACTCCAAGGTTTTCACCAGGTTGCCTTTCCTGAGCTTCGATCTTCATGCTCTCGTTTAGTAGTTGTAGAAAAGTACGCTGCATTAGGCCTACAAAATGGGTATGGGGTGGAGAGAGATGGTGTGTTACACTCCAAGGTGTTCCCCAGGTTGCCTTTCCTGAGCTTCGATCTTCATGCTCTCGTTTAGTAGGTGTCGGAAAGTAGGCTGCATTAGGCCTAAAAAATGGGGAATGGGGTGGAGAGAGATGGTGTGTTACACTCCAAGGTGTTCCCCAGGTTTCCTTGCCATTGCTTCGGTCTTCCGACTCTCGTTTAGTAGTTGTAGAAAAGTACACTGCATTAGGCCTAAAAAATGGGTATGGGGTGGAGAGAGATGGTGTGTTACACTCCAAGGTGTTCCCCAGGTTGCCTTTCCTGAGCTTCGATCTTCATGCTCTCGTTTAGTAGGTGTCGGAAAGTAGGCTGCATTAGGCCTACAAATTGGGTATGGGGTGGAGAGAGATGGTGTGTTACACTCCAAGGTGTTCCCCAGGTTGCCTTTCCTGAGCTTCGATCTTCATGCTCTCGTTTAGTAGGTGTCGGAAAGTAGGCTGCATTAGGCCTACAAATTGGGTATGGGGTGGAGAGAGATGGTGTGTTACACTCCAAGGTGTTCCCCAGGTTTCCTTGCCATTGCTTCGGTCTTCCGACTCTCGTTTAGTAGTTGTAGAAAAGTACACTGCATTAGGCCTAAAAAATGGGTATGGGGTGGAGAGAGATGGTGTGTTACACTCCAAGGTGTTCCCCAGGTTGCCTTTCCTGAGCTTCGATCTTCATGCTCTCGTTTAGTAGGTGTCGGAAAGTAGGCTGCATTAGGCCTAAAAAATGGGGAATGGGGTGGAGAGAGATGGTGTGTTACACTCCAAGGTGTTCCCCAGGTTTCCTTGCCATTGCTTCGGTCTTCCGACTCTCGTTTAGTAGTTGTAGAAAAGTACACTGCATTAGGCCTAAAAAATGGGTATGGGGTGGAGAGAGATGGTGTGTTACACTCCAAGGTGTTCCCCAGGTTGCCTTTCCTGAACTTCGATCTTCATGCTCTCGTTTAGTAGGTGTCGGAAAGTAGGCTGCATTAGGCCTACAAATTGGGTATGGGGTGGAGAGAGATGGTGTGTTACACTCCAAGGTGTTCCCCAGGTTTCCTTGCCATTGCTTCGGTCTTCCGACTCTCGTTTAGTAGTTGTAGAAAAGTACACAGCATTAGGCCTACAAAATGGGTATGGGGTGGAGAGAGATGGTGTGTTACACTCCAAGGTGTTCCCCAGGTTGCCTTTCCTGAGCTTCTATCTTCAGGCTCTCATTAAATTGTGGTTAAATGGAACAACTGCATTTGGCGTACTAGTTGGTTTGGGGCCTACTATCGGTGTCTGCCACTCCTTGCTGTTCTCCTGGTTTCCTGTCCTGAAATTCCATTTTCAGCCTCTCGTTAAGTAGTTGTTAATGTTAGACTGCATTTGGCCTACTAGTTGGGTTGGGGCCTACTATCGGTGTCTGCCACTCCTTGCTGTTCTCCTCCACTGAACAAAGCTGTGCCGCCTGTTTACTACGGTTGCCAAATTTGAACTGCATTTCGACTACTTACTGATTTGGCCCTACTCTCTGTGTCAGCCTCTCATTCCAGTTGTCCTCCACTGCAATGCCCCCTGGTTATTCCTGTGTTACCAATTTTGAACTGCATTTAGCCCACTTTCTTCTTTGGGCCTATATCTGTGTTTCCACTTCATCGTGCCCATTGCCCAGCCAGTGATAGATGAGTCTGCTGGTACATTGACCCATAATGCAACATTCCCCGTGCACGCTACACAACAACATTGTGACCCTGCTGAAAGTCAGGTTGCTCTTCCCGCATACCATACCACCTTACACGGGGACAAAGAGGAAGGTGCAGATGAAAGTGCAGGTTCCTTCATCAGGTGGGGGGAGGAATACTAGTTGGCGACGTCACTGGCACAGGGCCTCTCATAGTACGCAAAAGTGTTGCTGCCGGTGGGAGGCGCCCCCGCCGTGCAAACACACCGCTGTACTTTGAGGGGCCCTGTGCCAGTGCCAATGCCAACGAGTGGGCCCCCCCTGCTTGCTCAGGTTCACAGCACTTGCAAAGTTGAAATACTTACCTCTCCCTGCTCCACTGCCGTGACGTGGTCCAGATTTCCTGGGCCCACTAATTACTTGAACCAGCCCTACCCCCCACAACTTTAGCCAAATGACCCCCAATTTCAAATGCCTTCCAATTATTATAAGGTAAATTACGCTTGACAAGCTTCATTAAGAAGAATGGATGGTTTTGACATTAAAATGGGTACTCTAGGTGTTTTCCTGGCCCCCACTCACTGCCGACTATGCTGCCCCATTGACTTGCATTGGGTTTCGTGTTTCGGTCGATCCCGACTTTACGTCATAATCGGCCGATTTCACTCGACCCGACTTTGGACATAGTCGGGTTTCGCAAAACCCGGCTCGACTCTAAAAAGGTCAAGGTCGCTCAACTCTAGTATTGAATGTGCATTGTGAGAAATTAGGAATCTTTAATAAAAGTTGTGAAAAGGTAAAGTTGAACCATAAAGATGACTAAATATGTTCAAGTGGAATTAAACTGCACACAAACATTTTGGTGAACCATAAAGGCCAAATCTAATGAATAAAAAATAAAAAAAAACACTTTTTTTACTGCTCACTTCTCCCTACCCTTCCCCCTTGCTCCGCACCATCACTTGTTTTTTGCAGATCCTCATTGCATCTTCTTATCACCAACACAAGCTTTGAATCCTCCATGTTTTTGCACACGTGCATGCAAATCACGTCCCACAATGTGACATCATGACCTTTAGCACTCTTGTACGGAACCATCTAGGGCCTCAGCTATGTTAGAAGTCCCAGCCTGGCGCCAAATGTCCCAGGAATTCAGCGTTCAAGATCGTTATTAGAAGATCTGATGATGACCAGATGAGCAATGGTGTGGAATAGGGGGCCGGGAAGGTGAGCGATAAAGTGAACACAAGTATTTTCTTTTTAATTTTTACACATTACATTATGTTTTAGACCCCTTAAGGGGCATTCAATTTATGTAGAATAACTTCTCCGTGAATCAAATTTATGTGTGGACAGGCAAATTTGAATTTTGCCTGATCTCTTATCTCTAGTGGACTGGACACCACTGTACACATCAAAGTAAAAATCACCTAAATGCCCAAATTCAAAGTTTCCCGGCAGTTACTTGCCCAGAGCATCACACAACCTTTGCTGGCTTGCCTCCTTACCATTGTAGACCCTGTAAAATAGTTTGGTGATATCTGCTTAAAAAACTGAATTAATTACGCCAAGATGTATAACTTGTTCAGGCTTAAGTATAGATATTTTTTCTTTGACATTTATTTTTTTTACCTTTATTTATGATGTGAAATGCTCAGTAAATAAAAATAAAACTACTAAAAAATATTATAGAAATGTTTTTAAAACTAGATATATGAAATATAAGCATATATATACAGTGGGGCAAAAAAGTATTTAGTCAGTCAGCAATAGTGCAAGTTCCACCACTTAAAAAGATGAGAGGCGTCTGTAATTTACATCATAGGTAGACCTCAACTATGGGAGACAAACTGAGAAAAAAAAATCCAGAAAATCACATTGTCTGTTTTTTTAACAATTTATTTGCATATTATGGTGGAAAATAAGTATTTGGTCAGAAACAAACAATCAAGATTTCTGGCTCTCACAGACCTGTAACTTCTTCTTTAAGAGTCTCCTCTTTCCTCCACTCATTACCTGTAGTAATGGCACCTGTTTAAACTTGTTATCAGTATAAAAAGACACCTGTGCACACCCTCAAACAGTCTGACTCCAAACTCCACTATGGTGAAGACCAAAGAGCTGTCAAAGGACACCAGAAACAAAATTGTAGCCCTGCACCAGGGTGGGAAGACTGAATCTGCAATAGCCAACCAGCTTGGAGTGAAAAAATCAACAGTGGGAGCAATAATTAGAAAATGGAAGACATACAAGACCACTGATAATCTCCCTCGATCTGGGGCTCCATGCAAAATCCCACCCCGTGGGGTCAGAATGATCACAAGAACGGTGAGCAAAAATCCCAGAACCACGCGGGGGGACCTAGTGAATGAACTGCAGAGAGCTGGGACCAATGTAACAAGGCCTACCATAAGTAACACACTACGCCACCATGGACTCAGATCCTGCAGTGCCAGACGTGTCCCACTGCTTAAGCCAGTACATGTCCGGGCCCGTCTGAAGTTTGCTAGAGAGCATTTGGATGATCCAGAGGAGTTTTGGGAGAATGTCCTATGGTCTGATGAAACCAAACTGGAACTGTTTGGTAGAAACACAACTTGTCGTGTTTGGAGGAAAAAGAATACTGAGTTGCATCCATCAAACACCATACCTACTGTAAAGCATGGTGGTGGAAACATCATGCTTTGGGGCTGTTTCTCTGCAAAGGGGCCAGGACGACTGATCCGGGTACATGAAAGAATGAATGGGGCCATGTATCGTGAGATTTTGAGTGCAAACCTCCTTCCATCAGCAAGGGCATTGAAGATGAAACATGGCTGGGTCTTTCAACATGACAATGATCCAAAGCACACCGCCAGGGCAACGAAGGAGTGGCTTCGTAAGAAGCATTTCAAGGTCCTGGAGTGGCCTAGCCAGTCTCCAGATCTCAACCCTATAGAAAACCTTTGGAGGGAGTTGAAAGTCCGTGTTGCCAAGCGAAAAGCCAAAAACATCACTGCTCTAGAGGAGATCTGCATGGAGGAATGGGCCAACATACCAACAATAGTGTGTGGCAACCTTGTGAAGACTTACAGAAAACGTTTGACCTCTGTCATTGCCAACAAAGGATATATTACAAAGTGTTGAGATGAAATTTTGTTTTTGACCAAATACTTATTTTCCACCATAATATGCAAATAAATTGTTAAAAAAACAGACAATGTGATTTTCTGGATTTTTTTTTCTCAGTTTGTCTTCCATAGTTGAGGTCTACCTATGATGTAAATTACAGACGCCTCTCATCTTTTTAAGTGGTGGAACTTGCACTATTGCTGACTGACTAAATACTTTTTTGCCCCACTGTATATGTATATATATATGTATATATATACATATATATATATATACACACAACCATATCCTTTGAACACATGAAGCATTTTATCCTGGGTGATGTAATAAGGTTGGCTTATGTGTTTGCACGGTCATAAATTTATTGACACACTAGCAGGCAATTATGTAAATGATATTAAGTTAGCTAATTATGCATTCTTCGGGGTGATATATGTCAGGAGTTATTTTACATTCTATGCAAATGACAGAATCTCAACTCATTACACGTTCGCCATATATATCTCGTGTTATTCCTGCCTGGTGCAATAATCATCCCTAATGTGGAGTCTTGGATTGTGACACGTACCATCAATCTACAGCCAGTGATGAGATTTTCACCTTGCATTTAAAAAGAAGCCTTAGACTTGAGTTCTATAAATTTTCCAGAAATTCTATATGTAATACTGCTTGACATTATTGAAACTGGAAAGCCATCGCGGCCAGTTTCAGATAAAAATTCTGATATAAGCTCATATTAATGCCTATTTAAAGGGTCTCAATTAGAAATGAGCAAATTTATTTGAATGGAAAAAACTCTACTTGAATTTTATAAAAATTCACACTCAGCCATATGGCTACCTCAATTGCTCGCTCTTCCCTGTACAGTTTTTGGCACCTCTTGTTATCACCAGCACATGCTGTCACCTTGGACCTCATTGTGTTAGGCTGTAACTTCCAACCGTGACCAGGGATATTGGAGCGCCCCCACGTTAGGGCAATGAGGTACTCGGAGCCGGTCCCTTCAGTTCTCATCAGGGATGTCACGGTGGCTGACCCGGTCCGTGGCCCTAGGGGACGTCCGTTGATAAATGGGGGAAAGGTCTTTACAGGGATAGTGTTCGTGACGCCACCTGTGGTATTCGGTCAGGGTGACCGACGCTGCTTAGGGGTCCGCTGGGGTGATGTTATGACAGCTAGATGATATACCTTCCCACAGGTGAAGTATGTCCCCAGGGCTTCCCAGTGTATAGATGGTGGATGGTGAGAGGCGCAGTAAAGAATGAGGACACAAGGTTGCAGTCTCTTTACTTTTACTGGAGACTTCAGCGTCCACAGTCCAGAGCACCGGATCACAGAGTAGGCAGAGTCCAGCCAGTCTGAATACAAATCCAAAGTTCCCTTATCCAGGTGGAACTCAGTAGCCTTCCTCTAGCACCTGAGTGTTGTAGTTCCTCCCTGCTGAGCTTCTAGGTGAGGTCCTCATAACTATTGTAGATGTAATGTCTCTTTCTCTCTGTCCCCCTGATGGATAGGATAGGACAAACCCGTATGATTGATGGCCTGAGGCTTTTTACAGGGACCCTACAATGCCACAGTCCCCACAGGTTGCCAATGTGCCTCCTGGGTATAAGGTCAGGCAGCCAACGTGGAATTAACTGTCCTGCCAGTCTCTGAAGTAAAGCATAGAGATCCTTGCTCCCTCGGTGTTCTGGCTACCGGCTTCTGCGCTTCAGAAGGAAGCAGCCTGCTCCTGGCTGGTCTCCCTCTGATATTCCTCTCCTTTGCTATGACTTCTTTTCTCACTCACTACAAGACAATTCCCTCCAAATGTCTCTTTCTTTGGATGCTGCCGCGCGTGGGACAGGTGCAGCTCCGTGGACCCTCGTCCTCCACAGACCTCAGTCTGCATCTGGCTCTCTCTCACTCCAGCCAGCTTCAGCTTCAGTCTGCATCTGCCTTGTTCTGCCTAACTTTCTGTCCAGACTCCCAGTTTTACCTAATTGTGATGAGTGCCCTAATAGATAGAAGCATGGCTCCCCCTGGTGGCCTGGAGTGTGAAGTGTGTTGTGTGGCTTGTGATACCTGGTAAGGTGATCTCCTTTATTGCCTTCAGATGTACCATCACTCCCCCTAGTGGAAGAACAACATTACTACAATGACCAGGACTTTGGGGCGCTGCACACCCCCTCCCCCTTCCCTCCATTAAATCCAGTACTCCTGGACTGGGAAAAGAAAAAAAACAATACATTAGCAAAAGACATGAAACATTTTTAAAATGCTATGCAACAAACTAATTTAACTGTGCTTCCCTTTATGGGAGGTGAGAACATTTGAACGCTACAAACTATAACATATTTACATAGTGTGTACGACTTTTTAAGGCAAGTTGAAAACAAGTACTATATATCTATGAAACACAATTACCCATACAGGTATACTATCTACTAAGTGCAAGTACCCTCTAAGGGTATACTATCATTAAACCTTAAAGTGCAAATCAACATTTTCTTTATTCCTCTACACATGCAGGACTATCTGTCTACCCCAGCGGGCCTACTGCATTTCCCTTTTAATTTATTCAACCTATCATTTAACTTAGCTTCAATTCTATTCAAAGTACATCACTTTAACATTTCCTATTCTTGGCTACATACTATCAGCTATGTAAACATTATTACTCTCTAACTGTTTAATACTCTCAAACAATATCACTGTTAAGGAAAGTGCAACAAATGAACATCCCCTTTAAGGGTAACTCAGGTCCTGTTCTGAGGTAGTGCAAAGTATCAATATACAAGTCATTTATCAACTTTAAAACAGCAAATACTTTCACGATGTCATCAGGGACAGTCTCTTCGAAAAGCTCTTCTTGTAAAACCAGAAGAGAGCACCTTTAAGAAGGTACAAACTATATGCAGGCAGTTTGTGATCATGCACAGTTCATGATTCTGCAGTTCTTTGGTATAAAACAACTTGTGCAAAAACAGGTGCCAAACTTGTAATCCTCCTATAACTGAGGACCCCTTTAAGGCATAATGCTGGACGGGTTCAAAGAGCAGGAAAGGCAATGTTAATAAGAACTATTTACAATCTTTTTGAGGGCTTTGAGGTTTATTGGTAAAGCTGCATCCAGGGCCGGATATGGTATTTGGTCACTTTTGGCCTTGGACGACTCGCGTATATATCCTCGTCTACATCGACCCCATGGGTCCGTTGCTCATGCATAGTCTGGCCGTGAGCTGCAATTGCGGTCTGAGTGGCTTGAGTGCAAATATTATTCACCGCATTAGCTTGTACTGCCTCATCCTGGGTAGCTGCAGGTGTGGCCAGATCAGCCTGCCAGGCACGGGGTGACACCTGTTATGAACTGGTGATTTACAGGTCCTTCTCAAAAAATTAGCATATAGTGTTAAATTTCATTATTTACCATAATGTAATGATTACAATTAAACTTTCATATATTATAGATTCATTATCCACCAACTGAAATTTGTCACGTCTTTTATTGTTTTAATACTGATGATTTTGGCATACAACTCCTGATAACCCAAAAAACCTGTCTCAATAAATTAGCATATTTCACCCATCCAATCAAATAAAAGTGTTTTTTAATAACAAACAAAAAAACCATCAAATAATAATGTTCAGTTATGCACTCAATACTTGGTCGGGAATCCTTTGGCAGAAATGACTGCTTCAATGCGGCGTGGCATGGAGGCAATCAGCCTGTGACACTGCTGAGATGTTATGGAGGCCCAGGATGCTTCAATAGCGGCCTTAAGCTCATCCAGAGTGTTGGGTCTTGCATCTCTCAACTTTCTCTTCAAAATATCCCACAGATTCTCTATGGGGTTCAGGTCAGGAGAGTTGGCAGGCCAATTGAGCACAGTAATACCATGGTCAGTAAACCATTTACCAGTGGTTTTGGCACTGTGAGCAGGTGCCAGGTCGTGCTGAAAAATGAAATCTTCATCTCCATAAAGCATTTCAGCCGATGGAAGCATGAAGTGCTCCAAAATCTCCTGATAGCTAGCTGCATTGACCCTGCCCTTGATGAAACACAGTGGACCAACACCAGCAGCTGACATGGCACCCCACACCATCACTGACTGTGGGTACTTGACACTGGACTTCAGGCATTTTGGCATTTCCTTCTCCCCAGTCTTCCTCCAGACTCTGGCACCTTGATTTCCGAATGACATGCAAAATTTGCTTTCATCAGAAAAAAGTACTTGGGACCACTTACCAACAGTCCAGTGCTGCTTCTCTGTAGCCCATTTCGGCACCTGTAGCCCATTTCCTGCACACGCCTGTGCACGGTGGCTCTGGATGTTTCCACACCAGACTCAGTCCACTGCTTCCTCAGGTTCCCCAAGGTCTGGAATCGGTCCTTCTCCACAATCTTCCTCAGGGTCCGGTCTCCTCTTCTCGTTGTACAGCGTTTTCTGCCACATTGTTTCCTTCCAACAGACTTACCATTGAGGTGCCTTGATACAGCACTCTGGGAACAGCCTATTTGTTGAGAAATTTCTTTCTGGGTCTTACCCTCTTGCTTGAGGGTGTCAATGATGGCCTTCTTGACATCTGTCAGGTCGCTAGTCTTACCCATGATGGGGGTTTTGAGTAATGAACCAGGCAGGGAGTTTATAAAAGCCTCAGGTATCTTTTGCATGTGTTTAGAGTTAATTAGTTGATTCAGAAGATTAGGGTAATAGGTCGTTTAGAGAACCTTTTCTTGATATGCTAATTTATTGAGACAGGCATTTTGGGTTATCAGGAGTTGTATGCCAAAATCATCAGTATTAAAACAATAAAAGACCTGACAAATTTCAGTTGGTGGATAATGAATCTATAATATATGAAAGTTTTATTGTAATCATTACATTATGGTAAATAATGAAATTTAACACTATATGCTAATTTTTTGAGAAGGACCTGTAGAACCACAATGGACCTGGTGGTTAAGAGCACTGAAAATGACCTGATAGTTACTAATAACATAGGACGAGCTCTGAGACGTGGGAACTCTGCTGACCGCAATCCCTAATCCTATTACACCACACTAGAGGTAGCCGTGGAGCGCTCCTGACCAGACCTAGGCGCCTCGGGCACAGCCTGAGAAACTAGCTAGCCCTGAAGATAGAAAAATAAGCCTACCTTGCCTCAGAGAAATTCCCCAAAGGAAAAGGCAGCCCCCACATATAATGACTGTGAGTAAAGATGAAAATACAAACACAGAGATGAAATAGATTTTAGCAAAGTGAGGCCCGACTTACTGAATAGACCGAGGATAGGAAAGATAGCTTTGCGGTCAGCACAAAAACCTACAAACAACCACGCAGAGGGCGCAAAAAGACCCTCCGCACCGACTAACGGTACGGAGGTGCTCCCTCTGCGTCCCAGAGCTTCCAGCAAGCAAAACAAACCAATATAGCAAGCTGGACAGAAAAAATAGCAAACAAAAGTAACACAAGCAGAACTTAGCTTATGCAGGGCAGACAGGCCACAAGAACGATCCAGGAAAGAGCAAGACCAATACTGGAACATTGACTGGAGGCCAGGAACAAAGAACTAGGTGGAGTTAAATAGAGCAGCACCTAACGACTTAACTTTGTCACCTGAGGAAGGAAACTCAGAAGCCGCAGCCCCACTCACATCCACCAAAGGAAGCTCATGGACAGAACCAGCCGAAGTACCACTCATGACCACAGGAGGGAGCCTGACCACAGAATTCACAACAGACACCATTAAGGGGGTACTTCTCCTTAATTCCCGGGCATGCCAACCGTTATCTGTCCAATAGCGGGTGTAAGTGACTATGTCTTCCTGACACGGCTCATATTTGGTACAGTCTGTTACAGTGAGAGACGGTCCTTAATGCTCGGTGGCGGGGACCCCTATTGGTGGCTCTATCTCCTGAATGTAGCCCTTCCCACTCTGGAGGGGAGAGACCACCACCACCCCCCATCGCACCGGAAGCGCAGGCATCGGGTCAAAGCCAGGGTGACGAGCGACCGCTGTAATGGGCTTGGTCTCCGGGGTGATGGCGTTCTCCATACCTGTACCGGATATGATCACCCTGATGCCGACCCGTTCCGCTGTCCAGGATGCTGGAGCCGATGACTGCACGGACGACAGCTCCGCCTGGGTGTTCTCCCAGTGTAGGGTGGGTTTCACTACCCTCGGTGTCGGAAAGCCGTTGTGCGACGACAGTCGACGCAGCTGTTCCACCCATAGCTGCACAAAGTTGACTTCCACTAGCGGCAGTATGCCTGGGCACTCCTTCTCCGATGACTTGAGATTGCGGTGGATCGGGTCGCCCCCTTTCAGGTACCCGCCAGTAGCCATCCCAGCAACTGGACCTTCGGTCGCACCCACACGCTGCTCCTCCTTTTCCTGGGGGTGGAGCTCCTTGACTGCTGGGCACATCGTCATCCCATAGCAGTAGACGGAGGGGGTGGTCATCACTCTTGGCGCCGCTTTGGTAGTCCCCTCCCATGTTGGCATGCCCTTCTTCTTCTCCTGCGCTCCTCGTGGCACTGTAATGGCTGCGGTTTGGGCAGGAATTTTGGCGGTAAATGGCAATACACAGTCTTTCAGCAGAAACAGTTCGAATACAATTCTGGCACAGTTCTTAGGTGCACATGACCCGATTTTCAGGCTTAAGTAGATCCTGTTCGTGATGCCAAGATATTGGAGCGCCCCCACGTTAGGGCAATGGGGTACTCGGAGCCAGGCCCTTCGGTTCTCGTCAGGGATGTCACAGTGGCTGACCCGGTCCGTGGCCCTACGGGAATGTCCGTTGATAAATGGGGGAAAGGTCTTTAAAGGGATAGTGTTCGTGATGCCACCTGTGGTATTCGGTCAGGGTGACCGACGCTGCTTAGGGGTCCGCTAGGATGATGTTATGGCAGCTAGATGGTATACATTCCCACAGGTGAAGTATGTCCCCAGGGTTTCCCAGTGTATAGATGGTGGATGGTGAGAGATGCAGTAAAGAACAAGGACACAAGGTTGCAGTCTCTTTACCTTTACTGGAGGCTTCAGCGTCCACAGTCCAGAGCATCGGATCACAGGGTAGGCAGAGTCCGGCCGGTCTGAAGACATAGAGTAAGAGACAGCAAAAACTGTGGAAAATCGGCGTAAAATGCCCAAACTTGGAGCACAAAGATATATGAGGCCAGTCACGGAAATAACACAATGCCGAATATGTGGCCTGTATTTTTTTAAATGCTAAATTGTGCTGTATATAACTAGAGTAACAGACAGCAAAAAAAAAGGGGGAAACCGGCCTACAAAGCCCAAACTTGGAGCACGCAGATTTATGAGGCATTTTTTGCTTTTTGGTGAATTTAAAGCAAAAAAAAAGAGTGGCACAAGGCTACCACACAGAACTATGCTACTGCGGAAATTAGATTTTTCAAAAACAGATACACCAGGACTCAGTCTGACTTAACAGACAGTATTAATGTCTTTTTTGTTTTTTGTTTTTGATGAATGTAAACAAAAAATATTGACCAAGGCTAGCAGACAGAACTATACTACGTATGCCTGCTGAAACACGATTTTTCTAAACCAGATACAACAGAACTCAGCCTAACATAACAGACTGTATTAACTTTTTTTAGGGTTTTGTATATTTTAAAAATAATAAAAACAAGGCTAGCAGACAGAGCTATGAAATGTATGCCTGTCAAGCTACGATTTTTCAACCACAGATACAACAGACCGCGGTGTGACATAACGGACTGTCTTAAATTTTTGGGTAGGTTTTGTAGAATTTTTTTTTAAATGCAAAATAGTGCTGTATATAAATAGAGTAAAAGACAGCAAAAACAGTGGAAAACTGGCCTAAAATGTCCAAACTTGGAGCACGCAGATATATGAGGCCTGTCACGGAAATACCACTCTGCCAAATATGTGGTCTGTACTTTTTGGGGGGTCTGCAAAATAGTGCTGTATATAACTAGAGTAAGAGACAGCAAAACAGTAGAAAACCAGCCTAAAATGCCCAAACTTTGAGCACACAGATAGACGAGGCCTGTTACGGAAAATGACACACTGCCAAATATGTGACCTGTACGTTCTGGTGGGTCTGTAAAATAGTGCTTTATATAAATAGAGTAAGAGACAGCAAAAACAGTGGAAAATCGGCGTAAAATGCCCAAACTTGGAGCACGCAGATATATGAGACCTGTCATGGAAATAACACAATGCCGAATATGTGGTCTGTAGGGTTGAGCGACTTTTACTTTTTTTGGATCGAGTCGGGTTTCGCGAAACCCGACTATCTCAAAAGTCGAGTCGAGTGAAATCGGTCAATTATCGCAAAAATTCTGGGATCGACCGAAACACGAAACCCAATGCAAGTCAATGGGGAAGCATAGTCGGCAGTGGGTGGAGACCAGGAAAACACCTACAGTGCCCATTTTAATAGCAAAAACATCCATTCTTGTTACTGAAGCTTGTCAATCTTAATTTACCTTATAATAATAGTTAGGCATTGGAAATTGGGGGTCATTTGGCTAAAGTTGTGGGGGGTATGGCTGGTTCAAGTTTTTAGTGGGCCCAGGAAACGTGGACTACGTCATGGCAGTGGAGCAGGGAGAGGTAAGTATTCCAACTTTGCAAGTATTGTGATCCTGAGCAAGCAGGGGGGGCCCACTCGTTCGCATTGGCACTGGCACAGGGCCCCTCAAAGTACGGCGGTATGTTTGCATGGCGGGGGCGCCTCCCACCGGCAGCAACACTTTTGCATACTATGAGGGGCCCTGTGCCAGTGACGTCGCCAACGAGTATGCCCCCCCACCTGATAAAGGAACCTGCACTTTTATCTGCACCTTCCTCTTTGTCCCCGTGTAAGGTGGTATAGTATGTGGGAAGGGGAACCTGACTTTCAGCAGGGTCAGATTCTGGCTGTGTAGCGTGCAAGGGGAATGTAATGGTATGGGTCAATATACCAGCAGACCCATATAGCACTGGCTGGGAAATGGGCAGGATGAGGAGGAAACACAGATATAGGCCCAAATAATAAAGTGGGCTAAATGCAATTCAAAATTGGTAAAAGGACTACCCAGGCGGCATTGCTTTGTTCAGTGGAGGACAACTGTAATGAGACGCTGACACAGTTAGTAGGCCCAAATCAGTAAGTAGGCTAAATGCAGTTCAAAATTGGTAACAGTAGTAAAGAGGCGGCACTGCTTTGTCCGTTAGGAGGCCCAACCAAACTAGTAGGCCAAATACAGTTTAATATTAAAAATATAGGCCAAAAGCCTGAACATAGAAGCTCATGAAATTAAACCAGGAGAACACGTAGGAGCGGCAGACACCGTTAGTAGGCCCCAACCAAACTAGTAGGCCAAATGCAGTTTAATATTAAAACTACTTAATGAAAGCCTGAAGATAGAAGCTCAGGAAAGGAAACCAGGAGAACCCTAGGAGCGGCAGACACCGTTAGTAGGCCCCAACCAAACTAGTAGGCCAAATGCAGTTTAATATTAAAACTACTTAATGAAAGCCTGAAGATAGAAGCTCAGGAAAGGAAACCAGGAGAACCCTAGGAGCGGCAGACACCGTTAGCAGGCCCCAACCAAACTAGTTGGCCAAATGCAGTTTAATATTAAAACTACTTAATGAAGCCTGAAGATAGAAGCTCATCAAATTAAACCAGGAGAACACCTAGGAGCGGCAGACACCTTTAGTAGGCCCCAACCAAACTAGTAGGCCAAATGCAGTTTAATATTAAAACTACTTAATGAAAGCTGGAAGATAGAAGCTAAGGCAGTAAACCAGGAGAACACCTAGGAGTGGCAGACACCGTTAGTAGGCCCCAACCAAACTAGTAGGCCAAATACAGTTTAATATTAAAACTACTTAATGAAAGCCTGAAGATAGAAGCTAAGGCAAGTAAACCAGGAGAACACTTAGGAGCGGCAGACACCGTTAGTAGGCCACAACCAAACTAGCTGGCCAAATGCAGTTTAATATTAAAACTACTTAATGAAAGCCTGAAGATAGAAGCTCAGGAAAGGAAACCAGGAGAACACCTAGGAGCGGCAGACACCGTTAGTAGGCTCCAACAAAACTAGTAGGCCAAATGCAGTTTAAAATTAAAACTACTTAATGAAAGCCTGAAAATAGAAGCTCAGGAAAGGAAACCACGAGAACACCTAGGAGTGGCAGACACTGTTAGTAGGCCCCAACAAAACTTGTAGGCCAAATGCAGTTTAATATTAAAACTACTTAATGAAAGCATGAAGATTGAAGCTAAGGCAAGTAAACAAGGAGAACACCTAGGAGCGGCAGACACCATTAGTAGGCCCCATCCAAACTAGTAGGCCAAACACAGTTTAATATTAAAACTACTTAATGAAAGCCTGAAGATAGAAGCTAAGGCAAGTAAACCAGGAGAACACCTAGGAGCGGCAGACACCGTTAGTAGGCCACAACCAAACTAGTAGGCCAAATGCAGTTTAATATTAAAACTACTTAATGAAAGCCTGAAGATAGAAGCTCAGGAAAGGAAACCAGGAGAACACCTAGGAGCGGCAGACACCGTTAGTAGGCCCCAACCAAACTAGTAGGCCAAATGCAGTTTAATATTAAAACTACTTAATGAAAGCCTGAAGATTGAAGCTAAGGCAAGTAAACCAGGAGAACACCTAGGAGCAGCAGACACTGTTAGTAGGCCCCAACCAAACTAGTAGGCCAAATGCAGTTTAATATTAAAACTACTTAATGAAAGCCTGAAGATAGAAGCTCAGGAAAGGAAACCAGGAGAACACCTAGGAGCGGCAGACACCGTTAGTAGGCCCCAACAAAACTAGTAGGCCAAATGCAGTTTAAAATTAAAACTACTTAATGAAAGCCTGAAGATAGAAGCTCAGGAAAGGAAACCAGGAGAACACCTAGGAGTGGCAGACACCATTAGTAGGCCCCAACCAAACTAGTAGGCCAAATGCAGTTTAATATTAAAACTACTTAATGAAGCCTGAAGATAGAAGCTCAGGAAAGGAAACCAGGAGAACACCTAGGAGTGGCAGACACCATTAGTAGGCCCCAACCAAACTAGTAGGCCAAATGCAGTTTAATATTAAAACTACTTAATGAAGCCTGAAGATAGAAGCTCAGGAAAGGAAACCAGGAGAACACCTAGGAGTGGCAGACACCGTTAGTAGGCCCCAACAAAACTAGTAGGCCAAATGCAGTTTAATATTAAAACTACTTAATGAAAGCCTGATGATTGAAGCTAAGGCAAGTAAACCAGGAGAACACCTAGGAGCGGCAGACACCGTTAGCAGGCCCCAACCAAACTAGTAGGCCAAATACAGTTTAATATTAAAACTACTTAATGAAAGCCTGAAGCTTGAAGCTAAGGCAAGTAAACCAGGAGAACACCTAGGAGCGGCAGATACCGTTAGTAGGCCCCAACCAAACTAGTAGGCTAAATGCAGTTTAATATTAAAACTACTTAATGAAAGCCTGAAGATAGAAGCTAAGGCAAGTAAACCAGGAGAACACCTAGGAGTGGCAGACACTGTTAGTAGGCCCCAACCAAACTATTAGGCCAAATGCAGTTTAATATTAAAACTACTTAATGAAAGCCTGAAGATTGAAGCTAAGGCAAGTAAACAAGGAGAACACCTAGGAGCGGCTGACACCGTTAGTAGGCCCCAACCAAACTAGTAGGCTAAATGCAGTTTAATATTAAAACTACTTAATGAAAGCCTGAAGATAGAAGCTAAGGCAAGTAAACCAGGAGAACACCTAGGAGTGGCAGACACTGTTAGTAGGCCCAACCAAACTAGTAGGCCAAATGCAGTTTAATATTAAAACTACTTAATGAATGCCTGAAGATTGAAGCTAAGGCAAGTAAACAAGGAGAACACCTAGGAGCGGCAGACACCGTTAGTAGGCCCCAACCAAACTAGTAGGCCAAATGCAGTTTAATATTAAAACTACTTAATGAAAGCCTGAAGATTGAAGCTCAGGAAATGAAACCAGGAGAGCACCTTGGAGCTGCAGACACCGTTAGTAGGCCCCAACCAAACTAGTAGGCCAAATGCAGTTTTATATTAAAGCTACTTAATGAAAGCCTGAAGATTGAAGTTAAGGCAAGTAAACCAGGAGAACACCTAGGAGCGGCAGACACCGTTTGTAGGCCCCAACCAAACTAGTAGGCCAAATGCAGTTTAATATTAAAACTACTTAATGAAAGCCTGAAGATTGAAGTTAAGGCAAGTAAACCAGGAGAACACCTAGGAGCGGCAGACACCGTTTGTAGGCCCCAACCAAACTTGTAGCCCCAATGCAGTTTTCAAATTCCGATAGGCTGAAAACCCGACAATTGAAGCTCAGCTTTTTTAAGAGGAGGACAGCTGTATTGAGTGGCACAGACAGACACTAGCAGTAGGCCTTAAACACAAAAGTTGGCTCAATGCAGTTTAAAAAAGGTTACAGGGGTACACGGGCAGCATTGGTGTGGTCAGCGGAGGACGATTGCAAGGAGGGACCGCAGACAGACTTAGTAGGCATAAATTAAAAAAAGTAGGCTCGATGCAGGTTTAAATAGGTTACAGGGGTTAGACAGGCAGCATTGGTGTGGTCAGCGGAGGACAATTGGAAGGAGGGACCGCAGACAGACTTACTAGGCCTAAACTAAAAAAAGGATGCTCTATGCAGTTTTACATAGGTTCCAGGGGTACACAGGCAGCATTGGTGTGGTCAGCAGAGGACAATTGGAAGGAGGGACCGCAGACAGACTTAATAGGCCTAAACTAAAAAAAGGATGATCTATGCAGTTTTAAATAGGTTTCAGGGGTACACAGGCAGCATTGGTGTGGTCAGCAGAGGACAATTGGAAGGAGGGACCGCAGACAGACAGGTGTAAAAATGGCGTATGCTGGACATACAGCAGCTGCAAATGGAGAAATTGGAACAGTCAGTAAGACCAGTCCAAAAGCATGACCTTTTTACTGGAAAGCTAGGTGTCAGCCGGGAAAGGTGGGGCAAAATAATTAGAAATCCATGATTGGTTCATTTTAATGAAGGTTAGATCATCAACATTTTGGGTAGCCAGACGACTCCTTCTTTCGGTCAGTATTGACCCAGCAGCACTGAATAATCTTTCTGATAGCACACTAGATGCTGGGCAAGCAAGCTCCTGCAATGCATATTCTGCCAATTCAGGCCAGGTGTCTATTTTGGATGCCCAGTAATCAAATGGGAATGACTTGTGAGGGAGAACATTGATTAGGGAGGAGAAATAGTTAGTAACCATACTGGACAAATGTTGTCTCCTGTCACTTTGAATTGATGCTGCAGTACCTGTCGTGTCTGCGGTCATTGCGAAATCACTCCACAACCTGGTCATAAAACCCCTCTGTCCAATGCCACTTCTGATTTGTGCACCTCTAACACCTCTGCCATGTTGCCCCCTGCAGCTCGTGTGAGAACCATCACCGCCGCTGTGTGCTGGGAATGCCTGAACCAAACGGTCTACAAGAGTTGCTTGTTTGGTAGCCAATATTTGCTCAAGGTTCTCATGTGGCATGATATTTTGCAATTTCCCTTTATAGCGTGGATCCAGGAGGCAGGCCAACCAGTAATCATCATCGGTCATCATTTTGATAATGTGGGGGTCCCTTTTTAGGATACACAAGGAATAATCCGCCATGTGGGCCAATGTTCCAGGTGTCAATTCACTGCTTGTGCTGGGATGAGGAGCACTTTCTGGCAAATCAACATCACTTGTCTCCCTCAAAAACCCTGTACCTGACCTTGCAACGCCACCAGTTTCTATTGCCCCCTGAGAAGCTTCCTCCTCCCTTAAATATTCATCCCCATCATTCTCCTCGTCTTCCTCCTCTTCGTCCGCCACCTCATCCAGGAGACTTCCCTGAGCAGACAGTGGCTGTCATCTAGGCTAGCCTCGTCCTTGGCTGCAGACGCCTGCTCCTATATGTGCGTCAAACTTTGCATCAGCAGACGCATTAGGGGGATGTTCATGCTTATGATGGTGCCGTCTGCACTAACCAGGCGTGTGCATTCCTCAAAACACTGAAGGACTTGACACAGATCTTGTAGCTTTGACCACTGCACACCTGACAACTCCATGTCTGAAATCCAACTGCCTGCCCGTGTATTTGTAGCCTCCCACAAATACATAACAGCACACCTCTGTTCGCACAGCCTCTGAAGCATGTGCAGTGTGGAGTTCCACCTTGTTGCAACGTCGATTATTAAGCGGTGCTGGGGAAGATTCAAAGATCGCTGATGGTTCTGCATACGGCTGGAGTGTACGGGCGAACGGCAGATGTGCGAGCAAAGTCTTCGCACCTTCAGGAGCAGGGCGGGTAACCCCGGATAACTTTTCAGGAAGCACTGCACCACCAGGTTCAAGGTGTGAGCCAGGCAAGGAATGTGTTTCAATTGTGAAAGGGCTATGACAGCCATAAAACTCCTTCCGTTATCACTGACTACCTTGCCTGCCTCAAGATGTACACTGCCCAGCCATGACTTAGTTTCTTGCTGCAAGAAGTCGGACAGAACTTCCGCGGTGTGTCTGTTGTCGCCCAAACACTTCATTTCCAACACAGCCTGCTGATGCTTCCCACAAGCTGTTCCATAATGGGACATCACGGTTGCAACACTGGCAGCTGCAGATGGAGTGGTTGTGGGACTGCGCTCTGTGGACGAGCTTTTGCTTCTGGAGGAGGAGGAGGAGGGGTAAATGCCCACAGCTAACTGTTTCCTAGACCGTGTGCTAGGCAGAACTGTGCCACTATGGCTGTCCCCTGTGTACCCTGCATCCACCACATTAACCCAGTGTGCCGTGATAGAGACGTAACATCCCTGGCCATGCCTACTGGTCCATGCATCTGTTGTGAGGTGCACCTTTCTACTGACTGATTGCCTGAGTGCATGGACAATGCGGTCTTTGACATGCTGGTGGAGGGCAGGGATGGCTTTTCTTGCAAAGAAGTGTTGACTGGTTAGGTCATAGCGTGGTACTGCGTATGTCATCAGGGCTTTGAATGCTCCGCTTTCAACCAACCGGTAGGGCATCATCTCTAATGAGATTAGTCTAGCAATGTGGGTGTTCAAACCCTGTGTAAGCGGATGAGAGGATGAGTACATCCTTTTCCTAAGGAGAGTCTCTTGTAGGGTGAGCTGGACGGGAGAGCTGCATATGGTGGAACTAGCGGGGATGATGGTGGACATGGCAGACTGAGGGAGGGTTGGTGATGGTATTCTTGCTGTTGGCCTACATACAGTGTTTCCTACCAAGAACCTGGTGATTCCCTGACTGCTTTGGCCTTGCAACGATACCTCCACATTTGCTGCAGGTGGTGTCGTAAACGGTGGGCTTACAGTGACGGAAGGAATGTAGCGTTGCTGACTAACTTCATTGGAAATGGAAAACCAGCCAAAAATGCCCAAACTTGGAGCACGCAGACATATGAGGCCTGTCACGGAAATACCACTCTGCCAAATATGTGGCCTCTACTTTTTTGGGGGTCTGCAAAATAGTGCTGTATATAACTAGAGTAAAAGACAGCAGAAACAGTAGAAAACTGGCCTATAATGCCCAAATTTCGAGCACACAGATAGAAGAGGCCTGTCACAGAAATAACACACTGCCAAATATGTGGCCTGTATTTTTTTAAATGCAAAATAGTGCTGTATATAACTAGAGTAAGAGACAGCAAAAACAGTGGAAAACCGGCCTAAAAAGCCCAAACTTGGAGCACGCAGATATATGAGGCCTGTCACGGAAATTGACACACTGCCAAATATGTGACCTGTACATTCTGGTGGATCTGCAAAATAGTGCTGTATATAAATAGAGTAAGAGACAGCAAAAACAGTGGAAAACCGGCCTAAAATGCCCAAACTTGGAGCACGCAGATATATGAGGCCTGTCATGGAAATAACACAATGCCGAATATGTGGTGTGTATTTTTTTAAATGCAAAATAGTGCTAAATATAACTAGTGAAAGACAGCAAAAACCGTGGAAAACCGGCCAAAAATGCCCAGACTTGGAGCACGCAGACATATGAGGCCTGTCTCGGAAATACCACTCTGCCAAATATGTGGTCTGTACTTTTTGGAGGGTCTGCAAAACATGCTGTATATGACTAGAGTAAGAGACAGCAAAAACAGTGGAAAACTGGCCTAAAATGCCCAAACTTGGTGCTCACAGATATATGAGGCCTGTCACGGAAATACCTCACTGCCAAATATGTGGCCAGTACTTTTTGGGGGGTCTGCAAAATAGTGCTGTATATAACTAGAGTAAAAGACATCAGAAACAGTAGAAAACAGGCCTATAATGCCCAAACTTGGAGCTCACAGATAGACGAGGCCTGTCACAGAAATAACACACTGCCAAATATGTGGCCTGTATTTTTTTAACCCCTTCATGACCCAGCCTATTTTGACCTTAAAGACCTTGCCGTTTTTTGCAATTCTGACCAGTGTCCCTTTATGAGGTAATAACTCGGGAACGCTTCAACGGATCCTAGCGGTTCTGAGATTGTTTTTTCGTGACATATTGGGCTTCATGATAGTGGTAAATTTAGGTCAATAAATTCTGCGTTTATTTGTGATAAAAACGGAAATTTGGTGACAATTTTGAAAATTTTGCAATTTTCACATTTTGAATTTTTATTCTGTTAAACCAGAGAGATATGTGACACAAAATAGTTAATAAATAACATTTCCCACATGTATACTTTACATTAGCACAATTTTGGAAACAAAATTTTTTTTTGTTAGGAAGTTATAAGGGTCAAAATTTGACCAGTGATTTCTCATTTTTACAACGAAATTTACAAAACCATTTTTTTTTGGGACCACCTCACATTTGAAGTCAGTTTGAGGGGTCTGAAAATACCCAAAAGTGACACCATTCTAAAAACTGCACCCCTCAAGGTACTCAAAACCACATTCAAGAAGTTTATTAACCCTTCAGGTGCTTCACAGCAGCAGAAGCAACATGGAAGGAAAAAATGAACATTTAACTTTTTAGTCACAAAAATTATCTTTTAGCAACAATTTTTTTATTTTCCCAATGGTAAAAGGAGAAACTGAACCACAAAAGTTGTTGTCCAATTTGTCCTGAGTACGCTGATACCTCATATGTGGGGGTAAACCACTGTTTGGGCGCACGGCAGGGCTTGGAAGGGAAGGAGCGCCATTTGACTTTTTGAATGAAAAATTGGCTCCACTCTTTAGCGGACACCATGTCACGTTTGGAGAGCCCCCGTGTGCCTAAAAATTAGAGCTCCCCCACAAGTGACCCCATTTTGGAAACTAGACGCCCCAAGGAACTTCCAACTGAATTGGAACGAAGAGCTGTTTTTGATTGACAACTTGTCGGTGACTCAGAGGGAAAAGGGGCGGAGACTCTTGGTTGGGAGATAATGTCTCATCTTTGTTCACATACTATGTATGCTGTATGGGCACTTTTCACTTGTATGCACATTACTATTCATACACAGTTATTCATAATTGGTATGACTAAGTAATACACATCATATACCCTAATATGTTAAAGTTTATAATGTCTTGTATTTTGTAGTAGGATACATTATCACTTATATTTTTACACTTTTACACTTTCACATATCTCGTATGTATTTTATTATTTAGCGCTGATATTTATTTGTGTTCTCCCTTCTTTGCTCTCCTCCCCTCCCCCTTTCCCCTCCCCCCTCCCCCTATAAAATATTGGGAATATGCCATTTGTTATTTTTAACATTCTAAGTTACCTAGGGCGTATATTTTGCACTTGATGCCTGTATATCACATAACTAATGGCTATACTAACGTGCAAAGTTTGGGGTATGGACAGCACTGGCGTCTATATGGCACTATGCTTTAACGGGTGCTGGTGGTACCTTGTGCGCATGCGTAGTTTGGTAACTATAGTTATATGGATGCTTGTTCTGGGATGTTTAAGACGAGTGGGGCACGGACATCCCTATACTTGCTCTGGGGTTTTTCTCTCGGTTCCGATGTATCGGGATGTAGTATACCCCCGATGCAGGGACCCATACAGTTTCGATACAAATACCTCATTGTTTTCCGGTTCGCGTGGGTGAGTCTCGGCGCGCATGAGCGGCAAAGTCACTATAGCAACATTGATGTTTGCGATGGGTGGTGATATGGGGCTGCGTACAGGCGCCTGATTCACTGCTTCATGGACTGCGCTGGTGAGTCTTGGGTGCACATAAACGGCTCGGTCACTATGGCGACGCTGACACTTGAGATGGGAGGTAGGATGGAGCTGCGCGCAGGCGCAGGACTCATTGTTTCCCGGATCACGTTAGTGAGTCTTGAGGCACACGTACGGCTCGGTCACCAGGGTAACACCTTCGCTAACGATGGGAGGTGCGATGGAGTTATGCGCAGGCGCACTGTTATCAGCCCTGAGGCCCTTTGAGTTCCGGCGCCGATATTGTTGATTTCCGGTTTCACGTCGCCACTAGGAGTGCGCATGTGCAACTTGATTTACCCGGCGTTGCTTTATTTCTATGGCATCTCACATGTGTGCGGTGCGGATGGATATCCGGTACCACGGGCATTTGTTTTGCCCCCATGCGCACCGCACAAATGACGCCTATGGAATACGCACTTTTTTATGCAGCTGGGAGTCAGGTGCACATGCGCCAATTATACTGGTGTGCCGACTTCCTATAAAAGGTGCAGTGGTAGTGAGACACCTTTGTCACTCCCCTTTGAGAAAGCGATTGAGCGAAACGCGCGTCAGGGGCTGTGGGAAGGCCACACAAAATATCCCGACTCACTATGGGTAAGTTCATATTGCCTTAGGGACATGTCATATATGGGACAGATGTTCACCATTCCAATATGGGGTCCTATTATCTGATAGACTCTTAATTATAGGATTAATGACATCCCAGATATTCTTGCATTGATACCTGCCCAGGTCGGATTACGGATGTGTGCCTTCCTCTAGTGTACTGGTTGTTTTTCCTCCTCTCCACATGGTGGAATTTTTTAAACCGGTTCTGTCATGTATGTATGTTAAATATTTTGGCTGTCATCGTTTGATATTTATATTTAATAAAATATCTATATATACTTGTTTGAATACTCTAGTGTCTATGCTCCTTTGTTCGCTAGTTTTTCATTATTTGGAGTAGGAGTGACACTCCTGGTCATATATATTAGTATTTGACGTATGGGAGAGCTTTTTGTTGGATATTGAACATGCTCTCGGCCACTCATGTCGTGTTATGCTTAATGATTAGTGTTTTTGCCCCAAGGAACTTATCTAGATGCATAGTGAGCACTTTGAACCCCCAGGTGCTTCACCAATTGATCCGTAAAAATGAAAAAGTACTTTTTTTTCACAAAAAAATTCTTTTAGCCTCAATTTTTTCATTTTCACATGGGCAACAGGATAAAATGGATCCTAAAATTTGTTGGGCAATTTCTCCTGAGTACACCAATACCTCACATGTGGGGGTAAACCACTGTTTGGGCACATGGTAAGGCTCGGAAGGGAAGGAGCGCCATTTGACTTTTTGAATAAAAAATTATCTCCATCGTTAGTGGACACCATGTCGCATTTGGAGAGACCCTGTGTGCCTAAACATTGGCGCTCCCCCACAAGTGACCCCATTTTGGAATCTAGACCCCCCAAGGAACTTATCTAGATGCCTAGTGAGCACTTTAAACTCTCAGGTGCTTCACAAATTGATCTGTAAAATGAAAAAGTACTTTTTTTTCACAAAAAAATTATTTTCGCCTCAATTTTTTCATTTTCACATGGGCAATAGGATAAAATGGATCATAAAATTTGTTGGGCAATTTCTCCCGAGTACGCCGATACCTCATATGTGGGGGTAAACCACTGTTTGGGCACTCGGCAGGGCTCGGAAGGGAAGGCGCGCCATTTGACTTTTTGAATGGAAAATTAGCTCCAATTGTTAGCGGACACCATGTCGCGTTTGGAGAGCCCCTGTGTGCCTAAACATTGGAGCTCCCCCACAAGTGACCCCATTTTGGAAACTAGACCCCCCAAGGAACTTATCTAGATGCATATTGAGCACTTTAAACCCCCAGGTGCTTCACAGAAGTTTATAACGCAGAGCCATGAAAATAAAAAATAATTTTTCTTTCCTCAAAAATGATTTTTAGCCTGGAATTTCCTATTTTGCCAAGGGTAATAGGAGATATTGGACCCCAAATGTTGTTGTCCAGTTTGTCCTGAGTACGCTGATACCCCATATGTGGGGGTAAACCACTGTTTGGGCGCACGGCAGGGCTCGGAAGGGAAGGCACGCCATTTGGCTTTTTAAAAGGAAAATTAGCTCCAATCATTAGCGGACACCATGTCACGTTTGGAGAGCCCCTGTGTGCCTAAACATTGGAGATCCCCCAGAAATGACCCCATTTTGGAAACTAGACCCCCAAAGGAACTAATCTAGATGTGTGGTGAGGACTTTGAACCCCCAAGTGCTTCACAGAAGTTTATAACGCAGAGCCATGAAAATAAAAAAAAATATTTTCTAAAAAATGATTTTTAGCCTGCAATTTTTTATTTTCCCAAGGGTAACAAGAGAAATTTGACCCCAAAAGTTGTTGTCCAGTTTCTCCTGGGTACGCTGATATTCCCTATGTGGGGGTAAACTACTGTTTGGGCACATGCTGGGGCTCAGAAGGGAAGTAGTGACTTTTGAAATGCAGACTTTGATGGAATGGTCTGCGGGCGTCACGTTGCGTTTGCAGAGCCCCTGGTGTGCCTAAACAGTAGAAACCCCCCACAAGTGACCCCATTTTAGAAACTAGACCCCCCAAGGAACTTATCTAGATATGCGGTGAGCACTTTGAACCCCCAAGTGCTTCACAGACGTTTACAACGCAGAGCCGTGAAAATAAAAAATCATTTTTCTTTCCTCAAAAATGATGTTTTAGCAACCATTTCTTCATTTTCCCAAGGGTAACAGGAGAAATTGGACCCCAGTAATTGTTGCGCAGTTTGTCCTGAGTATGCTGGTACCCCATATGTGGGGGTAAACCACTGTTTGGGTGCACGTCGGGGCTCGGAATTGAGGGAGCACTATTTGACTTTTTGAATACGAGATTGGCTGGAATCAATGGTGGCGCCATGTTGCGTTTGGAGACCCCTGATGTGCCTAAACAGTGGTAACCCCTCAATTCTACCTCCAACACTAACCCCAACACACCCCTAACCCTAATCCCAACTGTAGCCATAACCCTAATCACAACCCTAATCACAACCCTAATTCCAACCCTAACCCTAAGGCTATTGCGGATTCGTGTGAGATTTTTCAGCATCATTTTTGAAAAATCCGCGGGTAAAAGGCACTGCGTTTTACCTGCGGATTTTCTGCGGATTTCCAGTGTTTTTTGTGCGGATTTCACCTGCGGATTCCTATTGAGGAACAGGTGTAAAACGCTGCGGAATCCGCACAAAGAATTGACATGCTGCGGAAAATACAACGCAGCGTTTCCGCGCGGTATTTTCCGCACCATGGGCACAGCGGATTTGGTTTTCCATAGGTTTACATGGTACTGTAAACCTGATGGACCAGTGCTGCGAATCCACAGCGGCCAATCCACTGCGGATCCGCAGCCAAATCCACACCGTGTGCACATAGCCTAATTCTAAAGGTATGTGCACACGCTGCGGAAAACGCTGCGGATCCGTAGCAGTTTCCCATGAGTTTACAGTTCAATGTAAACCTATGGGAAGCTGTACACATGCTGCAGAAAAACTGGACGGAAACGCAGCGGTTTACATTCCGCAGCATGTCACTTCTTTGTGCGGATTCCGCAGCGGTTTTACAACTGCTCCAATAGAAAATCGCAGTTGTAAAACCGCAGTGAAATGCGCAGAAAAAACGTGGTAAATCCGCCATAAATCCGCAGCGGTTTAGCATTGCGGATTTATTAAATCCGCAGCGGAAAAATCCGCAGAGAACCAGAATACGTGTGCACATATCGAAACCCTAACCCTAGCTCTAACCCTAGCCCTAACCCTAGCCCTAACCCTAACCCTAGCCCTAACCCTACCCCTAACCCTAGCCCTAGCCCTAACCCTAACCCTACCCCTAACCCTAGCCCTAACCCTAACCCTACCCCTAACCCTACCCCTAACCCTAGCCCTAACCCTAGCCCTAACCCTAACCCTATTCTAACATTAGTGGAAAAAAAAAATTCTTTATTTTTTTTATTGTCCCTACCTATGGGGGTGACAAAGGGGGGGGGTCATTTATTATTTTTTTATTTTGATCACTGAGATATAATCTATCTCATTGATCAAAATGCAGATTCGGCGGGCGCACTGCGCATGCGCCCGCCATTTTGGAAGATGGCGGCGCCCAGGGAGAAGACGGATGGACCCCGGCAGGATCGGTAAGTATGATGGGGTGGGGGGGAGCACGGGGGCGGGGATTGGAGCATGGGGGGTGGATCGGAGAGCGGGAGGGGTGGAACAGAGCACGGGGGGGTGGAACGGAGCACGGGGGGTGGAATGGAGCACGGGGGGGTGGATCGGAGTGCAGGGGGGGTGATTGGCGCACGGGGAGGGTGGTTGGAGCACGGGGGGAGCGGACAAGAGCACGGGGGGAGCGGAGCACAGGACGGAGGGGAGCCGGAGCAGTGTACCGGACAGATCGGAGGGCTGGGGGGGCGATCGGTGGGGTGGGGGCACATTAATGTTTCCAGCCATGGCCGATGATATTGCAGCATCGGCCATGGCTGGATTGTAATATTTCACCAGTTATAATAGGTGAAATATTACAAATCGCTCTGATTGGCAGTTTCACTTTCAACAGCCAATCAGAGCGATCGTAGCCACGGGGGGGTGAAGCCACCCCCCCTGGGCTAAACTACCACTCCCCCTGTCCCTGTAGATAGGGTGAAATGGGAGTTAACCCTTTCACCCAATCTGCAGGGACGCGATCTTTCCATGACGCCACATAGGCGTCATGGGTCGGATTGGCACCGACTTTCATGACGCCTACATGGCGTCATGGGTCGGGAAGGGGTTAAATGCAAAATAGTGCTGTATATAACTAGAGTAAGAGACAGCAAAAACAGTGGAAAGCCGGCATAAAATGCCCAAACTTGGAGCACGCAGATATATGAGGCCTGTCACGGAAATAACACACTGCCAAGTATGTAACCTGTACTTTTTGGTGGGTCTGCAAAATAGTGCTGTATATAAATAGAGTAAGAGACAGTAAAAACAGTGCTGTATATAACTAGGAAAAGACAGCAAAAACAGTGGAAAATCGGCCTAAAATGCCCAAACTTGGAGCACGCAAATATATGAAGCCTGTCACGGAAAAACCACGCTGCCAAATATGTGGCCTGTATTTTTTAACCCCTTTACCAACAAGGGTGGTTTGCACGTTAATGACCAGGCCAATTTTTGCAATTCAGACAACTGTCCTTTTATGAGGTTATAACTCTGGAACGCTTCAACCTGATCCCGGTGATTCTGACACTGTTTTCCCAAGACAAATTGTACTTCATGATAGTGGTAAAATTTCTTTGATATTGCCTGCGTTTATTTGTGAAAAAAATGGAAATTTGGCGAAAATTTTGAAAATTTTGCAATTTTCCAACTTTGAATTTTTATGCAATTAAATCAAAGAGATATGTGACACAAAATACTTAGTAAATAACATTTTCCACATATGTACTTTACATCAGAACAATTTTGGATCCAAACTTTTTTTTGTTAGGGAACTATAAGGGTTAAAAGTTGACCAGCAATTTCTCATTTTTACACCATTTTTTTAGGGACCACATCTCATTTGAAGTCACTTTGAGGGGTTTATATGATAGAAAATAACCAAGTGTGACACCATTCTAAAAACTACACCCTCAAGGTGCTCAAAACCACATTCAAGAAGTTTATTAACCCTTCAGGTGTTTCACAGGAATTTTTGGAATGTTTAAATAAAAATGAACATTTAACTTTTTTTCACAAAAAATTTATTCAGCTCCAATTTGTTTTATTTTACCAAGGGTAACAGGAGAAAATGGACCCCCAAAGTTCTTGTACAATTTGCCCTGAGTACGCCGATACCCCAAATGTGGGGGTAAACCACTGTTTGGGCGCATGGGAGAGCTCGGAAGCAAAGGAGCGCCATTTGACTTTTCAATGCAAAATTGACTGGAATTGAGATGGGACGCCATGTTGCATTTGGAGAGCCACTGATGTGGCTAAACATTGAAACCCCCCACAAGTGACACCATTTTGGAAAGTAGACCCCAAAAGGAACTTATCTAGATGTGTGGTGAGCTCTTTGACCCATTAAGTGATTCACAGAAGTTTATAATGCAGAGCCGTAAAAACAAAAAATCATATTTTTTCACACCCATTAAGTGATTCACAGAAGTTTATAATGCAGAGCCGTAAAAATAAAAAATCATATTTTTTCACAAAAATTAATTTTTCACCCCCAAATTTGTATTTTTCCAAGGGTAAGAGAAAAAATTGGACCCCAAAAGTTGTTGTACAATTTGTCCTGAGTACGCTGGTACCCTATATGTGGGGATAAACCACTGTTTGAGCACATGGGAGAGCTCAGGAGGGATGAAGCGCCGTTTGACTTTTCAATGCAAAATTGACAGGAATTGAGATGCGACGCCATGTTGCATTTGGAGAGCCACTGAGGTGCCTAAACATTGAAACCCCTCACAAGTGACACCATTTTGGAAAGTAGACCCCCTAAGGAACTTATCTAGATGTATGGTGAGCACTTTGATCCACCAATTGCTTCACAGAAGTTTATAATGCAGAGCCGTAAAAATAAAAAATCATATTTTTTCACAAAAATTATATTTTTGCCCCCAATTTTTTATTTTCCCAAGGGTAAGAGAAAAAATTGGACCCCAAAAGTTGTTGTACAATTTGTCCTGAGTACGCTGATACCCCATATGTGGGGGTAAACCACTGTTTGGGTGCATGGCAGAGCTCGGAAGGGAAGGAGCGCCGTTTGACTTTTCAATGCAAAATTGACTGGAATTGAGATGGGACGCAATGCTGCGTTTAGAGAGCCACTGATGTGCATAAACATTGAAACCCCTCACAAGTGACACCATTTTGTAAAGTAGACCTCCTAAGGAACGCATCTAGATGTGTTGTGAGATCTTGAACTCCCAAGTGTTTCACTACAGTTTATAACGCAGAGCCGAGAAAATAAGAATTCTTTTTTTTCCCACAAAAATTATTTTTTAGCCCCCAGTTTTGTATTTTCCCAAAGGTAACAGGAGAAATTGGACCCAAAAGTTGTTGTCCAATTTGTCCTGAGTACGCTCATACCCATATTTGAGGGGGGGGGGGAACCACCATTTGGGCGCATAGGAGGGCTCGGAAGGGAAGGAGCACCATTTGGAATGCTGATTTAGATGGATTGGTCTGCAGGCGTCACATTGCGTTTGCAGAGCCGCTAATGTACCTAAACAGTAGAAACCACCCACAAGTGACCCCATATTGGAAACTAGACCCCCCCAATGAACTTATCTATATGTGTTGTGAGAACTTTGAACCCCCAAGTGTTTCACTACAATTTATAACGCAGAGCTGTGAAAATATAAAAACTTTTTTTTCCACAAAAATAATTTTTTAGCCCCCAGTTTTGTATTTTCCCAAGGGTAACAGCAGAAATTGGACCCCAAAAGTTGTTGTCCAATGTGTCCTGATTACATTGATACCCCATATGTTGGGGTAAACCCCAGTTTGGGCGCACGGGAGAGCTCGGAAGGGAAGGAGCACTGTTTTACTTTTTGAATGCAGAATTATCTGGAATTGAAATCAGATGCCATGTCACATTTGGAGAGCCCCTGATGTGCCTTAACAGTGGAAACCCCCCAATTATAACTGAAACCCTATTCATTTTTTCTTTTTGCCATATGACTAAAGTTTCTATATTATTGAAGTATCCTGCACGCATATTATGTGCCTTATTATAGGGATGTATGGTATTGCAATATTAACATCTTCACACCCATTTCATGGAGTGGTCATTTATCCTTGAATTATCTTCGCTTGTGCAGTCAGATTCTTGTGATAACCTTATTGTGGGAAGCACATGTTTTGTGGGCTGTCATTTTCCTCATTTTAGGATATGACATATAATATGGGCATGTTTTCTTGCATGTTTGCATTTTTTAAGTGTTATTAATGGTTTTTGTGTTGTTGTTTTGTGTGTGTACTTATGTGCAGTCTTGAGTTTTTTGCCAATTTAATAATAAAAACTATTTTTGATACTGGTATATATATGGAGGTGTTCCTGTCTATGTGGGCATGATCTTTTTCTTGCTCTTTCTTCATGAAGCCCTATTCCAAACACACCCCTAACCCTAATCTCAACGGTAACCCTAACCCTGACACACCCCTAACCCTAATCCCAACCCTATTCACAACCGTAAATGTAATCCAAACCCTAGCCCTAACTTTAGCCCCAACCCTAACCCTGACTTTAGCCCCAACCCGAACAGTAGCCTTAACCCTAGCCCCAACCCTAACCCTAATCCTAATCCTAGCCCTAACCCTAGCCCTAACCCTAACCCTAGCCCTAACCCTAGCCCTAACCCTAACACTAACCCTAGCCCTCCCTAACACTAACCCTAACCCTAGCCCTAACCCTAACCCTAGTCCTAACCCTATCCCTATCCCTAACACTAGCCCTAACCCTAGCCCTAACCCTAACCCTAAAGGGAAAATGGAAATAAATACATTTTTTTAATTTTTTTATTTTTCCCTAACTAAGGGGGTGATGAAGGGGGGTTTGATTTACTTTTATAGCGGGTTTTTTAGTGGATTTTTATGATTGGCAGCCATCACACACTGAAAGACGCTTTTTATTGCAAAAAATATTTTTTGCCTTACCACATTTTGAGAGTTATAATTTTTCCATATTTGGGTCCACAGAGTCATGTGAGGTCTTGTTTTTTGGCGCTTTTACATGATAAAAACTATTTTATAGAAAAAATCATTATTTTTGCATCGCTTTATTCTCAGGACTTTAACTTTTTTCTTTTTTCTTTGATGATGCTGTATGGCAGTTCGTTTTTGTAGGACAAGATGACGTTTTCAGTGGTACCATGGTTATTTATATCCATCTTTTTGATCGCGTGTTATTCCACTTTTTGTTTGGCGGTATGATAATAAAGCGTTCTTTTTTGCCTCGTTTTTTTTTTTTTTACCGTGTTCACTGAAGGGCTTAACTAGTTCACTGAAGGGCTTTACTAGTTTTATAGGTCGGGTCGTTATGGACGCAGCGATATTAAATATGTGTACTTTTATTTTTTTTTAAATTTAGATAAAGAAATGTATTTAAAGGAACAATATATATATATATTTTTTTTAGGAATTTTTTAAAAAAATTTTTACCTCTCTGAGCAAGCGCTGGTAAGCCACCTCCCTGCAGGGTCGGATGCAGCCCGTGGCCATTTTGGATCCGGGCCTGCTGCAGGGAGGAGGAGGTAAGAGACCCTCGCAGATCGCGTTGCTCCAGGGGTCTCAGGGAAGCACGAAGGGAGCCCCCGGTGAGCACGGCCGATCGCTATGACGTACTATCCCGTCGGTGGGCATATGGGCCCACCTCGACGGGATTGTACATCTAATGTCAGAAGGGGGTTAATCAAAAATAGTGCTAGAGTAGAGACAGCAAAAACAGTGGAAAACCGGCCTAAAATGCCCAAACTTGGAGCACGCAGATATACAGTATGAGGCCTGTCACGGAAATACCACACTGCCAAATATGTGGCCTGTATTTTTTTAATGCAAAATAGTGCTGTATATATCTAGAGTAAGAGACAGCAATAACAGTGGAAAACCGGCCTAAAATGCCCAAACTGGGAGCACGCAGATATATGAGTCCTGTCACGGAAATATCACACAGCCAAATATGGGTCCTGTATTTTTGGGGGGTTTGCAAAATAGTGCTGTATATAAGTAGAGTCACAGACAGCAAAAACAGTGGAAAACCTGCCTACAATGCCCAAACTAGGAGAACAACGATATATGAGGCCTTTTTTGCTACTGCGGAAAAACAATTAAAAAAAAAACACACCAGGACTCAGCCTGACATAACAATCAGGCTGAGTATTAATTTTTTTATTAATACTCATTTATTTTTAATTATTTTTTTTTTTGACCTTTGGGTGAATTTATGAAAAAAAAATTGTAGAACAAGGCTTGCACACACAACTATGCTACGTATTCCTGACAAACTATGATTTTTCTACAGATGTACCAGGACTCAGTCTGACATAAAAAAAACTGAGGTTTTTTTTTTTTTTTTTTTTGGGGGGGGTGAATTTTTGGAAAAAAGAAAAAAAATGAAAACTGCAACTAGGTATATAGTAAATAAGCAGCAGCAGGAGCACACAGTTATGGAGCTTTGGGAAGAATGCAGTGGGAGCAATGGACGCACATACATTGCCTGCAGGCCTTGCACTGATGTGGATATGCTGTGCCCTGCCTACCTAGTGCTGCAATATCGGGACCAAAGAATTAGCCCTAAAAAGGACTGTTGGGTTTCTCAGGAGTTGTGGAATTAACAGTTGCAGACCTACACTGATCCCTACTCTCGCTGAATCTGGAGATGAATGCGGCAAACAGGGCAGCACCAGGTCTCTTATACTCGGGATGATGCTGTGCGGCCAAGCCAATCACTGCACGACCACAACAAAGATGGCTGTGGCTTTTCATGGCCTGGCAGACAATCCCTGCAGTGTGATTGGGTCTCTAAAGTCCGCCAAAACTGCTGGGTGGAGACACTAGTTACCGCCGAATAATCCCGGAAATGCTTGGTACACCGAGCATAGTGATACTCGGGTGAGTAACGAGTAGTGGCCAGCATGTTCACTCATCACTAGTAATAATCAGTATGGTGGCATTATCCCATCATCATTTGGTAGTATTATGAGGTCATAGTGTGGCATTATTATTTCATTTTGCTTAGTGGTATTATTGTTACTCTTGGTGTTGCAGTAAATTTTCTATTCGAGTAGGGTCATATTTAATATTGAGGTAACCACCTGAAGAAGTGTGTGTAGAGGGGGCTGCATGGGCTTTCAAATGCCAGCACTGAATCTTAATTCCAACCCAGCCATAGATACAAGGAAATTATTTTAACTCAGTTCAGTATTTTGAAGTTTTAGGCTGATTAGTGCTAGATAAGTAAAGCAATGTTTTTCAAAAGTGATTCAACTTTTCAGGTCGATAAATTCTACATGTAAGTTGCAATCTGCTGATCAAAGGTGAACATGGAGTTAACAATAGAGTCAAACCCCATTTGTGAATTTGCTGTGCTGTAAATGTTGGCGCCTGCAGGGAGTCTTTGATTACCATATTCACACCCTCCGTCAGACAACGCTTTAGCTTAATTAATATTTCATGTTCATTTAAATATTTATAAGTTTTGAGCCCAGATCCATTTTTGTTTGGCATTTGAAACCTCAGTTTGTCATCAAGGACTTTATCAAACACAGCCAGTTACAAGGAAACACTTTCACTGTCTGTCTTCTCCAAGCTGTAATCCATGTCTGCGATTAGAATGCCATTTTCTTCCTAGGAGCCATTCCCAGATTAAGATGAAAGTCACTAGCGATAGAGACAAGCCATCGCCTTTCGACAGCTTCAGAGTTTCTGTTTGTATGGCTTTTTTACAACTTTGCTATCTAGACAATTTAACTGAATTACATTACAAACAAATGTATGTAAGTATTGTAGGTTAATAAGGATTAATTTTGTGTCTATTGCAGGAAAGTCTGTTTTTAAAGATGAGTGGCTCCTTTGACATTTTAATTTACCAGCCTTGTCGAAATTACCTCACCATCCAAATTGTTATTTGAACCCTTTTGGAGCTTTTTAACACAGACACTTATTAATGTCCAAGTGACCTCAACACGTCTGGCTAAGAGGAAACAGGTATTAACCAGTGGTAATCAGCAATGTATATAAAAACAAAATGCTGTAAAAGAAATACTTAACTATGTTACTATATCATACAATTATTAGGTTCTGTAGAAGGACGTAGATCTGGGTATTTATTATGATGGAATATAGGCTGAACTGGATGGACAAATGTCTTTTTTCGGCCTTATTAACTATGTTACTATGTTACTATATCAAATGGTAAAAACAGTCCAAAAATTATCCCATTTTGGGGGCAAATGCCTCCTTTGCTAATGCTTATGCACTGGAAATGCAAATTAAAGAATCCTCGTTTTTTCACACTTGGGGCAATTAAAAAAAGCTTTTTTTCTTTACTAAATGAAGACAACATAACTTTTCACAGTCTGTCCAAAATTATCCCTTTATTACCAAAAAAAGGTGTTGTGATTTAGTAATGATGAAATAATGGCTTTTCAACTAGGAGATAAAAAATTATCCCTTTTTTGGGATCCACCACAGGTTTACTATTCTCAAAATGCTGAAAGATTTACAATAATTATTTTTCTCTTTATTCAACAGAAATAGGAGAGCTGAAAGTAAAGAATCAACAAGCCGTGCTTATAAAATTAGCCCTATTTTTGGAGTTGTTACATGTTTGTGTGCCTAAATAAGTGTGCATTTCCGAGCATCAATAAAGTCTAGAGCTACAAAACACAATGTGCATCCAGATTATGTGTTTGGCTGTTCAGAGACAGCTATAGCAATCACAAGGTAGATAAATATGACAGCACAGGTAAGGAGATGTCTGACACTGCAAAGGCGAGCAATGACAGCCCCAGAAGCAGCAGTACAGTACAGCATTATAAAATACAGTGGGCAGCCAGGAGATATGTGACTTATGTGGCTGTGCAGTTGGATTAGCACTGGTATAAGCAGTGTGGTAGAAACATAGGAAAAGGCAGGCAACCAGATGTTTGCCAGCGTAAGGACAGAAAAGACAGCCCAGGTAGAGACAACATGATGAACAAGTAGCAGGTGTCTGGTTGAATGTGCACTATCGGCATAGATGACAATTGAACTGTGAAAAGACAGATAATGTACAGTCAGGCTTGCAAATGGTATGGTCAATTTAATCTTTTTCCATCAATATGTGTAATGAGCTGTGTGTTCTTACCTCCTATCTCTAGTTTGTAATATGCTGCTTGGCTGGTATGGAGACACGAGGGGTCAGCGGTTGCCCTGGTCCACAATCTGAAACCTCATGGACCAGGGATCATCCAACCGAATGCGCTCTCTTTTAAATGTGAATGTAACACTAGTTAGGCAACACAGGGTGAGGGTAAAACAGTGTGCCAATACTTTATTGAACCACAAAGCAGGCAGATAACACATAAAACAGTCCCAGTAAAATACCCAAGATGGTGCAAAATTACAGAGTCTCGTCCTTCCGCTGATTCACTGGGATAAGAGCATCTCTGACTTCAGAGCTTCCAGGGCCGACTACCCCACCTGTGGCACGTACAGAGAGGAGGTAACGACAAGCTTAAGAAGATGAAAGTCCATTGAGGTACAAGGTCAGTTGACTGGAGGGACTCAACCTGGCTTCTTCGAACATCTCCATGTAGCCTGGCGACTGGCGGGTTCCATTCTTGGCCTCCTCAAACGTATTTATGGGCTCAGGTAACTGGTGGATCCAAATTCTGACTAGCCCAAATGTATCCATGGTTCAGCGATGGTCAATGGAGCAGATCTGTACTCTTTCAGCTGGGGCAGTGGTCCCCTAAGCTGGCATCCTGTGGAATGACAAATCCGTGTCCCTCGTGATGGAGCCATGATGTCTTGACTGATGTCCTGTAGAGAGTCTCTGGTTATTTTGATCTCTGGATCTCTGTCTGGATGTCTAGAGGTATATCTGAATAAGGAGGTATCTATCTTTTTTATAGTTAACAACTGTCATTCATCCAGCATTCACAGGTAAAGGGGAAGAATGGTGATGAGACCAACTCACATTGTTTGATTATGCAATCTATTTGCATAATTTTTCCTCCTATGTTTTGCAAGTCAACAAATTAGCTGGCCTGGGTAATGTATAATCAGCATATCAGCAAATATCACTAGTCATCCAGGGTAAAATCAAAGATAATATGTTACTAAAGATGAGTGAACCTGAACAGTAAAGTTTCGGCGTCCGTACCAAACTCCTACTTTTCAGACATGGACACCGAACACAAACTTCACCAGGAAGTCCATGTTACTGTTTGAGTTTAGCTCCCTGAACACCAGGTGTTTGGGACTACTGCTCCCATCAGCCGATGCCTGCTGCCGCTAATAACAGTGAGAGCAGGAGCGGCTGATGTGAGTATTCATCAGCTGGCTCCTGCGCTGTAAATTAATAATTAAAAAAAACAAACAAGCGTGGGTTCCCTTGAATTTTTGATATCCAGCCAGGCAAAACTCTCAGCTGGGGGATGTAACCCTAAGATGTCAGTTTCAGCAAGGCTAATAAGAATATAGGGATCTGTTATGAACTGGTGATTCAGAAACACAATGGACCTGGTGGTTAAGAGCACACAGAGTGACCTGATAGTTACTAACAACATAGGACGAGCTCTGAGACGTGGGAACTCTGCTGACCGCAATCCCTAATCCTATCACACCACACTAGAGGTAGCCGTGGAGCGCTCCTGACCAGACCTAGGCGCCTCGGGCACAGCCTAAGAAACTAGCTAGCCCTGAAGATAGAAAAATAAGCCTACCTTGCCTCAGAGAAATTCCACAAAGGAAAAGGCAGCCCCCCACATATAATGACTGTGAGCAAAGATGAAAATACAAACACAGAGATGAAATAGGTATTAGCAAAGTGAGGCCCGACTTACTGAATAGACCGAGGATAGTAAAGATAGCTTTGCGGTCAGCACAAAAACCTACAAACAACCACGCAGAGGGCGCAAAAAGACCCTCCGTACCGACTAACGGCACGGAGGTGCTTCCTCCGCGTCCCAGAGCTTCCAGCAAGCAAGAAAAACCAATAAAGCAAGCTGGACAGAAAAAATAGCAAACAAAAGTAACACAAGCAGAACTTAGCTTATGCAGGGCAGACAGGCCACAAGACGATCCAGGAGAGAGCAAGACCAATACTGGAACATTGACTGGAGGCAAGGAACAAAGAACTAGGTGGAGTTAACCCCTTCCCGACCTTTGACGCATACGCTGCGTCATGAAAGTCGGTGCCATTCCGACCCATGACGCAGCATATGCGTCATGGAAAGATCGCGTCCCTGCAGATCGGGTGAAAGGGTTAACTCCCATTTCACCCGATCTGCAGGGACAGGGGGAGTGGTCGTTTAGCCCAGGGGGGTGGCTTCACCCCCTCGTGGCTACGATCGCTCTGATTGGCTGTTGAAACTGAAACTGCCAATCAGAGCAATTTGTAATATTTCACCTAAAAAATGGTGAAATATTACAATCCAGCCATGGCCGATGCTGCAATATCATCGGCCGTGGCTGGACACACTAATGTGCACCCACTCCACTCCTCCGATCGCCTGCCCAGTCCCCCGATCTGCGGTCTGCTCCCCTCGGTCCTGTGCTCCGCTCCCCCGTCCTCCTGTCCGCTCCCCCCGTGCTCCAATCACACCCCCCGTGCTCCAATCAAACCCCCCCGCACTCCGATCCCCCCCGCACAGCGATCCCCCCCCGCACAGCGATTCCCCCCCCGTGCTCCGAACCACCCGCCCGCACAGCGATCCACCACTCCGTGCTCCAATCCACCCCCCCGTGTTCCGGTCCACACCCCCCGTGCTCCGACGCCCCCCCCGTGCCCTGATCTCCCCCCCCTTATACTTACCTGGCCTCCCGGGGACCGTCCGTCTTCTTTCCTTGGCGCCGCCATCTTCCAAAATGGCGGGCGCATACGCAGTGCGCCCGCCGAATCTGCCGGCCGGCAGATTCGTTCCAGAGTGAATTTTGATCACTGAGATAGGTTATATCTCAGTGATCAAAATAAAAAAAAAAAGTAAATGACTCCCCCCCCCCTTTGTCACCCCCATAGGTAGGGACAATAAAAAAAATATTTTTTTTTTCCACTAAGGTTGGGGTAAGAACTAGGGTTAGGGTTAGGGGTAGGGTTAGGGGTAGGGTTAGGGGTAGGGTTAGGGGTAGGGTTAGGGGTAGGGTTAGGGTTACGGGTAGGGTTAGGGGTAGGGGTAGGGTTAGGGGTAGGGTTAGGGGTAGGGGTAGGGTTAGGGGTAGGGTTTCGGTATGTGCACACGTATTCTGGTCCTCTGCGGATTTTTCCGCTGCGGATTTGATAAATCCGCAGTGCTAAACCGCTGCGGATTTATGGCGGATTTACCATGTTTTTTCTGCGCATTTCAATGCGGTTTTACAACAGCGATTTTCTATTTGAGCAGTTGTAAAACCGCTGCGGAATCCGCAGAAAGAAGTGGCATGCTGCGGAATATAAACCGCTGCGTTTCCGTGCAGTTTTTCCGCAGCATGTGTACAGCGATTTTTGTTTCCCATAGGTTTGCATTGAACTGTAAACTCATGGGAAACTGCTGCGGATCCGCAGCGTTTTCCGCAGCATGTGCACATACCTTTAGAATTAGGCTATGTGCACACGGTGCGGATTGGCCGCTGCGGATCCGCAGCAGAGTTCCATCAGGTTTACAGTACCATGTAAACATATGGAAAACCAAATCCGCTGTGCCCATGGTGCGGAAAATACCACGCGGAAACGCTGCGTTGTATTTTCTGCAGCATGTCAATTCTTTGTGCGGATTCCGCAGCATTTTACACCTGTTCCTCAATAGGTATCCGCAATTGAAATCCGGACAAAAAACACTGGAAATCCGCGGTAAATCCGCAGGTAAAACGCAGTGCCTTTTACCCGCGGATTTTTCAAAAATGGTGCTGAAAAATCTCATACGAATCCGCAACGTTGGCACATAGCCTTAGGGCTAGGGTTGGGTTGGAATTAGGGTTGTGGTTAGGGTTAGGGGTGTGTTGGGGTTACGGGTGTGTTGGGGTTAGGGTTGTGATTAGGGTTACGGCTACAGTTGGGATAAGGGTTAGGGGTGTGTTGGAGTTAGAATTGAGGGGTTTCCACTGTTTAGGCACATCAGGGGGTCTCCAAACGCAACATGGCGCCACCATTAATTCCAGCCAATCTTGTATTCAAAAAGTCAAATGGTGCTCCCTCACTTCCGAGCCTCGACGTGCACCCAAACAGTGGTTTACCCCCACATATGGGGTACCAGCATACTCAGGACAAACTGCGCAACAATTACTGGGGTCCAATTTCTCCTGTTACCCTTGGGAAAATGAAGAAATGGTTGCTAAAACATCATTTTTGAGGAAAGAAAAATGATTTTTTATTTTCACGGCTCTGCGTTGTAAACGTCTGTGAAGCACTTGGGGGTTCAAAGTGCTCACCACATATCTAGATAAGTTCCTTGGGGGGTCTAGTTTCTAAAATGGGGTCACTTGTGGGGGATTTCTACTGTTTAGGCACACCAGGGGCTCTGCAATCGCAATGTGACGCCCGCAGACCATTCCATCAAAGTCTGCATTTCAAAAGTCACTACTTCCCTTCTGAGCCCCGACGTGTGCCCAAACAGTGGTTTACCCCCACACATGGGGTATCAGCGTACTCAGGAGAAACTGGACAACAACTTTTGTGGTCCAATTTCTCCTGTAACCCTTGGGAAAATCAAAGATTCTGGGCTAAATAATTATTTTTGAGGAAAGAAAACGTATTTATTATTTTCACGGCTCTGCATTATAAACTTCTATGAAGCACTTGGGGGTTCAAAGTGCTCACCACACATCTAGATAAGTTCATTTCGGGGTCTAGTTTCCAAAATGGGGTCACTTGTGGGGGGTTTCTACTGTTAAGCCACATCAGGGGCTCTGCAAACGCAACGTGACGCCCACAGAGCATTCCATCAAAGTCTGCATTTCAAAATGTCACTACTTCACTTCCGAGCCCCTGCATGTGCCCAAACAGTGGTTTACCCCCACATATGGGGTATCAGCGTACTCAGGAGAAACTGGACAACAACTTTTGGGGTCAAATTTCTCCTGTTACCCTTTGTAAAATAAAAAATTGCAGGCTAAAAGATCATTTTTGAGAAAATAATTTTTTTTTTTTATTTTCATGGCTCTGCGTTATAAACTTCTGTGAAGCACTTGGGGGTTCAAAGTCCTCACCACACATCTAGATTAGTTCCTTTGGGGGTCTAGTTTCCAAAATGGGGTCATTTCTGCAGGGATCTCCAATGTTTAGGCACACGGGGCTCTCCAAACGTGACATGGTGTCCGCTAATGATTGGAGCTAATTTTCCATTTAAAAAGCCAAATGGCGTGCCATCCCTTCCGAGCCCTGCCGTGCGCCCAAACAGTGGTTTACCCCCACATATGGGGTATCAGCGTACTCAGGACAAACTGGACAACAATATTTGGGGTCCAATTTCTCCTATTATCCTTGGCAAAATAGGAAATTCCAGGCTAAAAAATCATTTTTTGAGGAAAGAAAAATTATTTTTTATTTTCATGGCTCTGCGTTATAAACTTCTGTGAAGCACCTGGGGGTTTAAAGTGCTCAATATGCATCTAGATAAGTTCCTTGGGGGGTCTAGTTTCCAAAATGGGGTCACTTGTGGGGGAGCTCCAATGCATAGGCACACAGGGGCTCTCCAAACGCGACATGGTGTCCGCTAACAATTGGAGCTAATTTTCCATTCAAAAAGTCAAATGGCGCGCCTTCCCTTCCGAGCCCTGCCGTGTGCCCAAACAGTGGTTTACCCCCACATATGAGGTATCGGCGTACTCGGGAGAAATTGTCCAACAAATTTTATCATCCATTTTATCCTACTGCCCATGTGAAAATGAAAAAATTGAGGCGAAAAGAATTTTTTTGTGAAAAAAAAAGTACTTTTTCATTTTTACGGATCAATTTGTGAAGCACCTGGGGGTTCAAAGTGCTCACTATGCATCTAGATAAGTTCCTTGGGGCGTCTAGTTTCCAAAATGGGGTCACTTGTGGGGGAGCTCCAATTTTTAGGCACACGGGGGCTCTCCAAACGTGACATGGTGTCCGCAAAAGAGTGGAGCCAATTTTTCATTCAAAAAGTCAAATGGCGCTCCTTCCCTTCCAAGCCCTGCCGTGCGCCCAAACAGTGGTTTACCCCCACATATGAGGTATCAGCGTACTCAGGACAAATTGCACAACAACTTTCGTGGTTCAGTTTCTCCTTTTACCATTGGGAAAATAAAAAAAATGTTGCTAAAAGATAATTTTTGTGACTAAAAAGTTAAATGTTCATTTTTTCCTTCCATGTTGCTTCTGCTGCTGTGAAGCACCTGAAGAGTTAATAAACTTCTTGAATGTGGTTTTGAGTACCTTGAGGGGTGCAGTTTTTAGAATGGTGTCACTTTTGGGTATTTTCAGCCATATAGACCCCTCAAACTGACTTCAAATGTGAGGTGGTCCCTAAAAAAAATGGTTTTGTAAATTTCGTTGTAAAAATGACAAATCGCTGGTCAAATTTTAACCCTTATAACTTCCTAACAAAAAAAAATTTTGTTTCCAAAATTGTGCTGATGTAAAGTAAACATGTGGGAAATGTTATTTATTAACTATTTTGTGTCACATATCTCTCTGGTTTAACAGAATAAAAATTAAAAATGTGAAAATTGCGAAATTTTCAAAATTTTCGCCAAATTTCCGTTTTTATCACAAATAAACGCAGAATTTATTGACCTAAATATACCACTAACATGAAGCCCAATATGTCACGAAAAAACAATCTCAGAACCGCTAGGATCCGTTGAAGCGTTCCTGAGTTATTACCTCATAAAGGGACACTGGTCAGAATTGCAAAAAACGGCAAGGTCTTTAAGGTCAAAATAGGCTGGGTCATGAAGGGGTTAAATAGAGCAGCACCTAACAACCTAACCTCGTCACCTGAGGAAGGAAACTCAGAAGCCGCAGCCCCACTCACATCCACCAGATGAAGCTCATGGACAGAACCAGCCGAAGTACAACTCATGACCACAGGAGGGAGCTTGACCACAGAATTCACAACAGTACCCCTCCTTGAGAAGGGGTCACCGAACCCTCACCAGAGCCCCCAGGCCGACCAGGATGAGCCAAATGAAAGGCACGAACCAGATCAGCAGCATGAACATCAGAGGCAAAGACCCAGGAATTATCTTCCTGACCATAACCCTTCCAGGTACTGGAGTTTCCGTCTCGAAATACGAGAATCCAAAATCTTCTCCACTATATACTCCAACTCCCCCTCAACCAAAACCGGAGCAGGATGATCAACGGATGGAACCACGGGTGCCACGTATCTCCACAACAATGACCTATGGAATACATTATGGATGGAAAAAGAAGCTGGAAGGGTCAAACGAAAAGACACAGGATTAAGAACCTCAGAAATCCTATACGGACCAATGAAACGAGGCTTAAACTTAGGAGAGGAAACCTTCATAAGAACATAACGAGATGACAACCAAACCAAATCCCCAACACGAAGTCGGGGACCCACACAGCGCCTGCAGTTAGCGAAACGTTGAGCCTTCTCCTGGGACAATGTCAAATTGTCCACTACATGAGTCCAAATCTGCTGCAACCTATCCACCACAGTATCCACACCAGGACAGTCCGAAGACTCAACCTGCCCTGAAGAGAAACGAGGATGGAAACCAGAATTGCAGAAAAACGGCGAAACCAAAGTAGCCGAGCTGGCCCGATTATTAAGGGCGAACTCAGCCAAAGGCAAAAAGGACACCCAATCATCCTGATCAGCAGAAATAAAACATCTCAGATATGTTTCCAAGGTCTGATTGGTTCGTTCAGTTTGACCATTTGTCTGAGGATGGAAAGCCGAGGAAAAAGACAAATCAATGCCCATCCTAGCACAAAAGGCTCGCCAAAACCTCAAAACAAACTGGGAACCTCTGTCAGAAACGATGTTCTCCGGGATACCATGTAAACGAACCCCATGCTGGAAAAATAATGGCACCAAATCAGAGGAGGAAGGCAATTTAGACAAGGGTACCAAATGGACCATCTTAGAGAAGCGATCACAAACCACCCAAATGACCGACATCTTTTGAGAGACGGGGAGATCCGAAATAAAATCCATAGAGATATGTGTCCAGGGCCTCTTCGGCAAGGGCAAAAGCAACCCACTGGCACGAGAACAGCAGGGCTTAGCCCGAGCACAAATCCCACAGGACTGCACAACGAACGCACATCCCACGACAGAGACGGCCACCAAAAGGATCTAGCCACCAAATCTCTGGTACCAAAAATCCCAGGATGACCAGCCAACACCGAACAATGAACCTCAGAGATAACTCTACTCGTCCATTTATCAGGGACAAACAGTTTCTCCGCTGGGCAACGGTCAGGTCTATTAGCCTGAAATTTTTGCAGCACACGCCGCAAATCAGGGGAGATGGCAGACAAAATAACCCCCTCTTTGAGAATACCCGCCGGCTCAGGCAAACCCGGAGAGTCGGGCACAAAACTCCTAGAAAGGGCATCCGCCTTCACATTCTTAGACCCCGGAAGGTAAGAAACCACAAAGTCAAAACGGGAGAAAAACAGCGACCAACGAGCCTGTCTAGGATTCAACCGTTTGGCAGACTCGAGATAAGTCAAGTTCTTGTGATCAGTCAAGACCACCACGCGATGCTTAGCTCCTTCAAGCCAATGACGCCACTCCTCGAATGCCCACTTCATGGCCAGCAACTCTCGATTGCCAACATCATAATTACGCTCAGCAGGCAAAAACTTCCTGGAAAAGAAGGCACATGGTTTCATCACCGAGCCATCAGAACTTCTCTGCGACAAAACAGCCCCTGCTCCAATCTCAGAAGCATCAACCTCGACCTGGAACGGCAGCGAAACATCTGGCTGGCACAACACAGGGGCAAAAGAAAAACGACGCTTCAACTCCTGAAAAGCTTCCACAGCAGCAGAAGACCAATTGACCACATCAGCACCCTTCTTGGTTAAATCAGTCAACGGTTTAGCAATACTAGAAAAACTATTGATGAAGCGACGATAAAAATTAGCAAAGCCCAGGAACTTTTGCAGACTCTTCAGAGATGTTGGCTGAGTCCACTCATAAATGGCCTGAACTTTAACAGGGTCCATCTCGATAGTAGAAGGGGAATAAATGAAACTCAAAAATGAAACCTTCTGAACACCAAAGAGACGCTTAGACCCCTTCACAAACAAAGAATTAGCACGCAGGACCTGGAACACCATTCTAACCTGCTTCATGTGAGACTCCCAATCATCTGAGAAGACCAAAATATCATCCAAGTATACAATCAGGAATTTATCCAGGTACTCTCGGAAGATGTCATGCATAAAAGACTGAAATACTGATGGAGCATTGGAAAGCCCGAATGGCATAACCAGGTACTCAAAATGGCCCTCGGGCGTATTAAATGCTGTTTTCCATTCATCGCCCTGTTTAATACGCACAAGATTATATGGACCACAAAGATCTATCTTGGTGAACCAACTAGCCCCCTTAATCCGAGCAAACAAATCAGACAGCAGCGGCAAGGGGTACGGAAATTTGACTGTGATTTTATTTAGAAGGCGGTAATCGATACAAGGTCTCAGCGAACCATCCTTCTTGGCCACAAAAAAGAACCCTGCTCCCAATGGTGACGACGACGGGCGAATATGACCCTTCTCCAAGGACTCCTTTACGTAAGTCCGCATAGCGGCGTGCTCAGGCACAGACAAATTAAACAGTCGACCTTTAGGAAACTTACTACCAGGAATCAAATTGATAGCACAATCACAATCCCTATGCGGAGGTAGGGCACTGGACTTGGGCTCATCAAATACATCCCGGTAATACGACAAGAACTCTGGGACCTCAGAAGGGGTGGATGACGAAACAGACAGAAATGGAACATCACCATGCACCCCCTGACAACCCCAGCTGGACACAGACATAGATTTCCAATCCAATACTGGGTTATGGACTTGTAGCCATGGCAACCCCAACACGACCACATCATGCAGATTATGCAACACCAAAAGCGAATATCCTCCTCGTGCGCAGGAGCCATGCACATGGTCAGTTGGGTCCAGTACTGAGGCTTATTCTTGGCCAAAGGCGTAGCATCAATTCCTCTCAGTGGAATAGGATACTGCAAGGGCTCCAAGAAAAACCCACAGCGCCTAGCAAACTCCAAGTCCATCAAATTCAGGGCAGCGCCTGAATCCACAAATGCCATGAGAGAATAGGATGACAAAGAGCAGATCAAAGTAACGGACAAAAGAAATTTCGATTGTATCGTACCAATGGTGGCAGACCTAGCGAACCGCCTAGTGCGCTTAGGACAATCAGAAATAGCATGAGTGGAATCACCACAGTAAAAACACAGCCCATTCTGACGTCTGTGTTCTTGCCGTTCAGCTCTGGTCAAAGTCCTATCACATTGCAAAGGCTCAGGTTTATGTTCAGATAATACCGCCAAATGGTGCACAGTTTTACGCTCACGTAAGCGTCGATCGATCTGAATGGCCAAAGACATAGACTCATTCAGACCAGCAGGCATAGGAAATCTCACCATAACATCCTTAAGGGCTTCAGAGAGACCCTTTCTGAAAATTACTGCCAGCACACATTCATTCCATTGAGTGAGCACAGACCACTTCCTAAACTTCTGACAATATATCTCTACCTCATCCTGACCCTGACACAGAGCCAGAAAATTTTTCTCTGCCTGATCCACTGAATTAGGTTCATCATAAAGCAATCCGAGCGCCAGAAAAAACGCATCAATATTACATAATGCAGGATCTTCTGGCGCAAGGGAAAGTGCCCAGTCTTGCGGGTCGCCACGTAATAAAGAAATAATGATCTTAACTTGTTGAACTGGGTCACCAGAGGAGCGGGGTTTCAAAGCCAGAAATAGTTTACAATTATTTTTAAAACTCAGAAACTTAGCTCTATCTCCAGAAAACAAATCAGGAATAGGAATTCTAGGTTCTAACAGAATTCTGAACCACAAAGTCTTGAATATTTTGTACTCTTGCAGTGAGATGATCCACACAAGAAGACAGACCTTTAATGTCCATCACTACACCTGCGTCCTGAACCACCCAAATGTCTAGGGGAAAAGAAAGGCAAAACACAGTGCAGAGAAAAAAAAATGGTCTCAGAACTTCTCTTTTCCCTCTATTCAGAAGCATTAGTACTTTGGGCCTCCAGTACTGTTATGAATTGGTGATTCAGAAACACAATGGACCTGGTGGTTAAGAGAACACAAAGTGACCTGATAGTTACTAACAACATAGGACGAGCTCTGAGACGTGGGAACTCTACTGACCGCAATCCCTAATCCTATCACACCACACTAGAGGTAGCCGTGGAGCGCTCCTGACCAGACCTAGGCGCCTCGGGCACAGCCTGAGAAACTAGCTAGCCCTGAAGATCGAAAAATAAGCCTACCTTGCCTCAGAGAAATTCCCCAAAGGAAAAGGCAGCCCCCCACATATAATGACTGTGAGCAAAGATGAAAATACAAACACAGAGATGAAATAGGTATTAGCAAAGTGAGGCCCGACTTACTGAATAGACCGAGGATAGTAAAGATAGCTTTGCGGTCAGCACAAAAACCTACAAACAACCACGCAGAGGGCGCAAAAAGACCCTCCGTACCGACTAACGGCACGGAGGTGCTTCCTCTGCGTGACCGGTGACATCAAGCCCACGGCTTAGTAATGGAGAGGCAACAATAAGATGCCCATCCATTACTAGTCCAATACTTATACGATAAATAAGGACGCAGCCAGAATAAAGTCTTTTATTTGAAATAAAACAAAATACACTTTTACTTTTTTATTTAAAAATAACAAACACAGTGATGCCCATTTAACGCCTAATTCCACTGTTCTGTCCCACGCCATAATCCATGTCTGGGGGATAAACAATTTTCAACCTGGATGGTGCCAATATACGGCCGTCCAGGCTGAGAACCACTGAAGAATGATTTTACCCCCAATCATAAGTGGTGTTTGCTGCACTGTCATGCACATGACGGCATGGTAAACACTGGATGTTTGGGCCCCCATTCAAGAGAATGGGGTCCGGCTTGGAGTTCAGGGCTGCATACCCGTTCTGATACCCGAACTCAAACTTTTTGTAACTGTTTGGCAGAACCCCCTGGACCCCAACAGTGTCCGCCCATCTCTATATGTTACATCAAATATCAACTTATAAGTTAATATTACAGGCTTACACAAACAAAAGTCTGTGTTTTCTTGACCAACCAGAAGGAAACACCTCAATCCAGACGTCAACATATATATAACAGTCTACTTCTCTTGGTTTGCTGAAAAGAGACATCTGGTTAATTAAGATAAAATGCTGTGTTGTCACAGCTGGCCTTTATAGTTTCTACTGGCTGTGATAGTCCTTGTGAATGGCTGCAAAGAACATGTGAGGTGATACCTGAAAGGTATTAGGAGTAAGCCCATGTGGTTGCACCTGGCATCATTAACTTGCTTTTTGGCTGTTGCAATCTTCTGCAGTGTGTGAAATTGTGCATGTGACACTGGCCATTGCTCACAGACAATCCATGTAGTCAAGAAGTCTGTGGTCATATAACAAAAATACATGTCATAAACAGATGTGTAGTCATGTCACAGTCTGAGGTCAGAATTCCAGGAAGGTAGCAGATCAAGGCAAAGGGGCTAGGCACATGGATGGTCAGAGGCAAGGGCCAAGGTCAAGCAGCAATACATGAGACAGAGCACAGAAATACAAGGCATACATGCATTACTGAGATAAGGCTATAACTGGCAGGAATTAGAGTCAGACAGGCAGCTTAATAGCCAGGAACTTACTCTGAACAGGAGACACCTGTATGAAACCCAGCATACTGCAGCCTTGATTGGCTGACAGGACAGTCTGTGAGGGCTGGCGAAATGCACACACCTGCTGCTCGGTAATGGCAGACAGTATATGGCAGTATAATATGAACGCACATGGGTTAGCTTCACCTGGTATGTAAGGAGGCGAACACTGTTGCGTCACAGGGCCGCAATACCGTAGAGTGAACGCTAGTGTTTTGGTCACAGGACCCTGCCCCAAGGACACAGGATTAGAGTCACTCCAGATACACTTGCGTTCGGTGACACAACTGCAGTGCCAGGGAGAAAACTGAACTAATAGATTTACCTCACTAGGTGTGTGCAGCACCGCTCTGGCAGATGCCACTAACCACCCTAACTTGGGCCTGGAAAGCGCACAGGCTGCGCACAGCGCCACATTACCGAACGCTGCTGTAACGACGCTGTATTTCATGCTCTTGTGCTGGATTGCACTATCTGGCGCTAGTCAGCGCCAAACACCCAACCACATACAACAACAATAGGGAAGGGGATAATTAGGAGCTTTCACCAGATAACATACACGCATCCACACACACGATATTTGGTTTATACTAGCGCATGGCCGAGCGGCCATGCAAACCTTTTATAGATGCAGCCTTCCGGGACCTTCCCAGTGGACCAATCAGAGCCGCTAAAGGACCTGAGCATGTGACCCCTGACCTCCAATGAGAGGTCATCCCATGGGCATGCTCAATAGAAGAAAAGCAGGACTTAGTCCCTGGAGTGTCTGCTCACCGCTGATCAATGCTGGTTACAATGGCTGAACCTGAAACAGCAGTAGTAACCAGGTGCACAGTATCAGCTTCAGCCAGACGCTGGGACCGACGTCTCTGCTGAGCAGACTCCACTGCGCCTGGGGAAGAATGGGAGACCGCAGCGGACATGGTTCGAGATTCCCCCCTGTGCAGCGGTGGGAACTCAACACTGTCACTCACAACACTAAAGGTACTTTCACACATAATGATTTCGTTAATGATATCATTGCAACGTCACGCTTTTTGTGACGTAGCAACGATATCGTTAACGAAATCGTTATGTGTGACAGCGACCAACGATCAGGCCCCTGCTGGGAGATCGTTGGTCGCTGGGAATGATCAGGACCTTTTTTGGTCGCTGATCACCCGCTGTCATCGCTGAATTGGCGTGTGTGACGCCGATCCAGTGATGTGTTCACTGGTAACCAGGGTAAATATCGGGTTACTAAGAGCAGGGCCGCGCTTAGTAACCCGATATTTACCCTGGTTACCATTGTAAAAGTTAAAAAAAAAAAAAGTACATACTCACATTCCGATATCTGTCACGTCCCCCGGCGTCAGCTTCCCGCACTGACTGTGTCAGCGCTGGCCGGCCGTAAAGTAGAGCACAGCGGTGACGTCACCGGTGTGCTCTGATTTACGGTTGGCCGGCGCTGACACAGTCAGTGCGGGAAGCTGACGCCGGGGGACGTGACAGACATCGGAATGTGAGTATGTACTGTTTTTTTTTTAAACTTTTACAATGGTAACCAGGGTAAATATCGGGTTACTAAGCGTGGCCCTGCGCTTAGTAACATGATATTTACCCTTGTTACCCGGGGACTTTGGCATCGTTGAAGACCGTTTCAACAATGCCGAAGTCTTTCCCCTGATCGTTGGTCGCTGGAGAGAGCTGTTTGTGTGACAGCTCCCCAGCGACCACACAACGACTTACCAACGAACACGGCCAGGTCGTATCGCTAGTCGTGATCGTTGGTAAGTCATTTAGTGTAATGGTACCTTAACACTCCAGCTTCAGGTTGAACAATTGAGCTGTATATCACATTGCTGACAGCTCAGCACACCCCTGTCCCAGATTAGATGGCTGAGATGCCACTCACCACACTCACACATTTGCTTTTTCCCTTGTACTTTCTAAGCCCAAACGGTATAAAATCCAGATCTAATGCAGCGCACATTTTTCACTTATGATACAAAGATATTTTTTCTTCGTGTATAAAAATGGACAGCTTGTGGACCTAATGCCAGTTCGTATGGTAGATAACATGGTCAACTTTTCACATGGATCTGTTTTGAACAGCTGACATGTGCTGCTAACAGTTGCGGGAGGAATTGCGATCCTCCGACAGCTGTTAACCCATTAAATGCCTCTGTCAAACTCTGACAGTGGGCATTTAACATACGCTTCTGGCAAGCGCGCCAGAAATCCTACCCATCGGTGCCCGTGTCACATGACCATGGGTCACAAATGGGTTTGCATGACAACCAGAGGTCACTAGCAGACCTCTGTTGTTGTCACTGCCAGATTGCTATGAGCGCCGCCCGATGGGCGGCGCTCATAGCAAGTCAGCAATTCTGCTACATACAGGCGATCTGATCATTGCCTGTATGCAGCAGAGTTGATCTGGTTATAGCAGCTTCTAGTCTCCTATAGAGACTATTGAAGCATGTCAAAAGTTTTTAAAAAATGTTTTAAAAAAGATTAAAAATATAAATAATATATAAAAGTTCAATTCACCCCCCTTTTGCCCCATTCAAAATAAAGCAATAAAAAAAAATCAAACATACACATATTTGGTATTGCCGCGTGGAGAATTGCCTGTTCTATCAATATAAAAAATAACTAACCTGATCTCTAAATGGCGTAATGAGAAAAAAAGGCAAAATGCCAGAATTACGTTTTTTGGTTGCCGCAACATTGCATTAAAATGCAATAAAGGGTGATCAATAGATCGTATCTGCACCAAAATGGTATCTTTAAAAATATCAGCTCGGTGTGCAAAAAATAGGCTCTCACACAACTAGATATCATGAAAAATGGAGACGCTATGGGTATCAGAAAATGGCACATTTTTTTTAAACAAAGTTTGGATTTTTTTCACCACTTAGATATAAAAGAACCTAGACATCTTTGATATCTATGAACTCATAACGACCTGGAGAATCATAATAGCAGGTTAGTTTTAGCATTTAGTGAACATAGTAAAAAAGCAAAACAAAAAACAATTGTGGAGTTGCACATTTTTTGCTATTTCACCGCACTTTGATTTTTTTTCCCATTTTGCAGTACACGATATGTTAAAACCAACAGTGTCGTTCAAAAGTACAACTCGTCCCACAAAAAACAAGCCCTCATATGGCCACATTAACCAAAATATAAAAAGTTATGGCTCTTGGAAGAAGGGGACCACAAAAAGGAAAACGCAAAAACGAAAATACCTCCGGTCATGAAGGAGTTAAGTTATGTCCTTCTCATTTTCCATCTAATTATTGTCCACTTCATTCACTGTGCAATGCACTCGGCAAGTGGTTGTCCAGGATTAGGACAAAAGTCTGCAGTCTCTCTATGAGATTGAGTCGCGAAAGGTGTCAACGTGCGGTACACCAGATTCCTCGGTATTGCTGTTGCAAGTAGGTGATCATGTGTGACTTGTATTCTTGCCATCACAAGTGAATTGTTTAATGCTCCATATGTCTAGTTTTCATGTGACCGCAAACATGTAAATCACAAAAATGCAATTATGGTTATCTTGAAAGTGTCGGAGTGAATCTGAAATGCGTTATTAAACCATCATACAACATTTCATTGTGGCTTGTCATTTATCCATCAGAGCAGGTTACTTCCATCACTCTTGGAAAAGTTATACGTGACTTATTGGAAGCTGCAGCTGTTGGAATATATGTAACTCTAGTGGTTGAGTCTAGAAATGAGCGAATATGTTTGAAAACGATCGCCGAATCCGAATTTGCCATATTCGTCCCATATTGGTACCATATTCGTACCAAATGTATGTTTTATGATCGTTTCCGAACATATTTGCTCATTTCTACACCCATTGACTCCAATAGCGTTCGGCTATCTTCGGCGAATATTGCGAATACAGTTGTTGCCATCAATCGTAATCCAAACAGAATATTAAAAAATTCACTCAACTCTAGTTGTGTCTTACACAACCCTTTAAGGTGAGCAAACTACTTACTTCTCTTCCCTCATTACTGGGATTAGACCCTATTATGCTTTAGCATTTTTTATCCAACATGCAGTATCGTGATTGTACACTGTTGTTCCAAGCCTGGACAAAAAACTTTGACTTTACTGAGCAGGTCTTTATGATAATAGATTAACTGCACACTCTCCACCTTAATTTATTGAACATTTTTTACATTTTTTAATCCATTTATTCTCCATATTTTAAAACCAGTCCAAACACTTGCTTTGTTTTTTTTTAATTAAATATATTATATATTTGATTAGAAAATCCCTATATGCTTAATACCATTTTTACATCATTTTGTAAAAAAAAAATATATAACTTCATGTCAAAATATATAAAAGCTAAACGATTAGTACTTCCAGTCTATTGTACTATGAGTCCATAGAGAATTCACAAATGTCAGATTCAAAAACATGTTCACTCCTTTGAAAGGTCTTTTGGAAAATACGTAAGCTTCCTCCATTATGGCAACTCTTTGTATTCTCTGGGACAGTTCTCCGAAGATGAAGGGTCGGCTCTTGCTCTTTCAATCAATTATATTGCCCTAGAAGAGAAACACTCACTCAAAATCGTAGACATTTTTATGATCACTTAACTGACTTTTACGCTTTTACAGGACCCCTATTTTTTATTTAAATAGGTTGATTCTTTTTTCTCCTTCACATGACACATTGTTGCCTTCAGAACTATAGAGCAATCTATTCATTACGTGAATGGTAAATGGCCATATTCACATACATTCCAGAATTCAGGTCCCAAAGGTGGTTTTCTGACAATACTATTAGAAAGAACCAATTATAGGATTAAATCTATCTGGAAGACCACTTTGAAAGTAAATAGTCTCATTGACCTTGACATAAAAACAAAATGTTGGCATTAGTTTAGGCTATTTGGTAGCTATCATTGATCAAGTTCACTCTATTGAAGAGCTATGAGACCAATATCTATGTCCAGTGTGATAGGCTCCAGAATGGTGAACCTTGTGGTCATGAAAGGCTTAAGACTAAAGACTAGTGATGAGTGAGTATAGTCATAGCTCGGGTGTCCTCTGAGTATTTTGGTGTGCTCAGAGATTAAGTTTTTGTCGACGTAGCTGCATTTTTTGCGGCTGCTAGACAGCTTGAATACATGTGGGGATTCCCTAATAAACATGCAATTCCCACATGTATTCAGGATATCTAGCAGCTGCAAATCATGCATCTGCTTTGACAAAAAATAAATCTCCGAGCTTGCCAAAATACTCGGAGGACACCCGAGCATGTTCAGGAAAACCCGAGCAACTAGTACATACTAGCTCATCACTACTAAAGACTGATGCCCTAATTCAAGTGTTTATCCCAGGAATCAGGTGTAAAGCACTTAGAAAAGTTGGAAAATTTGGTGTATTTTCATCATAAGGTAGTGGGGATATCACAGTTACCGGTGGTTTGTACATGTAAGTGCATTACTGATTGTTTGCCCATTCTCCATTTCAGGGGAAAAGTTTATCCCATAATACTCAAGAATATTAGGGCCATATGTTTATTTATTTAGTAATACATGCGTCTTACCACTGTTTACATTATTATGTGAGTCCCTGCATTGAGCTAGCAGCCTCTGATTTGTTTCATTTTGTATTTTTTAAAATAGTCAGTCAAATAAATGTGGATTTTAATGTTGCCCATCCTACTAAGTGTAGCATCATTGAGAATGACTTGTTGATAAATCAATAAATCGTACTTTTCTTCACTGCAACAGCAGTCTTATATTAATGTCCTTCAAGGTCATACATTATGTATGTCCTAATAAGCAGGGGCAGGATAAATTATATTAGTCAGGGAGGTGGTTGGTTCAAAACCCTTGGCTCCCCATAACCTTCAGCCACTGGTGGATTAAAAGTAGCCAAGGCCCCAGGTAGTTTCTTTCGAAGACGTAGGCCACCCATTTACATGATGTGTCACGTAACATGTTGCATGATTCCCTTTGATAGATCATGTGATGAGAGTAACACAGGCGCTCTGGGGCACTTCTGTACATGGAAAATGACAGAGATGGCCAGACAAATTTTTCCTGACATTGGAGGTTGGCACTAGGGATGGGCGAGCCCGAACTGTAAAGTTCGGGACCGTACCGAACACATACTGCTTGGTCACATGGTCCCGAACACGGGTTTCCATGGGAAACCTGTGTTACAGTTCGGGTCCAGTTCGGGCTGCAAAAAAAAGTGGAAAATTAATAATAAACATTAGAATTATACTTACCTGTTCAGCGACACTTCCTCCCATCCTGCTGTCTCAAGGCCGCATCTGCTCCTGGGGCCGCTTATTACCTTCTGCCGGTATTCACTGCACTCGACAGACTTTGGCGTTTTCCGGCAATGTTCGTGCGGTGATGTCACCGCACAAGCACTGCCGGAAAAAGCCGAAGACTGCCGAGTACAGTGAATACTGCCGGCAGTTAATGAGCGGCCCTAGAAGCTAAGCAGCCAGGAGACTGCGGGACATGAGGACACGTCGCTGGACAGGTAAGTATAATTCTACTGTTTATTATTAATTTTCTGCTTTATTTTTCAGCTCCCCATCCCATATATGTAAAGTCCGAGTTCGACTGCCCCATGCAGCCCCACCACCACTCTGAATGACCAGGTGTCCTCAGATAATATGTAATAAACATGTATAAATATATACAGTATAGATAACAGTGGATTGAGGTATCTCTATGGACATGGACTATCCAATATATATAGTGACAAAGTCACTGGTAAAGCACTGGAGGGGAGATATATATGTTAGGGTTTGGCGGAACGCACCAAATATATATTTATAGAGAAATAGGTGCGTTCGCCATCAACCTACTCTCCAGCTGCTGGATGCACCGCAAAGATTGCTGTTTATCCACCATTTACTAGCCAGACTCTGGAGCTAGTATTATGTTAGGGTTTGGCGGAACGCGCAAAATAAATATTTATAGAGAAATAGGTGAGTTCGCAACCCGGGGTCCACCGTGCAGGAGTAAAACCCGCTGCTAGTAACTGACGGTACTATATGGTGATATAAGTGAACTCTGTTACTTCACAGAGTAACTTAACACAAGAGCCCTGTTAACCTCACAGAGGAACACAGCTACCAAATAGAGCAAACAGTGGTCATGCAGTCAGAATAGCACACGCAAAACTCCTTACTGGAGGTGCCGGTATTCAAGGGGCTTATTTCAGCCGGGCCCTGAATCCACTCACACAAAACTCCTCACCGGAGGTGCCGTTATTCTAGGGGTTTATTTCAGCCGAACCCTGAAACCACATACACATGACCACACTGGCGCAGAACACATAACTTAGTTGATAGCGCATGGCCGTGTGGCCATGCAAACCTTTTATAGCTGCAGCAACTACACGACCTTCCTAGAGGACCAATGGGAGCTGCTACAGTACCTGAGCCACTTCAGGACCTTCCTAGAGGACCAATGGGAGCTGCTGTAGTAACTGAGCATGTGACCCCCGGTCTCCAATGAGAAGACTTACCCTGGGCATGCTCAGAAGGGGAAAAGCAGGACTTAGTCCCAGAGACGTCTGCTCGCCGCTGACCAGTACTGGCTACAATGGCTGAGCCTGGAAAGGCAACAGTAACCATCCGCACCATATCAGGCTGAGCCAGACGCTGGGACCGACGTCTTGGCTGAGCAGGCTCCACTGCGGCTGGAGAAGAATGGGAGACCGCAGCAGGGATGGTTTGAGATTCCCCCTGTGCAGAAGCGGGAACCCGACCCCTAACATTACCCTCCCTTCTAGGGACCCCCCTCCTTGGACCTCACTACGCTCAAAGGCCGCAATGAGCTGCAGAGCTCGAATGTGCTCAGCAGGTTCCCAAGACCCTTCTAGTCCACCAAATAAAATTTCTTGCCACATACCACCTTGCACCCCAAAATAGCAGTCACCTCGTAATTGTCCGTAGATGAACCCGATGTCCCGACAGATGACTCGGACATGTATACGGGCTTCAATAGGAACACATGAAAGGTGTCGGTGATACCTAGATGTGGAGGAAGGGCCAGACGTTAGACCACAAGGTTAACCTGTTCGAGGACCTTGAAGGGACCCAAGTAGCGAGGTGCAAACTTAGTGGACTCAGCAAGCAGGCTGATGTTACTGGCGGAGAGCCACACTTAGTTACCAGGAGCAAAGGTCAGAGAGGGGTGCCGATGAGCATCGGCGGAGGCCCTTATTCTCTCCTTGGAGGCCCGAATGGCATCCTGAGTGTGGTCCCAAATGTCCTGTGCCTTCACAGCCCAGTCTGTCACCCTGGAGTTGGTGGAAGACATGGGCATGGGCACACGGACACGTGAATGCTGGCCGTAATTAAGGAGGAATGGAGTCTGATCGGTGGAGTTGGCTACGACATTCTTAAGCACAAACTCCACCCATGGTAGCAAGGATACCCATTCATCCTGCCTGGCAGAAACAAAATGACATAGATATGTGACCAGAGTCTGGTTGGCCTTCTCTACCATCCCATTCATCTTGGGATGATATGCCGAAGAGAGATTCAACTCAATGCTGAGTAGACAACAAAGCTCGCTCCAGAATCAAGATGAAAACTGGGGATCCCGGTCACTGACAATTTTGTCCAGCATACCGTGTAGGCGATAGATGTGTTTGATAAACAACGCTGTAGCACTCGTGCAGAAGGTAGCCATGGAAGAGGCACCAAGTGCACCAATTTGGAAAAATGGTCGGTGATCACCCAAATAATGGTGCAGCTGCAAGACTTGAGTAAGCCCACCACAAAATCCATCCTGACCATCTCCAAGGGCCTGTCCGCCACCATCAGGGGGTAAAGCAACCCAGCTGGCAATTGATGAGAAGATTTGTTCTTGGCACAGGAGACACACACCCGAACATAGTTTGCGACATCACCAGACATATGCAGCCACCAGTATGTCCTTGCCAGTAGCTCAGATGTCCTTTTGAACCCAAAATGTCCACCCACCCTGCGCGAGTGAGCCCAAGAGAGAACCTCTGGAGGCAGACTGGATGGTACAAAAGTCTTGCCTGGAGGCACAGACTCTAGCGAAACCGGGGCCACAGTCCTCAGACTCTTGGTAGGGACAATAAGCCGAGGCTCCTCTTCCTCCTCAGATGATACAACGGAGTGAGAAAGAGCGTCGGTACGAATTGTCTTCTCCCTGGAAAGGAAATGGAGGGTGAAATGGAACCGGGAGAAGAAAAAAGGACCATCTGGCCTGGTGAGAATTTAACCGCTGGGCCGTCTGTAGGTAAACCAAATTCTTGTGGTCTGTGAATACTTGGAAAGGAATGCGAGCCCCCTCCAAAAGATGTCTCCACTCAGAGAAAGCCAACTTCATTGCTAGCAACTCCCTGTCCGCGATGGAATATTTCCTCTCCGCTGGTGTGAAGGTCTTGGAAAAGAAGAAGCCAGGATGCTTCCGATCTTGAGCATCCTTTTGAAAGAGGACTGCTGCAGCACCAACGGAAGCGTCATCCACCTCCATTATAAACGGCTTATCTACATCGGGACGATATAGGATGGAAGCGCTAGCAAAATGGGACTTAATAGAAAGGAAGGCCTTGGAGACCTCCTCAGACCACAATTTGGGATTTGCTCCCTTCTTGGTGAGGGCTACCAAGGGAGCTACCAAAGTTGAGAAATGAGGAATGAACTGGTGATAATAGTTAACGAATCCCATAAAGCGCTGCACTGCTTTAAGAGAATGGGGTCCTTGCCAGTCCATCACAGCCTGTAGTTTGGCAGGATCCATAGCCAATCCCTGGGAGGAGATGATATAGCGCAGGAAAGGTAAGGACTCCTGCTCAAACACACATTTCTCCAACTTGGCGTAGTGGGAATTAGCTCGTAAGAGGTCAAAGACTTTGCAAACATCTCTACGGTGGGAGTCAATATCTGGAGAGTAGATGAGGATATCATCCAGATAGACTACGACCGAGGTGGAGCGCATATCCCGGAACATATCGTTTACAAAGTCTTGGAAAATGGTTGTGGCATTACAGAGCACAAAGGGCATCACTAGATATTCATAGTGCCCGTCCCTGATGTTAAAAGCCCTCTTCCATTCATCCCCCTCATGGATGCAAATCAGGTTGTAAGCACCCCACAAATCTAGTTTAGTAAAATCTCTTGTTCCCCGAAGCCTATCAAAGAGCTCAGATATCAGGGGCAGGTGATATTTATTCTTAACAGTGATGGCGTTAACACCCCTGTAGTCTATATATGGACGTAAATCTCCGTTCTTCTTCTGCACGAAGAAGAACCCGGCCCCTGCAGGTGACGCTGTCTTCCTAATGAATCTCCTTGCCAAATTTTCCTGGATGTACTGTGACATTGCCTCCGTCTCCGGGAGAGCGGCGGAGCCAACTCCAACGCCCTGTTCAACAGGAGAGACACTATAAATCCCACCTTTGCCCGCTCTGTGGGGAAACGTGTGGCCAGAAGCTCGAGATGTATAGAGCACTGGCTCACGAAACCCCTACAAGATTTACTCTCTCCAGAAAATTTCTCTGGCAGCGGTACTCAAGAAAGAGTCGGGACAGGGGTGGCAGTGGACAAGGTTGCTGCAGCCAGGCTACCAGCCTAAACAGCAACTGCAGTAACATCCACTGCTGAGGTTGAGCGCTCGAGAGCCATCAACCTACTCTCCAGCTGCTGGATGCACCGCAAAGATTGCTGTTTATCCACCATTTACTAGCCAGACTCTGGAGCTAGTATTATGTTAGGGTTTGGCGGAACGCGCAAAATAAATATTTATAGAGAAATAGGTGAGTTCGCAACCCGGGGTCCACCGTGCAGGAGTAAAACCCGCTGCTAGTAACTGACGGTACTATATGGCGGTATAAGTGAATTCTGTTACTTCACAGAGTCACTTAAGACAAGAGAACGCTGTGCCCTGTTAACCTCACAGAGGAACACAGCTACCAAATAGAGCGAACAGTGGTCATGCAGTAAGAATAGCACACGCAAAACTCCTCACCGGAGGTTCCGGTATTCTAGGGGCTTATTTCAGCTGAACCCGGAAACCACATACACATAACCACACTGGCGCAGAACACACAACTTAGTTGATACTAGCACATGGCCGTGCAGCCATGCGAACCTTTTATAGCTGCAGCAACTACACGACCTTCCTAGAGTACCAATGGGAGCTGCTACAGTACCTGAGCCACTTCAGGACCTTCCTAGAGGGCCAATGGGAGCTGCTGTAGTACCTGAGCATGTGACCCCCGACCTCCAATGAGAGGATTTACCCTGGGCATGATCAGAAGGGGAAAAGCAGGACTTAGTCCCAGAGATGTCTGCTCGCTGCTGACTAGTACTGGCTACAATGGCTGAGCTTGGAAAGGCAGCAGCAGCCATCTGCACCGTATCAGGCTGAGCCAGACGCTGGGACCGACATCTCCGCTGAGCAGGCTCCACTGTGGCTGGAGAAGAATGGGAGACCGCAGAGGAGATGGTTTGAGATTCCTCCTGTGCAGTGGTGGGAACTCTACCCCTAACAATATGTCACTACACTTAATTCAGTGATTTAAAGCCCAGAGTATTTTCCTCCAGCACACTATGTGCTATGAGGTTTAAACTAAGTTGCATAATGGGCTTGTTTTTTTGTGTGGACATCCATAGAGTGGGTGGCAGGATGTCCACCTTATCTCCACCTGCAGAGCCAGCACCGCTGTGTACTGACAGGATCTGTGTGATGTCACAGTCATGAGTTCAGTCACATGGTCTGGGGCTTAAAAAGCTAAGCTACAGAGGCAGTCTTTGGTCAGGAAGATTGGAGAGAGGATTCTCCAGTGGTTTGTGTCTTGCGGAGGAAATGCTGAACCTGTGTTGCTCCAGAGCGGGATGTTACCCGGAACATATGGACTCTTTTAAAGCATTTTGTTGTTTTCCTGTTTTTGCCTGTAGGGTTGTGTTTGCTTTCCCCTTATTGTTGGTTTATGCTGCCATATTATAAATCAACTGAAGACTTAAAGAGACACCGGGAGAACCTAAATTATTGCAGGTCCTGCCCCATCTGTCAGATAACCGCTACCTCTACTCACCTCCAAAGTCCCCTAGTAGCATTACCTGTGATAGAGGTCCCATTGGAGAGGATTGCCATGGATCTACTGGGTCGTCTAGTTAAATCTGCATGACGGCACCAATACATTTTAGTGGTCATGGACTATGCCACCCGGTATCCTGAAGCAGTACCACTAAGAAACTCCTCGGCCAAGAGTATTGCCTGGGACCTTGTTGATATTTTTGCATGGATGGGCCTGCCGAAGGAGATTTTGACAGACAAGGTGTTAGGGTTGGCGGATGGCACTAAATAAAATAAATAATTAAGTGCAATCGCAACCTGGGGTTGACTGTGCAGAGATGTAAAACTGCTGTTAGTGAGCGATAACGGAACACGCGATGAGCGATAACTAATACACACTGATTTAACGGCACTCAGTGTGAACAGGACGCTGAGTTCCAAGCTCAGTTACTCCAAAGGAAAGAAACAGTACAAACGAGTACTAAGTGCTATGTCCTGGTAAATGGCACAGGCAGGGCCGGACTGGCCATCGGTCAATTCTGGCAAATGCCAGAAGGGCCGGTGCCAGTAGTGGCTGCTGCGTGCCGACTCACCCCCCAACCAGTGCCGCTGCCATATTCAACTATACTGGCGTCTAGTCTATGATGCCGGTGCAGTTGAACGCAATGATGGAGGAGAGAGCGTCTGTTGACGCTCCCTCAACCATCATTCCCCGCTCTGCCTCTGACACTGCGGGTGCACGCGCACTCACTGTATTCCAGGCAGTGCAACAGCAGCCGCAGAGACAGGAGCAGGGAGCAATGCGGGCACGAGGAGAGCTGAGCTGGGTGGTTTTTTTTTACTGGACTGTGGGGCCATTCTCGGGGGGGAGGAGAGATGCGGGCTGTGCTGTTTACTACTATGTGGGCTGTGCTATATACTACTGTATGGGCTGTGCTATATATTACTATGTGGGCTATGCTATATATTACTATGTGGGCTGTGCTGTATACTACTGTGTGGGCTGTGCTATATACTATTGTGTTGGCTGTGCTATATACTACTATGTGGTGTGTGCTATATACTACTATGTGAGCTGTGCTGTATACTACTATGTGAGCTGTGCTATATACTACTGTGCGGGGTGTGCTGTATACTGCTATGTGGGCTGTGCTGTATACTGCTGCATGGGCTGTACTGTATACTGCTATGTGAGCTGTGCTGTATACTACTACGTTGGCTGTGCTGTATACTACTACGTGGGCTGTGCTGTATACTACTATGTGGACTGTGCTATATACTACTGTGTGGGCTGTGCTATATATTACTATGTGAGCTGTGCTATATACTACTATGTGGCCTCTGCTATATACTACTATGTGGGCTGTGCTGTATACTACTATGTGGACTGTGCTGTATTCTACTGTGTGGGCTGTGCTATATATTACTATGTGGGCTGTGCTATATACTACTATGTGGCCTCTGCTATATACTACTATGTGGGCTGTGCTGTATACTACTATGTGGACTGTGCTGTATTCTACTGTGTGGGCTGTGCTGTATACTACTACGTGGGCTATGTTGTATACTGCTATGTGGGCTGTGCTGTATACTGCTACATGAGCTCTGCTGTATACAGCTATTTGGGCTGTGCTGTATCCTACTGCGTGGGCTGTGCTGTATACTACTACGTGGGCTTTGCTGTATACTACTATGTGGGCTATGTTATCTGCTATGCGAGTTGTGCTATATACTATGCGGGTTGAGCTATATACTATGTGGGCTTTGGTATATACTATGCGGGCTTTGCTATATACTATGAAGGGTATATTATATTCTATATACTATGTTATATACTATTGTGGGGGTATATTATATTCTATGGGGAGGCTGTGTTATATACTATGGGGGGTATATTCTATTCTATGGGGAGGCTGTGTTGTATACTATGGGGGGCTGCATTATATTCTATGGGGGCAACATTATATATTATGGGGAGGTGGGCTGTATTATATTCTATGGGGGCTGTATTAGATTTTATGATGGATGATTGCATAATACTCTTTGATGGGGCTGCATTATATTCTGGGGGAGGTGGGCTGTGTTATATTCTATTCGGGGCTACATTATATTCTATCAGGGCTGTACATTTATATTCTTTGCGGGGTGATTGCATCATACTCTATGAGGGGGCTGCATTAAACTAGGAGGGAGCTGCATTATATTCTATGGGGTGGCTGCATTATACTCTGGGGTGGCTGAATTATATTCTGTAGGGTGGTGGCTGCATTATACTATATGTAGGCTGCATTATACTGAATTTAGGACTATGGGGAATACGTTACACTATATGAAGAACTATGGGGTGCATTATACAATGGGAAGTGAATTGTACTACATAGATAACTATAGCGGTGCATTATACTGTATGGAGCACTATGAGGAGTGTATTATGTTATATGGAGGACTGAGCAGTGTATTTTAAGATATAGAGGACTATAGGGAGTACATTATACTATATGGAGGACTGTGGTGCACATTATAATAAATGAAGGACTATGGGGTGCATTTTACTAAACAAGCAAAATGCTGCATATTCAGATTGTTTTTGCTGGAACAAAAATCATTGTTCGCAGCAGGACATCGCCGGTGTAAACTGTAGATGTGCTGCTGATAACATGATACTGTATGGTGATCTGTTAGTGATCTATTAGTGATCGTTCTGTCCCATCACTAATCCTCAGCTGGTGGAAAGAGGCCGGGAAACAAGCGTTGAACAACTTCAGTATTGTCGATCAAACTCATTTAGCGGCCTGAGATCAGTGCATGTAAATACAACTGAAATGCTTTTGTGTGATGTGCAATATGTTAGCATTCGGGGCCCCATTTTAAACTTTGCCTAGGGCCCCACTTTGCCTAAAACTGGCCCTGCCTACAAGTGTACAAAGATATTATACAGTCACCATGTGTCAAGTGGGCCTGTGTAACTTCAAATACCAAGGCTGAATTTTAGTCCCAGTCCGGCCCTGGTCACAAGAATAGCACATGACCTGAACTCACACGGCAACTGAACCGTGTCAATCACACACAGGAAAAAAACAGATGCTGAGTATAAAACAATAACTAAGGGTTGAGCTTGCTCTGAAACTCTACTGTGCTAACCACACACATGTAGGTAACAGATGCTAAGCCAAAAGACTAATTGCCCCCACTGATGCTAGCTGCCTGCCTATGTGTACAGTCCAGCGCTAGGTTGACATACAACACATGCAGACAGAGTGGTAGAGTCTTAACCCACATAGCCACACATAAATAATACTACCACACCCGCATGTGCTGCTGGGTGTCTTTTATACCTTAGGCTACACCCCAAACACACCCCCCAGTCGACTGAGGCATTGTCCGTGTGCCAAACCTCAACTGCCACATCACCAAGGCAGCAAAAGTCAGACCACCAATTAAAAGCCACCACATCACGGGCATGGTCAGTAAGGTGATTTCTGGACTTAGACTCCAGAGCATCAAGCTGCAAGTGCCTATTGCTGGTTACCATAGACTTGGCTGGAGAGCTATCAGCAACCAAATGAATACCTCGAGCCTGAGCAAGATGCAGTGACCGATGTCTATGCTGAGCAGCACCCACAGTGGCCAAGCCTGAATGGGAGACCGCAGAGGAAGATGAGGCTTAGGATCCTGACCCGCAGGAGAGTCATGTCGCCTAACATTACCCCCCCGCTAGCATCCCCTCTCCGGCAACCTTCGCCAGGCTCAAAGGCCACAATAAGCTGAGGAGCATGAATGTGCTCAACAAGCTCCCAGATCCTATCCTCTGATCCATCAACCAAGAAAAACTTTTTGCCATGCACCACCTTGGACCCATCAATAGCGTTGACCTCAAAATTGTCCAAGGACATGTCTGAACTTCCAGCAGGAGTCTTATCAAACAGGGACAAAAATGCAGGTTTTAACAGAGATACATGAAAGGTGTCGGCGATGTTCAAATGTGGAGGAAGACTGAGGCGATAGATTACAGGATTCACCTGCTCAAGTACCTTAAATGGACCTAGATAGTGGGGAGCAAATTTCGTGGACTCTACATGCAGCCTGATGTTACGAGCAGACAGCCACACAAAATCACCAGGAGCAAAGACAGAAGCAGTGCGATGATGCATGTCAGCGGAAGCCCTCATTCTCTCCTTACAAGTATTTATTCCATCCTGTGTGCAGTCCCAGATGTCACGAGCTTCCACTGCCCAGTCTACTACCCTCAGGTTGGAAGACGAGAATCGACATGGGCACAGGGACACGAGGATGCTGTCTGTTGTGAATTCCGCTCTTGGGCTCCCTCCGGTGGTTGTAAGTGGCACTTTTGTGAGTTCTGCTCTTGGGCTCCCTCTTGTGGTTTCAAGTGGTATGGCTGCTCCTTGGAGTTAGCTGTCATCAGCTGCCTCCACTTATCGTCTCTTCTGCTCGGCTATTTAGGCCTGGCTCTTTCTTCAGCCAGTGCCACTTGTAAATGGTTCCTGGTTGGATTCACATCTCTTTGGATTTCCCTGTTATCCTGACCAGTTCAGCAAAGCTAAGTTTTTGCTTGCGCTTTTCTGTTCACAGATTGTGGACTTATCCGTTCAGTGCTTTCTATGTTTGTCCAGCGTTATCAGTATGAATTAATTCTGTCTTGCTGGAAGCTCTGGGAAGCAGATTTACCCTCCACACCTTTAGTCAGGTGTGGAGATTTTTTTGTAAACTCTGCGTGGATTTTTGTAGTGTTTTATACTGACCGCACAGTATTCCATCCTGTCCTGTCTATCAAGCTAGACTGGCCTCCTGTGCTCATCCTGGTTTCATTCTGTGTATGTCTTTTCCCTCTCCACTCACAGTCATTATTTGTGGGGGGCTAATCTATCCTTTGGGGATTTTCTCTGAGGCAAGATAGTTTTCCTGCTTCTGTCTTTAGGGGTAGTGTTGTGAATTCTGTTGTTGAACTCCCTCCTGTGGTCGTGAATGGTACTTCGGCGAGTTCTGTCTATGGGCTCCCTCTGGTGGCTGTGAGTGAAGCTGCTGCTTCTGAGGTTCCTTACACAGGTGACGTGGTTTATCCTTTGGTTGACTGCTCTATTTAACTCCTCTCAGATCGTTAATCCATGCCAGCTGTCAATGTTTTTGCATTGGTTCAGTTCGCTCCTGGATCTCTCTGGTGACCTGCCTTCTCCTGTAGAAGCTAAGTTCCTATAGTCATTATTTGTTCATTGTTTTCTTGTCCAGCTGGTTTTCCTGATTTTGCCTTGCTAGCTGGAAGCTCTGGGATGCAGAGTGGCCCCTCCGCACCGTGAGTCGGTGCGGAGGTCTTTTTTGCACACTCTGCGTGGTCTTTTGTAGGTTTTTGTGCTGATCGCAAAGTTACCTTTCCTATCCTCTGTCTATTTAGTAAGTCTGGCCTCCCTTTGCTGAAACCTGTTTCATTTCTGCGTTTGTGACTTTCATCTTTACTCACAGTCAATTAATGTGGGGGGCTTCCTTTACCTTTGGGGAATTTCTCTGAGGCAAGGTAGGCTTTATTTTCTATCTCTAAGGCTAGATAGTTCTTAGGCTGTGACGAGGCGCCTAGGTCTGGTCAGGAGCGTTCCACGGCTATTTCTAGTGTGTGTGATAGGATTAGGGCTTGCGGTCAGCAGAGCTCCCACATCCCAGAGCTCGTCCTGTATGAGGTATAACTATCAGGTCATTCCGGGTGCTCCTAACCACCAGGTCATAACAAGGTAGTTAGCTCTTAGGCTGTGACGAGATGCCTAGGAAGAGTTAGGAGCATTCCACGGCTACTTCTAGTGTTGTGTTGAGCTTAGGGACTGCGTTCAGTACAGTTACCACTTCCTTCCGAGCTCGTTCCATGTTGCTCCTAAACCACCGCATCATAACAGCTGTCCATAATTTAGGAGAAAAGGAGTCTGCCCAGTGGAATCGGAAATGGCATTGTTTAAGGCAATTCTGCCCAAGGTAGTAGCAAGGCCCAGTTGTCATGCCTGGCAGACACAAAGGGCCGCAAATACGAGACCAGAGTTTGATTGGTCCTCTCCACCAACCCATTCGTCTCAGGATGGTATGCAGAGGACAGATTGAGCTCAATACAGAGTACTACTCAATACTAGAGCTCCCTCTAGAAACGAGACGCAAACTGAGGCCCCTGATCACTAACAATCTTGTTAGGCATCCCGTGTGCTTAATGAATTACAGCGCCAAGGCCCGTGCGGATAGTATACGTGGAAAGGGAACCAGATGTACCATTTCAGAGAAATGATCGGTGACAATCCAAATGACCTTGTTATTATGGGACTTGGGCAAATCTACAATAAAGTCCATCCCGACCATCTCCCAGGGCCTATCCGCCACCGGCAGGGAATAAAGCAAACCCACAGTTCTCTGCCTCGAAGGCCGATTCCTAGCACAAGAAACACATGTTTGCACATAAAGCTTGACATCTTGCACCATCCAAGGCCACCAATAAGATCTCTCTAAGAGTTCAGTCGTCCTCGTAGTGCCAAAATGACCTCCTAATTTGGAGGTGTGTGCCCAAGAGAGAACCTCCGACTGCAGGTAATCAGGTGCCTATCGCTGGTTATCATAGACTTGACTGCAGAGCCATCAGCAACCAAATAAATACCTCGAGCCTGAGCAAGACGCAGAGACCGATGTCTATGCTGAGCAGCATCCACAGCATCTGAGCCTAAATGGGAGACCGCAGAGGCAGATAAAGCTTGGGATTTATCTTTAGCAGCGGGAGAGTCATGTCGCCTAACACCAGGAACCCCTTTCATGAGCAAGGTATGAGGGAGTTGTGTAAGCTTCAGATTGCCCGGCTGTGAACCTCAGTCTACCATCCGCAGACAGACGGCCTATTAGAGCACTTCAATAAGGCCTTGAAGGCAATGCTCAAGAAGGTCATTGAGAAAGATGGTCGAGACTGGGACTATCTGCTTCCATTCCTGCTCTTTTCAGTTAGAGAAGTTCCTCAAGCCTCTACTGGCTTTTTGCCATTTGAGCTCATGTCTGGTCAAAATCCACAAGGGCTCCTGGACATCACCAAGGAAACCTGGGAAGCCAAGGTCACGCCATACCAGAGTATCAAAGAGCATGTCGCCCAGTTACAGGAGAGGTTTGTGAAAGCACTTCCTATCGTGAAAGAGCATTTTCTCCAGGCATAGGTGGCACAGGCAAGGGTGCATAACTGTTCAGAGAGGCTGAGTCAGTTTCAGACCATGGAAGACATACTAGTGCTTATCCCCAACTTCCTGGCCAAGTGGCAATGTCCATACGAGGTAGTTAAAAAAACTGATCTAGGTGAATTACAAGGCACAACAGCCAGGCCGAAGGAAGCCGCACAAAATATACCATGTGAACTTGCTCAAGTCATGGTGAGATCGGAAATTGCTGGAAACCCCTAGCCTGGGAGCCGATCCCAAAGCCACAGTGGATGATGTCACCACTGCAGAGACTAATGCCAGCCCAGAGAAAACATTGTTGGGAACTGCCACAGCAGAAACTTGACCTGTTGTTGGAGTTGCCAGCGCATACATAGTTGGTTCGACATGACGTGTTGACATAGTCACATTTAAGGGTGAACCTCAGGCCCTGTAGAATTCCCCAAGCATGTTGGGAGGTAATAGCTAATGAGTTGAAGAAGATGATCGACCTTGGGGTGATTGAGCAGTCGAAAAGTGGATGGTCGAGTCCCATCGTCCTCATCCTGATGTGCAACGGTGAGTTGGCATTTGAAAATGATTACCGCAGGCTGAATGAGGTTTCCAAATGTGGATATTAACTCATTGAGAGACTGGGAACCGCAAGGTACATTACACCTCTTGACCTGATGAAAGGCTACTGGCAGATCCCTATGTCACAGAGTGCCAAGGAAAAGATGGCATTGTCGATACCTGATGGGTGTTTCCAATACACCATAATGGTCTTCGGACTGCAGGGGTCTCCAGCAACCTTCTAGGGGGCTATGGATTGAGTCCTGGCTCCGCATAAAAAGTATTCCGCAGCCTGCTTAGATGACATTGTGGTCTTCAGTCTGGACTGGGGTAGTCATCTTCCAAAAGGTACAGGCAATCCTGCATGCATTGATGAATGTGGGCTTCATCGTAACCCCCCAAAAAAGTGCCATAGGGAAGGAAGAGGCCAAATACCTAGGCTATGTCATCAGGAGGGGTGAAATCAAGCCTCAGATAAACAAGATTGAGACAATCCAGAAATGGACACAACTGCTTTCCAAGAAGCAAGTGAGGGCATTTCTTGGAATTGTGGGTTACTACCAGTGGTTTATACCAAGGTCCCCCATAATTGCCACACCATTGATGGATCTCCTTCAAGGCACAAGATCGTCGACGATTAAATGGTACTGAGACTAAGATGGCTTTCCAGGAGCTGAACCAGGCTCTGTGTAGACATCCGGTTCTGGTCATACCAGATTTCAGCAAGAAGTTTGTGGTATAGACAGATGCATCAGAAGTTGAATTAGGAGCTGTGCAGCCTCAGGGAGTGAATGGGGAGGAGCATCCCATCCTGTATCTAAGCCAGAAGCTCTCTTCATGCGAGAGAAACTATGCAATTGTCGAGGAGTGCTTAGCCATAAAATGGGCCATAGGTACCCTGAGATATTACCTGCTAGACTGTAGGTTTAAGTTTGTATCTAACCATGCCCCTCTGAGGTGGTTGAAAGAAAAGAAGGGTAAGAATGCTCGGGTAACTAGGTGGGTCTTAGGACTCCAAGATTTCATTCTTCACATCGAGCATAGGTCAGGGAAATGGCACGGGAATGCAGGTGCCCTGTCCATTTTCCCCTGCTTAGTGAGTGAAGGTGCCAAAACCCCTGGCTTTGGGTGAGGAGAATACTTGACAAAGTCATTGGTAAAGTACTGAAGCGGAGATATGGGTCACTCACTATGCTTAATGGCGTCAGTGATATCAAACCCAGAGTATTTTCCGCAAGCGCAACTACATGCTGGGAGGTTCAAGCTTAGTTGCATAATGGGATGGTTTTTAAGTGTGGACATTTATAGAGTGGGTGGGAGCCCCACATAGTCTCATATATACAGTATGAGCCCACATATAGCCTCCTATATAAAGTGTGGGTCTGCTCATAGCCTGGTATATACAGTATGAGCCCCCGTATAGTCTCCTATATACAGTATGAGCCCCTATATAGCCTCCTATATACAATATGAGCCTGCACATAACCTCCTTTATTCAGTATGAGCGCACATATAGTCTCTTACATACAGTGTGGGACTGCACTTAGCCTGCTATATACAGTATGAGCCCCTGTATAGTCTCAAATTTACAATATGAGCTCCTATATAGCCTCCTTTATACAGTATGAGCCCTCATAGGTCCTCCTATGTACAGTATGAGCCTGCACATAGCCTCCTATGCACAGCATGAGCCCTCATATAGTTTTTATAGGTAGGGGCGGCTGCATTAGCAGGCCCCTGCTTGTAAAATTATTTAACCCCTCAGAAGGCTTTACAGCGTGGGACATGACTGTAATGGCGGAAAGGTATGGGATATTGTTGTTTTTTATTATTCCTCTTTTACAGAACGAGGGTCGTCATTTGGATTGAGAGTATAATAAACTATTACCACACCCTGTGTATTTATTTTAATAACATACTTTTTTCCTAATGTGTGTGTGTTTTATTAACCATTTACTACTATTGGATTAATAATGGAGAGGTGTCTTATTGACATCTCTCCATTATTAACCAGGCTTAATGTCATCTTACATTAGCAAGGTGACATTAACCCTTTATTACCCCATATCCCACAGCTACTCGGGAGTGGGAAGAGAGTGCCAGAATAGGTGCATCTTTACAGATGTGCCTTTTCTGGGGTGGCTGGGGGTATATGTTTTTTGTTGTGAATTCTGTTGTCGAACTCCCTCCTGTGGTCGTGAATGGTACTTCGGCGAGTTCTGTCTATGGGCTCCCTCTGGTGGCTGTGAGTGAAGCTGCTGCTTCTGAGGTTCCTTACACAGGTGACGTGGTTTATCCTTTGGCTGACTGCTCTATTTAACTCCTCTCAGATCGTTACTCCATGCCAGCTGTCAATGTTTTTGCATTGGTTCAGTTCGCTCCTGGATCTCTCTGGTGACCTGCCTTCTCCTGCTGAAGCTAAGTTTCTGATAGTCATTATTTGTTCACTGTTTTCTCGTCCAGCTGGTTTTCATGATTTTGTCTTGCTAGCTGGAAGCTCTGGGATGCAGAGTGGCCCCTCCGCACCGTGAGTCGGTGCGGAGGTCTTTTTTGCACACTCTGCGTGGTCTTTTGTAGGTTTTTGTGCTGATCGCAAAGTTACCTTTCCTATCCTCTGCCTATTTAGTAAGAATGGCCTCCCTTTGCTGAAACCTGTTTCATTTCTGCGTTTGTGACTTTCATCTTTACTCACAGTCAATATATGTGGGGGGCTTCCTTTACCTTTGGGGAATTTCTCTGAGGCAAGGTAGGCTTTATTTTCAATCTCTAGGGCTAGATAGTTCTTAGGCTGTGACGAGGCGCCTAGGTCTGGTCAGGAGCGCTCCACGGCTATTTCTAGTGTGTGTGATAGGATTAGGGCTTGCGGTCAGCAGAGCTCCCACATCCCAGAGCTTGTCCTGTATGAGGTTTAACTATCAGGTCATTCCGGGTGCTCCTAACCACCAGGTCATAACAGTACAGCTGGCCCAAAGTATTAATGCATCTCAATAGAGGGATAAGAAAACTTCTGAGACCATTTTTTTTTCTTTGCACTGTGTTTTGTCTTTCTTTTCCCCTAGACCTTTGGGTGGTTCAGGACACAGGTGTAGATATGGACATTCAAGGTCTGTCCTCTTGTATGGATCATCTCTCTGCAAGGGCACAAAACATTCAAGATTTTGTGGTTCAGAATCCTATGTTAGAGCCTAAAATTCCTATTCCTGACTTATTTTCTGGGGATAGATCTAGGTTCTTGAATTTCAAAAATAATTGTAAACTGTTTCTAGCTTTGAAACACCGCTCCTCTGGTGACCCCGTTCAACAGGTAAAAATCATTATTTCTTTGTTGCGTGGTGACCCTCAAGACTGGGCATTTTCCCTTGCGCCAGGAGATCCGGCATTGCGTGATGTTGATGCATTTTTTCTGGCGCTTGGATTGCTTTATGATGAACCAAATTCAGTGGATCAGGCAGAGAAAATCTTGCTGGCTTTGTGTCAGGGTCAGGATGAAGCGGAGGTGTACTGTCAGAAGTTTAGAAAGTGGTCTGTGCTTACTCAGTGGAATGAATGTGCCCTGGCGGCAATTTTCAGAAAGGGTCTTTCTGAAGCCCTTAAGGATGCCATGGTGGGATTTCCCACGCCTGCTGGTCTGAATGAGTCTATGTCTTTGGCCATTCAGATCGATCGGCGCATGCGTGAGCACAAAGCTGTGCACCATCTGGCGGTATTCTCTGAGCATAGGCCTGAGCCTATGCAGTGTGATAGAACTTTGACCAGAGCTGAACGGCAAGAACACAGACATCGGAATGGGCTGTGTTTTTACTGTGGTGAATCCACTCATGCTATCTCCGATTGTCCTAAGCGCACTAAGCGGTTCGCTAGGTCTGCCACCATTGGTACGGTACAGTCTAAATTTCTTTTGTCCGTTACTCTGATTTGCTCTCTGTCATCCTATTCTGTAATGGCATTTGTGGATTCAGGCGCTGCCCTGAATTTGATGGACTTGGAGTTTGCCAGGCGCTGTGGTTTTTTCTTGGAGCCCTTGCAGTATCCTATTCCATTGAGAGGAATTGATGCTACGCCTTTGGCCAAGAATAAGCCTCAGTACTGGACTCAATTGACCATGTGCATTGCTCCTGCACATCAGGAGGATATTCGCTTTTTGGTGTTGCATATTCTGCATGATGTGGTCGTTTTGGGGTTGCCATGGCTACAGGTCCATAATCCAGTGTTGGATTGGAAATCTATGTCTGTGTCCAGCTGGGGTTGTCAGGGGGTACATGGTGATGTTCCATTGCTCTCAATTTCACCTTCCACTCCTTCTGAAGTCCCTGAGTTTTTATCAGATTACCGGGATGTATTTGAAGAGCCCAAATCTGGTGCCCTACCTCCTGATAGGGATTGCGACTGTGCTATTAATTTGATTCCTGGTAGTAAGTTTCCTAAGGGCCGTCTGTTTAATTTATCTGTGCCAGAGCACGCCGCTATGCGGAGTTATATAAAGGAATCCCTGGAGAAGGGTCATATTCGTCCGTCGTCATCACCATTGGGAGCAGGGTTCTTTTTTGTGGCCAAGAAGGATGGTTCTTTGAGACCTTGTATTGATTACCGCCTTCTTAATAAGATCACAGTCAAATTTCAGTATCCTTTGCCGCTGCTGTCTGATTTATTTGCTCGGATTAAGGGGGCTAGTTGGTTCACCAAGATAGATCTTCGTGGTGCGCATAATCTTGTGCGAATTAAACAGGGTGATGAATGGAAGACGGCATTTAATACGCCCGAGGGCCATTTTGAGTACCTGGTTATGCCATTCGGGCTTTCTAATGCTCCATCTGTGTTTCAGTCCTTTATGCATGACATCTTCCGAGAGTACCTGGATAGATTCATGATTGTATATTTGGATGACATTTTGGTCTTTTCGGATGATTGCGAATCTCATGTGAAGCAGGTCAGAATGGTGTTTCAGGTCCTTCGTGCGAATTCCTTGTTTGTGAAGGGGTCAAAGTGTCTCTTTGGAGTTCAGAAGGTTTCATTTTTGGGTTTCATTTTTTCTCCTTCTACTATCGAGATGGACCCTGTTAAAGTTCAGGCCATTTACGATTGGACTCAGCCGACATCTGTGAAGAGCTTGCAGAAGTTCCTGGGCTTTGCTAATTTTTATCGTCGCTTCATCGCTAACTTTTCCAGTGTTGCTAAGCCGTTGACTGATTTGACCAAGAAAGGTGTTGATGTGGTCAATTGGTCCTCTGCGGCTGTAGAGGCTTTTCAGGAGTTGAAGCGTCGTTTTGCTTCTGCCCCTGTGTTGTGCCAGCCAGATGTTTCGCTCCCTTTTCAGGTGGAGGTTGATGCTTCTGAAATTGGAGCAGGGGCTGTTTTGTCGCAAAGAAGTTCTGATGGCTCGGTGATGAAACCCTGTGCCTTCTTTTCTAGAAAATTCTCGCCTGCTGAGCGCAATTATGATGTGGGCAATTGGGAGTTGTTGGCCATGAAGTGGGCATTCGAGGAGTGGCGACATTGGCTTGAAGGAGCTAAACATCGCGTGGTGGTCTTGACGGATCACAAGAATTTGACTTATCTCGAGTCTGCCAAATGGTTGAATCCTAGACAGGCTCGATGGTTGCTCTTTTCCTCCCGTTTTGATTTTGTGGTTTCATACCTTCCGGGATCTAAGAATGTGAAGGCTGACGCCCTGTCAAGGAGTTTTGTGCCTGACTCTCCGGGTGTTCCGGAGCCGGTGGGTATTCTTAAAGAAGGGGTGATTTTGTCATCCATTTCCCCTGATTTGCGGCGTGTGCTGCAAAAATTTCAGGCTGATAGACCTGACCGTTTTCCTACGGAGAAACTGTTTGTCCCTGATAGTTGGACTAGTGAAGTTATCTCGGAGATTCATTGTTCAGTATTGGCTGGTCATCCTGGAATCTTTGGTACCAGAGATTTGGTGGCCAGATCATTTTGGTGGCCTTCTTTGTCACGGGATGTGCGTTCTTTTGTGCAGTCCTGTGGGATTTGTGCTCGGGCTAAGGCCTGCTGTTCTCGTGCCAGTGGGTTGCTTTTGCCCTTGCCGATCCCGAAGAGGCCCTGGACGCATATTTCCATGGATTTTATTTCTGATCTCCCTGTTTCTCAAAAGATGTCGGTCATTTGGGTGGTTTGTGATAGCTTCTCTAAGATGGTCCATTTGGTACCCTTATCTAAACTGCCTTCCTCCTCTGATTTGGTGCCATTGTTTTTCCAGCATGTGGTTCGTTTGCATGGCATTCCAGAGAACATCGTCTCGGACAGAGGTTCCCAGTTTGTTTCGAGGTTTTGGCGGTCCTTTTGCACTAAGATGGGCATTGATTTGTCTTTTTCTTCGGCTTTCCATCCTCAGACTAATGGCCAAACCGAACGAACTAACCAGACTTTGGAGACATATCTGAGATGCTTTGTTTCTGCTGATCAGGATGATTGGGTGTCTTTCTTGCCTTTGGCTGAGTTCGCCCTTAATAATCGGGCCAGCTCGGCTACTTTAGTTTCTCCTTTTTTCTGTAATTCCGGTTTCCATCCTCGTTTCTCTTCAGGGCAGGTTGAGCCTTCGGACTGTCCTGGTGTGGATGCGGTGGTGGACAGGTTGCAGCAGATTTGGACTCAAGTGGTGGACAATTTGACATTGTCCCAGGAGAAGGCTCAACGTTTCGCTAACCACCGGCGTTGTGTTGGTCCCCGACTTCGTGTTAGGGATTTGGTTTGGTTGTCATCTCGTCACGTTCCTATGAAGGTTTCCTCTCCTAAGTTTAAGCCTTGTTTCATTGGACCATATAAGATTTCTGAAGTTCTTAATCCTGTGTCATTTCGTTTGGATCTTCCAGCTTCTTTTGCCATCCATATTGTGTTCCATAGGTCGTTGTTGCGGAGATACGTGGCGCCTATGGTTCCCTCCATTGATCCTCCTGCCCCGGTGTTGGTCGAGGGGGAGTTGGAGTATGTGGTGGAGAAGATTTTGGATTCTCGTGTTTCGAGACGGAAACTCCAGTACCTGGTCAAGTGGAAGGGTTATGGTCAGGAAGATAATTGCCGGGTTTTTGCCTCTGATGTTCATGCTGCCGATCTTGTTCGTGCCTTTCATTTGGCTCATCCTGATCGGCCTGGGGGCTCTGGTGAGGGTTCGGTGACCCCTCCTCAAGGGGGGGGTACTGTTGTGAATTCTGTTGTCGAACTCCCTCCTGTGGTCGTGAATGGTACTTCGGCGAGTTCTGTCTATGGGCTCCCTCTGGTGGCTGTGAGTGAAGCTGCTGCTTCTGAGGTTCCTTACACAGGTGACGTGGTTTATCCTTTGGTTGACTGCTCTATTTAACTCCTCTCAGATCGTTACTCCATGCCAGCTGGCAATGTTTTTGCATTGGTTCAGTTCGCTCCTGGGTCTCTCTGGTGACCTGCCTTCTCCTGCAGAAGCTAAGTTTCTGATAGTCATTATTTTTTCACTGTTTTCTTGTCCAGCTGGTTTTCCTGATTTTGTCTTGCTAGCTGGAAGCTCTGGGATGCAGAGTGGCCCCTCCGCACCGTGAGTCGGTGCGGAGGTCTTTTTTGCACACTCTGCGTGGTCTTTTGTAGGTTTTTGTGCTGATCGCAAAGTTACCTTTCCTATCCTCTGTCTATTTAGTAAGTCTGGCCTCCCTTTGCTGAAACCTGTTTCATTTCTGCGTTTGTGACTTTCATCTTTACTCACAGTCAATATATGTGGGGGGCTTCCTTTACCTTTGGGGAATTTCTCTGAGGCAAGGTAGGCTTTATTTTCTATCTCTAGGGCTAGATAGTTCTTAGACTGTGACGAGGCGCCTAGGTCTGGTCAGGAGCGCTCCACGGCTATTTCTAGTGTGTGTGATAGGATTAGGGCTTGCGGTCAGCAGAGCTCCCACATCCCAGAGCTCGTCCTGCATGAGGTTTAACTATCAGGTCATTCCGGGTGCTCCTAACCACCAGGTCATAACAGTTTTTAGCCAGGAAGGGGGCAATAACCATGGTTCCTCTCTAGGCTATTAATATTTGCCCTTAGTCACTGGCTTTCCCACTCTGGTGGAGAAAATTGCGCGGGAGCCCACGCCAATTTTTTCCGTGATTTAACCCTTTATTTTAACAGCTAGAGCCCCCAAATTTTGCACACACACACACACTACTAACATTAGTAGTGAGGAATAGTGTTGAGCGATTCCGTCCGATATTTGAAAGTATCGGCTTCCGATGGTATCGGCCGATATCCGAAAAATATCGGATATCGCCGATACGGATATCCGATACCAATACAAGTCAATGGGATACAAATATCGGAAGGTATATTCTATGGTTCCCAGGGTCTGAAGGAGAGGAAACTCTCCTTCAGGCCCTGGGATCCATATTCATGTGTAAAATAAAGAATAAAAAAAAAAAATATTGATATACTTACCCACGGACGCGCCCTGGTTGTCACCGATGCAACCGCCATGCTTCCTTTCCTAAGAATGAGCGCGTAAAGGACCTTCGATGATGTCGCGGCTTGTGATTGGTCGCGTGACCGCTCATGTGACCACTCACGCGACCAATCACAAGGTCCTTCACGCGCTCATTCTTAGGAACAGAAGCATGGCGGTTGCAGTGGTTACAACCAGGGCGCGACCGAGGGTAAGTATATCAATATTTTTTATTTTTATTCTTTATTTTACACATCAATCTTCATCCCGATACCGATTCCCGATATCGCAAGAATATCGAAACTCGGTATTGGAATTCCGATACCGCAAATATCGGCCGATACCCGATACTTGCGGTATCGGAATGCTCAAAACTAGTGAGGAATATGTAAAAAAATAAGGGAAATGAAATGGTTTTCTGTATGTAAACCATGTCTCATATCCTGTCGGGTTTGGGAAGGAGATAGCAAAAGCTGGCAATTGAATCACTGACTTTTCTGCTATCTAGCGCTGTATGAAATACAAATATACAGTATATATATATATATATATATATATATATATGTGTGTCTCACTGATATATATATATATATATATATATATATATACTAGCTATTGAACCCGTTCTATGCCCGGGTGGTGAGCATTTATATTGGTATATGGTCTCCATCCTGGTATGTGCTGCTCCATCCTGCGTCCCCATCCTGTCATGTGCTGCACCCATCCTGCGCCCCCATCCTGGTATGTGCTGCACCCATCCTGCGTCCCCATCCTGCGTCCCCATCCTGTCATGTGCTGCACCCATCCTGCGTCCCCATCCTGTCATGTGCTGCATCCATCCTGCGTCCCCATCCTGTCATGTGCTGCACTCATCCTGCGCCCCCATCCTTTCATGTACTGCACTCATCCTGCGTCCCCATCCTGGTATGTGCTGCACCCATCCTGTGTCCCCATCCTGTCATGTGCTGCACCCATCCTGCGTCCCCATCCTGGTATGTGCTGCACCCATCCTGCGTCCCCATCCTGTCATGTGCTGCACCCATCCTGCGTCCCCATCCTGTCATGTGCTGCACCCATCCTGCGTCCCCATCCTGGCATGTGCTGCACCCATCCTGCGTCCCCATCCTGCGTCCCCATCCTGTCATGTGCTGCACCCATCCTGCGTCCCCATCCTGGTATGTGCTGCACCCATCCTGCGTCCCCATCCTGTCATGTGCTGCACCCATCCTGCGTCCCCATCCTGTCATGTGCTGCTCCCATCCTGCGTCCCCATCCTGGTATGTGCTGCACCCATCCTGCGTCCCCATCCTGTCATGTGCTGCACCCATCCTGCATCCCCATCCTGTCATGTGCTGCACCCATCCTGCGTCCCCATCCTGGTATGTGCTGCACCCATCCTGCGTCCCCATCCTGTCATGTGCTGCACCCATCCTGCGTCCCCATCCTGTCATGTGCTGCACCCATCCTGCGCCCCCATCCTGTAATGTGCTGCAACCATCCTGCATTCCCATCCTGGTATGCGCTGCACCCATCCTGCGTCCCCATCCTGCGTCCCCATCCTGTCATGTGCTGCACCCATCCTGCGTCCCCATCCTGGTATGTGCTGCACCCATCCTGCGTCCCCATCCTGCGTCCCCATCCTGTCATGTGCTGCACCCATCCTGCGTCCCCATCCTGTCATGTGCTGCACCCATCCTGCGCCCCCATCCTGTCATGTGCTGCACCCATCCTGCGTCCCCATCCTGGTATGTGCTGCACCCATCCTGCGTCCCCATCCTGTCATGTGCTGCACCCATCCTGCGTCCCCATCCTGTCATGTGCTGCACACATCCTGCGTCCCCATCCTGGTATGTGCTGCACCCATCCTGCATTCCCATCCTGTCATGTGCTGCACCCATCCTGTGCCCCCATCCTGTCATGTGCTGCACCCATCCTGCGCCCCCATTCTGTCATGTGCTGCACCCATCCTGCGTCCCCATTATGGTATGTGCTGCACCCATCCTGCGTCCCCATCCTGTCATGTGCTGCACCCATCCTGCGTCCCCATCCTGTCATGTGCTGCACCCATCCTGCGTCCCCATCCTGGTATGTGCTGCACCCATCCTGCATCCCCATCCTGTCATGTGTTGTGCCCATCCTGTGCCCCCATCCTGTCATGTGCTGCACCCATCCTGCGTCCCCATCCTGGTATGTGCTGCACCCATCCTGCGTCCCCATCCTGTCATGTGCTGCACCCATCCTGTGTCCCCATCCTGGTATGTGCTGCACCCATCCTGCGTCCCCATCCTGTGTCCCCATCCTGTCATGTGCTGCACCCATCCTGCGTCCCCATCCTGTCATGTGCTGAACCCATCCTACGCCCCCATCCTGTCATGCGCTGCACCCATCCTGCGTCCCCATCCTGGTATGTGCTGCACCCATCCTGCGTCCCCATCCTGTCATGTGCTGCACCCATCCGGGGGCCTGAGTAGGCGGGGACCCCTGCGATCTGTGGGGGTCAGGTGCCGGTATCGCCGCTAGCTCAGGCCCCCCAGCACTTACTATATTCACCTGTCCTCCGTTCCACCGCTGGGCGCCGCCATCTTCCCGGTCTCCTGGCTGTGACTGTTCAGTCAGAGGGCGGCGCCGGCGCGCATTAAGTGCGTCATCGCGCCCTCTGAACTGAAGGTCACAGGCCGAAGACCGGGAAGATGGCGGCGCCCAGCGGTGGAACGGAGGACAGGTGAATATGGCCGATACTCACCCTCCTGGCGGTCCCTGCTTCTCTGTTGGAGATCGCGGTGTGCGTTCAGTGTGAACGCATACCGCGATCTCCCAGGAGCGTCACTCTGTGAGGCCAAGACTGCGCCGGTGCTTGCGCCTGCGCAGCCTATAAAGGCTTCGGACAGAGTGGCGCTCCCAGCGTTATATTATAGATATATATATATATCTCCCTATACTATGTGTAGACATTTATTTTCTCTATTCTATTCTAATATGTCTGTGTGATTTTACTGTACACCGCACTGAATTACCGGCTTTTCTATAGAACAACGCTGCATATTTCTCCCAAGTCACACTGATGGTCCATGTGCAATCCATATTTTTCTCGCCCCCATAGACTTTCATTGGCGGATTTTTTGCTCAATACGCTGACAAACGCAGCACGCTGCAATTTTCTGAGCCCGTAAAATACGGCTGCGAAATATACGTCAGATAGGAGCTGACCCATAGGGAATCATTGGTCCGTATACAATGCATTGTTTTTGCGCCTCTCATACACCTCTCATACGTCCGTAAAATTCTCTAGTGTGACGCCATCCTTATAATGGATTAATGTGTGCACCTGTGCACTGCAGGACATATAAAGAAGACTGGAGAAAGAAAGCTGACAAATGCTGCATAATCATATATGTGTCTTCTGTGCACAGGAACATAATAGATAAATCTTAATTAGGTGGATTTACACGTGGTTCACCAGCTGAACATTAGAACATATGGATAACCAGTTTCTGGACTGCTCAGGTTTGATGGCGCTGTCTTGGATCACCGCAGCACATCTTGTCAGTTCCAATTCCTGTGAAGTAATGCAGGAGAGAGAACATGACAGATGTTTTGTATTCTAATGGCAGTGAGACACCTTACAAAATACCTTGTCATTTCACAATACCGGGCTGGACCCGGGCCAAGGCTTTCCACACCACTCTCCTATCCGGTGCGCTATCTCACATCATTAGTCATCTTCATCAAGGTATACATGGACAACGTATAATGTGTAGGGCCTCTCGTACTACATAGCTTAGAACGCCTGTTTATGGAATACGTTCTAAAAACTAATAGCGTGGAGACAAAACCAGGTCCAATGATATGTTTTGGTTTTTTGTAGGTTTCTTACTATGAAGAAATTTTAATTTTCAAATGTGAGTTTGCACATCAGGTAAATTATGAGGAAAAAAAAATAAAGGGAATATATATTTAGAAAATGATTTATTGTTTAAATCAGGATATAGCTTCAAATTTACATAAAAAATAATGAATAAAAAATAATAAAATTACATTTTTTTTCTACCAGAGAAAATAGAAATCTTGCCGTTTTCACACTGGCTAGAGGGTCTGTTTTAGGCCGGGGTCACACTAGACCGTAATACGGACGAGAGCAATGCGATAGAAAATCGCATAGCGCTCATCCCAATGTTAATCTATGGGGCAGCTCCTATCATCCGATATTTTCTCGGTCGTATTCAGGATCCGAGTGAAATCGCAGCATGCTGCAATTCTCAGCGTATCTCGGCCGAGAATCGCCAATCAAAGTCTATGGGGGCGAGAAAAAATAGCACAGCACACGGACCATCAGTGTGACTTGCGAGAAATTCTCAGGCATTGGGCAGGTGACAGGAAAGGCTCAGCCATTATTTGCTCATTTTGCAAGTGTGTGAGAAAATCTCACCATACGGATGCCACACGGATGTCACACGGATGTCAAACGGATCATTGGATGCGAGAAAATCGCATCCTCGCACTGCACACGGATCACTGTTTTGGTAACATTTGTGCGATTCTCGTCCATCAAAAAAGGACCGTTTTTTAATACGTTGTGTGTGTCCCCGGCCTTAGACTCAGACCTCCTTTTTAGAGATGAGCGAAACCGAACTTAAAGGGATCCTGTCACCATGTTTGGCCGATACGAGTTACTGCCACCCCTTTTCAGGGCTGATATACAACATTCTATAATGCTATATATATAATCCCCCCATCCGACCTGTAAGAGAAGAAAAATAACTTTTATTATACTCATTTTTGGCAGGCCTTGCATTCACTGCATAGGCAAACAGTATGGGAGAACCACTTCCTAATAATGGGAACATTGTTTTCAGGAGGCCCTCTTGTGCGTCTCTTCAAACGGGTATTGGGGTGCTCTCTAAGAATAGTATAGTCCGACTGCTGGCCCTTTAAGAATAGTAGAGGTCACCAGATGGCCCTGTAAAAATAGACTTTGTGACTTTCAGAGTCATAGTAACATAGTAACATAGTAACATAGTTAGTAAGGCCGAAAAAAGACATTTGTCCATCCAGTTCAGCCTATATTCCATCATAATAAATCCCCAGATCTACGTCCTTCTACAGAACCTAATAATTGTATGATACAATATTGTTCTGCTCCAGGAAGACATCCAGGCCTCTCTTGAACCCCTCGACTGAGTTCGCCATCACCACCTCCTCAGGCAAGCAATTCCAGATTCTCACTGCCCTAACAGTAAAGAATCCTCTTCTATGTTGGTGGAAAAACCTTCTCTCCTCCAGACGCAAAGAATGCCCCCTTGTGCCCGTCACCTTCCTTGGTATAAACAGATCCTCAGCGAGATATTTGTATTGTCCCCTTATATACTTATACATGGTTATTAGATCGCCCCTCAGTCGTCTTTTTTCTAGACTAAATAATCCTAATTTCGCTAATCTATCTGGGTATTGTAGTTCTCCCATCCCCTTTATTAATTTTGTTGCCCTCCTTTGTACTCTCTCTAGTTCCATTATATCCTTCCTGAGCACCGGTGCCCAAAACTGGACACAGTACTCCATGTGCGGTCTAACTAGGGATTTGTACAGAGGCAGTATAATGCTCTCATCATGTGTATCCAGACCTCTTTTAATGCACCCCATGATCCTGTTTGCCTTGGCAGCTGCTGCCTGGCACTGGCTGCTCCAGGTAAGTTTATCATTAACTAGGATCCCCAAGTCCTTCTCCCTGTCAGATTTACCCAGTGGTTTCCCGTTCAGTGTGTAATGGTGATATTGATTCCCTCTTCCCATGTGTATAACCTTACATTTATCATTGTTAAACCTCATCTGCCACCTTTCAGCCCAAGTTTCCAACTTATCCAGATCCATCTGTAGCAGAATACTATCTTCTCTTGTATTAACTGCTTTACATAGTTTTGTATCATCTGCAAATATCGATATTTTACTGTGTAAACCTTCTACCAGATCATTAATGAATATGTTGAAGAGAACAGGTCCCAATACTGACCCCTGCGGTACCCCACTGGTCACAGCGACCCAGTTAGAGACTATACCATTTATAACCACCCTCTGCTTTCTATCACTAAGCCAGTTACTAACCCATTTACACACATTTTCCCCCAGACCAAGCATTCTCATTTTGTGTACCAACCTCTTGTGCGGCACGGTATCAAACGCTTTGGAAAAATCGAGATATACCATGTCCAATGACTCACCGTGGTCCAGTCTATAGCTTACCTCTTCATAAAAACTGATTAGATTGGTTTGACAGGAGCGATTTCTCATAAACCCATGCTGATATGGAGTTAAACAGTTATTCTCATTGAGATAATCCAGAATAACATCCCTCAGAAACCCTTCAAATATTTTACCAACAATAGAGGTTAGACTTACTGGCCTATAATTTCCAGGTTCACTTTTAGAGCCCTTTTTGAATATTGGCACCACATTTGCTATGCGCCAGTCCTGCGGAACAGACCCTGTCGCTATAGAGTCACTAAAAATAAGAAATAATGGTTTATCTATTACATTACTTAGTTCTCTTAGTACTCGTGGGTGTATGCCATCCGGACCCGGAGATTTATCTATTTTAATCTTATTTAGCCGGTTTCGCACCTCTTCTTGGGTTAGATTGGTGACTCTTAATATAGGGTTTTCATTGTTTCTTGGGATTTCACCTAGCATTTCATTTTCCACCGTGAATACCGTGGAGAAGAAGGTGTTTAATATGTTAGCTTTTTCCTCGTCATCTACAACCATTCTTTCCTCACTATTTTTTAAGGGGCCTACATTTTCAGTTTTTATTCTTTTACTATTGATATAGTTGAAGAACAGTTTGGGATTAGTTTTACTCTCCTTAGCAATGTGCTTCTCTGTTTCCTTTTTGGCAGCTTTAATTAGTTTTTTAGATAAAGTATTTTTCTCCCTATAGTTTTTTAGAGCTTCAATGGTGCCATCCTGCTTTAGTAGTGCAAATGCTTTCTTTTTACTGTTAATTGCCTGTCTTACTTCTTTGTTTAGCCACATTGGGTTTTTCCTATTTCTAGTCCTTTTATTCCCACAAGGTATAAACCGCTTACACTGCCTATTTAGGATGTTCTTAAACATTTCCCATTTATTATCTGTATTCTCATTTCTGAGGATATTGTCCCAGTCTACCAGATTAAGGGCATCTCTAAGCTGTTCAAACTTTGCCTTCCTAAAGTTCAATGTTTTTGTGACTCCCTGACAAGTTCCCCTAGTGAAAGACAGGTGAAACTGTACAATATTGTGGTCGCTATTTCCTAGATGCCCGACCACCTGCAGATTTGTTATTCTGTCAGGTCTATTAGATAGTATTAGGTCTAAAAGTGCTGCTCCTCTGGTTGGATTCTGCACCAATTGTGAAAGATAATTTTTCTTGGTTATTAGCAGAAACCTGTTGCCTTTATGGGTTTCACAGGTTTCTGTTTCCCAGTTAATATCCGGGTAGTTAAAGTCCCCCATAACCAGGACCTCATTATGGGTTGCAGCTTCATCTATCTGCTTTAGAATTAGACTTTCCATGCTTTCTGTTATATTTGGGGGTTTGTAACAGACCCCAATGAGAATTTTGTTACCATTTTTCCCTCCATGAATTTCAACCCATATGGACTCGACATCCTCATTCCCTTCGCTAATATCCTCCCTTAAAGTGGACTTTAGACAAGACTTTACATAGAGACAAACCCCTCCTCCTCTCCGATTTTTACGATCCTTTCTAAACAGACTGTAACCCTGTAAGTTAACTGCCCAGTCATAGCTTTCATCTAACCATGTCTCGGTTATTCCCACTATGTCAAAGTTACCTGTAGATATTTCTGCTTCTAGTTCTTCCATCTTGTTTGTCAGGCTTCTGGCGTTTGCGAGCATGCAGTTTAGAGGATTTTGTTTTGTTCCAATCTCCTCACTGTGGATTGTTTTAGAAATGTTCTTACCTCCCTTCTGAGTATGTTTTCCTGGGTCGTCTTTGTTCGAGTCTAATGTTTTTTTTTTTTGAAAAAGGATGCGTCTGATGATACCACATGGCCAGATAAGGTGGTAAAATGTTAAAATGACATTTTCCAGTGAATGCATTTGTCTTGGTTGAAAGCAATGCTAAAGTTCAAAAACGCATCAAAAACGCTACGTGTGAACATAGCCCAAGCTGTGGAGGAGCATTTATGTTTTTGGTTATTTATTTTGCCTTACATACAACAAGTCATTTCACTGGAAAGGATGTTCCTTAGCATATTTCCCAGGAAAATCCATTTTGGTTTCATTTTTTTGTATGTTTTGATGTGAGTCTGTAAAAGCGGCGTGACACTCTGACAATATTGTTCACAGCAGTGACCTGGGAGCCAGAAATGCTTCCAGGGATCTTCCCCATGCTGTTCCCACGTCATTTGAGCACTGCTCCTATTGATTTCCGCAACTTCTAGTCCCTTTGCAGACCACAGGGGCGGCTGCTGGAAAAATGTTGGAGTTTCCCATAGATTTACATTGGGCTCGCTGTTCTGGCCGAGTACCCGAGTACTCCAATTTGCTCGACTCGAGCAACGAGCACCCGAGCATTTTAGTGCTCGCTCATCACTATTTCTCACAGATAAGGGTGCAGAGTACACAAAGCAGCTTCAAGCAAAGTTCTAGCACACTACTCCCACAGGCATGGGTTGCTGAGTATACACCCTTAGTGACAGAGCCAATATGGTACTTAATGACCAAGCTAGTTTTTACAATTCTGACCACCGTCACTTTATGATGTTATAGCTCTAAGAACATTTTTTGTGACATATTGTACTTCGTGCTAGTGGTAAAAATTTCTTCGATATAACTTGTGTTTATTTATGAAAAAAAAAACGAAATTTTGAAAAATTTTGAAAATTTTGCAATTTTTGAACTTATAATTTTTGTACCCTTAAGGGTGTCACACAAAATGGTTAATAAATAACACTTCCTGCATGTCTACTTTACATCAACACAATTTTGGAAACATAATTTTTTTTTGTTAGTATGTTATAATAGTCAAAAGTTGACCAGCGATTTCTCATTTTTCCAACAAAATTTCCAAAACCATTTTTTTTAGGGACCACCTCATTTGAAATGAGTTTGGGGGTCTAATATAACAAAAAGTGACACTATTCTAAAAACTGCAGCCCTCAAGGTGTTGGAAAACCACATTCAAGAAGTTCATTAACCCTTCAGGTGCTTCAAGAGAGCTAAAGCAATGTGGAAAGAAAAAATTACATTTTACATTTTTCACAAAAAAACGTACTTTGGAACCTTTTTTTTATTTTCACAATGGTATCCGGAGAAAATGTAACACAAAATTTGCTGTGCAATTTCCCCTGAGCAAGCCGATACCCCGTATATGTGGGGGAAAGCCACTGTTTGGGCACATGGCATGGCTCAGAAGATAGGGAGCACTCTTTTACTTTTTGAACGCAAAATTGGCTGGAATCAATGGTGGCGCCATGTCACGTTTGGAGACCCCCTGATGGAAACCCCCCCAATTCTAACTCCAACCCTATCCCCAACATACCCCTAACCCTAATCCCAACCATAACCACAACCCTATCCCCAACACACTCTAATCCTTATCCCAACCCTAACCACAACCCTAACCCTAACACACCCCTAACCCTAATCCCAACCCTATCCGTAATCTCAACCATAACTACAACCCTAGCCCTAGCCCAACCCTAACTTTATTTACTATTTTTTTTATCACTGTGATAGGGTCTATCACAGTGATCAAAATGAACCAATAGGAAAAATTTCCTATTGTTGCCCGGTGCCGGCCAGCAGATCTCAGCAGACGCACTGCGCATGTGCCCGCCTTTTTCTTCCCAGAAGAAGATGCCAGCGGCCCTTGGGATTTCACCGAGGTTGCAAGGACATCGGAGAAATTAAATGGGAAATTAGACATTTTTTTGTAGTCGCCATTATTTAGTTAATAATGGCGATCGCAACACTGGGCTCTATAAAACCTGACCCAAATCATGCTCTCTGGGGTCTCAGCTACCCCCGGTAGCTGAGACCCCAGAGAAATTCTGACTCTGGGGTGCGCTATACACTTATTTCTCAGCGCCATTGAAAAGTGGCACTGAGGCATAAGTACTTAATTGCAGCTGTTTAAAGGCATATCAGAGGTCCTTAAGGGGTTAAAGGACATTGCTCTTACAGGCAGTGGGATGCAGAGTACACACAGCGGCTTAAACGACAGTGCTCCCACAGGCAGTGGGGTGCATAGCACATAGAGCAGCTTAAAGGACAGTACCCCCACAGGAGGGGGGTGCAGAGTACACACAGGGGCTTAAACAACAGTACTCCCATAGATATGGGTGAAGAGTACACACAGTGGCTTAAAAACAGCACTCCCACAGGAAAGGGGTGCAGAGTACACACATCTGCTTAAAGGACAATACCCCTACAAGCTGAGAGTTCAGAGGACACACAGCAGCTTAAAGGACAATGCTTGACAAATATGGATGCAGAGTACACACAGCAGCTTTAACACAGCATTATCACAGATATAGGTTGCAGCATACACACAGCCTTATCTTTGCAGAGAGCGCAGTCACTATCTGTCCCTCACTCTAGCTGTCTTCTCTCCCTATACTGAGGAGAGCATAATGGTGGTGGCACTTGTCATCCAGCCTTTATACATGCTGGGTCATGTGCTGCACCGGTCAGTCACAGCCATTCCAATACCTGGCATCATTTTGATGGCTCCAGACGTGCCCACAGCCTAAAAGCTTGTTGATTGGTTGTGCTGCAGCCTTTCAACAAGCTTTATTACACTGGTGAACCCAAACGGGAGACTGGAAATACAGTAAAAAGTCTGTGTTCAGGCTTCGTACCAGACACAGTTTGGGTTCGATCAACCCTAGTAGTGAAAAGATAAAAAGACAATGGGTGCCGCTGGCATCAGCAGACGCACCACCACCAGCATTGACAGCAGATGTCTGGGTAGAAGGACTACCAAACGAAGGCCAAAACTGACCTCCTTTTTCGGCGTACTAATGGGAAGGAAGTGAAGGCCATTATGGATTATATGGCAATGCAAGCGTCTCATTAACAGTAAGATAATGTTACCTCTGACAGTGACATCATCGGTTTGGGTAAATGTTCTGCACTGAACCGTCTGACTGAACAAAAGTGATAATTTTTTGACCATTTTTAAATTTAAAAACATCAAAAGTCAGTGTTATCAAACGCGCTGTTAATTAGAGAGTAATGGGCTAACATCTGTTTCTATGGAGATTTCATTTTGACAGTAGTAAGGATGTTTTTAAATCAAAGAGAATGAACGTGGCTAGATACAATCCTGGGAAATCTCAGAGTGTGATACACCTATTTTCCGATCAATTGGAGCACATGAGGCTCACATTACATTCATTTACCTTGATTCAAGCTTATAGGAACATTTGCCAAACCTTGTAAATTTTTGTTTAAGGAAAATGTGATTATCTCTTCTATGAAGCAACTTTGACAGGGGCCAAATTATATTTGCTATATAAATAAAACAGAAAGGATCTCAAATATCAGGTATTTTGTGATGTTAACCGATATTAAGCAGCGCGTAACTACCAAAAGTGGTAAACGGAATAAATAGTAAAGTATACCGGAAAGTGGACTATGGTTGCCCAAAGTTCATGCATGCGCATGTGGAGTAAGTGTTAGCTTTCCTGGTCTGGTCCCTCAAATGATTACCTGTACCCAAATGACTAAAAACATTAGTGCTGGATATGATAAAAATCTTCAGGCATATGGGGCTGTGCAGCCAAAGTACCTACAATGGCTATAAAGGCCACCAGGATTTAATACGGTGGAGGAGTGTGATGCTGGGATAGATTGGTCCCTTACCGTTACACAATGACACATCTATCCTGGGTCTATTCCCTTCATCTCAGACCGTGCCCTCTGTTGTGTTCCACTTTGAGCTTTGCAGGTTGTCCGACAAGTGACATAATTTCCTTAGGCATTTTAAGGCTCATAAGTACACACAAAGAAATCCTATATAGAAAAGAAATACCAAATAATATTGAAAATATATCTAATAGTGTAAATTTTACGCAGAAAGCATATACCCCAAAGAAAATATCTACTGACAACAAATCATGAGATTTAATCAAATAATTTTATTTTTAAAAAGACATAACACAATCAATAACACTTTTTATTAAAAATATATATATATAATGTAATATGAAATAGAATAGAATAAAAAAATATAAAAATTTAGATTAGTATGTGGGGGGGCTAGGGCACATCAGAACTGATTGATGACAAATAAATAATATATATATATATATCAAGTAAATACAAATATAATCTGATAAAGCATATATAATCAAATAATTACACGGCCGAAAAAATACATTACATATATTCACAATGAAAATTGATAATAAATATTAGATAAATAATATTTCATGTGATAAATAAAAAATGCAAATTGATATATATACACAAAAATCCATACATCTAACTTAATGAGATCCAATAATAATTAAACACATATCCATATATGGTCATACCTATAAATGATATATAATTGGTGGCGTAATGTGAATAAAATAATATGAATGGAAAATATATATACGGTAATAAAATAACAGAAAAAATAAAAAAATAAAAATAAAAGATAAAAAATATGAAAAATAAATAACTGTGTATACTAGTGAAAGAAATTAATACAAAACAACTATGTGAGGGGATAATAAAGACCATCCAAAGTGTAAGAGGGTATGATGAATATATAATAAGTGCCAAGAATTAAAATGATGTGTATGCAAACACAATTGATGTGATAAAAATATATGTGAAAAAAGTAAAAAATAATAAAAAAAATAATTATGAACACAATGTGTATTAAATAATATAGAAATATAATGTGTATACAAACACAATTAATGTGATAATATGTGAGAAAAAAAGTAATAAGTGATGATGAAAAAAATGTGATAAATTATAAGATGTGTTGGGAATGATGAACTAAAGTGTAGATATGGTGTACCACCTATGCGGTCATGTGATCAGAAAAAATGATAATGAATAAATAAAGATATATATAAATAAAGTGTGTGATTATGCAAATGAAAAAAAATTAAATAAGTGACCAATCATATATCATAAATTAATAACATATGGTATGACCTGATCTCATATAAATCCTCCAAATACCAAGGGTAGGTGCATGAATAACATAAAATAAACAATTCATAAATTTAATGCCGTGCACATAATATATATGGATAAAAAAGAAAAGCGATTGCGAAACGTGCGTTGGAGTGGTGTGTGTGGGGGCTGCGGTTGGTATACATGGCTGATCTCTTTTCTTTTTTATCCATATATATTATGTGCACGGCATTAAATTTATGAGTCACTGCAGCAGGGGAGGGAGTGGGGAGAGGCTCCTACTGCAGCCAGTTGTCCCACACAGGAGAGAGAAGTAGAACATGCCTGAGATCCTGAGACGCAGAGAACATTCCGTTATAGGAAAAGAGAAGATGCAAAGAGAGGTATTTCTAGAATTTTATTTTATTATTTTTTAACATTTTGTGCATTTCCTGTGCTTAGTGTTTCTTTCAATTATTTTACTGTGCTAATACATGACTTAAAAACTGAATATTCATGGATAAACACAGAGTAATGTAAATTTCCTTTTGCCCATCGCTCCTCATATTTCATTAAGCTGGTTCTTTCATCCAGCCTTACCAGAGTCACCCACTAAGCCAAGCATTAACTGTGTCTGTAAGACGAGTCAGAGTTCACTGTTCACCAAGCTTTGCTTTTAATTGACTTTGCCTGCTCTTATAACCTGAGTTTTACGTTTCTGCAGGTAAGACAGCGTGCTTGATCATAAGGGATAATGTTAATAATCCCTCCCCAATAACAAATGGCCTACCTGAGGGAGTACTAAGCTTAATTAAAGGATCAAAACTGTCCGACATCTGGTGCCCAGCACGCCAGCGCTCTCACTTCAGACACTTGATTTGTCTCAAATAAGGCACATTAGCCAGAATTGACAAAACTTCGCTTTTAACAGGATTTAAGGGCAAAGTGATCATTGAAGGTGGAGAATCTAGGACATTGGTTTGAATAATGAGCTACTTGGACATATATAACCCCACGACCTTTCTCTATTTCTGGAGTTAAAAAGAGTAGCTTTTAAAAAGTCTATTATAACAAGTTATGTCAACTAGGGATACATTTATCTATCTATCTATCTATCTATCTATCTATCTATCTATCTATCTATCTATCTATCTATCTATTATTTATGTTTTATTTGTGTAAAATGTACTGTATTTTACTGTTATCCTCCTGCTAGGCTGCTGATAGGTATGACAGGGTTAACTGTAGGGCTAGCCCATAGTTGGGGAAGAGGACTAGAATTTGTGGGTTAGTTAGGAACAGATTAAGTTAGTTAAGGAATAGAAAGAGAGAAAATAAAGTGATCATCACTAAGTGTGTGTGGTGTGGCAAAGACAGTAGAAAGCAGAGAGACATAGATTGCAAAAACCCCATCAGTGGCAGCGGAATTCTCTTTAGCAGACAAGTCAGGGGGAATGTACAGCCACAAACTTTATATCTATTATCTATCTATCTATCTATCTATCTATCTATCTATCTATCTATCTATCTATCATCTATCTATCTATGTTTTATTTGTGTAAAATGTACTATATTTTACTGTTAACCTCCTGTTAAGGTACCGTTACACTAAACGACTAACCAACGATCACGACCAGCGATACGACCTGGCCGTGATCGTTGGTAAGTCACACAGACAGCTCTCTCCAGCAACCAACGATTAGGGGAAAGACTTCGGCATCGTTGAAACTGTCTTCAACGATGCCGAAGTCCCCGGGTAACCAGGGTAAATATCGGGTTACTAAGCGCAGGGCCGCACTTAGTAACCCGATATTTACCCTGGTTACCATTGTAAAAGTTAAAAAAACAAAAACAGCACATACTCACATTCCGATGTTTGTCACGTCCCCCGGCATCAGCTTCCACACTGACTGTGTCAGCGCCGGCCGTAAAGCAGAGCACAGCGGTGATGTCACTGCTGTGCTCTGCTTTACGGCCAGCGCTGACAGTCAGTGCAGGGAAACTGACGGCGGAGGACGTGACAGACATCGGAATGTGAGTATGTACTGTTTTTTTTTTTAACTTTTTCAATGGTAACCAGGGTAAATATCGGATTACTAAGCGCGGCCCTGCGCTTAGTAACCTGATATTTACCCTGGTTACCAGTGAACACATCGCTGGATCGGCGTCACACACGCCGATCCAGTGATGACAGCGGGTGATCAGCGACCAAAAAAAGGTCCTGATCATTCCCCAGTGACCAACGATCTCCCAGCAGGGGCCTGATCGTTGGTCGCTGTCACACATAACGAGATCGTTAGCGGGATCGTTGCTTCGTCACAAAAAGCGTGATGTTGCAACGATATCGTTAACGAAATCGTTATGTGTGTAGGTACCTTTAGGCTGAAGATAGGTATGATCGGGTTAACTGTTGGGCCGGCCCATAGTTGGGGAAGAGGATTGGGATCTGTGGGTTAGTTAGGAACAGATTAGGTTAGTTAAGGAATAGAAAGAGAGACAATAAAGTGATCATCACTAAGTGTGTGTGGTGTGGCAAAGACAGTAGAAAGCAGCGAGACATTGATTACGAAAAACCCCATCAGTGGCAGCGGAAGTCAGGGGAAATGTACAGCCACAAACTTTATTAGAGTCTCTAAGGGTCTTTGCGTAATAGAAAAAAATCCGCCAGGCTTAGGAAGCTGCGGGTCCGAGAGAGACAGAGTCAACAAGGCTGGTACACGTTCATAAAGTGACAGCAAGAGGCGCATCATTACATAGTTAACAAGAAGTTAAAAAGAAGTGGACAGAAGGATAGTGGTCTCTGGAAAAAGCACAGCTTAAACTGGCGCTATACATAGAAGGTCTCTGATTTGTTCTCCAATGTACCAACTGTGATGCTGAAAATGTTTGTTGGAAACGCGCCACTGTATTGTAAAAAAAGAAAGCGACATCTGCATCTCCTGCTATTCAATCTGTGCAAGACGAACTGTTATTTAAAAAGGATTTTGTTTTTTTATGGACTTGGGGTTTCCTTATCTTGGGTCGAAGGGAACTGGCGGACCAGAGCTGAAAAGTGTTCTTACAGTAACATGGCCACACAGACACACCACAGCAAGACCCCATTTTCCTGCAGCAGGCTGAGGCATGGGAAATTATTACAATACCCATAACTACTGCCCCAAACCCCGTTACATATGTATCTATAATTTACTTTATCTACATTTACCTTCCTCCCACATTCCTTCTTCTCTTTTTCTTTTTTCTTGCTCTTTCTTCCTTCCTTCCTTTCTTTCATTCTTTCTTTCTTTACTTTTATCTTTCTTATTTTTTCTCTTTGCATTTTTTTTGTCATTCCTTCCTCCCTTCTATACTCCATCCTTCCGTCCTTTCTTTCTTTACTTCTTTTCTTACTCTTCCTCTTTCCTTCTTTCTTTTTCCTTTCTTTCTTTCCTTCTGTTTCTCTTTTTCTTCCCTTCCTTCTTTATATATTCCTTTATTTCATTCTCTCCATCTTTCTTCTTCCCTTTTATCTTCCTTAATTTATTTCCTTTTTCCATTTTTGTTTTTGTTTTTTTTATTTCCTTCTATTTTTTTCCTTTTTCTTTATTTCTCTTTCTATTTGTCTTTCTTTCTTTCTTTCTTTCTTTCATTCTTTCTTTGTTACTTTCTTTCTTTCTTTTTCTCTTTCTTTTTCTCTTTTTTTTTCTTAGTATCTTTATTTCACTCTCATGAAATTTCTTTCTCTTTTTCTTTTTTAATTCTTTCTTTCATTTAATATTTTCTTTGTTTTGTAGTTCTTTCTTTTTATTACTTCCTTCCATCTTTCTACTTTTTCTTTTTTTCTTTCTTTCTCTTTTCTTTCCTTCCTTCCTCCCTTTCTTTCTCTTTCTTCAATGTCTCTCTTTCTTTCTCCCTTTCTTTCCATCTTCCTTTATTTCTTCCTTTCTCTTATCTTTCTTTCTTTCCTTCCATTCTTCCTATCTCTCTCTTCTCTCACTTTTTATCTGTCCTTTCTGTATCTTTCGTTCTTTCTTTTTTAGGCATATTTTTTTCTTTCTCTTTTTTATTTCTTCCTTTCTTTGTTTACTTTTATTTTTCTTTCTTTTGTTATTTCCTTCTTTCTTTCTATTTTTTTTCTTTTTTCTTGTTCTTTTTCTCTCTTTCTTTCTTTCTTTCTTTCTTTCTTTCTTTCTTTCTTTCTTTCTTTCTTTCTTTCTTTCTTTTTCTTCCTTTGTCTCTCTGCCTTTCTGTGTTTCCTTAACTCTTTCTCTGTTCATTTGCTCTTTCTTACCCCTCTCCCTCTCTACTCTCCTTTTCTGTCTCTCCTTCTCTTTCGCTCTCTCTCCCTTTCTGTCTTTCCCTCTCTTTTGCTCTCTCTCTTTCTCTCTCTTTTTCTCTCTTTCTCTCTCTCATTATCTATCTTTCATTCTTTATCTCTCTCTTCCTTTTTCTCTCTCACTCTCTCTCATTAGATGCTGGGATTGTAGTCTTCTCTATGGAATGAATCACTCACTGCGACACAAGCCTTGTGGTCAAAACAAAAATAAATCACAGTCAGGTTGAACATGGAGTGGTTCTGCACCTATAACTAATTGTCTCTAGATATTACGGAGCTGCAAGCATAAAATAAACCAATTATGGTGGCAGGTGTTCAGTGAAGCACCAATTTTACAGTGAATGGGTGGTGGGGTGGTATAATTTACAATGTCAGATGGTTCAGATGACTAAACTGAATATGTATAATCTGGAAGATAAATTCACTTTTTTCATGCAATTTTCTTTCCAGATGAGTAATTCCTCATTCTGTTGTCTACAACTTGCTTTTCTTAGAAAGGCGTGATTGTTTGTACACTGACCAGCATTGAGCAAGAACCAGCAACGCAAAACTGTAAACTCTTATTATTGATGTTTTGCAATTATCATTTTGATTGCATGCTTTTTATAAGTGAAATATATTATTTTCACAGCATCTTACATTAGCAATCCGGTTAGACCTAGTTACAAATGGAATGAAAATTTGATAACTCTTACAAAAAGTAATTGAAAGGAGTGATAGAGATATCTTCCTCACCTGAGCTCTTCAAGTATATTGTTGTGGTTGATGTTTTGGGAACATTTCATATTTACGCATAAATTTCATCTAAAACTAGAACAGGCTATTAAACAATTACTAAATGTAAATAAAGAGAACCTTTTCTAATAAATAATTACAAAATTAAAGACTTTTGTCATTTTTTTAGGAAAACAATTCAATATCACATGTCAGTGAGCGACAAAAGTATGAAACTATTTTGACCGTGGTGAGAACCAGTAATTGCATCTAAAAATTTCAGGTAAATGATGATTAGAGATGATCAAATATTTTGACATTCAAATTTGCCAGGTTCGAGCATTTTTCTTTTAAAATTTTATTTACAGTTAATTGATTCACCGAAATTCACAATACTGCAAATGGTCTTATTGACCTTAAAAGATATAACACAGTGAGGTCTCCTAGGAGTGTATCCTTCCCATTGGGAAATTAGAGTCAGGTGTTTTCAATCAAAGGATGACAATCAGGTGTGAGTGGGTGACCTGTTTTCTATAAATCTATCAATGTCTCATCTTCACAATGTTTTTGGAAGTGTATCATAGCACAAACAATGAAAATTTCTGAGAACCTTAAAAGAAGATTTGTTGATGATCATTATGTTGAAAAAGTTTACAAAACCATCTCTAAACAGTTTAGGCTCCACCAATCCACAGTCAGATAGATAGATTGATCAATCCGAAAGTGAGGCATATCAACGTCCACTAGGTCACAAAGAAACCTATGGTAATTTCTTAGCCATTAACCTCTTAAGCCCCAAGGTTGGTTTGCACGTTAATGACCGGGCCAATTTTTACAATTCTGACCACTGTCCCTTTATGAGGTTATAACTCTGGAACGCTTCAACGGATCTTGGTGATTCTGACAATGTTTTCTCATGACATATTGTACTTCATGATAGTGGTAAAATTTCTTAGATATAACATGCATTTATTTGTGAAAAAAATGGAAATTTACCAAAAATTTTGAAAATTGTGCAATTTTCCAACTTTGAATTTTTATGCCCTTAACCCTGCTGTTCTGTTGGTCAAAAATGACCGACTTTGAACTTCAATATTCTTTAAAATATTCAAGATGCGGCTCTGAAACCCGTGGCCGACCGACCCATCCTCATTTAAGTCAATCAACCACAAGTTTCAGAACCGCATCTTGAACACCCCAAAAAATACCAAAGTTCAAAATAGGTCTCCCCAGACCGAACAGAACAGCAGGGTTAAATCACAGAGATATGTCACACAAAATAATTAATAAGTAACATTTCCCACATGTCTACTTTACATCAGCACAATTTTGGATTCAAATTTTTTTTTGTTAGGGAGTTATAAGGGTTAAAAGTTGACCAGCAATTTCTCATTTTTACAACACCAATATTTTTTAGGGACAACATCACACTTGAAGTCATTTTGAGGGGTCTATATGATAGAAAATAACAAGTGTGACACCATTCTAAAAGCTGCACCCCTCAAGGTGCTCAAAACCACATTCAAGAAGTTTATTAACCCTTCATGTCTTTTACAGGAATTTATGGAATGTTTTAAAAAAATGAACATTTAATTTTTTTCACAAAAAAATTTACTTTAGCTCCAATTTGTTTTATTTTACCAAGGGTAACAGGAGAAAATGGACCCGAAAAATTGTTGTACAATTTGTTCTGAGTACGATAATACCCCATATGTGGGGGTAAACCACTGTGTGGGTGCATGGCAGAGCTCGGAAGGGAAAGAGCGCCGTTTGACTTTTCAATGCAAAATTGACTGGAATTGAGATGGGACGCCATGTTGCGTTTGGAGAGCCCCTGATGTGCCTAAACATTGAAACCCCCCACAAGTGACACCATTTTGGAAATTAGACCCCCTAAGGAACTTATCTAGATGTGTGGTGAGCACTTTAACCCACCAAATGCTTCACAGAAGTTTATAATGCAGAGCCGTCAAAATAAAAAATCATATTTTTTCACAAATATGATTTTTTGCCTCAATTTTTTATTTTCCCAAGGGTAAAAGAAGAAATAAATTGGACCCCAAAAGTTGTTGTGCCATTTATTCTGAGTACGCCGATACCCAAAATGTGGGGGTAAACCACTGTTTGGGCGCATGGCAGAGCTCGGAAGGGAAGGAGCGCCGTTTGACTTTTCAATGCAAAATTGACTAAAATTGAGATGGGACGCCATGTTGCGTTTGGAGAGCCCCTGATGAGCCTAAGCATTGAACCCTCCCACAAGTGACACCATTTTGGAAAGTAGACCCCCTAAGTAACTTATCTAGATGTGTGGTGAGCACTTTGACCCACCAAGTGCTTCACAGAAGTTTATAATGCAGAGCTGTCAAAATAAAAAATCATATTTTTTCACAAATATGATCATTTCGCCCCCAATTTTTTATTTTCCCAAGGGTAAGAGAAGAAATTGGGCCCCAAGAGTTGTTCTACCATTTGTCCTGAGTACGCCGATACCCTATATGTGAGGGTTAACCACTGTTTGGGTGCATGGCAGAGCTCGGAAGGGAAGGAGCGCCATTTGACTTTTCAATGCAAAATTGACTGGAATTGAGATGGGACACCATGTCACGTTTGGAGAGCCCCTGATGTGCCTAAACATTGAAACCCCCCACAAGTGACACCATTTTGGAAAGTAGACCCCCTAAGGAAATTTTCTAGATGTGTTTTGACAGCTTTGAACCCCCAAGTATTTCACTGCAGTTTATAACACAAAGCCGTGAAAATAAAAATTCTTTTTTTCCACAAAAATTATATTTTATCCCCTAGTTTTGTATTTTCCCAAGGGTAACAGGAGAAATTGGACCCCAAAAGTGGTTGTCCAATTTGTCTTGAGTCCGCTGATACCCCATATGTGGGGGACCACTGTTTGGGTGCATGGCAGAGCTCGGAAGGGAAGGAGCACCATTTGGAATTCAGACTTAGATGGATTGGTCTGCAGGCGTCACGTTGCATTTGCAGAGCCCCTGATGCACCTAAACAGTAGAAACCCCCTACAATTGAAACCATTTTGGAAACTAGACCCCCTATGGAACTTATCTAGATGTGTTGTGAGAACTTTGAACCCCCAAGTGTTTCACTACAGTTTATAACACAGAACCGTGAAAATAAAAATTCTTTTTTTTTCCACAAAAATTATTTTTTAGCCCCGTTTTGTAATTTTCCAAGGGTAACAGGAGAAATTGGACCCCAAAAGTTGTCCAATTTGTCCTGAGTACGCTGTTACCCCATATGTGGGGGGGAACCACCGTTTGGGCACATGGCAGAGATTGGAAGGGAAGGAGCGCCATTTGGAATGCAGACTTAGATAGATTGGTCTGCAGGCGTCACGTTGCATTTGCAGAGCCCCTGATGCACCTAAACAGTAGAAATCCCCACAAGTGACCCCATGTTGGAAACTAGACCCACCAAGGAACTTATCTATATGTGTTGCGAGAACTTTGAACCCCCAAGTGTTTCACTACTGTTTATACCGCTTAGCCGTAAAAATAAAATATCATTTTTTCCCACAAAAATTATTTTTTAACCCCCTGTTTTGTATTTTTCCAACGGTAACAGGAGAAATTGGACTGCAAAAGTTGTTGTCCAATTTGTCCTGAGTAAGCTGATACATATGTGGGGGGGAACCACCGTTTGGGCACATTGTAGAGCTCGGAAGGGAAGGACCGCTGTTTTGGAATGCAGACTTAGATAGATTGGTCTGCAGGCGTCACATTGCACTTGCAGAGCCCCTGATGTACCTAGACAGTAGAAATCCCCCACAAGCAACCGCATATTGGAAACTAGACCCCCCAAGGAACTTATGTAGATGTGTTGTGAGAACTTTGAACCCCCAAGTGTTTGACAACAGTTTATAACGCATAGTCGTGAAAATAAAAATTAATTTTTTTCCCACAAAAATGTTTTTTTAGCCCCCCAAATTTTTATTTTCCTAAGGGTAACAAGAGAAACTGGACCCAATAGTTGTTGTCCAATTTGTCCTGAGTATGCTGATACCTAATATGTTGGGGTAAACCCCTGTTTTGGTGCATGGAAGAGCTCGGAAGGGAAGGAGCACTGGTTTACTCTTTCAGCGCAGAATTGGCTGGAATTGAGATCGGACGCCATGTCGCATTTGGAGAGCCCTGATGTGCCTACACAGTGGAAACCCCCAATTCTAACTGAAACCCTACCCCATACACACCCCTAACCCTAATCCCAACCATAAACCTAGCCACACCCCTAACCCTGACACACCCATAACCCTAATCTCAACCGTAAATGTAATCCAAACTCTAACCCTAACTTTAGCCCAACCCTAACTTTAGCCCCAACCCTAACTCTAACTTTAGCCTCAACCCTAATCGTAACTTTAGCCCCAAACCTAACTGTAGCCCTAACCTTAACTTTAGCCCCAACCCTAACCCTAACTTTAGCCCCAGCCCTAACCCTAACTTTAGCCCCAGACCTATCTTTAGTTCCAACCCTAACTGTAGCCCTAACCCTAACTGTAGCCCTAACCCTAGCCTCAACCCTAACCCTAGCCCCACCCCTAACCCCACCCCTAACCCCAACCCTTACCCCAACCCTAGCCCTATCCCTAGCCCTAACCCTAGCCCTAACCCTAACCCAGCCCTAGCCCTAACCCTAGCCCTAACCCTAACCCTAGCCCTAACCCTAGCCCCAACCCTAACCCTAACCCTAACCCTAGCCCTAATTCTAGCCCTGACCCTAGCCCTAACCCTAACCGTAGCCCTAGCCCTAACCCTAACCATAGCCCTAACCATAGCCCTAACCCTAGCCCTAACCCTAGCCCTAATGGGAAAATCGAAATCAATAAATTTTTTAATTTTTTTTATGTTTCCCTAACTAAAGGGGTGATGAAGGATGGTTTGATTTACTTTTATAACGGTTTTTTTTAGCGGATTTTATGATTGGCAGTCGTCACACTCTAAAGGACGCTTTTTATTGCAAAAAATATTTTTTGCGTTACCACATTTTGAGACCTATAATTTTTCCATATTTTGGTCCACATAGCCATGTGAGGTCTTGTTTTTTGCGGGACGAATTGATGTTTTTATTGGTACCATTTTTGGGCATGTGACTTTTTTTATCGCTTTTATTCCAACTTTTGTGAGTCAGAATGACCAAAAACCAGCTATTCATAAATTTCATTTGGGGGGGGGGGGGTGTTTATATCGTTCCACTTTTGGTAAAATGGATAAAGCAGTTTTATTCTTCAGGTCAGTACGATTACAGCGATACCTCATTTAGATTGTTTTTTTATGTTTTGGCGCTTTTATACGATAAAAACTATTTTATAGAAAAAATAATTATTTTTGCATCGCTTTATTCTGAGGAGTATAACTTTTTTATTTTTTTGCTGATGATGCTGTTTGGCAGCTCGTTTTTTGCGGGACAAGATGACGTTTTCAGCAGTACCAAGGTTATTTATATACGTCTACCAGCTTAGAGATGCCCTTAATCTGGTAGACTGGGACAATATCCTCAGAAATAAGAATACAGATAATAAATGGGAAATGTTTAAGAACATCCTAAATAGGCAGTGTAAGCGGTTTATACCTTGTGGGAATAAAAGGACTAGAAATAGGAAAAACCCAATGTGGCTAAACAAAGAAGTAAGACAGGCAATTAACAGTAAAAAGAAAGCATTTGCACTACTAAAGCAGGATGGCACCATTGAAGCTCTAAAAAACTATAGGGAGAAAAATACTTTATCTAAAAAACTAATTAAAGCTGCCAAAAAGGAAACAGAGAAGCACATTGCTAAGGAGAGTAAAACTAATCCCAAACTGTTCTTCAACTATATCAATAGTAAAAGAATAAAAACTGAAAATGTAGGCCCCTTAAAAAATAGTGAGGAAAGAATGGTTGTAGATGACGAGGAAAAAGCTAACATTTAATATGTTCACGGTGGAAAATGAAATGCTAGGTGAAATCCCAAGAAACAATGAAAACCCTATATTACGGGTCACCAATCTAACCCAAGAAGAGGTGCGAAACCGGCTAAATAAGATTAAAATAGATAAATCTCCGGGTCCGGATGGCATACACCCACGAGTACTAAGAGAACTAAGTAATGTAATAGATAAACCATTATTTCTTATTTTTAGGGACTCTATAGCGACAGGGTCTGTTCCGCAGGATTGGCGCATAGCAAATGTGGTGCCAATATTCAAAAAGGGCTCTAAAAGTGAACCTGGAAATTATAGGCCAGTAAGTCTAACCTCTATTGTTGGTAAAATATTTGAAGGGTTTCTGAGGGATGTTATTCTGGATTATCTCAATGAGAATAACTGTTTAACTCCATATCAGCATGGGTTTATGAGAAATCGCTCCTGTCAAACCAATCTAATCAGTTTTTATGAAGAGGTAAGCTATAGGCTGGACAACGGTGAGTCATTGGACGTGGTATATCTCGATTTTTCCAAAGCGTTTGATACCGTGCCGCACAAGAGGTTGGTACACAAAATGAGAATGCTTGGTCTGGGGGAAAATGTGTGTAAATGGGTTAGTAACTGGCTTAGTGATAGAAAGCAGAGGGTGGTTATAAATGGTATAGTCTCTAACTGGGTCGCTGTGACCAGTGGGGTACCGCAGGGGGCGGTATTGGGACCTGTTCTCTTCAACATATTCATTAATGATCTGGTAGAAGGTTTACACAGTAAAATATCGATATTTGCAGATGATACAAAACTATGTAAAGCAGTTAATACAAGAGAAGATAGTATTCTGCTACAGATGGATCTGGATAAGTTGGAAACTTGGGCTGAAAGGTGGCAGATGAGGTTTAACAATGATAAATGTAAGGTTATACACATGGGAAGAAGGAATCAATGTCACCATTACACACTGAATGGGAAACCACTGGGTAAATCTGACAGGGAGAAGGACTTGGGGATCCTAGTTAATGATAAACTTACCTGGAGCAGCCAGTGCCAGGCAGCAGCTGCCAAGGCAAACAGGATCATGGGGTGCATTAAAAGAGGTCTGGATACACATGATGAGAGCATTATACTGCCTCTGTACAAATCCCTAGTTAGACCGCACATGGAGTACTGTGTCCAGTTTTGGGCACCGGTGCTCAGGAAGGATATAATGGAACTAGAGAGAGTACAAAGGAGGGCAACAAAATTAATAAAGGGGATGGGAGAACTACAATACCCAGATAGATTAGCGAAATTAGGATTATTTAGTCTAGAAAAAAGACGACTGAGGGGCGATCTAATAACCATGTATAAGTATATAAGGGGACAATACAAATATCTCGCTGAGGATCTGTTTATACCAAGGAAGGTGGCGGGCACAAGGGGGCATTCTTTGCGTCTGGAGGAGAGAAGGTTTTTCCACCAACATAGAAGAGGATTCTTTACTGTTAGGGCAGTGAGAATCTGGAATTGCTTGCCTGAGGAGGTGGTGATGGCGAACTCAGTCGAGGGGTTCAAGAGAGGCCTGGATGTCTTCCTGGAGCAGAACAATATTGTATCATACAATTATTAGGTTCTGTAGAAGGACGTAGATCTGGGGATTTATTATGATGGAATATAGGCTGAACTGGATGGACAAATGTCTTTTTTTGGCCTTACTAACTATGTTACTATGTTACTATGTCTTTTTGATGGCGTGTTATTCCACTTTTTGTTTGGCAGTATGATAATAAAGCGTTGTTTTTTGCCTTGTTTTTTTTTTTTTTTACGGTGTTCACTGAAGGGGATGACTAGTGGGCCAGTTTTATAGGTTGTGTCGTTACGGACGCTGTGATACTAATTATGTGTACTTTTATTGTTTTGTTTTTTTTACTTAGATAAAGAAATGTATTTATGGGAACAATTTTTTTTTCTCTTTATTTAGGAATTTTTATTTTTTTTTACACATTTAAACATTTTTTTTTACTTGTATAGTGACAGATCATTGATCTGACACTTTGCAGAGCACTGTGTCAGATCAGCGATCTGACGTGCACTTCTCCTGGCTTACCAGCACCTGCTCTGAGCAGGCACTTGGTAAGCCACCTCCCTGCAGGACCCGGAAGTAGCCGCGCTGCCATTTTGGATCCGGGGCCTGCAGGGAGGAGACGCTCGGTACAAGGTGAGCACATCGCCTTGTACCGATCATCTCAGGGAAGCACGCAGTGATCGCAGTGTGTCGGGGGTTAATGTGCTGGGAGCGGTTCGTGACCACTCCTGGCAAATAGTGCCAGATGTCAGCTGCGATCGCATATGACGTACTATCCCGTCACTGGGAATTAAGTCCCAGGTCACCTTGACGGGATAGTACGTCATATGGGATTAAGGGGTTAAAGGCCTCTCTCACACTAGTCATTATTCATATTCATGAGTCCACCATTAGGAGGACACTTACCAACAATGGTGTGCATGGCAGAATTGCAAGGAGAAAGCCACCTCTCTACAAAAAGAACATTGCTGCCAATCTGAAGTTTACTGAAGAATCACCTGGACAAACCAGAAGCTTATTAGAACATCATATTTGAAGATGGATGAGCCCAGCGCTACTTCGTGAGACTTTTTAACTGAGCTAGCGGAGATCTTACCTACATCCCTGCAGTTCAAGGGCCAGGCTGAGAATGCAGCCTCAGTGACCTGTGATAACTTCGATGATGTCACCGCTAGTCACTGATGCTGCACTCGCAGCAGCTCATTCTCCCAGCGGCTCCGTCCAGGTTGAAAATTGTTTATCCCCAGACATAGATTATGGCGTGGGATAGAACGACGGACAGGTGAGGGATATGGTTGTTTTTATTTTTTTTTGTTACAGGAGACGATGGCTTCAATAGATTGGGCGATGACTTGAGTATGGTTTAATTTAGAATCATTAAAGAAGTCTGTGTCAATCTTTCAATTAAAGGACTTTATTCTGGCTGTGTATTTATTGACAATTTACATGGTTGTTAGTGAAGGAAACATGAATGCAGCCAAGTACAGAGATATCCTGGATGAAAACCTCTTCCAGAATGATCTGGACCTCAGACTTGGCCAAAGGTTCACCTTCCAACAATACAATGACCCTAAGTACACAGCTAAAACAACAAAGGAGTGGCTTCAGAACAACTCTGTGACCATTCTTGACTGGCACAGCCAGAGCCCTGACCTAAACCCAGTTGAGCATCTCTGGAGAGACCTGAAAATGGCTGTTCACCAACGTTCACCATCCAACCTGACGGAACTGGAGAGAATCTACAAGGAAGAATGGCAGATGATCCCCAAATCCAGGTGTGAAAAACTTGGTGCATCATTCCCAAGAAGACTCAAGGCTGTACTAGCTCAAAAGGGTGCATCTACTGAATACAGAGCAAGGGGTCTGAATACTTATGACCATGTGACATTTCAGTTTTTCTTTCTTAATACATTTGCAAAAATTACTACATTTCTGTTTTCTTGTCAAGATGGGGTGCAGAGTGTACATTAATGTGAAAAAATGAACTTTTTTGAATTTATCAAATGGCTGCAATGCAATAAAGAGTGAAATATTTACAGGGGTATGAATACTTTCCATACTCACTGTAACTATATGATTAGTAATCAATATGTGTCTTATAGATGCCTATCCATTACTAAGCCGTGGGCTTGATGTCACTGGACAATTCAAAGGGGACATCAACCTCACAAATATGAACCCCACTTGCCACTGCTACAGGGCAAGTGGAAAGATCCAGGCAAAGTGCCAGAATTGGCACATCTAATAGATGCGCCTTTTCTGGGTGGCTGCAGGTAACTGGTGTTATGCCAGGGGGGTGGGTATAACATCAATGGCCCCTTACCAGCATTTATTTATTTACATAATTAGGAAAACAGCATGGGGATCTTGATAACCAACTTTGCTAATGTTGACAGCTGAGGGTTGCAGCCCCCAGCTGTCAGTTTTGCCTTGCTGATTATCAAAAATACAGGGGAACCCATGCCAGGTTTTCTTTTTAATTATTTATCTAAAGTGCAGGTGCTGGCTGATGAATACTCCCATCAGCGTCCACCTGCTCTTGATGTTACTAGCAGTTGCATGCATAGGCTGATGTTAGCAGTGGACCCATCAGCTGATGCCAGTGACCGGAAGTAAACTTTTTACCACCGATCTCAGCGGCGGGTTCACGCTGTCATCTGACAGCGTGGGAAATACAGCTATCAGACTGTTGGTTATAGCTTGATTAGAAGCTGTGTTTACCACACTTTTATGTACATGACAGCGCAACAAACACCCTGTGTTCAGGGGGCTGAACCCAAATAGTGACATAGACTTCCTGAAGAAGTCTGTTCAATGTTAGTGCCCTAACATAAGATGTAGATACTGAACCGAGCATGACAGCATGGCAAACACTGGATGTTCGAGCCCCCATTCAAGTGAATGGGGTCCAGGTTCGGGTACGGATACTGTTCCAGTACTCAAACCCAAACTTTTTTTAACTGTTCGGCCGAACCCGCCAGACCCAAACATACAGGGGTCCACTCATCTCTAGTTCTGATCAGGAGCTGCAGTAAGAGGCAGGACCCAGGCAGCACACAAAAGCAGAGCAGAACTCATTACTCCCCCTGTCCTGTCTCTATATTATCTCACTGTAGCTGTTGATCAGGACATCAGACCACATCCGTCAACTTCATCCTATCTCGGCAACAGTGCAGCGCGATCTTGTGCACAACTCAAGCTGATGCTACTTGGTGTGCTGGCTGCAGAAGAGAACACTGGAACGCTCATTGACAGTGTGAAGGGGCAACATATTGCGTGGCCCACTACAGGGCACTGCCCTTTTGACATTTGTCAGAAATGCCAAATGACCAGTCCGGCCATGATTGAGAGGAATGGATGCTCTTCATTGATTTGCCTAAAACAAGCCTAAAAGCCATCTTGCTTCATAATGGCTATGCACTATCTTCAATTCCAGTTGGTTATGCAGTCCATATGAAAGAAACTTTTGACAACATGAACAGCTGTTGAGGTGCCTGAACTTTGACCATTGTTTGTGGCCCATTGGTGGTGACTTAGAGGTGATGGCTTTCTTACTTGGTCTTTGTGCTACATACACAAAGTACTGCTGCTTTCTCTGTGAGTAGGATTTTTGTGCAAGAGAATATCACTACGATAAAAAACTGGCCTCTCCTACATTCACTTCAGCCAGGGAGTAAAAATATTTTGCATCCAGCTCTTGTTGACACACATAAGATTTTGTTACCACTATTGCTTATCAAGTTGGGCCTAATGAAGACCTATATGAAGGCAATGGATAAAAATGCAAAAGCATTCAAGTATCTCATTGATACATTTCTATGGCTGAGTGGAGCAAACATAAGGCAAGGAATCTTTATTGGACCTCTGATTCATAAGCTTTCTCAGGATAAGGAGTTTCTCTGTTTTATTGCAGGGCAAGGAAAAGGCTACAATGGTAGCATTCGCATTAATGATAACTACACTGCTCAAAAAATAAAGGAAACGCTAAAATCCCACATCCTAGATATCACTGAATGAAATATTCCAGTTATAAATCTTAATTCATTACATAGTGGAATGTGTTGAGAACAATAAAACCTAAAAAATAGCAATCTAAATCACAACTAATATCCTACGGAGGTCTGGAGTTGGTGCTCAAAATCAAAGTGGAAAATTAAGTTACAGGCTGATCCATCTTCAGTGGAAATGCCTCAAGACAAGGCAATGATGCTCAGTAGTGCCTGTGGCCTCCACGTGCCCGTATGACCTCCCTACAATGCCTTTGCATGTTCCTGATGAGGCGGCAGATGGTCTCCTGAGGGATCTCCTACCAGACCTGGACTAAAGCATCCGCCAACTCCTGGACAGTCTGTGGTGCAACGTGACGTTGGTGGATAGTGCGAGACATGATGTCCCAGATGTGTTCAATCGGATTCAGGTCTGGGGAAAGGGCGGGCCAGTCCATAGCTTCAATGCCTTCATCTTGCAGGAACTACTGACACACTCCAGTCACATGAGGTCTTGCATTTTCCTGCATTAGGAGGAACCCAGGGCCAAACGCACCATCATATGGTCTCACAAGGGGTCTGAGGATATCATCTCAGTACCTAATGGCAGTCAGGCTACCTCTGGTGAGCACATCGAGGGCTGTGCGGCCCTCTAAAGAAATGCCACCCCACTCCATTACTGACCCACTGCCAAACCAGTCATACTGAAGGATATTGCAGGCAGCAGATCACTCTCCATGGCATCTCCAGACTCTGTCACGTCTGTCGCATGTGCTCAGTGTGAACCTGCTTTCATCTGTGAAGAACACAGGGCGCTAGTGGAGAATTTGCCAATCCTGGTATTCTGTGGCAAATGTCAAGCATCCTGCATGGTGTTGGGCTGTGAGCACAACCCCCATCTTTGGACGTCGGGCACTCAGATCATCCTCATGGAGTCGGTTTCACACACATGCACATTTGTGGTCTGCTGAGGTCATTTCGCAGGGCTCTGGCAGTGCTCCTCCTGTTCTTCCTTGCATGAAGGCTAAGGTAGCAGTCCTGCTGCTGGGTTGTTGCCCTCCTATGGCCCCCTCCATGGCTCCTGGTAGCGCCTCCAGCCTCTGGACACTATGCTGACTGACACAGTAAACCTTCTTGCCACAGCTCACATTGATGTGCCATCCTGGATGAGCTGCACTACCTGAGCCACTTCTGTGGGTTGTAGAGTCTGTCTCATGCTACCACGAATGTGAAAGCACAACCAACATTCAAAAGTGACCAAAACATCAGCCAGAAAGCATTGGTACTGAGATAAGGTCTCTGGTCCCCACCTGCAGAACCACTCCTTTATTGATGGTGTCTTTATAATTGCCAATAATTTCCATCTGTTGTCTGTTACATTAGCACAACAGCATGTGAAATTGATTGTCAAACAGTGTTGCTTCCTAAGTGGACAGTTTGATTTCACAGAAGTTTGATTTACTTGGGGTTATATTCTGTTATTCAAGTGTTCCCTTTATTTTTTTTTGAGCAGTGTATTTTTTGGGGGGAAACTCAAGAGCAGAATACTATGAAGAGTTGGTGGAAAATCACCTCAAAATCACCTCAAAATATATAAGGATGTTGGCTGTAATATGTCCTTATTGATTAATTTTTTAAATTCGCAAGACTTTTTTCCACCTAAACGTGGAACAGTGAGAGACGAGCACGGTCAGATATTTCACCAAGATAATGCGGCTATGGAGAAATGCGGTATAGTCTCTAACTGGGTCGCTGTGACCAGTGGGGTACCGCAGGGGTCGGTATTGGGACCTGTTCTCTTCAACATATTCATTAATGATCTGGTAGAAGGTTTACACAGTAAAATATCGATATTTGCAGATGATACAAAACTATGTAAAGCAGTTAATACAAGAGAAGATAGTATTCTGCTACAGATGGATCTGGATAAGTTGGAAACTTGGGCTGAAAGGTGGCAGATGAGGTTTAACAATGATAAATGTAAGGTTATACACATGGGAAGAAGGAATCAATATCACCATTACACACTGAATGGGAAACCACTGGGTAAATCTGACAGGGAGAAGGACTTGGGGATCCTAGTTAATGATAAACTTACCTGGAGGAGCCAGTGCCAGGCAGCAGCTGCCAAGGCAAACAGGATCATGGGGTGCATTAAAAGAGGTCTGGATACACATGATGAGAGCATTATACTGCCTCTGTACAAATCCCTAGTTAGACCGCACATGGAGTACTGTGTCCAGTTTTGGGCACCGGTGCTCAGGAAGGATACAATGGAACTAGAGAGAGTACAAAGGAGGGCAACAAAATTAATAAAGGGGATGGGAGAACTACAATACCCAGATAGATTAGCGAAATTAGGATTATTTAGTCTAGAAAAAAGACGACTGAGGGGCGATCTAATAACCATGTATAAGTATATAAGGGGACAATACAAATATCTCGCTGAGGATCTGTTTATACCAAGGAAGGTGACGGGCACAAGGGGGCATTCTTTGCGTCTGGAGGAGAGAAGGTTTTTCCACCAACATAGAAGAGGATTCTTTACTGTTAGGGCAGTGAGAATCTGGAATTGCTTGCCTGAGGAGGTGGTGATGGCGAACTCAGTCAAGGGGTTCAAGAGAGGCCTGGATGTCTTCCTGGAGCAGAACAATATTGTATCATACAATTAGGTTCTGTAGAAGGACGTAGATCTGGGGATTTATTATGATGGAATATAGGCTGAACTGGATGGACAAATGTCTTTTTTCGGCCTTACTAACTATGTTACTATGTTACTATGTTACTATGTAAGACAATGGAATCCATCAATGCTTGAAGATTACTTTTGGACAAATGTAGGAGATGATCTGATGCAGGAGTACAAGAGACAAGAAAAAAAGAGTTGTCACTGAATGAGGACCAAATTTTATAGTGCAATTTCTGTAACAGTTTATAATTTGCAACAGTGTTTAGATTTGTTTTACTATATGACTTGTTGCCTAGTTTTCTCTAAATAGATATTAGAACTTGTCATTAACTGAAACTTTTAGGTATTAATTATATGTAGCAGTAAAAGGAAACCTCTTTGATATCATGGGAACAAGAGCGAACAAAAAGTTTTCATTCTCAGATTTAAAATCAGGAGGTCAAAATCATTAAGAAAAGGCTCAATTCATAACTGAAACTGACAAACGGTTGAAAATATATAGAACATTTACAGAAAGGGTTTAGTAGTGACATTCTCATCTGTACTCTTGTGTCTGGTACTGCAGCTCCATCTTCACTTGAATGGGTAGAGCTGAAGTACCAGACACAGCTGTGTACAGGAGCAAAGCATTGTGTCAGGTTCTCCACTGAAGTACCCACATTGTTTTAATGAATGCTACTAACCCTTAGGACTAGAGATCGGTGGATTCCAAGCTATCATGTTTTATGAATAGACCATCAAGACGACATTCTGGAAATATTTTAATGGATTTCAAAGCTAAGCATACATTTCAAATAAAGAAGTACAGCTGTTAGAAGGATTGTCAAGGAGTGAAAAACTTAAAGGGAACCTGTCACCCCGAAAATCGTGGGTGAGGTAAGCCCACCGGCATCAGGGGCTTAATCTACAGCATTCTGTAATGCTGTAGATAAGCCCCCGATGTTACCTGAAAGTGGAGAAAAAGATGTTAGATTATTCTCACCCAGGGGCGGTCCCGCTGCTGGTCTGGTCGGATGGGTGTCTCTCATCCGCTCCGGTGCCTCCCATCTTCATTCCAAGACGTCCTCTTCTGATCGTCAGCCACGACTCCGGCGCAGGCGTACTTTGTCTGCCCTGTTGAGGGAAGAGGAAAGTACTGCAGTGCGCAGGCGCCGGAAAGGTCAGAGAGGCCCGGCGCCTGCGCACTGCAGTACATTGCTCTGCCCTCAACAGGGCAGACAAATTACGCCTGCCCCGGAGCCGTAGCTGAAGATCAGAAGAGGACGTCATGGAATGAAGATGGGAGGCGCCGCAGCGGACCAGAGACACCCATCTGACCGGACAAGCAGCGGGACCGCCCCTGGGTGAGTATAATCTAAATTCTTTTTCTCCTCTTTCAGGTAACATTGGGGGCTTATCTACAGCATTACAGAATGCTGTAGATAAGCCCCTGATGCCGGTGGGCTTACCTCACCCGCGATTTTTGGGGTGACAGGTTCCCTTTAAAGTTCAATCAATCTGTTAGAAGATTTCATCAAACTTTGCTATATATTTAATATTTGGTTTATGAACCCTCTATCTGATACGTATTCCATTTTTTGGTGAAATGCCATACATCTTTCCACTGACCATCACTTAGAGTGGACAGAATGTGCAACATGTCATCATCGTCATCAGGTGCAGGATGAGTGCAGAGGAAAATGAGTGAACAGGCACTGATGAACAGCAGTGATGTATACGAATTAATTATTTAATGAAATTATCAATGGCTGTCTGAAGAATGTTCTTTCACGCTGAATGGAGCATAATGCTACATTTGAACTTGACTTTTCAGAAGTGCAAAATGTAACTTAAAAATAACGACAGCTCATCTTGCCAAAAAGAATGAATGAGCAAAATATAAATCCATTGGTTCCAACAGTCCCAAGTACCATGTGACATTTCCAGATTTGGGTCTATGCCCTCTTGTCACATGTCATCTGCTGAATGTCCCTCACTGACATAATGCTCCTCAGACACCCCTCCTGCCAGGGTAAAAAGAAATGGTAAATGGAAATATCTAGTGGGTGTGGTTGTGGGCATAGCCAAAAACTTACATAATTTGCCCCTCTTATTCATTAGGAAAAGTTGGTAAGTACGCTCACAGTAGCACAAGTAGCATGCAAGGTTGCATTGTCTTGCTGAAATAATGGCTATTGGCACATTTAGGAAAAAATGGTCTTACCACTGGTTCTTTGAACAAATGTAACACCAAGCTGTTAGTGAACCTAGAATAAAGAATAGAGGGGTCCGCCTACCGTACGTTCTGCAACCTCACACCAAAAATTATCCTTTAGGGACAGATGCCCACCTTGCTTATAGTGTATTGTATTGGATATAAAATTTGTCTAGTAAAACTGATGTGCAACAAAATTTGTTTGCAACACTCATACTTTGTAAGTCATAGTTACATGGGTAAATTTTGGGAAATATTTTTTATATTTCAGAAACAACTATTCCCCTAAAAATGATTGCACAAAAAATGAAAAGCTTGATACAGTTGCTTGTGACTATCTGGCATGCCGTCTCCTACAGATACTTATTTCATTAATTTTTTAATGTGGATTGCTGTTGCTTTCTAGTGCATTAAGAACTAAGGAAAAAATGTGAAATTGTAATGAAATAGGTCAAATGCAAGCTGTTCCATATTACTGACCAATCACACTGGGTGCTGACACATATTCTTATCCCCCTTCTAATTTGAATCTCTGAATTATTCACAAACTAATGCACTCATCTTTTTCACTTTTTATCGTATTTAGTATTTGTCTAAAATTTATGGACTGTCTTTTCCTACATCTATTGCTGAGCTGTTAGCACTGACATCATCTAACTATCCAGAAACATCTTAAAATGCCTGCTGAATTCCCTGCCTCATCTTTTATTCAGGCTGTGATAGTTGCTCCAATTTGGCTATGCTGTACCATGTGATAGCTGCAAGGCATTACGGGGTAGACTGTGCTGTCAATCTGAAGTTTTTTGGTGATCCATTGAAATTGCGTTACAAATGTATTAGAATTTGTCAAGACAAAATTGTATTACATTTTTACAAGTTCAATTTGTATCAAATTGATTTGCTAATCTCTTGTAAATGCAACATGAAATGCACAATAAATGACAAGTCACATTGTGTTTTTATTTAGTAAACAAATATTAAGCCAAAAAAAGTAGTATTGTGTAAAAAAAAAAGTGTATACTAGGGTTGAGCAAAATGGGTCGGCCATTTTCAGAAGTCGCCGACTTTTGGCAAAGTCGGGTTTCATGAAACCCGACCCGACCCCTGTGTGGGGTCGGCCATGAAGTCGCCAATCTTCTGAATCTGGTATCAGAATTTCGATCCCGAGTTCCGATATGTTTGCAATATCGGAAATCGGTATCGGAATCCATATTTAAGTGTAAAATAAAGAATTAAAATAAAAAATATCGCTATACTCACCCTCTGACGCGCCCTGGTACTAACCGGCAGCCTTTCTTCCTTCGAATCAGCGCTTGCAGGACCTTGCGGTGTCGTCGCGGCTTGTGATTGGTCGTGCGACCGCCCATGTGACCGCTCGCGCGACCAATCACAAGCCGCGACGTCACCGCAAGGTCCTGGAAGCGCTGATTCTTAGGAAGGAAGGCTGCCGGAAAGAAGCAGGGCACGTCCGAGGGTGAGTATATACCTAATAGGAATATACTCACCCTCGGACGCTCCCTGCTTCTTTCCGGCAGCCTTCCTTCCTAAGAATCAGCGCTTCCAGGACCTTGCGGTGACGTCGCGGCTTGTGATTGGTCGCGCGAGCGGTCACATGGGCGGTCTCGCGACCAATCACAAGCTGCGACGTCACCGCAAGGTCCTGCAAGCGCTGATTCAAAGGAAGGAAGGTTCCCGGTTAGTACCAGGGCGCGTCCGAGGGTGAGTATAGCGATATTTTTTATTTTAATTCTTTATTTTACACTTAAATATGGATCGCAGGGCCTGAAGGAGAGTTTCCTCTCCTTCAGACCCTGGGAACCATTGGAAACCCAATGCACTGCATTGGGTTTTGAGTTTCGGCCAACCCCGACCCCGACTTTTTTATAGGATCGGCCGATTTCACTCGACCCGACTTTTGAAAAAGTCGGGTTTCGTGAAACCCAACCCGATCCTATAAAAGTAAAAGTCGCTCAACCCTAGTGTATACCCTTACTGCTTTGATAGGACTTTAGAGGGTTTGTAGGAGCAAGGTGCTGCTAATCAAATGCCCTTGCTTAACTATTCATCAGGAAGTAAAGGAGATTTGGCAATTTGCTTGTCTGGAGCATTCAGGCATGTGTTAACAGAGGAAAGACTTGAGCAATGATGTCAAAAAAGCAATTGTTGCTGCCCATCAATCTGGGAAAGGTTGTAAGGCCATTTCCAAACAATTTGAAGTTCACCTTTCTTCAGTAAGAAAGCTTATTCAGAATTGGAAAATGTCCAAGACTGTTGATAATCTTCCAAGAAAGGCGCAATCCAGCAAATTCACCCCAAGGTCAAACTATGTAATTCCAAGAGAAACTGTAAAGAACACATGAGCTACAGCTCAGCCTCTATAAGCCTCAGCATGTTAAATGTTCAAGTTCTTGATTGTAAAATTAGAAAAAGACTGAAAGGGAATGGCTGGTTTGGAAGCGTTGCAAGGAGAAAGCCTATTCATTCAACAAAGGACATAGTGGCACTGCCAATGCTAGCAAGCCTTCATCTGAATGAGCCATAAGACTTCTGAAAGAACGTGCTTTGGAGAGATGATGTTTGGCCATATTGCCCTGCACCAAGTTGGGTAAAAACCAAACACAGCATATCATCACAAAAACCTCCTACCAACTGTCAAACACGATGATGGAGAGGTTACAGTGTGGTCTTGTTTTGCAGCCTCAAGAGTTGGGCACCTTGCAGTCTTTGAGTCGACCATGAAAACCCCTGTATAATAAAGTTTCCTGGAGGCAAATGTGAGTACATCTATACAAGAGCTATTGATTTGCCAAAGCTGGATAATGATTCCAAACATACAAGGAAATCTACATCAGTATGGTTTAAAAAAAAATAATTGAGGTGTTCAAGTAGCCCAAAGTCTAGACCTTAATCCAATCGAATTGCTGTGGTGGGAACTTAAAAGAGCTGTGCATAAATGAATGAACATTAGTCTTGAAAAACATAATCAACGTTGTAAAGAAGATTGGATCAAAAATTCCTGATAAATTCAAAAAGAAAACAAATACTTCAAGTTATTGATGCAAATGGTGGTTTGCAAAACATAGCCGGGTTCGGATGTTTTTCTCTGTAATAAAAGGCTTACCTTCTTGCCAACCTTTCCAAAAGGGCAGACCTATGAATATCATGGAAAATTATTGCCACATACAGTACACAACTAGAAAATACTGCAGCTCCTTTAATGTTGCTGAAGGCCTCTTGGCAGATTCCTGGATCAGTTTTCTTCTAGTATTTTCATCATTTTTTAAAGGAATGTCCATTTCTAGGTAACCTCACTGTTGTGTCAAATTGAAACCACTACGATGTCTCATTATTAATAAGGAAAATATGGCCACATGTGCAGGGGTGAACTATTCTTAATTATACCAAATTTCTCCAGAGCATTGTAAAAGACTCATTAGGAGTTATGTCAAATGCTGTTTTGCAGTTTTTGCTGCTAAGAGTGGCCCAACCAGTTATTAGGTTTAGGGGGCAATCACTGTATCATGCAAAGTCCTGTAGGTTTGGACTCTTTCCCTTAATAATAAAGACCTTCATTTAAAAACTGCATTTTGTGTTTACTTGTGTTATCTTTAATATTTACATTTGTTTAGTGATCTGAAACATTTAAGTGTGACAAACATGCAAAAGATCAGGAAATCAGGAAGGAGTCAAATACTTTTTATACAAATGTATATGTGGCACCCCTGAAGGTCCAGTCACCACAGAGGTACTGCACCTCAGCCAGAGGTGTGGTACTCCATTCTTGGGTAAGGAGGGGTCACTACCCAGGACTCACAATCTGGCATCCAAAACCAGACCTCTATAGGCCTGGAGGGAACTAGGTAGCGGGTGTGGGTGGAGATAATTGAGTTGACATGGAAACAAGAGGGAGGAGTTAGTTAGAGAGTAAGACAGTTGGAGCTGGGGACTTGAGCAGTGAGGAGCTCATCCCAGGACCAGAGGACAGAGAGAGAGCAAGGAAGATAGAGAGAAGCGCCTGACAGAAAGAAGAGAGAGAAGGGGTCCTAGGGGCATCGGTAGTGAGGAATCCACCCGTGAGGCCCGAATCCATGCCGACCATAGTTGGGTGGAGGGACCAGGTTGCAGTGGGGGAACCGACCCCCAGACTAGTGGAGAACTACAAGGCTCAGCTAGTCAGCTGGAGGCTGTGGTATTTGTACGTGCCACAGCCACAATCACACACACTTGCTGAAAAGGCAGCCAAATAGGGTCAAGGGGGCCAAGAGGATGTTGCCCAATAGGATCCGAGGCTGCTAGCTTGACATACTGTGTCTGCCAGTGGACGGGAACTGCAGCGTCAGCCATCCATTGCCGAACACCATGGGTGTTGTCACGAACAAATCCCCTAAAAACTTTCTTTCCCCTTTATTTAATTACCATTTTATTGGATGCCCAGGGCCATGGATTGGGTCACTGCTGCTGTGACCACTCCTTTAAGTACCGTCGGACCTGGCCCAAGTACCTCACGGTCCTAGCAGGCGCTCCATTTTGGCATCACGAATAGGATTCTGTAGCCCGGTGCCACTGGTTCCTGTGTGCCATAGACTTTGTTGTTTTGTGAAATCGCCACCATTATGGCATCACACGGTGCACGGGAGAAGGGAGGTGTGTCGTCATGGGCAGTACCTGGAAGAAAGGCGTGAAAATTACGCCCCTCCATTGCAAATACTTCTATGCACTGAAAGCATGTCAGTTAGCATGGAGATCCACTTACTAGTCTGGAATGATGGGAAGAGAAAGAAAAAGAAGGACCGGCCATGAAGGAGGGAGTGGGAACAGCACATGGGTGCAATCAAGAACCCGACAAGAAAGATAGCGAGTGGTGGTTACCCTGAGCATAGGGTGGAAGTGGAGAATTCCCCCAGCTGACAGGATGAGAACCCTGACCAGCTGCCAGCCACGGACCCGGAGTTCCTGGGGGCCGAGGTGGAGGAACTGCTCCTGAAATCGCATATCACCACGGTATTAAAATAGAAAAGGTCCTGTCGGAGAAGGTGTGTGAACAGCGGCTGGCCTGATGACTAACATCCCCATCCCCAGCTTAAGGAGCAAGGAATCTGGCACTGGAGAAACACCAGCTGCAGGTACTGGGACCAACCCTGCCCTGGTAGCCAAAGAAACCCTGGTAGGGGCTTTTAAACCCCCGCCAGCCCTCCAATCTGGCCGGGAATGAAAAAGCCTAGCCTGGGACCAGATGTCAGAAGTAGGGGACCGACTGGCGGTGTTGCTGCAACTAATCATATGCCCCAGGAGAATGGGTGGCGTTCCGCTGGGAACGCAACAGGAACTGATTTGGTGGTAGGACATGAACTCTTTGTGTTACTTGAAGTGACACAGGAACCAGATTTTGCCTGACCAGGAGGTTGCAGGCCTGAGAACCTGTCCTGGAGGAAGAAGCAAGAGGTGACGGAACATAACTGTAAGGTGGTAACTAAGCCTGGTTAGATCTTGTTAAGCCTAGTTAATGCAGAGACAGAGTGGTCATGGACAGTGAATGGCTAGAATTGTTATTGTACAAAATTAGCACTTAATGTGCAACTTGTAGGTTTTACATTACCCCTTTAAAGTGTCAGTAGAACACTCTATCTCTTTAACAAAAGACCAAAGAACAAAAAACGTCTGTCATGGCCAAAAAAGTGGTCCAACATAGTGATCAGCTATGGTATGCAGCCTCGTTAGGGCCTACATTGGGGGTTTGAGATGGATTCCCCCATATTGCACTAAGGACAGTGAGAAGAATACCGGGCTCCGGATCTCACTGTCGCCTGTTGGACTTGATGGAGAATGTTTTTTCTATAGTAATGCTATATTTTATGTTTAGGGTATGTGCACACGTCCGGATTTTTAGCGTTTTTTTTGCAGAATTTCGCTATAAAAACGCTATAATTCCGCATCAAAAACGCTAAAAATATGCATCCTATCATTTAGAATGCATTCCGGATTTTTTGTTCAGATGGATGCGTTTTTTACCGCAAAAAAAACGCATTCCGCAAAAAAAATGGACATGCTCATTCTTTTTGCGGATTTTTTGCGGATTTCTAAGCCAAAATGACTTTCAGGAAAAAAAAAAAAAATCCGCAAAAATTCTGCAAAAAATCCGTGCAAAAAACGCGCAAAAACCGCGATAAATCCACGTGGAAAAAAACGCGATTTTCTGCCAGAATTCTCCGGATTTTGTCAGGAAAAAAACCTGACGTGTGCACATACCCTTACAGTAAAGTCTCCATTTATAGTAATGCTGTATTTATGTTTCTAGAATTTATATCTATGGTAGAGAGTATCTCCCATAAAGGGAAGAAGAGTTACCGCTTTAACTGTTTACATTGTTGAGATGCATCTCAGAATATGTTTGCATGTTTTTTAACATATTTGTTTACTCTGTTTCAGCCTGCAGAAGTGCTGTGTTTAACGGGGGGAAAAGTGGCGCCCCTGAAGGTCCAGTCGCCACAGAGGTACTGCACCTCAGCCAGAGGTGAGGTACTCCGCTCTCAGGTAAGGAGGGGACACTACCCAGGACTCACACATTGGCATCCAACACCAGACCTCTATAGGCCTGGAGGGAACTAGGTAGCAGGTGTGGGTGGAGAGAGTTGAGTTGTCATGGAAACAAGAGGGAGGAGTTAGCTAGGGAGTAAGACAGTTGGAGCTGGGGACTTGAGCAGTGAGGAGCTCGTCCTAGCACCAGAGGACAGAGAGAGAACAAGGAGGACAGAAAGAAGCTCCTGATAGAAAGAAGAGAGAGAAGGGGTCCTAGGGGCATTTGCAGTGTGGAATCCACCCGTGGGGCCCGAATCCACGCCGACCATAGTTGGGTGGAGGGACCAGGTCGCAGTGGGGGTACTGTTGTATCTGTACGTGCCACAGCCACAATCACATACACTTGCTAAAAAGGCAGCCACATAGGGTCAAGGTGACCAAGAGGACATCATGCATCAGGATCCAATGCTGCTGGCGTGGGGCTCTGTGTGTGAAGGCGCAGGGCAGGAGAGGCAAGAGCCAGCACAGTGAGACGGCCATGGAAGCAACATAAGAAGGGAGTTCCGACAAAGTGTACCCCAAATTACTTGAGAGCTGACTGAACCACAGACCCAGAGGACACAGCACCCGGCTGGAGATTACATAAAGAACTGTGAGTAAAATGTGGAAACTGCACCCTGCTGTGTCCTCCAAATTATTGCTGCACCACCTGCTCTGCACTGCAACCACCACCATCACATTTAACACCATCACTGCCCTGGGGTCAAGCTCTACCCGTGGAGAGCTGTACCAACTCTGCTGCATCACCAACTGCTCCAGTGGACCGCAACCGCATTTTCAGCCATCCATTGCCGAACACCACGGGTGGCAACATGAACAAATCCCCTAAACATTCTATTTCCCCTTCATTTCATTCCCATTTTATTGGATGCCCAGGGCCACGGACCGGGTCACTGCTGCCATGACCACCCCTTTAAGAACCACCGGTCCCGGCCCGAGTACCCCACGGTCCTAGCGGGCGCTCCATATATATATTTATATATGTATAATATGTATGGTTACCAGCAATGCAGAAAGTAATGAGAGCTGGAGAGCAACATTAGAACATAGAGAATGACAAGTCAGAGAAGAATAATAAAGCTTAGACGATGATAACAATTTTTTTTGAAGATGAAATAATCTCTTAAAGGCCTTAAACTATAAATGTTAAAATTTCCTTTGTATTTTTTATATACTGTATATATATATATATATATATATATATATATATATATATATATATATATTTATCTACAGCTGTGCTCAAAAGTCTACATACCCCGGCAGAATTTTTGCTTTTTTGGCCTTTTATCAGAGAATATGAATAATAACACCAAGACATTTTCTCCACTTATGGTTAGTGGTTGGGTGAAGCCAATTATTGTCAAACTAATGTGTTCTCTCTTTTATAATCATAATGACAACCCAAAACATCAAAATGACCCTGATCAAAAGTTCACATACCCTGGTGATTTTGGCCTGCTAAAATGCACATAATTTAACACAAATGGTTTTGAAAGGCTACTAAAGGTAACATCCTCACCTGTTAACTGTTTACTTGTAATCAATGTGTGCATAAAAGCTGAGTGATTTTCTGGGATTAAGACAGACTCTTGCATCTTTCATCCAGCCACTGACGTTTCTCAATTGTGAGTCATGGAGAAAGCAAAAGAATTGTCAACGGATCTACTAGAAAAGGTAGTTGAACTGTATAGAACAGGAAAGGGATACAAAAAGATATCCAAGGAGTTGAAAATGCCAGTCAGCAGCGTTCAAACTGTGATTAACAAATGGAAAATAAGGGACTCTGTAAAAAAAAACATGGTCAGGTAGACCAACAAAAATGTCATCCAAAACTGCCAGGAAAATTCTTCAGGATGCAAAGAAAAACCCACAAATAACATCAGCTGAAATACAGGAATCTCTGAAAACTGTTGGTGTCGCTGTTTCAAGATGCACAATAAGGAGGCACTTGGCGAAAAATGGGCTGCATGGTTGAGTCGCCAGAAGAAAGCCAATACTGCACAAAAGTATCTCACTTACAATACACAAAACAGCACAGAGATAAGCCTCAAAACTTCTGGAACAAGGTAATTTGGAGTAATGAAACCAAAATTGAAGTTTTTGGCCACAACCATAAACGTTACAATTGGAGAGAGGTCAACAATGCCTATGATGAAAGGAACACCATTCCTATTGTGAAGCACGGAGGTGGGACGTACTTGGATGTTCCAACATGAAAATGATCCAAAACACAAGGCCAAGTCGACCTGTCATTGGCTACAGCAGAACAAAGTGAAGTTTCTGGAGTGGCCATCTCAGTCTCCTGACCTCAATATCATTCAGCCACACTGGGGAGATCTCAAGCACGCAGTTCATGCTGGACAGCCCAGGAATTTACAGGAACTGGAGGCTTTTTGCCAAGAAGAGTGGGCAGCTTTACCATCTGAGAAAATAAAGAACCTCATCCATAACTACCACAAAAGACTTCAAGCTCTCATTGATGTTAGAGGGGGCAATACATGGTATTAAGAAATGTGGTATGTGAACTTTTGATCAGGGTTATATGGATGCTTTGGGTTGTCATTATGATTTAAAAAGAGAAAACACAGTAGTTTGACAATAAATGGCTTCACCCCACATCTTAGGCTGGGGTCACATTGCGTTTTGGTCAGAGCGCTAACGGACAGCGTTGCACGGCGAAATTAACACCATGCAACGCGTCCGTTAGCGCTCCCATTGCCCGCAATGTACCAGCGCATTGCTAGCGCGTGTCATTTTCGGCACGCGCTAGCGACGCGCCGGTCTTTTGTAGCGCGCCTCGGACGCTGCTTGCAGCGTCCGCGGCGCGCCCAAGGTCCGTTCCCTGCTCTCGCAGATCGGGGATCTGCGAGAGCGGGGACGTTAACGCGACCCCGAAACGCGACCCTTTAAAAACATTGCGTTAGCGCAATCCGCTAGCGCTAGCGCTAAACGGATTGCACTAACGCAATGTGACCCTAGCCTTACAGATGCTCCATTTCTGGGGTGGCTGGGAGCTGGTGTTTGTAGCCGGGGGGGCACTATCTATGGCCCCTCTCTAGCCTATGAGTATCAGCCCGCAGCTGTCTGCATAGCCTTTCTGGCTATTAGTTAAAGGGGGACCCCACATCATTTTTTGGGTCACACTTGCAAGAAACTCGCACGAGTCTCACCTCAATACCCGGCACTGCACTCGGGACTGGAGCATGCAGCTGCATGTATTTCTATGTAGCTGAACGCTCCGATCCCAGTGTCGGCGGCAGTGCCTGGTATTGAGGTGAGAGACTTGTGCCAGTTTCTCACAAGTGTGACCCCGACCTAACACAGATTTTGTGTGTGTGAGTCTTTATTTAACTCTTTAGTACTAGTGATGACTGAATATACTCATTACTCGAGAATTCTTGAGCACGCTCGGGGGTCCTCTGAGTATTTTTTAGTGCTCGGAGATTTAGTTTTTCTTACCGCAGCTGAATGATTTACATCTGTTAGCCAGCATAAGTACATGTGGGGATTCCCTAGCAACCAGGCAACCCCCACATGTACTTATGCTGGCTAACAGATGTAAATCATTCAGCTGCGGCAAGAAAAACTAAATCTCCGAGCACTAAAAAATACTCGGAGGACCCCCGAGCATGCTCGAGAAATCTCGAGAGAACGAGTATATTCGCTCATCACTATTTAGTACATTGTATTATGTTTATTACTAAACATCGGTCTTGGTATTATCTATCCATCTATATATAGATAAATTTATTATCTATCTATCTGTCTGTCTGTGGGTGCGTGTGTGTATGTAAACATTATTCTTCAATGGAGTATGTAAATGAAGAGGTTGGACAAGAAATGACATCACAATTCTTTTTTGTTAAATAATAGATCTTTATTTATATCCCAATAAAGGCCTAAGTAAGAGGCACTTCCATATGTGCACAATATATCAAAAGAGAGAAAGCGGAAGCTTTTTGCCAAAAAAAACACTTATATTTTATTAATTATAAATACATAAAATCTTTGAACAAGCCCAGTAGCAGTCAGTGGAGGTACATGTGACAGAATATACTGTCTGCATAAGGTAGATATACCATAGCAAGCCTATAGACAATCAAATGATCCTAGAGATTGCTTACACAAATTCAACAAAGACATGCCTAAATACACATAAGGTGACATAGTATAGTATACAGAGCCCAACCTATATCAATTATCTGCATTCTTAGGTAAATACACCCATGCCTCTCCTTATGCCTTGCATTTTAGCACTACACGCACTTTCTAGCTACTGCACATTTGTGCTGACTGGTCCATTATAGGACCACAAGGACCTTAATATAGCACCTTAGGCAGTTTTTTGCCATATACTTTATTATCATATAGGCCACCTTGTATTTTTTGCTAGAGTTAAGGCGTACTATTGCTTTCTACGTACCCTAGGTATATTATTAATCTATAACCCACATATCCTAGATACTATACTACATCACCTTATGTGTATTTAGGCATGTCTTTGTTGAATTTGTGTAAGCAATCTCTAGGATCATTTGATTGTCTCTAGTAGGGTTGAGCGACTTTTAGTCGAGTTTAGTGAAATCGGCCGATAATCGCGAAAAGTCGGGGATCGACCGAAACACGAAACCCAATGCAAGTCAATGGGGAAGCATAGTCGGTAGTGAGTGGAGGCCAGGAAAACATGTACAGTGCCCATTTTAATGGCAAAAACATCCATTCTTGTTACTGAAGCTTGCCAATCTTAATTTACCTTATAATAATAGTAAGTCATTGGAAATTGGGGGTCATTTGGCTAAAGTTGTGGGGGGTAGGGCTGGTTCAAGTATTTAGTGGGCCCAGGAAATCTGGACCATGTCACGGCAGTGGAGTAGGGAGAGGTAAGTATTTAAACTTTGCAAGTGCTGTGATCCTGAGCAAGCAGGGGGCCCCACTCGTTGGCATTGGCACTGGCACAGGGCCCCTCAAAATACGGCGGTGTGTTTGCATGGCGGGGCGCCTCCCACCGGCAGCGACACTTTTGCGTACTATGAGGGGCCCTGTGCTAGTGACATCGCCAACGAGTCCCCCCCACCTGTCACGATATGGTATGAAATATCATATAAGTAGTTTCTCTTGCTAGCAGGCTGTGGGCTAAAAAGCCCCCCCTTCCCTTTCACTCAGCCAAGAGCTGCTTTGCCAATGTACTGGGGGGAGTTTTATGGCCGAAAGGTATTTACGACATCCCTGCAGTGGAAAGTGACCAGCAAGAACTGGATTCTAAGTAGAACACATGGAAGTTCTTTGCTTTGTTTTTGTAAGATATTATGCAAACCGTTAATGTTAAGAACACGAAAATATATATTCTTACTCTCCCTCGGTGGATCTGCCCATCCCTCTAAACACGAGCTTCTAACTCCATCTGGTAAAAAAGTAGGGATTTCTCTGTAAATATGTATCCCAGATAGGACATATTTGATCTCATTAGAATGCCCACGTTAATCCGAGATGAATGCTGGGTTTGTTATGACTATGACATGTTTTGTAGCGAAGTTATAGAAAGTAGATAAATTTAAGATTGAAGTACTCAGAATGTAGAGAGAGGAGGGTCTGGATAAGCCAGCCTTTCTGTGATGTCACTAGCTGCAGGTTTTAAGTTTGTGGCAGGCTCTCAGCAGGGATTTCTTCTACTTCTTGCTTCTTTCCTGGAAGAGCGCTGAGCACGTCCAATGAACTGGGATGTATGGTTGCCTGCAATGCAATGAACTGAGAACATATGAGTGTTATCTTTTCTCCTTTAATCCCTTTATGTTATAATTATCTTGTACATATTTGCAATTGTCTCATTTGTAACATCTTTTTATATAAACACTGCCTGAAACTTTTGATGGGGTATATTATTTAGTACTAGTTCGTTCTCCTGTTCTAAGCCGTACCCTAAGTCTTCTGAAAGGAAATACGCTACTGTTTTGGGTTAGCTTTGGACCCGTATAATCGAAGCTGGTGGCAGCATACGTTTTGTACTGGGTAGTTGGGAGGCATTGTAGCGACTGCGGCGTTGATAATTATTGTTCCTGCCTGAGTGAGAGTAGTTCATCGCGTCGCTGCAGCGTGCCCAATAGCCAGTACATAGCAGGCAGCCTGTCTGGCGACTAATTACCCAGGGTGCAGTACCTAATCTGACCTGAGAATAAGGGGGGTGCCAGAGAGCTGCAAGTGTTAAGTGGAACTGTAAGCGGGATATACATAAATCCCTGCAGTTCGGGGTATATTGAAAGCAGTGGGATACCTAAAATAAGCCCCTGCTGTAAACTAAGAGGTCAATAGCCTTGTGGGTGTTGTTTCATCACATTGTGGAGTGGAGGGATAACTAAGGTAAGCCCCCTTGCACATGTGATAGCCGTCTGTTGGCCTAAAGTCACCCCAACCCGTGATGTAGGGGTGACGGTCACGGTGTGAATCGTGACAAATTGGTGGCAGCGGTCAGGGATTCCTGACAAATTGGTGGGATTGGTGGGATCTTAGAGCATTAGTGATTTGGTTTGAGCAATCATTCCCCTCACTAAAAACTTGCAGAAAGTTCTTGCGATGACTCTGCGCAAATAAGTTTGGAGAACGAACTCAGTGCTTATTAGTCTTGAGACAATTGTGTACTGGTAATTATCCCCTCCCTTTCTCTTCGTTTTTCTATCCTATCTTTTATTTGGCAACCATGGATGCGAAAGGGGAAGCCTGGTACGCTCAGCAGAAGAAGGACTTTCTTGCTGGGATATGCACGTGCCATGGCCTGAACCCCCAGAGTAAGACCAAGACTCAAATGGTCGCTGAACTAGTGCAATTTGAAGCAGACCAAGCCAGGCCACAGAGCCCAGAGGCCGCAGAAGCCAGCACAAGCAAACATGGTGCTGCAGCAGAGGTCCAACCACTGAATACGGGCCCTACTGGCAACAAGGGGGGCGCAGACCTCCTCTTGCAGCTGGCTCTGCAACAATGCTCCGCATATGACCTAGAGAGACGTCTGCAGCTGATCCAGCAATACCAGGAGCGAGCCAAGAGAGAGGCCCGAGCCGAGCGGGAGGCCGAGAGAGCCGAGCGGGAGGCTGAGAGATCCAAGCGCCAAGCCCAGCGAGAACACGAACGGGAGATGCTCCGGCAGGGGGGGGATGCCCTCCACCGCCCAGAGCCGTGAGCCCAGCAGCGCTCAGATACCTAAGCCCCGGCCCGATCACTTTCCTGTTATGGAGAAGGACGGGGACTTGGACACGTTTCTGCGGGCCTTTGAGAAAGCCTGCAGACAGTACCGGCTGCCTACACAAGAATGGGCACGATACCTGACACCAGGCTGAGAGGCAAAGCTCTGGAGGCGTTTGCTGCCCTCCCGCAAGATTAAGATGGTGACTATGAGGCCATCAAGCAGGCTCTGATAGCCAAGTACCAGCTTACACCTGAGGTGTACCGTAGAAAGTTCCGGACCCTCCAACGTGGCCCACACGACAGTTACAGTGATGTGGTGCACGGACTGGGGACCCACTTTGACCAGTGGACCCAAGGACTGTCAGTGACCACCTTCGCACAGCTGCGAGACCTGATGATCAAAGACCAGTTCTTTCATCTTTGCCCAGCTGAGGTGCGACAGTTCATGATGGACAGAGAACCCAAAGATGTGACGAAAGCAGCGCAGATTGCCGATGCCTATGAGGCCAACCGTAGATCGGAAGTGCGGAAGCCAGTCACCACCAGCTGGAGAGGGGGTAAGCCTGCAACCAACGCCAGTACCCCTGCCAACCAGCACACCAGAGGTCCTGTCTCCATAGCCAACAGCACCAGACCTACCACCGAATCTCACAAGTGTTACCACTGCAATCAGACTGGTCATATCAGTCCCGCCTGTCCAGACAAGCAGAAGAACACCCCAGCCAAGGCCCCAGGGCCTAATGCAGCAGTTCTTTTGGTGGGTGGTGTGGTTGGGAGGGTGTGTGACAACGTACAGCACGTCATGGTGGGAGGCCATGTGGCTACAGGCCTCAAGGACACCGGGGCTGAACGAACCCTCATCCTACCCAAACTGGCGGCCCCTGAAGAAATTATTCCGGGGAAAACCCTAACTGTCATTGGGATTGGGGGCATCAGCTGTCCCTTACCTATGGCTTGGGTTTATATTGATAGGGGTGCCGGGAGCGGGGTGAAGGAAGTGGGGTTGTCTGATAATTTGCCCACTGATGTTTTGTTGGGGACTGATTTGGGGAGGTTGGTTGCACACTACGTCCCTGACACCCCTCCCCAATCTACTAATAAGGGTGACGTTAACTCTGATGATGATGATGATGATGATAATGATGGGAAATCGCATGTGTTACCTGACCATGCTTTACCTTGTAATGATGCATCTGTTAACCATTTTTTCCCTAGGAGTGTTGGTGAAAATGTTGTACCTGTGCCGACGGAACCTGATAATGATTTTTCTGTGAAAGTTGATGTGTCCATAGGTACAGGAGTGCTCAGCCATGTCGCTCTGTGGAGTGAACACATTTCAAAAACCTGACCTGCACATCCAAACATAGACTAAGTGTGAACAGGTGCTGAACCTAGAGTCGCCAACTCGTATATAGTTAAATAAATAAGGCAGCACACTGCAGCGCTAGAACATACAAACTTGAAATACGAAATTTGAACTGCATTACTGTACTAGAAATATGAAAAATGAGAGCGTTTAGCGCATAAAAATGCCCAATTTTATGTGTACCTGGTAGCCACTTTACGGCATCTCTCCTATACCAGGTCCTACGCTTGCCTTACCTCGCTGAGAATAAACGTCTCCATCTGAATGGGTACATGTGAAACCTCTTCGTAGACTAAAATTCTCTCTCTCTATGGAGGGGTATTGGACCTGCTGTAATTAAAACACCTGTGGCTAGAAGGCGGAGTGCACGATCAGAAGGCTAGAGAATACATTTCAAAAACCTGACCTGCACATCCAAACATAGACTAAGTGTGAACAGGTGATGCACCTAGAGTCGCCAACTCGTATATAGTTAAATAAATAAGGCAGCACACTGCAGCATAGAGAGAGAGAATTTTAGTCTAGGAAGAGGTTTCACATGTACCCATTCAGATGGAGACGTTTATTCTCAGCGAGGTACGGCAAGCGTAGGACCTGGTATAGGAGAGATGCCGTAAAGTGGCTACCAGGTACACATAAAATTGGCCATTTTTATGCGCTAAACGCTCTCATTTTTCATATTTCTAGTGCAGTAATGCAGTTCAAATTTCGTATTTCAAGTTTGTATGTTCTAGCGCTGCAGTGTGCTGCCTTATTTATTTAACTATATACGAGTTGGCGACTCTAGGTTCAGCACCTGTTCACACTTAGTCTATGTTTTGGATGTGCAGGTCAGGTTTTTGAAATGTATTCTCTAGCCTTCTGATCGTGCACTCCGCCTTCTAGCCACAGGTGTTTTAATTACAGCAGGTCCAATACCCACCATAGAGAGAGAGAATTTTAGTCTAGGAAGAGGTTTCACATGTACCCATTCAGATGGAGATGTTTATTCTCAGCGAGGTAAGGCAAGCGTAGGACCTGGTATAGGAGAGATGCCGTAAAGTGGCTACCAGGTACACATAAAATTCGCAATTTTTATGCGCTAAATGCTCTCATTTTTCCTATTTCTAGTGCAGTAATGCAGTTCAAATTTCGTATTTCAAGTTTGTATGTTCTAGCGCTGCAGTGTGCTGCCTTATTTATTTAACTATATACGAGTTGGCGACTCTAGGTTCAGCACCTGTTCACACTTAGTCTATGTTTGGATGTGCAGGTCAGGTTTTTGAAATGTATTCTCTAGCCTTCTGATCGTGCACTCCGCCTTCTAGCCACAGGTGTTTTAATTACAGCAGGTCCAATACCCCTCCATAGAGAGAGAGAATTTTAGTCTAGGAAGAGGTTTCACATGTACCCATTCAGATGGAGACGTTTATTCTCAGCGAGGTAAGGCAAGCGTAGGACCTGGTATAGGAGAGATGCCGTAAAGTGGCTACCAGGTACACATAAAATTGGCCATTTTTATGCGCTAAACGCTCTCATTTTTCATATTTCTAGTGCAGTAATGCAGTTCAAATTTCGTATTTCAAGTTTGTATGTTCTAGCGCTGCAGTGTGCTGCCTTATTTATTTAACTATATACGAGTTGGCGACTCTAGGTTCAGCACCTGTTCACACTAAGTCTATGTTTGGATGTGCAGGTCAGGTTTTTGAAATGTATTCTCTAGCCTTCTGATCGTGCACTCCGCCTTCTAGCCACAGGTGTTTTAATTACAGCAGGTCCAATACCCCTCCATAGAGAGAGAGAATTTTAGTCTAGGAAGAGGTTTCACATGTACCCATTCAGATGGAGACGTTTATTCTCAGCGAGGTAAGGCAAGCGTAGGACCTGGTATAGGAGAGATGCCGTAAAGTGGCTACCAGGTACACATAAAATTGGCCATTTTTACGCGCAAAACGCTCTCATTTTTCATATTTCTAGTGCAGTAATGTAGTTCAAATTTCGTATTTCAAGTTTGTATGTTCTAGCGCTGCAGTGTGCTGCCTTATTTATTTAACTATATACGAGTTGGCGACTCTAGGTTCAGCACCTGTTCACACTTAGTCTATGTTTGGATGTGCAGGTCAGGTTTTTGAAATGTATTCTCTAGCCTTCTGATCGTGCACTCCGCCTTCTAGCCACAGGTGTTTTAATTACAGCAGGTCCAATACCCCTCCATAGAGAGAGAGAATTTTAGTCTAGGAAGAGGTTTCACATGTACCCATTCAGATGGAGACGTTTATTCTCAGCGAGGTAAGGCAAGCTTAGGACCTGGTATAGGAGAGATGCCGTAAAGTGGCTACCAGGTACACATAAAATTGGCCATTTTTATGCGCTAAACGCTCTCATTTTTCATATTTCTAGTGCAGTAATGCAGTTCAAATTTCGTATTTCAAGTTTGTATGTTCTAGCGCTGCAGTGTGCTGCCTTATTTATTTAACTATATACGAGTTGGCGACTCTAGGTTCAGCACCTGTTCACACTAAGTCTATGTTTGGATGTGCAGGTCAGGTTTTTGAAATGTATTCTATAGCCTTCTGATCGTGCACTCCGCCTTCTAGCCACAGGTGTTTTAATTACAGCAGGTCCAATACCCCTCCATAGAGAGAGAGAATTTTAGTCTAGGAAGAGGTTTTCACATGTACCCATTCAGATGGAGACGTTTATTCTCAGTGAGGTAAGGCAAGCGTAGGACCTGGTATAGGAGAGATGCCGTAAAGTGGCTACCAGGTACACATAAAATTGGCCATTTTTACGCGCAAAACGCTCTCATTTTTCATATTTCTAGTGCAGTAATGTAGTTCAAATTTCGTATTTCAAGTTTGTATGTTCTAGCGCTGCAGTGTGCTGCCTTATTTATTTAACTATATACGAGTTGGCGACTCTAAGTTCAGCACCTGTTCACACTTAGTCTATGTTTGGATGTGCAGGTCAGGTTTTTGAAATGTATTCTCTAGCCTTCTGATCGTGCACTCCGCCATCTAGCCACAGGTGTTTTAATTACAGCAGGTCCAATACCCCTCCATAGAGAGAGAGAATTTTAGTCTAGGAAGAGGTTTCACATATACCCATTCAGATGGAGACGTTTATTCTCAGCGAGGTAAGGCAAGCGTAGGACCTGGTATAGGAGAGATGCCTTAAAGTGGCTACCAGGTACACATAAAATTGGCCATTTTTATGCGCTAAACGCTCTCATTTTTCATATTTCTAGTGCAGTAGTGCAGTTCAAATTTCGTATTTCAAGTTTGTATGTTCTAGCGCTGCAGTGTGCTGCCTTATTTATTTAGCTCTGTGGAGTGAGACGGCTGAGGAACCCCTAGCAGGGGCAAGTGTTGGTGCTACAGGAAATGGCAGAATCAGCTGTGGAGGATATCCACTAATAAAACATAACTTTTAATATTAAATGCTAAAAACTGCACATCCAACAGGACACAAACGAAAAAAACATACAAAGTGCTCAGGTGAACCAGTGCTCAATAAAAAAGAATGGTTGGATCTCACCCAAGCTGCCGGACACTGTATACTTCCGTACGACACAGTAGAGATCCAATTAGATGAGGAGGGGCAGGGCTGAAGTAGTATGTCTACCCTGTAACCCCTCTGTAACTCCTGTCCTGACAAGGACAGGCCCCAAATGGACCTTGCTCTAAGGGACCAGCCCACCCAATATGTGTAAAGGCAGAGTCCCAAAACCTCTTGAAACGTAGAATCTTCCTCCCTGTGTTACTCTACCAGAGACTGTGGACACAGACGGTCATCTCCAGCGTGGGTTACCTAGCCACTGCAGGCCCCACAATTTAGACGGACTTACATCTCTGTGCCCGTTGGCACTTTTTTCCATATGACTCCCCTGATGATTCTCCATGACCGGAGTTGAAACGCGTAGGGAGGAAGATTCTACGTTTCAAGAGGTTTTGGGACTCTGCCTTTACACATATTGGGTGGGCTGGTCCCTTAGAGCAAGGTCCATTTGGGGCCTGTCCTTGTCAGGACAGGAGTTACAGAGGGGTTACAGGGTAGACATACTACTTCAGCCCTGCCCCTCCTCATCTAATTGGATCTCTACTGTGTCGTACGGAAGTATACAGTGTCCGGCAGCTTGGGTGAGATCCAACCATTCTTTTTTATTGAGCACTGGTTCACCTGAGCACTTTGTATGTTTTTTTCGTTTGTGTCCTGTTGGATGTGCAGTTTTTAGCATTTAATATTAAAAGTTATGTTTTATTAGTGGATATCCTCCACAGCTGATTCTGTCTTGAGCCAGGGGGTATATATATGGTGTGTTTTTTGCACACTATTGCTTTTTCTGCTACAGGAAATGGGGAGCAGCATGGGAACCGTGAGAAAGGTGATGCCATGCAATTGACCAGTGCCACCGAGGAAGGTAACTGGCCCATAAGTAGCACTGCTCTTGAGGTAATGGGGGTGGATGGGGAGGTAGATCCCATAGCAGCGCCGGCTGATGGGCCTGTAGAAACCCCCGGGGAGACAGCCTACATAGCTGCTGTCACCCGCACTCAGAGTGCCCGGAATGCAGATAACTGTCTGCCTTCCGGACCCTCCTCAGTCATCACTGTGACTGAACCAGAGGTAGACCCAGAGCAGGTCCAAGAGGGCTCCCGTGGGGAAGGGACCCTGATGTCGCTTCTGGCTTCCCCTAGCCAGGAGTTTCAGGCTGCTCTGCACACAGATGCGAGCCTAGAGAGTTTGAGACAACTCGCCGGGACGCGCTTCTCCAAAACTGATAAGGAGAAGGTGTTCTGGGAACGAGGGAGGTTGTACCGGGAGACAGTACCCGGAGAATCCCAAAAGGAGTGGTTGAGGGAAAGAGCTGGTCATCCCGCAGCAATTCCGGGGTGAGTTGTTGCGGATTGCCCATGAGATCCCGCTAGCTGGACACTTGGGGATCAGCAAAATTAAGGCCCGGCTGTCTCAACACTTCTATTGGCCTAAGATGGGGACAGATGTGTCAAACTACTGCCGCTCCTGTGTCACCTGTCAAAGAGTGGGGAAGGCGGGGCCTGCTATTAAGGCTCCCCTGATCCCTTTGCCAGTGATAGAGGAGCCTTTCCAGAGGATCGCGGTGGACATTGTAGGCCCGCTGGCCGTCCCCAGCAGCTCTGGAAAGCAATATATTCTCACTGTGGTAGACTACGCTACCCGGTACCCAGAGGCAGTAGCTCTGTCATCAACTAGGGCAGAGAAGGTGGCGGATGCCCTGTTGGCTATCTTTTCACGTGTAGGATTTCCCAGGGAAATGCTTACTGATCAAGGGACCCAATTTATGTCTCACCGAATGGAGGCTCTCTGTAAGAGGATGCAGGTGAAGCACCTGGTATCGAGTGCATATCACCCACAGACCAATGGCTTGTGTGATCGCTTCAATGGTACCCTCAAACAGATGCTACGCATGCTGGTTGAGACACAAGGGCGCAACTGGAAGCGGTACCTCCCACACCTGCTGTTCGCTTACTGAGAGGTTCCGCAGGCCTCGACAGAGTTCTCCCCCTTCGAGCTCCTGTACGGCAGGCGAGTCCGGGGACCCCTTGGGTTGGTAAGAGAATCCTGGGAAGAGGAGCCGAACCCTTTTGAAGTGTCTATAGTGGAGTATGTCATGCGCTTCCGTGACAAGATGCAGACCTTGACGCAGTTGGTGCATGACAACATGACGCAGGCTCGGGCTGACCAGAAGCACTGGTACGACCAGAACGCCCGGGAGCGGACCTACCACATGGGTCAAAAGGTGTGGGTGCTGGTCCCCGTACCACCGGATAAGCTTCAGGCAGCCTGGGAGGGCCCGTACGTCGTCCACCAACAGCTCAACCCGGTCACTTACGTGGTCACGCTTGACCACGCTCGGGGTAGGCGAAAGGCCTTTCACGTCAACATGATGAAGGCTCATCACAAACGTGAACCTTTCGTCCTACCGGTCTGCAGCTTGCTGAATGATGGGGAGGAAGACAGTCTCCTGGACATGCTGGCCCAAGCCAAGGCCAGTGGGTCCATCGAGGACGTGGAGGTAAGCGCCTCGTTAACTGAACCCCATTGGTTGCAGCTGCAAACCACACTGGAACCCTTCAGGGTCGTGTTCTCCAACCGACCTGGGAGGACTAAGTTAGCAGTCCACGAGGTGGACACCGGGAATCACGCCCCACTACGGCGAACACCCTATCGAATCTCTGACCAGGTGCAACAGATTATGCGCCAAGAGATCGATGAGATGTTACAGCTGGGGGTGATTCGACTGTCAAAGAGCGCGTGGGCATCACCTGTAGTTCTCGTGCCAAAGAAGGACCGGACCACCCGGTTCTGCATGGACTACAGGGGGCTCAACGCCATCACAGCCTCTGACACGCACCCAATGCCGCGCATCGAGGAGCTGCTGGATAGGTTAGCTAGTGCAGATTACCTAACAATAATGGATCTGAGTAGAGGATACTAGCAGATTCCCCTGAGCCCCGAGGCGCAGGAGAAGTCCACCTTTATCACGCCCTTCGGACTGTACGAGTCCACGGTCATGCCCTTCGGCATGAAGAATGCCCCTGCCACTTTCCAGCGGATGGTCAACCTCCTGCTTCAGAGACTGGAGATGTACGACGTGGCGTACTTGGATGACATTGCCATCTTCAGTTCCTCCTGGGAGGAACACCTGCAGCATCTCGAGGAGGTGCTCAGGCGAATTCACCAAGCAGGACTGACTATCAAGCCGGAAAAGTGTCAGATGGGCATGAAGCAGGTTCACTACCTGTGGCACCGGGTAGGCGGGAACACCCTGAAGCCAGAGCCAGAGAAAGTGGGCGCGATCGTGAACTGGCCCACTCCCGTGACCAAGAAACAGGTGATGTCCTTCTTGGGCACTGCAGGGTACTATAGGCGCTTCGTACAGCACTATAGTAGCCTGGCAAAACCTTTGACAGACCTCACCAGGAAGAAGCTACCACACATTGTCAACTGGACAGATGGCTGTGAGGGGGCCTTCGAGGCGTTGAAAACCGCACTATGCAACGCCCCTGTGTTGAAAGCAGTTGACAGCAGTCGACCGTTCTTGGTGCAGACCGACGCCAGCGAGTTTGGCCTTGGTGCTGTGCTCAGCCAGGTTGACTCGGAGGACCAAGAGCACCCCGTGTTATACCTGAGCCGGAAACTTTTGCCGAGGGAAGTGGCCTACTCCACCATCGAGAAGGAGTGCCTGGCCATAGTCTGGGCCCTGCAGCGCTTGCAGCCCTACTTGTACGGTCACCCCTTCACTGTGGTGACCGACCACGACCCTCTGCGCTGGCTAAATGCCATGTGTGGAACCAATGGCAGGTTGCTACGCTGGAGCCTTGCCCTTCAGCAGTTTGACTTCACCATTGAACACAAAACGGGCAAAGTGCATGGGAATACAGAAGGACTGTCCCACCAGGGTGAACCTACTGAGGTGCTCATGGAGGCATACCGTGGGGTTCTACCTTCCTAGCGCACACCAAAAGGGGGAGGTGTCACGATATGGTATGAAATATCATATAAGTAGTTTCTCTTGCTAGCAGGCTGTGGGCTAAAAAGCCCCCCCTTTCCTTTCACTCAGCCAAGAGCTGCTTTGCCAATGTACTGGGGGGAGTTTTATGGCCGAAAGGTATTTACGACATCCCTGCAGTGGAAAGTGACCAGCAAGAACTGGATTCTAAGTAGAACACATGGAAGTTCTTTGTTTTGTTTTTGTAAGATATTATGCAAACCGTTTACGTTAAGAACACGAAAATATATATTCTTACTCTCCCTCGGTGGATCTGCCCATTCCTTTAAACACGAGCTTCTAACTCCATCTGGTAAAGAAGTAGGGATTTCTCTGTAAATATGTATCCCAGATAGGACATATTTGATCCCATTAGAATGCCCACGTTAATCCGAGATGAATGCTGGGTTTGTTATGACTATGACATGTTTTGTAGCGAAGTTATAGAAAGTAGATAAATTTAAGATTGAAGTACTCAGAATGTAGAGAGAGGAGGGTCTGGATAAGCCAGCCTTTCTGTGATGTCACTAGCTGCAGGTTTTAAGTTTGTGGCAGGCTCTCAGCAGGGATTTCTTCTACTTCTTGCCTCTTTACTGGAAGAGCACTGAGCACGTCCAATGAACTGGGACGTATGGTTGCCTGCAATGCAATGAACTGAGAACATGTGAGTGTTATCTTTTCTCCTTTAATCCCTTTATGTTATAATTATCTTGTACATATTTGCAATTGTCTCATTTGTAACATCTTTTTATATAGACACTGCATGAAACTTTTGATGGGGTATATTATTTAATACTAGTTCGTTCTCCTATTCTAAACCGTACCCTAAGTGTTCTGAAGGGAAATACGCTACTGTTTTGGGTTAGCTTTGGACCCGTTTAATCGAAGCTGGTGGCAGCATACGTTTTGTACTGGGTAGTTGGGAGGCATTGTAGTGACTGCGGCGTTGATAATTATTGTTCCTAGCTGAGTGGGAGTAGTTAATCGCGTCGCTGCAGCGTGCCCAATAGCCAGTACATAGCAGGCAGCCTGTCTGGCGACTAATTAACCAGGGTGCAGTACCTAATCTGAACTGAGAATAAGGGGGGCGCCAGAGAGCTGCAAGTGTTAACTGGAACTGTAAGCGGGATATACATAAATCCCTGCAGTTCGGGGTATATTGAAAAGCAGTGGGATACCTAAAATAAGCCCCTGCTGTAAACTAAGAGGTCATTAGCCTTGTGGGTGTTGTTTCATCACATTGTGGAGTGGAGGGATAACTAAGATAAGCCCCCCTGCACATGTGATAGCCGTCTGTTGGCCTAAAGTCACCCCAACCCGTGATGTAGGGGTGACGGTCACGGTGTGAATCATGACAAATTGGTGGCAGCTGTCAGGAAAAGTCTAGTCGGGGATCGACCGAAACAAGAAACCCAATGCAAGTCAATGGGGAAGCATAGTCGGCAGTGAGTGGAGGCCAGGAAAACATGTACAGTGCCCATTTTAATGGCAAAAACATCCATTCTTGTTACTGAAGCTTGTCAATCTTAATTTACCTTATAATAATAGTAAGTCATTGGAAATTGGGGGTCATTTGGCTAAAGTTGTGGGGGGTAGGGCTGGTTCAAGTATTTAGTGGGCCAAGGAAATCTGGACCACGTCACGGCAGTGGAGCAGGGAGAGGTAAGTATTTAAACTTTGCAAGTGCTGTGATCCTAAGCAAGCAGGGGGGCCCACTCGTTGGGATTGGCACTGGCACAGGGCCCCTCAAAGTACGGCGGTGTGTTTGCATGGCATGGGCGCCTCCCACCGGCAGCGACACTTTTGCGTACTATGAGGGGCCCTGTGCCAGTGACATCGCCAACGAGTTCCCCTCCCCACCTGATGAAGGAACCTGCACTTTCATCTGCACCTTCCTCTTTGTCCCCGTGTAAGGTGGTATGGTATGCGGGAAGGGGAACCTGACTTTCAGCAGAGTCACATTCTTGCTGTGTAGCGTGCACGGGGAATTTAGCGTTCTGGGTCAATGTATCAGCAGACTCATCTATCACTAGCTGGGCAATGGGCAGGATGAGGAGGAAACACAGAGATAGGCCCAAAGAATAAAGTGGGCTAAATGCAGTTCAAAATTGGTAACAGGACTAACCAGGGGGTATTGCTTTTTTCAGTGGAGTACAACTGTAATGAGAGGCTGACATAGTGAGTAGGCCAAAATCAGTAAGTAGGCTAAATGCAGTTCAAAATTGGTAACAGAAGTAAACAGGCGGCACTGGTTTGTTCAGTGTAAGAGAACATCAAGGAGCGGTAGACACCGTTAGTAGGGCCAACAAAACAAGTAGGCCAAATGCAGTGTTATATTAAAAACAATTTAAGGAGAGCCTGAAGATAGAAGCTAGGGAAAGGCAACCTGGAGAACTCCTTGGAGCGGAAGACACCGTTTGTAGAACCCAGACCCAACTTGTAGGCCTAATGCAGTGTTGTTTCAACAACTACTTAACGAGAGCTTGAAGATAGAAGCTAGGGAGAGGCAACCTGGAGAACACCTTGGAGCGGCAGACACCGTCTCTACAACCCAGACCCAACTTGTAGGCCTACTGCAGTGTTGTTTCAACAACTACTTAACCTGAACCTGAAAATGGAATTTCAGGACAGGAAACCAGGAGAACAGCACGGAGCGGCATACACCGTTAGTAGGCCCCAACCCAACTAGTAGGCCAAATGCAGTTGTTCCATTTAACAACTATTTAACAAGAGCCTGAAGATAGAAGCTCAGGAAAGGCAACCAGGAGAATACCTTGGAGCGGCAGACACTGTTAGTAGGCCCCAACCAAACTAGTAGCCCCACTGCAGTTGTTCGATTAAAAAACTATTTAACAAGAGCCTGAAGATTGAAGCTCAGGAAAGGCAACCAGGAGAACACCTTGGAGCGGCAGACACTGTTAGTAGGCCCCAACCAAACTAGTAGCCCCACTGCAGTTGTTCCATTAAAAAACTATTTAATGAGAGCCTGAAGATTGAAGCTCAGGAAAGGCAACCAGGAGAACACCTTGGAGCGGCAGACACTGTTAGTAGGCCCCAACCAAACTAGTAGCCCCACTGCAGTTGTTCGATTAAAAAACTATTTAACAAGAGCCTGAAGATTGAAGCTCAGGAAAGGCAACCAGGAGAACACCTTGGAGCGGCAGACACTGTTAGTAGGCCCCAACCAAACTAGTAGCCCCACTGCAGTTGTTCGATTAAAAAACTATTTAACAAGAGCCTGAAGATTGAAGCTCAGGAAAGGCAACCAGGAGAACACATTGGAGTGGCAGACACTGTCGCTACAACCCAGACCCAACTTGTAGGCTTAATGCAGTGTTGTTTCAACAACTACTTAACAAGAGCTTCAAGATAGAAGCGAGGGAGAGGCAACAGAGAGAACACCTTGGAGCGGAAGACTCAGTTTGTAGACCACAACGAAACTTGTGGCCCCAATGCAGTTTTATAATTCTGACAGGCTGAAAATCAGTCTTTTTTTTTTTTTTTTTAAGAGGAGGACAGCTGTATTAAGTGGCGCAGACAGACACTGCTAGTACGCCTTACACCACAAAGTAGGCTCACTGCAGGTTGAAAAAAGTTACATGGGTACACGGTCGGCATTGGTGTGCTCAGCGGAGGACAAATGGAAGGAGGGACCACAGACAGACTTAATTGGCCTAAAATGTTAAAAAGTAGGCTAAAAGCTGTTTGAATTATCTTGCAGGGGTACACAGGCAGCATTGGTGTGGTCAGCGGAGGACAAATTGAAGGAGGGACTGCAGACAGACTTAGTAGGCCTAAAATAAAAAAAAATAGGCTCAAAGCAGTTTAAATTATCTTGCAGGGGTACACAGGCAGCATTTGTGTGGTCAGCGGAGGACGATTGGAAGGAGTGTCTGACACAGTTAGTACTCCAAAAAAAGAAATAGATGTTAATGTCTCGCAAAACAACCAAACCAAAAAAAAAGGGTGGCATACTTAGGTACAGGGGTGGGCTCCTCTGCTGAGTTTCAGACATAGTAATTTGGCGCTAAGTATTTACTGGTGCCAATATAGGACACTGACCCTGACTATTTTAACTAGCATCATACATGTCAACAAATTGGTATTGTCAGTGCCAGGCATTGAAGGATTTCAGCACATAGACTAAACATTGGTGGAGCTGTGAGAGATAATTTAGCAAGCGGTAGAGCACTGTTTGAGCTGGGGGGAACTCTCTTGTTGCCGGCGGTACAGGCCCAGGACCCCTCATGTTACAACGGTGTGTCTGACGTTGGGTGTGCGCCACCACCGCCAGAGACACTTTATTGTACTATGAGGGACCCAGTGGCAGTGCCGTCGACCAAAAGCGGGCACACCCACCTCTTCAGGCAAACGGCACTCTCACGGGTGCTTGCGCCAAGTGGCGAGACCACGGCCCCGTGGGGGGAGTTAGCCCATTTAGGGAGGTGTAAACATGTCGTATGCTGGACAAACAGCTGCTGCAAATTAAGAGATTGGAACAGTCAGTAAGACCAGTCCACAAGCAAGACCTTTTTATAGGAAAGCTAGGTGTCAGCCGGGAAAGGTGGGGCAAAATAATTCGAAATCCATGAGTGGTTCATTTTAATGAAGGTTAGATCATCAACATTTTGGGTAGCCAGACGAGTCCTTTTTTCGGTCAATATTGAACCAGCAGCACTGAATACTCTTTCTGATAGCACACTAGCTGCTGGGCAAACAAGCTCCTGCAATGCATATTCTGCCAATTCAGGCCAGGTGTCTATTTTGGATGCCCTGTAATCAAATGGGAATGACGGTTGAGGGAGAACATCGATAAGGGATGAAAAATAGTTAGTAACCATACTGGACAAATGTCTCCTGTCACTTTGAATTGATGCTGCAGTACCTGTCCTGTCTGCGGTCATTGCGAAATCACTCCACAACCTGGTCAGAAAACCCCTCTTTCCAACGCCACTACTGATTTGTGCACCTCTAACACCTCTGCCCTGTTGCCCCCTGCAGCTCGTGTGAGAACCATCAACGGCGCTGTGTGCTGGGAATGCCTGAATCAAACGGTCTACAAGAGTTGCGTGTTTGGTTGCTAATATTTGTTCGAGGTTCTCATGTCGCATGATATTTTGCAATTTGCCTTTATAGCGAGGATCAAGGAGGCAGGCCAACCAGTAATCGTCATCGATCATCATTTTAATAGTGCGTGGGTCCCTTTTGAGGATACGTAAGGCATAATCCGGCATGTGGGCCAAAGTTCCAGTTGTCAAATCTGCGGTTGTGCTGGGTTGAGGGGCAGTTTCAGGCAAATCTACGTCACTTGTCTCCCTGAAAAATCCTGAATGCCACCAGTTTCTATTGGCACCGGAGAAGCTTCCTCATTCAAAAAATACTCATCCCCATCATCCTCCTCGTCCTCCTCCTCTTCGCCCGCTACCTCGTCCTGTAGACTGCCCTGACCAGACAATAGCTGACTGTCATCAAGGCTTCCCTCTTCCTCGGCTGCAGACGCCTGCTCCTTTATGTGCGTCAAACTTTGCATCAGCAGACACATTAGGGGGATGCTCATGCTTATTATGGCATTGTCTGAACTAACCAGCCATGTGCATTCCTCAAAACACTGAAGGACTTGACACAGGTCTTGTACCTTCGACCACTGCACACCTGACAACTCCATGTCTGCCATCCAACTGCCTGCCCGTGTATGTGTATCCTCTGAAGCATGTGCTTTTCGGTCTCTTTCGTCCCGCTACATTTAGCCCAACTTGGGTCTCTCCCTAAGGTGGCTAGCATGTATGTATCGCTTGCTCACCGAGCCCCACTCCATACAGCCAACCAATTCCAGCCCTGTGCTGATGAGGGCCTAAAGCCCGAAACACGTGTCCACAGGTAGGAATTGGTTGGCTGTGTAAATTTAGAAACTAATCCGCAGCATTGCACGCTTGGCGTTTCCAAGCGCTGTGGATTAGACAGGGGTGGAAAGAGATGATTTGCATAGCTCTGCCTACTGCAAAGGATTCTGGGTAAACCTGCTATTCTTTGTATTATGCTGCTTGCAAGTACTTTCCGTTTCAGGAAAGCATCCACTATGTATCTCCCTGCAGTAATCTCAGCAATAACAAGGAGTGGACTGCTGCACAAAAAAGTCAAAAGTGTGGACAAACAAACAAGATAGCTGTGCAGAAAGGAAAGAGCAACAGGATTTGCGCTTTCAAAAAATTTGGTTTGCACAGCGGCATACAAACAGCAATGCAGCTATCAGGGAGCCTTCTAGGGCAGCCCAATGAGCTACAGCGCTGAGGAAAAAAAATGTAGCCTCCACTGTCCCTGCAAACAAAAGGTGGTGTTGGACAGTGGAAATCGCTACAGCACAAGCGGTTTGGGGGTTAATGTACCCTGCCTAACGCTATCCCTGCTTCTGACGAAGCGGCAGCAACCTCTCCCTATACTCAGATCGGCAGCTGTAAGATAGCGGTCGGCGTGCATGCCCCTTTATAGCCCCTGTGACGCCGCAGACAGCAAGCCAATCACTGCAATGCCCTTCTCTAAGATGGTGGGGACTGAGACCTATGTCATCACACTGCCCACACTCTGCGTTCACCTTCATTGGCTGAGAAATGGCGCTTTTTGCATCATTGAATCGCGACTTTGGCGCAAAAGTCGCGTACTGCGTGGCTGACCCCACACAGGGATCGGGTCGGGTTTCATGAAACCCGACTTTGCCAAAAGTCGGCGACTTATGAAAATGACCGATCCGTTTCGCTCAACCCTAGTCTATAGGCTTGCTATGGTATATCTACCTTATGCAGACAGTATATTCTGTCACATGTACCTCTACTGACTGCTACTGGGCTTGTTAAAAGATTTTATGTATTTATAATTAATAAAATATAAGTGTTTTTATTGGCCAAAATGTTTCCACTTTCTCTCTTTTGATATATAGATCTTTATTTAGCCTACAAAAATGTATACAAATCCACATGAAAAACCACATCAAAAACGTGCGGATTTTTACCTGCATTTTCTGCAAGAGATGCAGATTCTGTGCAGAAAATTCTGCAGACAAATCTGCAACGTGTGCACATGCCCTAAGGCTTTGTTTCCACCTTCAGGAAACACTGCGGAGAGGACACAGCTCCTCCCAAATTGCCGCCCCCTTTTGTATGCGCGGTAATTCTGCATATGCTCATTGAACCGTGCGGAATCACCGCATCCTATACATAGACTGTGTTATTTATCTTGCGGAGACTGAACGTCTTCACAAGATATATAGACATGCTGCAGTCTAGAATAACGCGCCGCATGTGCGGTTACGCAGGTCTGCCCCCTGCGTGTTTGAACACATAGTGGAGATGAGATTTCATAAAATCCCTTCCACTATGTTGTATCATCTGGATGCTGCAGATTGGACGCTGGGGCTGTACGCAGTGTCCAACCCGCAGCGTTTCCTGACCATGGGAACATATTCTAAATACAGTATATCTCTACCTCTGGACATTTTATAGTATAGACTAGCTGAAGAGCCCGGCGTTGCCTGGGCATAGTAAATATCTGTGGTTAGTTATAGCACGTCACTTCTCTTATTTTCCCATCACGCCTCTCATTTTCCCAATCACATCTCTCATTTTCTCCCTCACACCTCTCATTTTCTCCCTCACACCTCTCATTTTCGCCCTCACTCCTCTCATTCCCACCTAACACTTGTCATTTCGACCTCACATCTGTCATTTTCCGATCACTACACTATTTTCCCTCACTCCTCTCATTTTGCACTCACACCTTTTCATTTTCACCTCACACCTCTCATTTTCACCTCAGTATATACATGTTTGTCATCTCCCTTATATATAGTATACACCTGTATGTCATCTCCTGTATATAGTATATACCTGTATGTCATCTCCCCTGTATATAGTATATACCTGCTGTGTGTCATCTCCCCTGTATATAGTATATACCTGTATGTCATCTCCTCCTATATATAGTATATACCTGTATGTCATCTTCTCCTATATATAGTATATACCTGTATGTCATCTCCTTCTATATATAGTATATACCTGTATGTCATCTCCTCCTATATATAGTATATACCTGTGTGTCATCTCCCCTGTATATAGTATATATCTGTGTGTCATCTCCTCCTGTATATAGTATATACCTGTATGTCATCTTCTATATATAGCATATACCTGTATGTCATCTCCTCCTGTATATAGTATATACCTTTGTGTCATCTCCTCCTGTATATAGTATATACCTGTATGTCATCTCCTCCTGTATATAGTATGTACCTGTATGTCATCTCCTCCTTTATATAGTATATACCTGTGTGTCATCTGTCCTGTATATAGTATATATCTGTGTGTCATCTCCCCTGTATATAGTATATACCTGTGTGATCTCCTGTATTAGACCTCGTTAACACGTTATTTGCTCAGTATTTTTACCTCAGTATTTGTAAGATAAATTGGCAGCCTGATAAATCCCCAGCCAACAGGAAGCCCTCCCCCTGGCAGTATATATTAGCTCACACATACACATAATAGACAGGTCATGTGACTGACAGCTGCCGTATTTCCTATATGGTACATTTGTTGCTCTTGTAGTTTGTCTGCTTATTAATCAGATTTTTATTTTTGAAGGCTAATACCAGACTTGTGTGTGTTTTAGGGCGAGTTTCGTTTGTCAAGTTGTGTGTGTTGAGTTGTGTGTGGCGACATGCATGTAGCGACTTTTGTGAGATGAGTTTTGTGTGGCAACATGCGTGTAGCAACTTTTTGTGTGTCGAGTTGCCTGTGACAGGTTAGTGTAGCAAGTTGTGTGCAGCAAGTTTTGCGCATGGCGAGTTTTGCGCGTGGTGAGTTTTATGTCTGGTGCCTTTTGAGTATGTGCAAGTTTTGTGTGAGGCAACTTTTGCATGTGTTGCAACTTTTGTGCATGTGGCAATTTTTCCGCATGTGCAAGTTTTGCATGTGGCGAGTTTTCCATGAGGTGAGTTTTGCACTTGTGGCGAGTTTTGCGTGAGCCTAGTTTTTGCATGTGGCGAGTTTTGCGCGTGGTGAGTTTTGAGCAGCGACTTTTGTGTTTCGACTTTTATGTGGCGAGGTTGGTGTACGTGTGGTGAAATGTGTGCTGAGGGTGGTATATGTGTTCAAGCACATGGTAGTGTGTGGCACATTTTGTGTGTGTGTTCATATCCCCGTGTGTGGTGAGTATCCCATGTCGGGGTCCCACCTTAGCAACTGTACGGTATATACTCTTTTGCGCCATCGCTCTCATTCTTTAAGTCCCCCTTGTTCACATCTGGCAGCTGTCAATTTGCCTCCAACACTTTTCCTTTCACTTTTCCCCATTATGTAGATAGGGGCAAAATTGTTTGGTGAATTGGAAAGCGCGGGGTTAAAATTTCACCTCACAACATAGCCTATGATGCTCTCAGGGTCCACACGTGTGACTGTGCAAAATTTTGTTGCTGTAGCTGCGACGCTTCCAACACTTTTCCTTTCACTTTTTCCCCCATTATGTAGATAGGGGCAAAATTGTTTGGTGAATTGGAAAGCGCGGGGTTGAAATTTCACCTCACAACGTAGCCTATGATGCTCTCAGGGTCCAGACGTGTGACTGTGCAAAATTTTGTTGCTGTAGCTGCGACGCTTCCAACACTTTTCCTTTCACTTTTTTCCCCATTATGTAGATAGGGGCAAAATTGTTTGGTGAATTGGAACGCGCGGGGTTAAAATTTCGCCTCACAATATAGCCTATGACGCTCTCGGGGTCCAGACGTGTGACTGTGCAAAATTTTGTGGCTGTAGGTCCGACGGTGCAGATGCCAATCCCGGACATACACACATACATACACACACACACATTCAGCTTTATATAGTAGATTTGCCTGGAGCAGACACACAGCAGCAGCACTGGCAATGTTTGCTCCCAGATAGAGTGAGTGGGGGTGTATTATGTAGAAATATATCTCTGCCTCAGGTCAGGACAGTATCTAGTATAGATTTGCCTGTACATTATTTATTATAAATCTACTACCTGAGCATTATATATTATAGATCACCATGGACATTATAAATGTCACTGGACATTATGTATGATAGCTTGTACATAATATGTTACAGATAAATCTGGATATTTTATTCTATAGGTCTCCTTGTACATTACACGTATATTATGGATAGATCTATAATATATAATTTCCAAGTAGATCTATAATAAATAATATGCAGGGAGATCTATCAGATAAAATGTCCAGAATTATCTATAACTAGCTGAAGAGCCCGGCGTTGCCTGGGCATAGTAAATATCTGTGGTTAGTTATAGCACGTCACTTCTCTTATTTTCCCATCACTCCTCTCATTTTCCCAATCACATCTTTAATTTTCCCCCTCACATCCCTAATTTTCTCCCTCACACCTCTCATTTTCTCCCTCACTCCTCATTCCCGCCTAACACTTGTCATTTCAACCTCACATCTGTCATTTTCTGATCACTACACTATTTTCCCTCACTCCTCTCATTTTGCACTCACACCTTTTCATTTTCACCTCACACCTCTCATTTTCACCTCAGTATATACATGTTTGTCATCTCCCTTATATATAGTATACACCTGTATGTCATCTCCTGTATATAGTATATACCTGTATGTCATCTCCCCTGTATATAGTATATACCTGCTGTGTGTCATCTCCCCTGTATATAGTATATACCTGTATGTCATCTCCTCCTATATATAGTAAATACCTGTATGTCATCTCCTCCTACATATAGTATATACCTGTATGTCCTCTCCTCCTATATATAGTATATACCTGTATGTCATCTTCTATATATAGCATATACCTGTATGTCATCTCCTCCTGTATATAGTATATACCTGTAGGTAATCTGCTCCTGTATATAGTATATACCTGTGTGTCATCTCCTCCTGTATATAGTATATACCTGTATGTCATCTCCTCCTGTATATAGTATGTACCTGTATGTCATCTCCTCCTCTATATAGTATATACCTGTGTGTCATCTCTCCTGTATATAGTATATATCTGTGTGTCATCTCCCCTGTATATAGTATATACCTGTGTGATCTCCTGCATTAGACCTCGTTAACACGTTATTTGCTCAGTATTTTTACCTCAGTATTTGTAAGATAAATTGGCAGCCTGATAAATCCCCAGCCAACAGGAAGCCCTCCCCCTGGCAGTATATATTAGCTCACACATACACATAATAGACAGGTCATGTGACTGACAGCTGCTGTATTTCCTATATGGTACATTTGTTGCTCTTGTAGTTTGTCTGCTTATTAATCAGATTTTTATTTTTGAAGGCTAATACCAGACTTGTGTGTGTTTTAGGGCGAGTTTCGTCTGTCAAGTTGTGTGTGTTGAGTTGTGTGTGGCGACATGCATGTAGCGACTTTTGTGAGATGAGTTTTGTGTGGCATCCCCATGTGTGGTGAGTATCTCATGTCGGGGCCCCACCTTAGCAACTGTATGGTATATACTCTTTGGCGCCATCGCTCTCATTCTTTAAGTCCCCCTTGTTCACATCTGGCAGCTGTCAATTTGCCTCCAACACTTTTCCTTTCACTTTTCCCCATTATGTAGATAGGGGAAAAATAGTTTGGTGAATTGGAAAGCGCGGTGTTAAAATTTCACCTCACAACGTAGCCTATGACGCTCTCAGGGTCCAGACGTGTGACTGTGCAAAATTTTGTGGCTGTAGCTGCGACGCCTCCAACACTTTTCATTTCACTTTTTCCCCATTATGTAGATAGGGGCAAAATTGTTTGGTGAATTGGAAAGCGCGGGGTTAAAATTTCACCTCACAACGTAGCCTATGACGCTCTCGGGGTCCAGACGTGTGACTGTGCAACATTTTGTGGCTGTAGCTTCGACGCCTCCAACACTTTTCCTTTCACCTTTTTCCCCATTATGAAGATAGGGGCAAAATTGTTTGGTGAATTGGAACGCGCGGGGTTAAAATTTCACCTCACAACGTAGCCTATGATGCTCTCAGGGTCCAGACGTGTGACTGTGCAAAATTTTGTGGCTGTAGCTGCGACGCCTCCAACACTTTTCATTTCACTTTTTCCCCATTATGTAGATAGGGGCAAAATTGTTTGGTGAATTGGAAAGCGCGGGGTTAAAATTTCACCTCACAACATAGCCTATGATGCTCTCAGGGTCCAGACGTGTGACTGTGCAAAATTTTGTGGCTGTAGCTGCGACTCCTCCAACACTTTTCATTTCACTTTTTCCCCATTATGTAGATAGGGGCAAAATTGTTTGGTGAATTGGAAAGCGCGGGGTTAAAATTTCACCTCACAACATAGCCTATGACGCTCTCAGGGTCCAGACGTGTGACTGTGCAAAATTTTGTGGCTGTAGCTGCGACGGTGCAGATGCCAATCCCGGACATACACACACACACACACACACACACACACACACATACACACATTCAGCTTTATATAGTAGATATATAATGTATATGGATATCTATAATATACATTAGTAATATATTTAACATTGCAAAATATAGGATAATTTTTGGCATTTATTCATGTATCCATCCTTGATAAACACTTATTGTAAAATCTGACACCCTGACCATACACCCATACCATTTGTTCAAGTTTGTGTTTAAACAGGGACTTATGAATAAGGCCTTAGTCAGAGACTGGGCAGTAATAGAATAATAAAGTCCATATAGTAATCCTACAATGTCTGCTGGACATGGTACCGGGAGAGTTTATAGTTCAGTTAGTACACACACCATACTTGTTGTTAACCAGCTAATGGTCTCTTGTCCAACACACTGCAGTGTCAAAAGAGGAAGACGGCGAGACAGGCAGCAACATCGCATCAGAGAGCTCTTGACCTCAAACAGAAGATCCTCAGATCCTGGTATTGTGACTAGTGTTGAGCATTCCGATACCGCAAGTATCGGGTATCGGCCGATACTTGCGGTATCGGAATTCCGATACCGAGATCCGATACTTTTGTGGTATCGGGTATCGGTATCGGATACATAGAGATGTGTAAAATAAAGAATTAAAATAAAAAATATTGATATATTTACCTCTCCGGCGGCCCCTGAACTCAGCGCGGGTAACCGGCAGGCTTCTTTGTTCAAAATCAGCGCTTTTAGGACCTGAGAATCACGTCCCGGCTTCTGATTGGTCGCGGGCCGCCCATGTGACCGGCACGCGACCAATCACAAGCCGCGACGTCACCGCAAGCTATTAGCGCGCTCTTTTTTGAAAAATGAGCGCGTTAATGACTTTCAAAGACGTAGCGGCTTGTGATTGGTCGCGTAGCCGCGACCAATCACAAGCCGCGACGTCACCGCAAGCTATTAACGCGCTCATTTTTAAAAATGAGCGCGTTAATGGCTTTCAAAGACGTAGCGGCTTGTGATTGGTCGCGTAGCCGCGACCAATCACAAGCCGCGACGCCACCGCAAGCTATTAACGCGCTCATTTTTAAAAATGAGCGCGTTAATAGCTTGCGGTGACGTCGCGGCTTGTGATTGGTCGCGGCTACGCGACCAATCACAAGCCGCTACGTCTTTAAAAGCCATTAACGCGCTCATTTTTAAAAATGAGCGCGTTAATAGCTTGCGGTGGCGTCGCGGCTTGTGATTGGTCGCGTGCCGGTCACATGGGCGGCCCGCGACCAATCAGAAGCCGGGACGTGTTTCTCAGGTCCTAAAAGCGCTGATTTTGAACAAAGAAGCCTGCCGGTTACCCGCGCTGAGTTCAGGGGCCGCCGGAGAGGTAAATATATCAATATTTTTTATTTTAATTCTTTATTTTACACATCCCTATGGATCCCAGGGCCTGAAGGAGAGTTTCCTCTCCTTCAGACCCTGGGAACCATGAGAATACCTTCCGATACTTGATGTCCCATTGACTTGTATTGGTATCGGATATCGGTATCGGCGATATCCGATATTTTTCGGGTATCGGCCGATACTATCCGATACCGATACTTTCAAGTATCGGACGGTATCGCTCAACACTAATTGTGACATAATATTAAGAAGAATATTTATTCATGGATATTACACTATTAACTTCACACGCATCATCAACACTGTCCCAATTGGGGCTCACAATACAAACATCATATTAGTATTTCTTTTGAGTGTGGTAGGAAACCCACACAGACATGTGGAGAACATATATACTCGGCAGATGTCATCCTTGGTGGGATTTGAACCCCAGACCCCAGCTGTTGCGCTGATTTCTGAGCCACTATATACAGGTCCTTCTCAAAAAATTAGCATATAGTGTTAAATTTCATTATTTACCATAATGTAATGATTACAATTAAACTTTCATATATTATAGATTCATTATCCACCAACTGAAATTTGTCAGGTCTTTTATTGTTTTAATACTGACAGAATAACAAATCTGCAGGTGGTTGGGCATTTAGGAAATAGCGACCACAATATTGTGCAGTTTCACCTGTCTTTCACTAGGGGGACTTGTCAGGGAGTCACAAAAACACTGAACTTTAGGAAGGCAAAGTTTGACCAGCTTAGAGATGCCCTTAATCTGGTAGACTGGGACAATATCCTCAGAAATAAGAATACAGATAATAAATGGGAAATGTTTAAGAACATCCTAAATAGGCAGTGTAAGCGGTTTATACCTTGTGGGAATAAAAGGACTAGAAATAGGAAAAACCCAATGTGGCTAAACAAAGAAGTAAGACAGGCAATTAACAGTAAAAAGAAAGCATTTGCACTACTAAAGCAGGATGGCACCATTGAAGCTCTAAAAAACTATAGGGAGAAAAATACTTTATCTAAAAAACTAATTAAAGCTGCCAAAAAGGAAACAGAGAAGCACATTGCTAAGGAGAGTAAAACTAATCCCAAACTGTTCTTCAACTATATCAATAGTAAAAGAATAAAAACTGAAAATGTAGGCCGCTTAAAAAATAGTGAGGAAAGAATGGTTGTAGATGACGAGGAAAAAGCTAACATATTAAACACCTTCTTCTCCACGGTATTCACGGTGGAAAATGAAATGCTAGGTGAAATCCCAAGAAACAATGAAAACCCTATATTAAGGGTCACCAATCTAACCCAAGAAGAGGTGCGAAACCGGCTAAATAAGATTAAAATAGATAAATCTCCGGGTCCGGATGGCATACACCCACGAGTACTAAGGGAACTAAGTAATGTAATAGATAAACCATTATTTCTTATTTTTAGTGACTCTATAGCGACAGGGTCTGTTCCGCAGGACTGGCGCATAGCAAATGTGGTGCCAATATTCAAAAAGGGCTCTAAAAGTGAACCTGGAAATTATAGGCCAGTGAGTCTAACCTCTATTGTTGGTAAAATATTTGAAGGGTTTCTGAGGGATGTTATTCTGGATTATCTCAATGAGAATAACTGTTTAACTCCATATCAGCATGGGTTTATGAGAAATCGCTCCTGTCAAACCAATCTAATCAGTTTTTATGAAGAGGTAAGCTATAGACTGGACCACGGTGAGTCATTGGACGTGGTATATCTCGATTTTTCCAAAGCGTTTGATACCGTGCCGCACAAGAGGTTGGTACACAAAATGAGAATGCTTGGTCTGGGGGAAAATGTGTGTAAATGGGTTAGTAACTGGCTTAGTGATAGAAAGCAGAGGGTGGTTATAAATGGTATAGTCTCTAACTGGGTCGCTGTGACCAGTGGGGTACCGCAGGGGTCAGTATTGGGACCTGTTCTCTTCAACATATTCATTAATGATCTGGTAGAAGGTTTACACAGTAAAATATCGATATTTGCAGATGATACAAAACTATGTAAAGCAGTTAATACAAGAGAAGATAGTATTCTGCTACAGATGGATCTGGATAAGTTGGAAACTTGGGCTGAAAGGTGGCAGATGAGGTTTAACAATGATAAATGTAAGGTTATACACATGGGAAGAAGGAATCAATGTCACCATTACACACTGAACGGGAAACCACTGGGTAAATCTGACAGGGAGAAGGACTTGGGGATCCTAGTTAATGATAAACTTACCTGGAGCAGCCAGTGCCAGGCAGCAGCTGCCAAGGCAAACAGGATCATGGGGTGCATTAAAAGAGGTCTGGATACACATGATGAGAGCATTATACTGCCTCTGTACAAATCCCTAGTTAGACCGCACATGGAGTACTGTGTCCAGTTTTGGGCACCGGTGCTCAGGAAGGATATAATGGAACTAGAGAGAGTACAAAGGAGGGCAACAAAATTAATAAAGGGGATGGGAGAACTACAATACCCAGATAGATTAGCGAAATTAGGATTATTTAGTCTAGAAAAAAGACGACTGAGGGGCGATCTAATAACCATGTATAAGTATATAAGGGGACAATACAAATATCTCGCTGAGGATCTGTTTATACCAAGGAAGGTGACGGGCACAAGGGGGCATTCTTTGCGTCTGGAGGAGAGAAGGTTTTTCCACCAACATAGAAGAGGATTCTTTACTGTTAGGGCAGTGAGAATCTGGAATTGCTTGCCTGAGGAGGTGGTGATGGCGAACTCAGTCGAGGGGTTCAAGAGAGGCCTGGATGTCTTCCTGGAGCAGAACAATATTGTATCATACAATTATTAGGTTCTGTAGAAGGACGTAGATCTGGGTATTTATTATGATGGAATATAGGCTGAACTGGATGGACAAATGTCTTTTTTCGGCCTTACTAACTATGTTACTATGTTACTATGTTACTGATGATTTTGGCATACAACTCCTGATAACCCAAAAAACCCGTCTCAATAAATTAGCATATCAAGAAAAGGTTCTCTAAACGACCTATTACCCTAATCTTCTGAATCAACTAATTAACTCTAAACACATGCAAAAGATACCTGAGGCTTTTATAAACTCCCTGCCTGGTTCATTACTCAAAACCCCCATCATGGGTAAGACTAGCAACCTGACAGATGTCAAGAAGGCCATCATTGACACCCTCAAGCAAGAGGGTAAGACCCAGAATGAAATTTCTCAACAAATAGGCTGTTCCCAGAGTGCTGCATAAAGGCACCTCAATGGTAAGTCTGTTGGAAGGAAACAATGTGGCAGAAAACGCTGTACAACGAGAAGAGGAGACCGGACCCTGAGGAAGATTGTGGAGAAGGACCGATTCCAGACCTTGGGGAACCTGAGGAAGCAGTGGACTGAGTCTGGTGTGGAAACATCCAGAGCCACCGTGCACAGGCGTGTGCAGGAAATGGGCTACAGGTGCCGCATTCCCCAGGTAAAGCCACTTTTGAACCATAAACAGCGGCAGAGGCGCCTGACCTGGGCTACAGAGAAGCAGCACTGGACTGTTGCTAAGTGGTCCCAAGTACTTTTTTCTGATGAAAGCAAATTTTGCATGTCATTCGGAAATCAAGGTGCCAGAGTCTGGAGGAAGACTGGGGAGAAGGAAATGCCAAAATGCCTGAAGTTCAGTGTCAAGTACCCACAGTCAGTGATGGTGTGGGGTGCCATGTCAGCTGCTGGTGTTGGTCCACTGTGTTTCATCAAGGGCAGGGTCAATGCAGCTAGCTATCAGGAGATTTTGGAGCACTTCATGCTTCCATCGGCTGAAATGCTTTATGGAGATGAAGATTTCATTTTTCAGCACGACCTGGCACCTGCTCACAGTGCCAAAACCACTGGTAAATGGTTTACTGACCATGGTATTACTGTGCTCAATTGGCCTGCCAACTCTCCTGACCTGAACCCCATAGAGAATCTGTGGGATATTGTGAAGAGAAAGTTGAGAGACGCAAGACCCAACACTCTGGATGAGCTTAAGGCCGCTATTGAAGCATCCTGGGCCTCCATAACATCTCAGCAGTGTCACAGGCTGATTGCCTCCATGCCACGCCGCATTGAAGCAGTCATTTCTGCCAAAGGATTCCCGACCAAGTATTGAGTGCATAACTGAACATTATTATTTGATGGTTTTTTTGTTTGTTATTAAAAAACACTTTTATTTGATTGGATGGGTGAAATATGCTAATTTATTGAGACAGGTTTTTTGGGTTATCAGGAGTTGTATGCCAAAATCATCAGTATTAAAACAATAAAAGACCTGACAAATTTCAGTTGGTGGATAATGAATCTATAATATATGAAAGTTTAATTGTAATCATTACATTATGGTAAATAATGAAATTTAACACCATATGCTAATTTTTTGAGAAGGACCTGTACAGTGCCATGAGATACGGCCTTCCCAAAACCCTGTCTGATGACAAATGCACACTTAGCAGGATGCAGCAGGCCTCCACTGATAGGCTATGTGCACACGTAGGAAATGTGGTGCAGAATTTTCTGCACTAAATCTGCATCTGCAGATTTGATCCACATGGAGAGAAGTAGAACCGGAGAATAGAAGCCGCGCAGACCACAATAAAGGTATCAGAGTTACACACACTCTGTTTATTAGCCTACGCGTTTCGTGGCCAACAAGCCACTTCATCAGGGCATCAAGATTCATCAGTAAAAACAGGTATATATACCTACAAATACAATCAAAAAAATATATACAAACATGTATAAACCCCACCTTCTTACGACATCACTTCTGGTGAGAACGCCCACTTTAAATCAAAAATTTATAAATACACCCATAACATTAATTACAAAACATTAAAATACATAAAACACAATAATCAATCTTTAGAACTACAAATATTAATCAATAAATAATGAAAACAAATATATATAAACATTTCTGGTATCTAGATCAACCAGGATCAGAACTCACATATGAAGAAACCTAAAAACTATCCTCCAGAGAATAAACCTCCGTCTTATACCACTACACCACCTGGTGGTCTTAGGTGAGGGCAACTATTTATCCTGGATCCACCAGTTAAACCCATTCAAGACGCTATCATATGTTGACCCATAATAAAGGAAAAACAAACAAAGGGCTCATATAAGGTAACAACATCACATAATATGAAGTAAAAAAGTAAAAAAGTAAAAGAAAGAATGGGTTCCCATATGCTCAATTTCCACAACTCTTTTCGGATATGAACCCATATGATCTAGAGGTCTACAAACACTACAAAGGAATAAGCAGCACCTCAAACCAGTTAACCACCGGAGTTCATGAAAAATGGGGAGCACTGAGGTCCATAGTCTCTCCCCACGACGACACACGGAGGAACTCCTACAATCAAGAAAATCCATCACAGAAGAATCTCCGTGAGATGAAACTCATGATATTAATTACTTATAGGTACCTAGAAGAGGTCGCTAACCTCATTCAATCCACCAGGGCTTAAGGTGCCCAACTTAAATATCCAATATGTTTCTTTTTTACCCAGGACCTCCAATCTCCTAGGTGTATTAACAGGCACATGATCAATGGGAGTAACAGATAATTTAACATTCCCATGATGAACTATGGTACAATGTCGCGACAATCCATGTTCAGAAAAACCTCTAAGAATATTAAACCTATGGGAGTTCACACGTTTGTGAAGAGGTTGAGAAGTTCTTCCCACATACTGTTTACCACAGTTGCACTGAATCAAATAGATTACGTAATCTGTCTGACACGTCATTCTAAAATTGATATTAAAAGCCTTCCCTTTTTTTGCAAACGACGTGAAGCTGTCAACATTGTTACTAATAGATCTACAACATTTACACCTACGTCCATTACATCGGTAAGAACCGTAACAGCCAATCCATTCTTTACCTACTAAAGTGCATCCAGAGGAGGAAATCTTAACTACACTAGGTGCCAAAACATTTTTTATAGTAGGAGCCCTTTTAAATGTTACTGTTGGTTTCATGGGAACCACCTTATTAAGGATCGGATCGTTTAAGATCACACTCCAATGTTTTTCTAATATATTCCGTATTTGTACATTTTGTGACGAAAAAGTAGTAATAAAATTTGTTTCAAAAAGGTTTTCTCTAACACCCTTATTTTTGTCAAGATGTATAAGCTCATTTTGGGAACAACCCTTAACGGAATTGTAAGCCTTTTTAACAAGCTTCACCGGATATTCTTTTTCCTGAAATCTCTCCCTAAGAATTTTACTTTGTTCCCTAAATGCTGTATCAGAAGTACAATTTTTTCTAATCCTATAATACTGATTCCTTGGGATGTTCCTAAGCCATGGTCTATGATGGTTACTTTCATAGTGAACATACCCATTGGCATCCACTCTTTTAAAATGGTTTTTGGTCATGATCTCTCCGGCATCATCAATATAGATGTTCAAGTCTAAAAAGGTGACACTTTTACTATCCACACAGGGAGTGAGCTCCAAACCCCAATGATTATCCCTTATAGCATCAAGGAAATCAAAAACCGTATTATCTACATTATTATAGATAATAAATATATCATCTATAAAACGTTTGTATAGAACCAGATTCTGTTTATGTTTACAATGGAGGACATACCAGGACTCAAAGGCAGCCATGAATAAGTTAGCATACGTAGGCGCTGCCTTCGACCCCATGGCAGTCTATCGATGTATAATTTAAAACATTGAAGGCCAATAGTGTGGTCAATATTAGAATATAAACCAGTCACGTCAATAGATATAAATAAAAAATCATCACCCCATATAAGTCCCTGCAATTCCTGTATAAGGTGGGTAGAATCCCTGAGATAAGAACCCCTGAGATTTAAATTATACATCGATAGATTATCGAATGTGACCATGGCCCAAAGAGAGTTTTTGTTGAAAAGCATGACTTTTATTTTAGAGAACAATTTTTTTACATTCGGGGAGACTATTTATCACCAGATACGGGGGACTGCCATGGGGTCGAAGGCAGCGCCTACGTATGCTAACTTATTCATGGCTGCCTTTGAGTCCTGGTATGTCCTCCATTGTAAACATAAACAGAATCTGGTTCTATACAAACGTTTTATAGATGATATATTTATTATCTATAATAATGTAGATAATACGGTTTTTGATTTCCTTGATGCTATAAGGGATAATCATTGGGGTTTGGAGCTCACTCCCTGTGTGGATAGTAAAAGTGTCACCTTTTTAGACTTGAACATCTATATTGATGATGCCGGAGAGATCATGACCAAAAACCATTTTAAAAGAGTGGATGCCAATGGGTATGTTCACTATGAAAGTAACCATCATAGACCATGGCTTAGGAACATCCCAAGGAATCAGTATTATAGGATTAGAAAAAATTGTACTTCTGATACAGCATTTAGGGAACAAAGTAAAATTCTTAGGGAGAGATTTCAGGAAAAAGAATATCCGGTGAAGCTTGTTAAAAAGGCTTACAATTCCGTTAAGGGTTGTTCCCAAAATGAGCTTATACATCTTGACAAAAATAAGGGTGTTAGAGAAAACCTTTTTGAAACAAATTTTATTACTACTTTTTCGTCACAAAATGTACAAATACGGAATATATTAGAAAAACATTGGAGTGTGATCTTAAACGATCCGATCCTTAATAAGGTGGTTCCCATGAAACCAACAGTAACATTTAAAAGGGCTCCTACTATAAAAAATGTTTTGGCACCTAGTGTAGTTAAGATTTCCTCCTCTGGATGCACTTTAGTAGGTAAAGAATGGATTGGCTGTTACGGTTCTTACCGATGTAATGGACGTAGGTGTAAATGTTGTAGATCTATTAGTAACAATGTTGACAGCTTCACGTCGTTTGCAAAAAAAGGGAAGGCTTTTAATATCAATTTTAGAATGACGTGTCAGACAGATTACGTAATCTATTTGATTCAGTGCAACTGTGGTAAACAGTATGTGGGAAGAACTTCTCAACCTCTTCACAAACGTGTAAACTCCCATAGGTTTAATATTCTTAGAGGTTTTTCTGAACATGGATTGTCGCGACATTGTACCATAGTTCATCATGGGAATGTTAAATTATCTGTTACTCCCATTGATCATGTGCCTGTTAATACACCTAGGAGATTGGAGGTCCTGGGTAAAAAAGAAACATATTGGATATTTAAGTTGGGCACCTTAAGCCCTGGTGGATTGAATGAGGTTAGCGACCTCTTCTAGGTACCTATAAGTAATTAATATCATGAGTTTCATCTCACGGAGATTCTTCTGTGATGGATTTTCTTGATTGTAGGAGTTCCTCCGTGTGTCGTCGTGGGGAGAGACTATGGACCTCAGTGCTCCCCATTTTTCATGAACTCCGGTGGTTAACTGGTTTGAGGTGCTGCTTATTCCTTTGTAGTGTTTGTAGACCTCTAGATCATATGGGTTCATATCCGAAAAGAGTTGTGGAAATTGAGCATATGGGAACCCATTCTTTCTTTTACTTTTTTACTTTTTTACTTCATATTATGTGATGTTGTTACCTTATATGAGCCCTTTGTTTGTTTTTCCTTTATTATGGGTCAACATATGATAGCGTCTTGAATGGGTTTAACTGGTGGATCCAGGATAAATAGTTGCCCTCACCTAAGACCACCAGGTGGTGTAGTGGTATAAGACGGAGGTTTATTCTCTGGAGGATAGTTTTTAGGTTTCTTCATATGTGAGTTCTGATCCTGGTTGATCTAGATACCAGAAATGTTTATATATATTTGTTTTCATTATTTATTGATTAATATTTGTAGTTCTAAAGATTGATTATTGTGTTTTATGTATTTTAATGTTTTGTAATTAATGTTATGGGTGTATTTATAAATTTTTGATTTAAAGTGGGCGTTCTCACCAGAAGTGATGTCGTAAGAAGGTGGGGTTTATACATGTTTGTATATATTTTTTTGATTGTATTTGTAGGTATATATACCTGTTTTTACTGATGAATCTTGATGCCCTGATGAAGTGGCTTGTTGGCCACGAAACGCGTAGGCTAATAAACAGAGTGTGTGTAACTCTGATACCTTTATTGTGGTCTGCGCGGCTTCTATTCTCCGGTTCTACTTCTCTCCATGTGGATTTGTTCTGCTTGCCGGGAGCTTGCTGCGACCATACGTGCTGATCCAAGGGAGTTGTGACCTGTCACAACCAGACCAGGTGAGTCTGTTTTGTGGGGGTCCACGTGATTGCGACACCTGAAGGTATTACTCTATGTGCGCTTCTTTTTCTTGTTTTTAGAGTTCTGCAGATTTGATGCAGTTTCTGTGCAGTTTCTGTGCAGTTTCTGTGCAGTTTCTGTGCAGTTTCTGTGCAGTTTCTGTGCAGTTTCTGTGCAGTTTTTGTGCAGTTTCTGTGCAGTTTCTATGCGGTTTCTGTGCAGTTTCTGTGCAGTACAATGTAAATCAATGAGAAAAGAAAAAAGCTGTGCACATGGTGCAGAAAAATCTGCGCAGAAACGCTGCAGAACTGCACAAAAGAAGCGACGTGCACTTCTTTGAAATCTGCAGCGTTTCTGCGCAGATTTTTCTGCACCATGTGCACAGCTTTTTTCTTTTCTCATTGATTTACATTGTACTGGAAATCACAGTGCAGTTCTGCAGCGTTTCTGCAGCAGAAAAATCTGCTGCAGTTCTGCACCAATTCTGCACTAAATCTGCATCGTGTGCACATACCCATACAGGCTAGGAGCGGCACAGGTGCAAACTACTTGATAAAATTGCAGCCAACCCCTGCAATGTTTGGTTGGGGTGGTTGTTTTTATCAAGTAGTTTGCACCTGTGTCGCTCCTAGCCTTTATCAGTGGAGGCCTGCTGCATCCTGCTAAGTGTGCATTTGTCATCAGACAGGGTTTTGGGAAGGACGTATCTCATGGTATGTATTTTTTCTGAGTTTTTTCTATGTTAGCTGTCCCCACTATATACAGTGCTAACACTAAGCCATCATATACAGTGCTAACCAGTGAGCTACCGTGCTGCCACAATAACTATGCAAGAATATTTTTGCTGGCAGCATTGTGTATTAGCTCTTTCTATGCACACCATATGCACTAAACATGTTTTTAATTGGTTTATTTGATGATTTAATATTGATTTCCTATCCGAATAATAGGCCATCCATATTGACACCAGCACTGATCATCAGTTGACTGAAGGAGCTGTAGCGCTTCATGGAATAATAACTGCTGTTTTACCATACTTATACACTATGTTCCAATGGTCATTTGTTGATTTTTCAGCATTAAGGCTGGAAACATGGAGTGAGAGACATGCGAGATACTCGCATGAGTCTCGCATGACTTACCCGGAACAGCTGCAGGCTCTCTGGCTGTGAGTGCATCAGCTGCATAGAAACACATACAGGTGACATGCTCCTTCTTGCAACCGTCCCAGGTGAGTCATGTAAGACTCGCACAAGTCAGGTCCCTTGCAGTCTGGTTCCCGCACTCAGTGACTGCCGGCCGTAAAGTGAAAGTGAAAGCACAGCCGCTGTGCTCTGCTTTCACTTTACGGCCGGCAGTCACAGTGCGGGAAGCAGAGACGGCAAGGGACCTGACGGACACCAGAATGTAAGTATGTGCTGTTTGTTTTTTTTTTAGTTTAACGCTTGTAACCAGGGTAAACATCGGGTAACTAAGCGCGGTCCTGCGCTTAGTTACCCGATGTTTACCCTGGTTACAAGCGAACGCATCGCTGGATCGCATCGCTAGATAGGTGTCACACACACCGATCTAGCGATGACAGCGGGAGATCCAGCGATGAAAGAAAGTTCCATACGATCTGCTACGACGTACGATTCTCAGCAGGATCCCTGATCGCTGCTGCGTGTCAGACACAGCGATATCGTAACGATATCGCTGGAACGTCACGAATCGTACCGTCGTAGCGATCGAAATGTTATAGTGTGACGGTACCCTAAGGCTTGTTTCACACTTCCGTCTTCTGGCGGGAGTCATAATGCGTTGTTCCGACGGATCGACGTACGTTGTGAAAATTGTGAAAAACGTGTGTAATGCATCCAGTGTTTTGACGGATGCGTGGTTTGTGTTCTTGCCTGAATTTCAATGGAGACATTTTTTGGGAGACACGAGAGAGTGAGAGAGAGAGAGAGAGAGAGAGGACAGAGAGAGAAATTTTTTCCCGGACTTGAAAATCCATCCAGGCATGCTCAGAGTGGAAAAACTGCATACGTCTCTGGATTCATGTGTTTGACGGTCAGCAACGCATCCTGCACCCATAGCCTTCCATTGTAGCCAGTGACGGGCAGCGCAGGATGCGTCGCTGACCGATTTTTCCGACGTGCAGAAAAAAAGTTCCTCTGAATGTTTTCTCTGCCCGACGGACTGTTTTTTATATGCAGGATCCAGTGCATGACGGATGAAACGGATAGCCATCCGTCACAATGCATCGCTAATACAAGTCTATGGGAAAAAACAGGATCCTGCAGAAAAATTTGCAGGATCCTGTTTTTTCAAAACTCGACGGATTTTGACTGGAGAGAAAAGACGGAAGTGTGAAAGAGGCCTAAGAGGCCACATTTACTGAATTCAAATGCTTTTATAATCACAAAAAATCTTAGGGTGCTTTCACACTGCTACATTTCTTTTTCAAATAATTGTTATTGATTTTATAAATTTAATAGAGGTGAAGGGTAAAGGTTAAGGAAAAACAGGGTGAAAAGACAGGCATACATATATACTACTGTAGCTTACTCAAACAGAAAAATACTGTAGCTTAATCAAACTGATTAAAATGTAGCTCAATATTAAACCTAATACAGCTGTCGCTTCTCAATAACAAGAAAGTAAGACGTTTAGGAACATATAAGGGCCTGTCCTGTCTGGAATCACCTAAGGTGACCCTAGGACTTTGAGACAAAGTACGGTTCATTTACAAACTACTATTGAGGAATAAGTGGAAAATAGCTTTTCTCAGGACGTGGATACTAAAGTTACCGTCCTAAGTAAAATGTCGATTGTAATACCTTTTTACTTTTGACGAAGGTTTGAATTGGACATAGAAATGAGACCAGGAGAGCCCATGGAGGAAACTATGCCAGCACATTTCAGGAAGTCAATTCCTGCCATTGGAGAAGAAATAGTAATCAGCAACTGAGCACCACAAGTATAGAAGTAATGACAGGAAGTAGATGTTGGATAATAGTAATAAGTACCCCTTAATAAAGTCACTAAAAACTGCACTGCGGGACGGTGCTTACCCTACTGATGGTGCACGTGTACTCTTGGTGTCACGACTCACGATGCCTCTGGGAGGTGTGCCCAGTCGGCGTGGGTATGCGAAGGGGGAAAGAAAAGATCCGGAGTCCGCTACTTGCTGCTGCGGAGTATGCAGGGGAGAAAGTGGGGAGGCGTATGGCAGCTGACGCGACACCTAGGGAGCCCCGGCCGAAGGCATCTCTGGTTACCGCTGAGAAGAGATGGCTGCCGGCGCCTGCTCGCACGTGCCTGAACTGTAACGTCACAAAGGTACCGAGTGGCTTTGGAGCCAAGAAGGAATGACCTAACCAACGCGTTTCGAAGGCAGACAGCCTTCTTCATCAGTGGCCTACTCTCAGCGGTAACCAAGGACACCTTCGGCCGGGGCTCCCTAGGTGTCGTGTCAGCTGCCATATGCCTCCCCGCTTTCTCCCCCGCATACTCCGCAGCAGCAAGTAGCGGACTCCGGATCTTTTCTTTCCCCATTTGCATACCCACGCCGACTGGACACACCTCCCAGAGGCATCGTGAGTCATGATACCAAGACTACACGTGCACCACCAGCGGTGTAAGCACCGTCCCGCAGTGCAGTTTTATGCGTACATTTCAGTCACTTTATTAAGGGGTACTTATTACTATTATCAACATCTACTTCCTGTCATTACTTCTATACTTGCGGTGCTCAGTTGCCGGCTATACGCCTTCCAGCACCATCTAGTATTTAACCCCTAAGCACGGCATCACACTTTCTTGTGGTATAGCATTACTTATCTCCAGGATAGGCACATATCCTGTTAGTGATCCCAGCAGCTAAGGGTATATTTTGCGTCACTTATTCTCCCTTGCATCGGGCATGTGCCCACATTGAGGTGAGCGCCAGTGTGTTTTACTACTTCTACTCAGAAATAGTAATCAGTTTAGATGCAAATTTAAGTTGTCGCATGGAGAACTGAGTCCAATTGTAGGGTATTCCGGCTTTTCGAAGATCACGAATAGTGGATTGAAATAATTTCCGCTTTTGTAGAGTTTCCATAGATAGGTTTTTAAAAAGGGTTAAATGACTATACGGAGAAGAGAGGAATCGTGGTTCTTTTGATACACCCGGTAGTATGTTTCTAACGCAGTTGGGGTAAAAAGACAATAACATCTGTTGCAACATCAAGTGGAAGAGCAGATGGCCTACATACTCTAAAAGCCTTTTTTATTAAATTTTCCCCCTTGGCGTTAGGAATTAGATGAGAAATCAAAGAAGAAATGTAATCTCTTAACTGGAAGGACCGAATTGACTTTGGAATCCCTCAAATCTTCGCATTGTTTTTCTTTTGAAGTCCTCCAAATTGGCTAGACTGTTTTTGAAGAAAGTGATATCCTTCTGAAAATTTTCCACTGAATCTGAAATTGTAGAGAGGTTTTGCACTTCTTTAGAATGTGAAGTCTCATGAATTTTGTGTGAAGAACTAACTCTTTTTGGCATATCGGAAGATCTGTCAGAAGCCTCTTTAACGTTTGAAAGTGTGGCATCAACTATGCGCGAGAAAATATACCTAAAAAGTTTCTTGGTGAAAGTCTCAGATGCTTTAGCTTTATTCAAATGAGTAGAATCAATCAACTCTGTTTCACTTTCAAAAGATACTTTTGAGTTGTCATCTTTTATAGAATCCTTTCTTAGAATATCTACCGATAGTAAAAGGGCCTTGCACATGTTGATCATGAAACTTTCTGATGGATGATCCTCAGTGGCTCGTATATTGTCTATCAATGAATTATGAGAAGAGCATTGCCCTTTTAATTTTTTTTTTTATCTAATTTACCATAATCATTTTTTGTGGAAATTCTACGGTTTCGGATTTATCACTACTTTTTTGATCTTCCGAAGAAGGATATGAACATGAAGATGACATATCATTGGGATCTGTGTCGTCGGAAGGATAATTACCTATGTAATCAAAAGGATCCATCTCCCCAAAAAACTAATCAGAGTGTATACTCTCCAATTGCTCCAATGAATTGTGGGATCTGTCTGATTGGTCTGATCTGTCTGATTGGTTTTATTTATCTCCTTTAGCATATTCAGCATAACAGGAATCTATATTAGCAGGCAACTGTGCTCTGCTTTACGGCCGTCCGGCGCTGACACAGTGCAGGGAGGCTGATGCTGGGGGACAGACACCGGAATGTGAGTATGTACTGTTTGTTTTTTTTAACTTTTACAATGGTAACCAGGGTAAACATCAGGTTACTAAGTGCGGCCCTGCGCTTAGTAACCCGATGTTTACCCTGGTTACCAGTGAACACATCGCTGGATCGGCGTCACACACGCCGATTCAGCAATGACAGCGGGTGATCAGCGACCAAAAAAAAGGTCCTGATCATTCCCAGCGACCAACGATCTCCCAACAGGGGCCTGATCGTTGGTCGCTGTCACGCATAACGATTTAGTTAAAGATATCGTTGCTACATCACAAAAAGCAACGATATCGTTAACGAAATCGTTATGTGTGAAGGTACCTTTATATACCCTTGAAATCTGCCCAAGAATATGTAAAAGTCTGTGGATAAGCAATATAATATCGATACATTTTTTTAACAGGTTTTTTTCAGGCTTACATACCACTGAAATCTATGCAAGAATGTGTACAAGTCTATAGATGAGTAATACAATATCAATACATTTTTAACAAGGTTTTTTAAGGGTTATATACCAAGGAAATATATCAAAAACCTTGTAAAACTTTATGGCTAAGAAATGTAACCCAACAAACTTTTTTTGGAGTGCTATATATCACAAATTAGACTCAAGAACATGAAATAGTGTATACTGTTTGTAGGGGTTTCACTCACTCGACTGCGGTTGAGTTAGGCACAAGAAGCAGTTTCAGTCCAGTCAGGTTTATTGTAACTTCATAAACCACTCAGCATAAGCAAACAAAGACAGCCTTTTCTGGCACAGAGTGAAAAAAACATTGTTCATATAGTATTGTGTCTTCGCCCACTTACGCCAGTGTCTATTAACAAACACACTGGAGGTCTCTGCATCTCCAGTCAGAGACACTTAATGAGACACTTGGTCTCCATTTTATCTGTCATACCACACCCTGGGGTGGGATATATGAGCAGTCAGTCCCACTCATTTCTTTGACTTCTCGTAAAACCTGGTCATGATATGCCTAATTATCTCTCTCAGCACTATACATTCTGGATCTTGCATTACTTGGCTTACATCACCGAAGCTACCAACCTCCATGATGCATAAATCCCCCCTCAAGGGCCTGTCCAGTGGCCATCTTACTTGTTATATACCACCAAAAATGTGACAGAAAGCACTTAATACTCTATGGATGAGTAATCTAATCCAGAACTTCTACGCTTTTTTGTAAATTTTACAAAGCCATCATAATGCAACAATAACTGTTAAACTGTATGAATGCATCATTGAATCCATAAAAAATGTTGAACGTCAATATTTTGAAAGTGTACTTTATGAGGAGGATTATTCATAGACCCTTGAAAGGCAACAACTGATGGGCCTCATTAAAATATTGAAGATTAAAAACACTTTATGTGCTGCTGTCATCTGGTGGTGTGGAAAAGTGTAGGCTAATCCAGGCTTTTTTCATTTCTATAAGAGAGAGCCTTTCTGCTTTCTCTTTTGACAGACAAAAGCGCAGTTATGGCCTTCTGTGGCACTAAAATCCACTTAGACAAGACGTCAGCGGCAGGGAGGCAAGCACAACACCCTCAAGGCATAGAGGGACATCTCATTACAGGTGTCCATCTTTGAGACTCAATAGCTGGAGGACTCAGAGGAATTAGGGAGTATGCTGGTTTGATTGGTCAGGTATTGCTTAACGATCTTACAGCATAAAGAATGCCAACACTTTCAGCCATGACTGCATTTATATATACAGTGGGAAAAAATATGGTAAGTATAAGTATTTGATAAACTGACGATTTTGCACGTTTTCCCACCTACAAAGAATAGAGAGGTCTGTAATTTTTATCACAGGTACACTTCAACTGTGAGAGACAGTATCTAAAAATAAAAAACAGAAAATCAAATTGTATGATTTTTAAATAATTACCGTATTTTTCATTTTTTAAGACGCTCCAGATTATAAGACGCACCCCAAATTTTGAGGAGAAAAATAGGAAAACATTTTTTTTTTTAATAAATTGGTGGTGCTTCTTATAATCCATGTGTCTTATTGCTTACTGGGGGTTGTGGCTGCGGTGAAGCAGGGTTCCAGGGTTGCTGCTGGAGGAGGCAGGAGTGGAGCATTGCTGCAGGCTGGGATGAGGGGGTGTGCAAGTGTCCTGTGCTGAGGGGGGGCTCCTGTGCTGCAGGGGGGCTTCTGTGCTGTAGGGAGGTCTCTGGTGCTGCAGGGGGCTCTGCTGACATTTTGTGAAAGGCCAGAGCCCCCCGGCAGTTTGTCCATGTTTTCCAGGGGGGTGGACTTCGGGAAAATTTGCTGCCGGGAGGCAGGCATGCGCAAATGGAGATCTTGGGACCAAGATCTCGAGAGATGAGATTGCAGCGCTGAAATCTCATCTCCTGAGATCTTGGTGCCGAGATCTCCATCTGCGCATGCGCTGCCTCCTGGCGGCCATTTTCCCAGAGTCCATCGCACATGAAAGCATGGATGAACTGTGGGGGGCTCTGACCTGTCACAAAATGTTGGCAGAGCCCCCTGCAGCACCAAAGATGACAGCATCACCCTGGGCAGCAGAGAACACCCGCATCAGCGGACACCCCTCCCAGCCTTCCACGTAACGGTAAGTAGTATATCAGCTTTGTAAGACAAACCCCCATTTCCCCCCAAATTTGGGGGAAGTAAAGTGCATCTTACACAGCGAAAAATACTGTAAATTGCATTTTATTTCATGAAATAAGTATTTTCTCACCTACCAACTAGCAAACATTATGGTTCTCACAGGTCTGTTGGTTTTTCTTTAAAAAGCCCTCCTACTCTTCACTTATTAACTGTATTATTTGTACCTGTTTGAACTTGTTAGCTGTATATGACACCTATCCACACACTCAATTAATTAAACTCCAACATCTTCATCATGACCAAGACCAAGCAGCTGTCTAAGGACCCTCACAAGACTGGAATGGGCTATAGGACAATAGGCAAGCAACTTGGAGAGAAGGCAACAATTGTTGGCACAATTATTCGAAAATAGAAGAAACATAAGACAACTGTCAATCTTGCTCAGCCTGGAGCTCCAAGCAAGGTCATGGGTCAAGGATGATTATGAGAAAGGTCAGGAATTAGCCCAGAGCTACACGGAAGAACCTGTTCAATGACCTGAAGAGTGCTGGGACCACAGTCTCAAACTTTATCTTTACTAACACATTACGCTGTCATGGACTAAAATCCTGCAGGGCTTGCAAGGTCCAGGCCCATTTGAAGTCCACCAATGACCATCTAGATGATCCAAAGGAAACATGGGAGAAAGTCATGTGGTCAAATGAGACAAAAAGAGAACCCTAAAAACATTGTCCCAGCCGTGAAGCATGGTGGGACAAACATCATACTTTGGGGTTACTTTTCTAGAAAGGGGACAGGACGACTACACTGTATTGAAAGGAGGATAATGAAGGTCATGTATTGCAAGATTTTGGCCAACAACCTCGTTCCCTCAGTAACAGAATAAAGGATGGGTTGTGGCTGAGTTTTCCATCATGACAATGAACTGAAACGCACAACCAGGGCAACTAAAATGTGTCTCCGTAAGAAGCATTTCAAGGTCCTGGAGTGGCTTAGCCAGTCCCTAGAGCTGAACCCAATAGAACATCTTTGGTAGGAACTGATACTCAATGCTGCCCAGCGACAGTTCCGAAACCTGAAGGATTTGGAGAAGATCTGTATGGAGGAGTGCACCAAAATGTCTGCTTCAGAGTGTCCAAACTTGGTCAAGAAGTACAGGAAACATCTGACCTCTTCTTCTGTACGAATTATTAAGTTCTGTTTTTCGTTTGTATGAAATACTTACTTATTGCAATAAAATGCAAATTAATTGTGGAAAAATTATACAATGTAATTCTCTGGTTTTTATTTTTAGATTTTGTTTCTCACAATTGAAGTGTACCTGAGATAAAAATTAGACCTATCCATTTTTTGTAGGCAAGAAAACTTATTGGCAGGTATAAAATATGTATTTTCCCCAGTATATATATACAGTACAGACCAAAAGTTTGGACATACCTTCTCATTTATAGATTTTTCTGTATTTTCACGACTATGAAAATTGTACATTCACACTGAAGGCATCAAAACTATGAATTAACACATGTGGAATTATATACTTAACAAAATAGTGTGAAACAACTGAAATTATGTCTTATATTCTAGGTTCTTCAAAGTAACCACCTTTTCCTTTGATGAGTGCTTTGCACATTCTTGGCATTCTCTTGATGAGCTTCAAGAGGTAGTCACCAGGAACGGTCTTCCAACAATCTTGAAGGAGTTCCCAGAGATGCTTAGCACTTGTTGGCCCTTTTACCTTCATTCTGTGGTCCAGCTCACCCCAAACCATCTCGATTGGGTTCAGGTCTGGTGACTGTGGAGGCCAGGTCATCTGGCGTAGCACCCCATCACTCTCCTTCTTGGTCAAATAGCCCTTACACAGCCTGGAGGTGTGTTTGGGGTAATTGTCCTATTGAAAAATAAATGATGGTCCAACTAAACGCAGACCGGATGGACTAGCATGCCGCCGCAAGATGCTGTGGTAGCCATGCTGGTTCAGTATGCCTTCAATTTTGAATAAATCCCCAACAGTGTCATCAGCAAAGTACCCCCACACCATCACACCTCCTCCTCCATGCTTCACAGTGGGAACCAGGCACGTAGCGTCCATCCGTTCACCTTTTCTGCATCGCACAAAGACACGGTGGTTGGACTCATGAGACCAGAATCACAGATTTCCACTGGTCTAATGTCCATTGCTTGTGTTCTTTATCCCAAACAAGTCTCTTCTGCTTGTTGCCTGCCCAAAGCAGTGGCTTCCTAGTAGCTATTTTACTATGAAGGCCTGCTGCACAAAGTCTCCTCTTAACAGTTGTTGTAGAGATGTGTCTGCTGCTAGAACTCTGTGTGGCATTGACCTGGTCTCTAATCTGAGCTGCTGTTATCCTGCGATTCATCCTCAGGAGCAGAGGTGACTCTTGGTCTTCCTTTCCTGGGGCGGTCCTCATGTGAGCCAGTTTCTTTGTAGCACTTGATAGTTTTTGCCACTGCACTTGGGGACACTTTCAAAGTTTGCCCAATTTTTCAGACTGACTGACCTTCATTTCTTAAGGTAATGATGATGGCCACTCGTTTTTCTATTCAGTAGGACTATCAGTTGTGTATCCACCAGACTTCAGCACAACACAACAGATGGTCCCCACCCCATTTATAAGGAAAAAAATCCCACTTATTAAACCTGACAGGGCACACCTGTGAAGTGAAAACCATTCCTGGTGACTACCTCTTGAAGCTCATCGAGAGAATGCCAAGAGTGTGCAAAGCAGTCATCAAAGCAAAAGGGCCACTTTGAAGAATCTAGAATATAAGACCTAATTTCAGTTGTTTCACACTTTTTTGTTAAGTATATTATTGCACATGTGTTAATTCATAGTTTTGATCCCTTCAGCGTGAATTTACAATTTTCATAGTCGTGAAAATACAGAAAAATCTTTAAATGGGGAGGTGTGTCCAAACTTTTGGTCTGTGCTGCTGTGCTGTGTATATATATATATATATATATATATATATATATATATATATATATATATATATATATATATATATATATATATATATAGCACAGACCAAAAGTTTGGACACACCTTCCCATTTAAAGATTTTTCTGTATTTTCACGACTAAGAAAATTGTACATTCACACTGATGGCATCAAAACTATGAATTAACACATGTGGAATTATATACTTAACAAAATAGTGTGAAACAACTGAAATTATGTCTTATATTCTAGGTTCTTCAAAGTAGCCATATTTTGCTTTGATGAGTGCTTTGCACACTCTTGGCATACTCTTGATGAGCTTCAAGAGGTAGTCATTGGTTGAGGGTCACTGAGTTTTCAATTGACAGGTGTACCCTGTCAGGTTTAATGAGTGGGATTTCTTGCCTTATAAATGGGGTTGGGACCATCAGTTGTGTTGTGCAGAAGTTTGGTGGATACACAGATGATAGTCCTACTGAATAGACTGTTAGAATTTGTATTATGGCAAGAACTTTAAGAAATGAAGGTCAGTCTGTCCAAAAAATTGGGCAAACTTTGAAAGTGTCCCCAAGTGCAGTGGCAAAAACCATCACACGCTACAAAGAAACTAGCTCACATGAGGACCGCCCCAGGAAAGGAAGACCAAGAGTCACCTCTGCTTCCGAGGATAAGTTTATCCGAGTCACCAGCCTCAGAAATCGCAGGTTAACAGCAGCTCACATTAGAGACCAGGTCAATGCCACACAGAGTTCTATCAGCAGACACATCTCTACAACAACTGTTAAGAGGAGACTTTGTGCAGCAGCCTTCATGGTAAAATAGCTGCTAGGAAACCACTGCTAAGGACAGGCAACAAGCAGAAGAAACTTTATATAACCAAGAGAAAAAATGGAGTACTCAGTCCAAACAAATTTTCCTTTTTTACAAAACCGTGTACAGTACTTTATTAATAATTCATTAATACAATAATAGCATAATAACACAGAGTTTTTACACAAAAACAGGGTAAGGGTAGTCACAGGTAACCCGGCTAGTAATAGTTAACCATAAAGTGCATAGTGTCCATAATTTTACTGGGAAGCTCACCCCCAACACATATCAAATAGAGCGTTAGCGGTTTTCACAAAGTTGCGGCATACCAGTATGCAATTGAATAAAAGTACTTATTCAGGGAGCTTACCCATACTATAGTGCAGAGCCGGGCCCGTGTCACGCCGCCACCGACGCGCGTTTCGCTGATCTTTCTCAAGGTGCGGTGATCAGGTGTGTGAGGGCCGACATTAAATATCCAAAGGCGCCGGAAACTGTGTAACCGGCGCATATCCCCTGACCTGTGCGCACCGAAAAGCATCACTTCCGGTGGGCGGAACAACACTGCGTGTCAGCGTGTCAGGTCAGGGGACATGCGCCGGTTACACAGTTTCCGGCGCCTTTGGATATTTAATGTCGGCCCTCACACACCTGATCACCGCACCTTGAGAAAGATCAGCGAAACGCGCGTCGGTGGCGGCGTGACACGGGCCCGGCTCTGCACTATAGTATGGGTAAGCTCCCTGAATAAGTACTTTTATTCAATTGCATACTGGTATGCCGCAACTTTGTGAAAACCGCTAACGCTCTATTTGATATGTGTTGGGGGTGAGCTTCCCAGTAAAATTATGGACACTATGCACTTTATGGTTAACTATTACTAGCCGGGTTACCTGTGACTACCCTTACCCTGTTTTTGTGTAAAAACTCTGTGTTATTATGCTATTATTGTATTAATGAATTATTAATAAAGTACTGTACACGGTTTTGTAAAAAAGGAAAATTTGTTTGGACTGAGTACTCCATTTTTTTCTCTTGGTTATATAGCGTTATCAGGAGTGTCCATTTGACGTTAGAATGCCTATGATATGAGGACTATTTAGACGCAACTCATGGGCAGAATATTTAGAGTGTTCTATTTGGTTTGGCTTAATATTTAAAGCAGAAGAAACTTGTTTGGGCTAAAGAACACAAGGAATGGACATTAGACCAGTGGAAATCTGTGCTTTGCTCTGATGAGTCCAAATTTGAGATTTTTGGTTCCAACCACCGTGTCTTTGTGAAAGGCGGAAAAGGTGAACGGATGGACGCTACATGCCTGGTTCCCACTGTGAAGCATGGAGGAGGTATGTGATGGTGTGGGGGTGCTTTGCTGGTGACACTGTTGGGGATTTATTCAAGATTGAAGGCATACTGAACCAGCATGACCACCACAGCATCTTGCAGCAGCATGCTATTCCATCCTTTTTGCGTTTAGTTGGACCATCATTTATTTTTCAACAGGACAATGATCCCAAACACACCTCCAGGCTGTGCAAGGGCTATTTGACCAAGAAGGAGAGTGATGGGGTGCTACGCCAGATCACCTGGCCTCCACAGTCACCAGACCTGAACCCAATCGAGATAGTTTGCGGTGAGCTGGACCGCAGAGTGAAGGCCAATGGGCCAACAAGTGCTAAGCATCTCTGGGAACTCCTTCAAGATTTTTGGAAGACCATTCCCGGTGTCTACCACTTGAAGCTCATCAAGAGAATGCCAAGAGTGTGTAAGAACCTAGAATATAAGACATAATTTCAGTTGTTTCACACTTTTTTGTTAAGTATATAATTCCATATGTGTTAATTCATAGTTTTGATGCCTTCAGTGTGAATGTACAATTGTCATAATCATGGAAATACAAAAAAATCTTTAAATGAGAAGGTGTGTCCAAACTTTTGATCTGGACTATATATATATATATATATATATATATATATATATATATATATATATATATATATATATATATATATATATATATATATATATATATATATATAGTGTGTTGAGCGATACCGTCCGATACTTGAAAGTATCGGTATCGGATAGTATCGGCCGATACCCGAAAATATCGGATATCGCCGATACCGATATCCGATACCAATACAAGTCAATGGGACATCAAGTATCGGAATGTATCCTGATGGTTCCCAGGGTCTGAAGGAGAGGAAACTCTCCTTCAGGCCCTGGGATCCATAGTAAGGTGTAAAATAAAGAATTAAAATAAAAAATATTGATATGCTCACTAGAGTTGAGCGACCTTGACCTTTTTAGAGTCGAGCCGGGTTTCACGAAACCCGACTATCTCAAAAGTTGGGTCGAGTGAAATCGGCCGATTATGGCGAAAAGTCGGGATCGACCGAAACACGAAACCCAATGCAAGTCAATGGGGCAGCATAGTCGGCAGTGAGTGGGGGAAAACACCTAGAGTGCCCATTTTAATGTCAAAACCATCCATTCTTCTTAATGAAGCTTGTCAAGCGTAATTTACCTTATAATAATTGGAAGGCATTTGAAATTGGGGGTCATTTGGCTAAAGTTGTGGTGGGTAGGGCTGGTTCAAGTAATTAGTGGGCCCAGGAAATCTGGACCACATCACGGCAGTGGAGCAGGGAGAGGTAAGTATTTCAACTTTGCAAGTGCTGTGAACCTGAGCAAGCAGGGGGGGCCCACTCGTTGGCATTGGCACTGGCACAGGGCCCCTCAAAGTACAGCGGTGTGTTTGCATGGTGGGGGCGCCTCCCACCGGCAGCAACACTTTTGCGTACTATGAGAGGCCCTGTGCCAGTGACGTCGCCAACTAGTATTCCTCCCCCCACCTGATGAAGGAACCTGCACTTTCATCTGCACCTTCCTCTTTGTCCCCGTGTAAGGTGGTATGGTATGCGGGAAGAGCAACCTGACTTTCAGCAGGGTCACAATGTTGTTGTGTAGCGTGCACGGGGAATGTTGCGTTATGGGTCAATGTACCAGCAGACTCATCTATCACTGGCTGGGCAATGGGCAGGATGAGGAGGAAACACAGATATAGGCCCAAAGAATAAAGTTGGCTAAATGCAGTTCAAAATTGGTAACACAGGAATAACCAGGGGGCATTGCAGTGGAGGACAACTGGAATGAGAGGCTGAAACAGAGAGTAGGCCCAAATCAGTAAGTAGTCGAAATGCAGTTCAAAATTGGCAACCGTAGTAAACAGGCGGCACAGCTTTGTTCAGTGGAGGAGAACAGCAAGGAGTGGCAGACACCGATAGTAGGCCCCAACCCAACTAGTAGGCCAAATGCAGTCTAACATTAACAACTACTTAACGAGCGCCTGAAAACGGAATTTCAGGACAGGAAACCAGGAGAACAGCAAGGAGCGGCAGACACTGTTAGTAGGCTCCAAACCAACTAGTACACCAAATGCAGTTGTTCCATTTAACCACAATTTAACGAGAGCCTGAAGATAGAAGCTCAGGAAAGGCAACCTGGAGAACACCTTGGAGTGGAACACACCATCTCTCTCCACCCGATACCCATTTTGTAGGCCTAATGCAGTGTAGTTTTCTACAACTACTAAACGAGAGTCGGAAGACCGAAGCAATGGCAAGGAAACCTGGGGAACACCTTGGAGTGTAACACACCATCTCTCTCCACCCAATACCCATTTTGTAGGCCTAATGCAGTGTAGTTTTCTACAACTACTAAACGAGAGTCGGAAGACCGAAGCAATGGCAAGGAAACCTGGGGAACACCTTGGAGTGTAACACACCATCTCTCTCCACCCCATACCCAATTTGTAGGCCTAATGCAGCCTACTTTCCGACAACTACTAAACGAGAGCATGAAGATCGAAGCTCAGGAAAGGCAACCTGGGGAACACCTTGGAGTGTAACACACCCTCTCTCTACACCACGGAAGGGCTGATTCTTAGGAAGGAAGGCTGTCGGAAAGAAGCAGGGCGCGTCCGAGGGTGATTATATTCTTATTAGGTATATACTCACCCTCGGACGCGCCTTGCTTCTTTATTTGTAATGAATGTTTATTTGCAATGTGGTTTTGACTTACTCTATTTTTTTGGTAAATAATGATTTTATTATTTTCATTGTTTTGCATCTTCTTGGCAATAATATAAAGAAGACGCGACAGGACAACACTCGGTGGATGCCATATCTGTGTTTTAAATTGAAAAAACCTTTCAGTTAACTACTTGCAGGAGAAAGTTATTGTAGCTGGTGGCCATTTTTAGTACTGTACCAGATTTTTGTTGTATGTGTTTGTTTTTAATGTTAAAATGTCTGCATTTGATATCTCTCCAGTATTTTCTTTTTTATAAGCAAAATACTTATTTTTATATTTTCTGATGTTGGTTCAAGGGGTACACGGGCAGCAGTAGACAGGTCAGTGGAGGCCTAGTGGAAGGAGGGACCGCAGACAGGCTTCGAAGCCCTAACATAATAAATTGGGCTGGCTGTAGGCAATTTAAAATTGGTTCCAGGGGAACACGGGCGGCAGTAGACAGGTCAGTGGAGGCCTAGTGGAAGAAGGGACCGCAGACAGGCTTCGAAGCCCTAACATAATAAATTGGGCTGGCTGTAGGCAATTTAAAATTGGTTCCAGGGGAACACGGGCAGCAGTAGACAGGTCAGTGGAGGCCTAGTGGAAGGAGTGACCGCAGACAGGCTTCGAAGGCCTAACATAAGAAAAATGTCAATACAATGGTATTGACAGTGCCAGGCATTGAAGGATGTCAGCGCATAGACTAAACATTGGTGGAGCTGTGAGAGAAAATTTTGCAAGTCGTAGAGCACTGTTTGACCTGGGGGGGGGGGACTGTCTTGTGGCCGGCGGTACAGGCCCAGGGCCCCTCATATTACAACGGTGTGTCTGACGTTGGGTGCGCACCACCACCGCCAGACACTTTATTGTACTATGAGGGACCTAGTGGCAGTGCCGTCGACCAAAAGCGGGCACACCCACCTCTTCAGACAAACAGCACTCTCACGGGTGCTGGCGCCAAGTGGCGATACCACGGCCCCGTGTGGGGACTTTGGCCATTTAGGGAGGTGTTAACATGTCGGATGCTGGACAATCAGGTGCTGCAAATTACGAGATTGGAAAAGTCGTTCAGAATAGTCCACAGGCAAGACCTTTACATAGGAAAGCTAGGTGTCAGCCGGGCAAGGTGGGGCAAAAGATTTCGAAATCCAGTTGTGGTTCATTTTAATGAAGGTTAGATCATCTACATTTTGGGGAGCCAGACGAGTCCTTTTTTCTGTTAGTATTGAACCTGCAGCACTGAATACTCTTTCTGATAGACACTAGCTGCCGGGCAAGCAAGCTCCTGCAATGCATATTCTGCCAATTCTGGCCAGGTGTCTAATTTTGATGCCCAGTAATCAAATGGGAATGACGGTTGAGGGAGAACGTCGATAAGGGATGAAAAATAGTTAGTAACCATACTGGACAAATGTTGTCTCCTGTCACTTTGAATTGATGCTGCAGTACCTGTCCTGTCTGCAGTCATAGCAAAATCACTCCACAACCTGGTCAGAAAACCCCTCTGGCCAACGCCACTTCTGATTTCTGCCCCTCTAACACCTCTGGTCTGCTGGCCCCTGCAGCTCGTGTTAGAACGATCACGGGCGCTGTGTGCAGGGAATGCCAGAAGCAAACGGTTAATAAGAGTTGATTGTTTGGTTGCTAATATTAGTTCCAAGTTCTCATGTGGCATTATATTTTGCAATTTGCCTTTATAGCGAGGATCAAGGAGGCAGGCCAACCAGTAATCGTCATCGTTAGTGTTGAGCATTCCGATACCGCAAGTATCGGGTATCGGAATTCCGATACCGAGATCCGATACTTTTGTGGTATCGGGTATCGGTATCGGATACATAGAGATGTGTAAAATAAAGAATTAAAATAAAAAATATTGATATATTTACCTCTCCGGCGGCCCCTGGTGAGTCCGCGGGTAACCGGCAGGCTTCGTTGTTCAAAATCAGCGCTTTTAGGACCTGAGAATCACGTCCCGGCTTCTGACTGGTCGCGGGCCGCCCATGTGACCGCCACGCGACCAATCACAAGCCGCGACGTCACCGCAAGCTATTAACGTGCTCATTTTTAAAAATGAGCGCGTTAATGGCTTTCAAAGACGTAGCGGCTTGTGATTGGTCGCGTGGCCGCTACGTCTTTGAAAGTCATTAACGCGCTCATTTTTAAAAATGAGCGCGTTAATAGCTTGCGGTGACGTCGCGGCTTGTGATTGGTCGCGTGGCGGTCACATGGGCGGCCCGCGACCAATCAGAAGCCGGGACGTGATTCTCAGGTCCTAAAAGCGCTGATTTTGAACAAAGAAGCCTGCCGGTTACCCGCGCTGAGTTCAGGGGCCGCCGGAGAGGTAAATATATCAATATTTTTTATTTTAATTCTTTATTTTACACATCCCTATGGATCCCAGGGCCTGAAGGAGAGTTTCCTCTCCTTCAGACCCTGGGAACCATGAGAATACCTTCCGATACTTGATGTCCCATTGACTTGCATTGGTATCGGATATCGGTATCGGCGATATCCGATATTTTTCGGGTATCGGCCGATACTATCCGATACCGATACTTTCAAGTATCGGACGGTATCGCTCAACACTAGTCATCGTTCATCATTTTTGTTATGCGTGTGTCCCTTTTGAGGATACGTAAGGCATAATCTGCCATGTGGCCCAAAGTTCCAGTTCTCAAATCTGTGGTTGTGTTTGGTTGAGGGGCAGTTTCAGGCAAATCCACGTCACTTGTGTCCCTCCAAAAACCAGAACCCGGCCTTGCCGCGCCAACAATTTCCACTGGCCCCGGAAAAGCTTCCTCATTAAAAATATAATCATCCCCATCATCCTCCTCGTCCTCCTCCTCCTGTTCGCCCGCTACCTCGTCCTGTACACTGCCCTGGCCAGACAATGGCTGACTGTCATCAAGGCTTTCCTCTTCCTCAGCTGCAGACGCCTGATCCTTTATGTGCGTCAAACTTTGCATCAGCAGACGCATTAGGGGGATGCTCATGCTTATTATGGCGTTGTCTGCACTAACCAGCCGTGTGCATTCCTCAAAACACTGAAGGACTTGACACATGTCTTGAATCTTCGACCACTGCACACCTGACAACTCCATGTCTGCCATCCTACTGCCTGCCCGTGTATGTGTATCCTCCCACAAAAACATAACAGCCCGCCTCTGTTCACACAGTCTCTGAAGCATGTGCAGTGTTGAGTTCCACCTTGTTGCAACGTCTATGATTAGGCGATGCTGGGGAAGGTTCAAAGAACGCTGATAGGTCTGCATACGGCTGGAGTGTACGGGCGAACGGCGGATATGTGAGCAAAGTCCACGCACTTTGAGGAGCAGGTCGGATAACCCCGGATAACTTTTCAGGAAGCACTGCACCACCAGGTTTAAGGTGTGAGCCAGGCAAGGAATGTGTTTCAGTTGGGAAAGGGAGATGGCAGCCATGAAATTCCTTCCGTTATCACTCACTACCTTGCCTGCCTCAAGATCTACAGTGCCCAGCCACGACTGCGTTTCTTTCTGCAAGAACTCGGACAGAACTTCAGCGGTGTGTCTGTTGTCGCCCAAACACTTCATAGCCAATACAGCCTGCTGACGTTTGCCAGTAGCTGCCCCATAATGGGAGACCTGGTGTGCAACAGTGGCAGCTGCGGATGGAGTGGTTGTGCGACTGCGGTCTGTGGACGAGCTCTCGCTTCTGCAGGAGGACGAGGAGGAGGAGGGGGTGCGAACGGCTACAGCCAACTGTTTCCTAGACCGTGGGCTAGGCAGAACTGTCCCAAACTTGCTGTCCCCTGTGGACCCTGCATCCACCACATTTACCCAGTGTGCCGTGATGGACACGTAACGTCCCTGGCCATGCCTACTGGTCCATGCATCTGTTGTCAGGTGCACCTTTGTGCTCACAGATTGCCTGAGTGCATGGACGATGCGCTCTTTAACATGCTGGAGGAGGGCTGGGATGGCTTTTCTGGAAAAAAAAGTGTCGACTGGGTAGCTCGTAGCGTGGTACAGCGTAGTCCATCAGGGCTTTGAAAGCTTCGCTTTCAACTAACCGGTAGGGCATCATCTCTAACGAGATTAGTCTAGCTATGTGGGCGTTCAAACCCTGTGTACGCGGATGCGAGGCTAAGTACTTCCTTTTTCTAACCATAGTCTCATGTAGGGTGAGCTGGACTGGAGAGCTGGAGATCGTGGAACTAGCGGGGGTGCCGGTGGACATGGCAGACTGAGAGACGGTGGGAGATGGTATTGTTGCCGCCGGTGCCCTAGATGCAGTGTTTCCTACTACGAAACTGGTGATTCCCTGACCCTGACTGCTTTGGCCTGGCAAAGAAACCTGCACAGATACTGCAGGTGGTGCAGAAAATGGTGGCCCTACACTGCCGGAAGGGATGTTGCGTTGATGACTAGCTTCATTGGCCGAGGGTGCTACAACCTTAAGGGACGTTTGGTAGTTAGTCCAAGCTTGCAAATGCATGGTGGTTAAATGTCTATGCATGCAACTTGTATTGAGACTTTTCAGATTCTGCCCTCTGCTTAAGGTAGTTGAACATTTTTGACAGATGACTTTGCGCTGATCAATTGGATGTTGTTTAAAAAAATGCCAGACTGCACTCTTTCTAGCATCGGATACCTTTTCAGGCATTGCAGACTGAGCTTTAACCGGATGGCCACGCTGTCCTCCAACAGGTTTTGACTTTGCCACGCGTTTTGGGCAAGATACGGGCCCGGCAGATGGAACCTGTTGCGATGTTGATGCCTGCTGCGGCCCCTCCTCCTCCGCTTCAGAACTGCTGCCGCCTGCACCCTGTTCCCCCAATGGCTGCCAATCGGGGTCAAGAACTGGGTCATCTATTACCTCTTCTTGTAGCTCGTGTGCAACTTCGTCTGTGTCACCGTGTCGGTCGGTGGTATAGCGTTCGTGATGGGGCAACATGGTCTCATCAGGGTCTGATTCTTGATCATTACCCTGCGAGGGCAATGTTGTGGTCTGAGTCAAAGGACCAGCATAGTAGTCTGGCTGTGGCTGTGCATCAGTGCACTCCATGTCAGATTCAACTTGTAATGGGCATGGACTGTTAACTGCTTCACTTTCTAAGCCAGGGACGGTATGTGTAAAGGGCTCCATGGAGTAACCCGTTGTGTCGCCTGCTGCATTCTTCTCTGTTGTTGTTTTTGCTGAAGAGGACAAGGAAGCGACTTGTCCCTGACCGTGAACATCCACTAACGATGCGCTGCTTTTACTTTTACCAGTTTCACGAGAGGAGGCAAAAGAGCTAGAGGCTGAGTCAGCAAGATAAGCCAAAACTTGCTCTTGCTGCTCCGGCTTTAAAAGCGGTTTTCCTACTCCCAGAAAAGGGAGCGTTCGAGGCCTTGTGTAGCCAGACGACGAACCTGGCTCCACAGCTCCAGACTTAGGTGCAATATTTTTTTTCCCACGACCACCTGATGCTCCACCACTACCACTACCCTCATTACCAGCTGACAATGAACGCCCCCGGCCACGACCTCTTCCACCAGACTTCCTCATTGTTTTAAAAACGTTACCAAACTAACGGTATTTGTTGCTGTCACACAACTTACACGGTGAGCTATAACTTCAGTATGATTTAGCTACCCCTTTACAGGTGGGTGAGACCACAACGAAAATCAGGCACAATGTTACACACTCTGTTGTTGGTGGCAACAAATGAGAGAGATGCCACACACGCAGGACTGTCACTGAAGCGCAAATGTAAATAATAATCTCCCACTGATTTGTTTTTGTTTTTTTTAAAAGGGAGACTTTAGAAAAAAAAAAATAAAAAAAAAAATGATTTTTTAAGGAAGAATTTATAAACCAAATAAAATGAAATGATTGTTTCAGGGAGAATTTAGAAAACAAATAAAAAAAAAATAGGCTTTCTATGGCCCACTGAGTGAGAGAGGACGCACACAGGAGTCAGGAGTGGCACACAAGCCCAGAGGCCAATATTTATCTCCCACTGATTGATTTAGTGATTTTTTCAGGTAGATTTTGGAACCCAAATCAAGCAAAAAAAATAAATAGGCTTTCTATGGCCCACAATTGGAGAGAGAGAGAGAGAGATATGGCACACCCAGGAGTCAAGACTGGCACACAAGCAGAAAGGGCAATATTAATCTCCCACTGATTTGATTTTTTTTTTTTTTTTTTTTTCAGGGAGACTTTAGAAACAAAAAAAATACAAAAAAAATGATTTTTTCAGGGAGAATTTAGAAAACAAATAAAACAAAAAATAGGCTTTCTAGGGCCCACTGAGTGAGAGATGACGCACACAGGATTCAGGAGTGGCACACAAGCCCAGAGGCCAATATTAATCTCCCACTGATTGATTTATTGATTTTTTCAGGTAGAATTTAGAACCCAAATCAACCAAAAAAATAAATAGGCTTTCTATGGCCCACTATTTGTGAGAGAGATGGCACGCTCAGGACTGGCACACAAGCCCAGAGGCCAATATTAATCTCCCACTTTTTTTTTTTTTTTTTCCAGGGAAAATTTATAAACCCAATAAAAAAAATAATAAATAGGCTTTCTATGGCCCACTATCTGAGAGAGAGAGATGGCACGCTTAGGACTGGCACACAAGCCCAAAGGCCAATATTAATCTCCCACTGATTGATTTATTGATTTTTTCAGGTAGAATTTAGAACCCAAATCAAGCAAAAAAATTAATAGGCTTTCTATGGCCCACTGAGTGAGAGATGGCGCACACACAGGAGTCAGGAGTGGCACACAAGCCCTGAGGCCAATATTTTTCTCCCACTGATTGATGTTGTGATTTTTTCAGGTAGATTTTGGAACCCAAATCAAGCAAAAAAATAAATGGGCTTTCTATGGCCCACTGAGTGAGAGATGGCACACACAGGAGTAAGGAGTGGCACACAAGCCCTGAGGCCAATATTTTTCTCCCACTGATTGATATAGTGATTTTTTCAGGTAGATTTTAGAACCCAAATCAAGCAAAAAATAAATAGGCTTTCTATGGCCCACTGAGTGAGAGATGACACAGACAGGGATGGCACTCTAGCAGAAATGCCAATCTTAATCTCCCACAAAAAAAAAAAAAAGAAAAAAAAAAAAAGGAACTGTCCTTCAATTACTATCTCCCTGCAGTAATCTCAGCCAGGTATGGCAGGCAGCAATAAGGAGTGGACTGATGCACAAATTAAATAAAAAGTGTGGACAAACAAACAAGATAGCTGTGCAGAAAGGAAGGAACAAGAGGATTTGTGCTTTGAAAAAAGCAGTTGGTTTGCACAGCGGCGTACACACAGCAATGCAGCTATCAGGGAGCCTTCTAGGGCAGCCCAATGAGCTACAGCGCTGAGGAAAAAAAAAAAATGTAGCTTCCACTGTCCCTGCACACCGAAAGTGGTGTTGGGCTGTGGAAATCGCTACAGCACAAGCGGTTTGGTGGTTAATGGACCCTGCCTAACGCTATCCCTGCTTCTGACGAAGCGGCAGCAACCTCTCCCTAAGCTCAGATCAGCAGCAGTAACATGGCGGTCGGCGGGAACGCCCCTTTATAGCCCCTGTGACGCCGCGGACAGCAAGCCAATCACTGCAATACCCTTCTCTAAGATGGTGGGGACCAGGACCTATGTCATCACGCTGCCCACACTCTGCGTTTACCTTCATTGGCTGAGAAATGGCGCTTTTCGCGTCATTGAAATGCGACTTTGGCGCGAAAGTCGCGTACCGCATGGCCGACCCCGCATAGGGGTCGGATCGGGTTTCATGAAACCCGACTTTGCCAAAAGTCGGCGACTTTTGAAAATGAACGACCCGTTTCGCTCAACCCTAATGCTCACCTCTCCGGCGGCCCCTGGACATCACGCTGGTAACCGGCCGGCTTCTTTGTTTAAAATGAGCGCGTTTAGGACCTGCGAATGACGTCGCGGCTTCTGATTGGTTGCGTGCCGCTCATGTGACCGCCACGCGACCAATCAGAAGCCGTGACGTCATTCACAGGTACTTAATTCCTAGAATTAGGAGTTTAGTGAATGAGAATGACGTCGCGGCTTCTGATTGGTCACGTGGCGGTCACATGAGCAGCACGCGACCAATCAGAAGCCGTGACGTCATTCGCAGGTCCTTAATTCCTAGAATTAGGAGTTTAGTGAATGAGAATGACGTCGCGGCTTCTGATTGGTCGCGTGGCGGTCACGTGAGCGGCACGCGACTAATCAGAAGCCGCGACATCATTCGCAGGTCCTAAACGCGCTCATTTTAAACAAAGAAGCCGGCCGGTTACCAGCGTGATGTCCAGGGGCCGCCGGAGAGTTGAGCATATCAATATTTTTTATTTTAATTCTTTAATTTACACATCCCTATTGATCCGATACCGATACCCGATACCACAAAAGTATCAGATCTCGGTATCGGAATTCCGATACCACAAGTATCGGCCGATACCCGATACTTGCGGTATCGGAATGCTCAACACATATATATATATATATGTATATAAAAGGCAAAAAAGGAAAACAGCACTACAAAAATGAAAAAAATGTGGACTTTATTGCCCGAATGGCATGGCGACGTTTCGGATATAGTATCCTTTCTCAAGCGGATACTATATCCGAAACGTCGCCACGCCATTCGGGCAATAAAGTCCACATTTTTTTCATTTTTGTAGTGCTGTTTTCCTTTTTTGCCTTTTATATTTTGAGCCGCCATGAACAGTGGCTTGGGAAGCTTTGCACATTTTTTAAGGTAGTATTTTGATGCTGTTCCGTTTTTTTCACTATATATATATATATATTTTATTTACACATATTTTTATTGTTTTTTACACACACACACATATATGTGTGTGTGTGTATATGTATACACATAGTGTATATCCATATAATAATTTGACTTGTTTTTTTAGCATCATTGACATTATGTATCAGATTAATTTTCCTTTCAGCCTTTTGTATAATTTACATGTAAATGTAAGACTAAGCCTTGACATTATTAGAGGTCCCTGAAGACAGTCTCTACAGATAGAAGAGACTTAATTAACCGATAATTACAATTCAGAATGTATTACTAAATAAAGAAAGGGCTGGTGATGTCAATTTCAAGCCCATGACACAGAACTGAGTATAATTTCACATGACAGGGGACCCTCACATTTCTTAATGTACCCCACGTTAGATTAACACCAAGGGGAAGGTTTATGCTACACTCATAATACAGATATTGATGTTAACTCTGAATGAGAGAACATGCTCTGTGATACTCAGATATGCCTCTAGTATCTGGGTGTTTGGATATGAACTGCACTCGATGAGCATTATCCGATACTTTAATTTGAAACTCAAACCCCCACAGCCAGGTTTGGCACCTGTTGCACAGCCAAAAAGAATGCGGGGATTGCTGATGAATCACTGTAATGACGTAGTCATCTTGGTAGTGGCATTACTGTGATTGGCTGGCTGTATAACATCATCATTGGCTACAAAGGAATGGGCACCGCAATGCTTGGCTCACTGATGCCATTTCACAGCTCAAGGACAGTTCTTATTGGAGGGAGAGAGCACTTGTCCAGAGCTTCGTGTGCACAGTTGAAACAATCAGAGTACTCTAGTGTTGATACTCGTGCTGATTCTAAGCCTTCACACTAATAGCCCTTATAAGAGCTAAATCTGTGCTTTACTGTTTGTATCAGATACATTCTGCATTTACCCTAGTGATGGGCAGTTGCAGGAGCAGGGAGAGTGGAAAAATACAGTCTCTTGGCAGGGCTTAGTGCTTGCATTCCGTTGCTAAACATATATCTGCTGTACGTGACCACAATTTTTTGAGGGGTGTAAAAATTGACTATATTTTTGTCAATAGAGTATAACCTGCTTTGTGGTACATTTCTGTGGTATATAACACTCCCAAAAAGTGTTGAAATTTTTTTCTGGATTCAATTACTCATCTACATGGTATTGCGTGCTTTGTGGTGCATTTCTTTGTTATCTAACCTTCCAAAAAGTGTTGAAATGTTTTTCTGGATTCAATTACTCATACATAGAGTATTACGTACTTTGTGGTACATTTTGGTGAAATACAACACTTCAAAAAAGCATTGAAAATGTTATTTTGTTTCAGTTATTCATCCTTATAGTATAATGTGCTCTGTAGTACATTTCGATTGTATAAAACGCTACAAAAAAGCATTCTACATTTTTTCTGGATTCAGTTACTTATACATAGAATATTATGTGATTTGTGGTACATTTTGGTGGTATATAACACTTCAAGAAAGCTTTGAAATATTTTTGGGGATTCAATTACTTATCCATACATTATTACGTGCTCTGTGGTACATTTCAGTGGTATATAACAGTACGAAAAAGAATTTAAAAAATGTTCTGGATTCATTTCTGTGGTATGTAACACTCAAAAAAAAAGCATTTCAATTTTTGGGGGATTCAATTACTCATCCATAGAAAATTAAGTGCTTTGTGGTACATTTCTGTGGTATATAACAGGGGTCCCCAACTCCAGTCCTCAAGGCCCACCAACATGTCATGTTTTCAGGATTTCCTTAGTCTTGTCCAGGTAATAATTGCATCACCTGTGCAATGCAAAGGAAATCCTGAAAACATGACCTGTTGGTGGGCCTTGAGGACTGGAGTTGGGGACCCCTGGTATATAACACTCCAAAAAAAGCGTTATAAACACATTTTTGAAAACATTTCCTGGATTCAATTACTCATTCATTGACTATTATGTGCTTTGCGATACATTTTGGTGCTATATAACACTACAAAAACAGCATTCAAAAATTTGTTTGGATTCAATTATTCATCCATACAGTATTATGTACATTTTGGTGATACAGTATATAAAACTTCAAAAAAGCGTTATAAAATTTATCTTGATTCAATTAGTAAACAATATAGTGTAACATTCTTAGTGGATAACAAAGATGGCAGAAACACACAAAACTCTCGTAGTAGCGATTGGAGGAATATTCGAGCAGACCAATGTGGTGCGACAGCAGTGGTGGCAGAAGCCTGTGGTCCAGAACTGGCCACTTTCTCAGAACCACCAATGCCCGAACCCAGCCAGCAGCCTTTTATGCTTGTGGACTGCGGATGGAAAAGTGAGAAAGCAGGAACTTGTGAGCAGTGTTATGAATAGATAATTCAGAACCACAATGGACCTTGAAGTTCAGAGCACACAAAGTGACCTGACAATAACCAAAAGACATAGGACGAGCTCTGAGACGTGGGAACTCTGCTGACCGCAATTCCTAATCCTATCCAACCACACTAGAGGCAGCCGTGGATTGCGCCTAACACTCCCTATGCAACTCGGCACAGCCTGAGAAACTAGCTAGGCCTAAGAAGGAAAAATAAGCCTACCTTGCCTCAGAGAAATACCCCAAAGGAAAAGGCAGCCCCCCACATATAATGACTGTGAGTTGAGATGAAAATACAAACGCAGAGATGAAATAGATTTAGCAAAGTGAGGCCCAACTTACTGAACAGACCGAGGATAGAAAAGATTGCTTTGCGGTCAACACAAAACCCTACAAACAACCACGCAGAGGGGCAAAAAGACCCTCCGCACCGACTAACGGTACGGAGGTGCTCCCTCTGCGTCCCAGAGCTTCCAGCAAGCAAGAAAAACCAATTAAGCAAGCTGGACAGAAAAAATAGCAAACAAAAAATAACACAAGCAAAACTTAGCTTATGCAGGAAGAAAGGCCACAGGAACGATCCAGGAGGAAGCAAGACCAATACTAGAACATTGACTGGAGGCCAGGAGCAAAGCACTAGGTGGAGTTAAATAGAGCAGCACCTAACGACTTCACCACATCACCTGAGGAAGGAAACTCAGAAGCCGCAGTACCACTTGTGATCACAGGAGGGAGCTCTGCCACAGAATTCACAACAGAGCAGACTGCGGGACCTAGGCTGGTCAGGAGAGACAAATAGGCGAGCCAGAACCAATGTTCAAGAAATGGTATTGTGCTCTCTAGTCGCAAGATACCAATAGTTGGAACTCCGGGGGGAGGTCATAATGTACGACCGGCAGCAGAGATGGGGATCCATCAAACAGTTTGGGGCCAATCTTCACATCTCGTTCAACCAGCAGGCAGTAGAGACAAGAGAACCTTCAAAGGTTTGGTTTGGTCCACTTAACGTCCTGATGTTCACCGAGCATATCCGAATCCCATTAAATTCAATGGTAAGCAAAACTAAACACATACACAACACCTTAAGGGGGTGACAAAAAGCTTCCCAAACAGCTAAAATTAGGGGTAGACACCATGAAAACTCGCTTCAATTGACCCACAATAGAAATCTGCTAATGGCACAGCAGCAGTCAGTCAGAAAAATGTAGGGATAGCAACACAGGTAGTTGAGTGAAAGTAAATGCAGGCCTGCCAGTCTGGGAGCCCTACCATTACAGGTAAAACACATGAAGGAGAAGTGCTTCTTCTCAGTGGCAGAGTAGGAGTAACCAGACGCTGCGTTCTTCTGGCTCCGCTCCTTTGCGAGATATCTCATGACAGCATGCTTGTATAATTCAGGTGGTGATGACTGATAATGCAGTACTCTCACACTATATGTCAGTCACAGCACCCCACTGTATGTGCCTCGTGCTGTGTGCTATGTCTGGATATAAGTGGCCAGTGTAGATGGATGCATGCCACCACAGCTTGTACACGCATGATCTCCCACTCTGATCCGACGTGTTAGTGATGGTCAGTGTGTCATGCAAACCTACGATCATACAAAGGCTACCTTTATATCACGATCTATAAGCTATGGAAACAGTACTTCTTTCATCTCTGCTGTATCTGCACTTGCAATATCAATGGGACAAAGATCCCTGACCCATGTATCGCCGGTTATACCATTTTTTTTCTAACGGCAAACTTTTGGTTTCATAAATGGGGATTTCAAGATTAAGCAATTCAGAAAAAGACCCAAATTCAAATTCCTTCCTGTACTTGGAATTTAATAAAGAAAATGGAGAGTTAATAATTCATTAACAATCAGGGTTAATTCAGTTTTTTAATTTCCATTTTTTGTTCCCCTTCTTCCCAGAGCCAGGGCTTTTTTATGCAGGACAAGTTGTAATTTTGAATAACTTCATTGGTTTTAACATATCATGTATGGAAAATCAAAGTGCACCAAAATTGCAAAAAAAAAAGTGCGATTGCACATTATTTTTCTTTACATTTTCTTTTTACCATGTTCACTAAATGCTAAAACTGACCTGCCATTATGATTCTTCAGATCATTGCGAGTTCACAGGCACCAAACATATAAAGATTGTTTTTCATTTAAATGTTGAAAAAAAAATGGCGCCATTTTCTGAGACTCGGAGTGTCTCCATTTTTCGTGATCTGGGGCTGGGTGAAAGCTTTTTTTTCCACACCAAGCTCACATTTTTATTGATCCCATGTTGGTGTAGATAAATTCTTTTGATTGCCAATTATTGCATTTTATTGCACTTTAGTGTCTACCAAAAAATATAATTCTGACATTTTGATTTTTTTTCTTGTTACGTCGTTTAGCGACCAGGTTAATCCTTTTTTTATATTGATAGATTAGTCAATTCTGAACATGCTGATACAAAATATGTGTATGTTTGATTTTTTTTTTTTTATTGTATGAATGGGGCGAAATTTGAACATTTATACTTTTTACTTTTTTTATATTTTTAAAATTTAAAAAATATTTTAAACTTAATTTTTACTTTTTGCCTGCTTTAATAGTATCCACGGAAGATTAGAAGCTACATTACTTTGATCACCTGTGGTACATAATCCTGTCCCCACAATGCACTTTCCAGGTCATCCCCTCAGTTCCATCACTCTCATTCCCTTCTTTTGAGGTCCACACAATCAGGCTCTTTCGTCCCTCTCCCTCAGAGTAGCGGTCATATACCGGCCCCCAGGCTCACCCACCCACTTCCTGGACCATTTCTCTGCCTGGCTGCCGCACTTCATGTCCTCAGAACTACCAACCCTTATCCTGGGAGACTTCAACATCCCCATTAACAGCCCCACTTCCACATCTGCATCCCAGCTTCTGTCACTAACCACTTCTCTCGGCCTCTCACAGCTCTCAATCTCTGAAACACACAAAGACGGTAACACCCTGGACCTGGTTTTTGCCCGGCTCTGCTCAATCTCCTACCTAGATAACTCACCACTTCCCCTCTCTGACCACAACATTCTCTCCTTCACACTCACATATCCTCGCTCACCCCAGCACCCTCCTACCTACCATTCAGTCAGAAATCTACAAACCATTAACCCTCTTACACTTTCAGACTCCCTACGCTCATCATTGTCCCCAATCTCTTCCTTTTCCTGTCCTGATCTGGCTGTACATCACTTCAATGACACTCTTAGAAGCACCCTTGACCAAGTAGCTCCCCTCACGCTCAGAACCTCCAAACACAGAATAAAACAGCCCTGGCTCACATCGCAAACCCGATTTCTCCAGCAATGCTCTAGGTGTGCTGAATGCTTTTGGAGGAAAACACGCACACCAGAAGACTTCATACACTTCAAATTTATGTTAAGGACCTATAACTTTGCCCTTCACTCCGCTAAACAGACCTACTTTACCACTCTGATCTCCTCACTATCCAACAACCCCAAGAAACTTTTTGACAACTTTCACTCCCTCCTCAGGCCAAAAGCACAAGCCCCTATCACAGATATTTGTGCTGGTGACCTGGCCTCCCACTTTGTAGAGAAAATAGACAATATCCGTCAGGAAATCCACTCCCAACAACTAAGTTCAGTGACTCCCATCCCTCCCCTCATTGCCCCTGGCTCACTCTCCACATTCGATCCCATCACAGAAGAAGAAGTCTCCATGCTCCTCTCCTCTTCTCGTCCGACTACATGCACTACCGACCCCATTCCCTCACATCTCCTCCAGTCTCTCTCTCCAGTTGTCACAAGTCACCTAACTACAATCTTTAATCTCTCCCTCTCCTCTGGCATTTTCCCCTCCTCCTTCAAACACTCTATCATTAGTCCCTTACTAAAGAAACCCACCCTCGACCCATCCTGCACAAACAACTACAGACCGGTCTCCAATCTCCCCTTCATCTCTAAACTCTTGGAGCGCCTGATATACTCCCGCCTTACCCGTTACCTCTCCACTCACTCCCTCCTAGACCCTTCACAGTCCGGTTTCCGCCCCCTACATTCAACAGAAACTGCACTCATCAAAGTGACCAATGACCTTCTGACAGCAAAACGTAATGGTGACCACTCTCTGCTCATTCTTCTCGACCTTTCTGCAGCTTTTGACACTGTTGATCACCCTCTCCTTCTCTCTAGGCTCCAGTCACTAGGCATTAAGGACACTGCTCTCTCCTGGTTCTCCTCCTACCTTTCTGACCGCTCCTTCAGTGTTCTCTTCTCTGGCTCCACTTCATCTCCTCTTCCTCTCTCTGTCGGGGTACCTCAGGGCTCAGTCCTTGGCCCCCTTCTGTTCTCTCTCTACACGGCCCCAATTGGACAGACCATCAGCAGATTTGGCTTTCAGTACCATCTTTATGCCGACGACACACAACTATATACGTCATCCCCTGACATTACCCCCGCTGTACTACAGAACGCCACTGACTGTCTGTCCGCAGTCTCCAACATCATGTCCGCTCTCTATCTGAAACTCAACCTCTCCAAAACTGAACTTCTTCTGCTCCCACCATCTACTAACCTCCCTAAATCTGACATTTCCCTCTCCGTGGGTGGCACCATAATAACACCCCGGCAGCAGGCGCGCTGTCTGGGTGTTATGTTTGACTCCGATCTCTCCTTCACCTCCCATATACAATCTCTTGCCCGCTCGTGCCACTTACACCTAAAGAACATCTCTAGAATCCGCCCTTTTCTCACCATGGAAACAGCAAAAACCCTCACTGTCGCCCTGATCCACTCCCGCCTGGACTACTGTAACGCTCTATTAATTGGCCTCCCCCTCACTCGACTTTCCCCTCTCCAGTCCATCCTTAATGCAGCAGCCAGGGTCGTCCATCTGGCTAATCGTTACTCGGACGCGTCCGCTCTTCGCCAGTCGTTACACTGGCTACCCATTCATTACAGGATACAATTCAAAGTACATGTTCTCACCCACAAAGCTCTCCACAGTGTGGCACCCCCTTACATCTCCTCCCTCATTTCTGTCTATCAGCCTAACAGACCACTGCGCTCTGCAAATGACTTTCGATTAACCTCTGCACTAATCCGTACCTCCCACACCCGACTGCAAGACTTCTCCCGTGCTGCGCCAATCCTCTGGAATGCTCTACCCCAAGATATTAGGACCATCCATAATTTGCATAGTTTTAGGCGCTCGCTCAAAACACATTTGTTCAGAGCGGCCTATCACGTTCACTAATCAAAGTCATTTTATGTTTGTGTGTGTGTAGCCCATTCACTATCTCCATCTACCCCCCACCCCCTGAAGATGGCTGGACCATGATTGTAAATACATCATTGTAAATACACACCTGTACTTTGCATCTCCCCCTCCTCATTGTAGATTGTAAGCTCTCACGAGCAGGGTCGTCTTATTTCGTCTTATTTTGCTTTAATTATTGTATTGTTAACGTTGTTACTTATGACTTTTGTGTTTGAAACTGTTAAACTGTAAAGCGCTGCGGAATATGTTGGCGCTATATAAATAAAGATTATTATTATTATTATTACACACAGGCGATGATCAGATCGCCTGTGTGCAGCAGAAATGTTCATGTGCTATGAACACTGACCACGGGGTGGCACTCATAGCAATCTGACAATGACAACCAGAGAGGTCTGCTGCAGATCTCTGGTTGTTATGCTGACCTATCAGTGACTCGCAATCATGTGATGGGGTCACCTATGGGCGGTATTAGTGACTCGTTTCCTGTACGCGTTTCCTGTATTTAAATGATTGACAACGGCATTTAACTTGTTAACAGCTGCAGGTGGATCGTGATTCCCCCCGTGGCTGTTGCAGGCATATGTAATCTGTAGAGATCAGCTGTCATATGCCCAAAAAGGTGTGGGCTCAGTGGCGGAGACCGTACCAAACAAGGGGAGTCCGACATGGGTGTAGTATTACGCTGTTGTGAATTCTGTGGCTGAGTTCACTTCTGTGGTCACAAGTGGTATTGCAGTCTCTGGGCTTCCTCCCTCAGGTGTTTTGGTGAGCTCGTTGGCTGCCTTGCTATTTAGCTCCACCTGAGTCTGTCTTCCTTGCTCCTTGTCAATGTTCCAGTGTTGGATCTGAGCTACTGCATCTTTCCTTGGGCCTGCTGCTCTGCTAGATAAGTGCTTCTAGTTTGTTTTCTGTTTTTTCTGTCCAGCTTGCTATTAACTTTTGCTGGAAGCTCTGAGAAGCAAAGGGGTGCACCGCCGTGCTGTTAGTTCGGCACGGTGGGTCTTTTTGCCCCTTTGCGTGGTTTTCGTTTTAGGGTTTTTTGTAGACTGCATAGTTCTCTTTGCTATCCTCGCTCTGTCTAGAATATCGGGCCTCACTTTGCTGAATCTATTTCATTCCTACGTTTGTCTTTTCATCTTGCTAACAGTCATTATATGTGGGGGGCTGCCTATTCCTTTGGGGTATTTCTCTGAGGTAAGTCAGGCTTGTATTTCTATCTTCAGGCTAGTCAGCTCCTCAGGCAGTGCCGAGTTGCATAGGTAGTGATAGGCGCAATCCACTGCTGCTTATAGTTGTGTGAGGATAGATCAGGTACTGCAGTCTACAGAGATTCCACGTCTCAGAGCTCGTCCTATTGTTTTTGGTTATTGCCAGATCTCTGTATGTGCGCTGATTACTGCACGCTGTGTTGCCTGATTGCCAGCCATAACAGTACAAGGAGCCACACCAATGATTCCCAATAGAGGGAAAAAAGAAATCCTGACATCATTTTTTTTTCTTAGCTCTGTCTTCAGTCTTTTTTTTCCCCTAGACATTAGAGTGCTTCAGGACACAGCTGTGGACATGGATATTCAGGCTCTGTGCTCCTCAATGGATAATCTCGTTGTAAATGTACAAAAGATTCAAGATACTATTGATCAGAAATCGATGCTAGAACCAAGAATTCCGATTCCTGATTTGTTTTTTGGTGACAGAACTAAATTCCTGAGCTTCAGAAATAATTGTAAGCTATTTTTGGCCTTGAAACCTCATTCTTCTGGTAATCCTATTCAACAGGTTTTGATTATTATTTCTTTTTTGCGCGGCGACCCACAGGACTGGGCGTTTTCTCTTGCACCAGGAGATTCTGCATTGAGTAATGTTGATGCATTTTTCCAGGCGCTGGGATTGCTTTACGATGAGCCTAATTCAGTGGATCAGGCTGAGAAAAATCTGCTGGCTTTATGCCAGGGTCAGGATGATGTAGAAGTATATTGTCAGAAATTTAGGAAGTGGTCAGTACTCACTCTGTGGAATGAATCTGCACTAGCGGCTTTGTTCAGAAAGGGTCTCTCTGAAGCTCTTAAGGATGTAATGGTGGGATTTCCTATGCCTGCTGGTTTGAATGAGTCTATGTCCTTGGCCATTCAGATCGGTCGTCGCTTGCGCGAGCGTAAATCTGTGCACCATCTGGCGGTATTGTCTGAGAGTAAACCTGAGCCTATGCAGTGCGACAGGACTATGACTAAAGTAGAACGGCAAGAACACAGACGTCTGAACAGACTGTGTTTCTATTGTGGTGATTCTACTCATGCTATTTCTAATTGTCCTAAACGCACTAGGCGGTTCGATAGCTCTGCCGTTATTGGTACTGTACAGTCCAAATTCCTTTTGTCCATTACCTTAATGTGCTCTTTGTCATCGTATTCTGTCATGGCGTTTGTGGATTCAGGCGCTGCCCTGAATCTGATGGATTTGGATTATGCTAAACGTTGTGGATTTTTCTTGGAGCCTTTGCGGTGTCCTATTCCGTTGAGAGGAATTGATGCTACACCTTTGGCCAAGAATAAGCCTCAGTACTGGGCCCAGCTGACCATGTGCATGGCTCCTGCACATCAGGAAGTTATTCGCTTTCTGGTACTGCATAATTTGCATGATGTGGTCGTGTTGGGGTTGCCATGGCTGCAAACCCATAATCCAGTATTGGATTGGAACTCTATGTCGGTAACCAGCTGGGGTTGTCAGGGAGTACATGGTGATGTTCCATTTTTGTCTATTTCGTCATCCATTCCTTCTGACATCCCAGAGTTCTTGTCGGACTTTCAGGATGTATTTGAAGAGTCCAAGTCTGATGCCCTACCTCCGCATAGGAATTGTGATTGTGCTATCGATTTGATTCCTGGTAGTAAATTCCCTAAGGGTCGTTTATTTAATTTGTCCGTACCTGAACACACCGCTATGCGCAGTTATGTGAAAGAGTCCCTGGAGAAGGGACATATTCGCCCATCGTCGTCACCATTGGGAGCAGGGTTCTTTTTTGTAGCCAAGAAGGATGGTTCGCTAAGACCGTGTATTGATTACCACCTTCTTAATAAGATCACTATTAAGTTTCAGTATCCCTTGCCATTGATTTCTGACTTGTTTGCTCGGATTAAGGAGGCTAGTTGGTTTACTAAGATTGATCTTCGTGGTGCGTATAATCTGGTGAGAATCAGGCAGGGAGATGAATGGAAAACGGCATTTAATACGCCCGAGGGTCATTTTGAGTATCTGGTGATGCCGTTCGGACTTGCCAATGCTCCATCTGTTTTTCAGTCTTTTATGCATGACCTTTTCCGTGAGTATCTGGATAAATTCCTGATTGTTTACTTGGATGACATTTTGATCTTCTCGGATGATTGGGAGTCTCATGTGAAGCAAGTCAGAATGGTTTTCCAGGTACTGCGTGCTAATTCCTTGTTCGTGAAGGGATCAAAGTGTCTCTTCGGTGTGCAGAAAGTTTCATTTTTGGGGTTCATCTTTTCCCCTTCTACTATCGAGATGGATCCGGTTAAGGTTCAGGCCATCCAGGATTGGACTCAGCCGACATCTCTAAAAAGTCTGCAGAAATTCCTGGGCTTTGCTAATTTTTATCGTCGCTTCATCTGTAATTTTTCTAGCATTGCCAGACCATTGACCGATTTGACCAAGAAGGGTGCTGATTTGGTTAATTGGTCTTCTGCTGCCGTGGAAGCTTTTCAGGAGTTGAAGCGTCGTTTTTGCTGTGCCCCTGTGTTGTCAACCTGATGTTTCTCTTCCGTTCCAGGTCGAGGTTGATGCTTCTGAGATTGGTGCAGGGGCGGTTTTGTCACAGAGAGGTTCTGGTTGCTCAGTGTTCAAACCATGTGCTTTCTTTTCCAGGAAATTTTCTGCTGCTGAGCGTAATTATGATGTGGGCAACCGAGAGTTGCTGGCCATGAAGTGGGCATTCGAGGAGTGGCGTCATTGGCTTGAGGGTGCTAAGCATCGCGTGGTGGTTTTGACTGATCATAAGAACCTTACTTATCTTGAGTCTGCCAAGCGCTTGAATCCTAGACAGGCCCGTTGGTCGTTGTTTTTTGCTCGTTTTGATTTTGTGATTTCGTACCTTCCGGGCTCTAAAAATGTGAAGGCGGATGCTCTGTCTAGGAGTTTTGTGCCCGACTCTCCGGGGTTATCTGAGCCGGCGAGTATCCTCAAGGAAGGAGTCATTGTGTCTGCCATCTCCCCTGATTTGCGGAGAGTGTTGCAGAAATTTCAGGCTAATAAACCTGATCGTTGTCCGGCCGAGAAACTGTTTGTCCCTGATAGGTGGACTAGTAAAGTTATCTCTGAACTTCATTGTTCGGTGCTGGCCGGTCATCCAGGAATCTTTGGTACCAGGGAGTTGGTTGCTAGATCCTTCTGGTGGCCGTCTCTGTCACGGGATGTGCGTGCTTTTGTGCAGTCCTGTGGAATTTGTGCTAGGGCTAAGCCCTGCTGTTCACGTGCCAGTGGGTTGCTTTTGCCCTTGCCGGTCCCGAAGAGGCCTTGGACACATATTTCGATGGATTTCATTTCTGACCTTCCCGTTTCTCAAAAAATGTCGGTCATTTGGGTGGTCTGTGATCGCTTTTCTAAAATGGTCCATCTGGTGCCCTTGGTTAAATTGCCTTCCTCCTCTGATTTGGTGCCTTTGTTCTTCCAGCATGTGGTTCATTTGCATGGCATTCCTGAGAATATTGTTTCTGACAGAGGTTCCCAGTTTGTCTCGAGGTTCTGGCGAGCCTTTTGTGGTAGGATGGGCATTGACCTATCTTTTTCCTCGGCCTTCCATCCTCAGACTAATGGCCAGACCGAACGAACCAATCAGACCTTGGAAACATATCTGAGATGTTTTGTTTCCGCTGACCAGGATGATTGGGTGTCATTTTTGCCGTTGGCTGAGTTCGCCCTTAATAATCGGGCCAGCTCGGCTACCTTGGTCTCTCCATTTTTCTGCAATTCTGGGTTCCATCCTCGTTTCTCTTCAGGACAGGTTGAGTCTTCGGACTGTCCTGGTGTGGATTCTGTGGTGGACAGGTTGCAGCAGATCTGGACTCAGGTAGTGGACAATTTGACCTTGTCCCAGGAGAAGGCTCAGCTTTTCGCTAATCGCAGACGCCGTGTGGGACCCCGACTTCGTGTTGGGGATCTGGTTTGGTTATCTTCTCGTCATATTCCTATGAAGGTTTCCTCTCCTAAATTTAAACCTTGTTTTATTGGTCCGTATAGGATTTCTGAGATTCTCAATCCGGTGTCTTTTCGTCTGACCCTCCCAGACTCCTTTTCCATACATAATGTATTCCATAGGTCGTTGTTGAGGAGATACGTGGCACCTATGGTTCCATCTGTGGAGCCTCCTGCCCCTGTTTTGGTGGAGGGGGAATTGGAGTATATTGTGGAGAAGATTTTGGATTCTCGTGTCTCTAGACGGAAACTCCAGTATCTGGTCAAATGGAAGGGTTATGCTCAGGAAGATAATTCCTGGGTTTTTGCCTCTGATGTCCATGCCCCAGATCTTGTTCGTGCCTTTCATATATGGCTCATCCTGGTCGGCCTGGGGGTTCTGGTGAGGGTTCGGTGACCCCTCCTCAAGGGGGGGGTACTGTTGTGAATTCTGTGGCTGAGTTCACTTCTGTGGTCACAAGTGGTATTGCAGTCTCTGGGCTTCCTCCCTCAGGTGTTTTGGTGAGCTCGTTGGCTGCCTTGCTATTTAGCTCCACCTGAGTCTGTCTTACTTGCTCCTTGTCAATGTTCCAGTGTTGGATCTGAGCTACTGCATCTTTCCTTGGGCCTGCTGCTCTGCTAGATAAGTGCTTCTAGTTTGTTTTCTGTTTTTTCTGTCCAGCTTGCTATTAACTTTTGCTGGAAGCTCTGAGAAGCAAAGGGGTGCACCGCCGTGCTGTTAGTTCGGCACGGTGGGTCTTTTTGCCCCTTTGCGTGGTTTTCGTTTTAGGGTTTTTTGTAGACTGCATAGTTCTCTTTGCTATCCTCGCTCTGTCTAGAATATCGGGCCTCACTTTGCTGAATCTATTTCATTCCTACGTTTGTCTTTTCATCTTGCTAACAGTCATTATATGTGGGGGGCTGCCTATTCCTTTGGGGTATTTCTCTGAGGTAAGTCAGGCTTGTATTTCTATCTTCAGGCTAGTCAGCTCCTCAGGCAGTGCCGAGTTGCATAGGTAGTGATAGGCGCAATCCACTGCTGCTTATAGTTGTGTGAGGATAGATCAGGTACTGCAGTCTACAGAGATTCCACGTCTCAGAGCTCGTCCTATTGTTTTTGGTTATTGCCAGATCTCTGTATGTGCGCTGATTACTGCACGCTGTGTTGCCTGATTGCCAGCCATAACATTACGCCACATGTCACAAAGGGGTTAATATAGGTAGGATTATATTATTGTATCCTAATGAGAGTTTTATCAACTATATATGAGTGGTAAGATATTATTTAAATCATGGAATTTCATTAAGATGAGTACAACTTGATAATCTAATGGGGATTATGTTGTTATACTCTATTCTACTCTACACTCTATTCAAGATTTTATAAACTTTATATAAAAATAATATTCTATTGTATTTAATAATTCATTCTTAGATGATAACCCCAGATTCATTGTTAATTATCAATTGTAATATTCCCCAATACATTTATTGGATATTCTACAATAGCCACTTGTATATATCTATATACAGTTGTGCTCAAAAGTTTATATACCCCAGCAGAATTTTTGCTTTCTTAGCCTTTTTTCAGAGAATATGAATGATAACACCAAAAGTTTTTCTCCACTCATGGTCAGTGGTTGGGTGAAGCCATTTGCTGTCAAACTACCGTATTTTCTCTTTTTAAATCATAATGACAACCCAAAACATCCAAATGACCTTGATCAAAAGATTGCATACCCTGGTGATTTTGGCCTGATAACATGCACAGAAGTTGACACAAACGAGTTTGAATGGCTACTAAAGGTAACATCCTCACCTGCGACCTGTTTGCTTGTAATCAGTGTGTGCATAAAAGCTGAGTGAGTTCCTGGGATCCAGACAGACTCTTGCATCTTTCATCCAACCACTGACATTTCTGGATTGCGAGTCATGGAGAAAGCAAAAGAATTGTCAACAGATCTATGGGAAAAGATATTTGAACCGTGTAAAGCAGGAAAGGGACACAAAAAGAAATCCAAGGAATTGATAATGCCAGTCAGCAGCATTCATACTGTAATTAACAAATGGAAAATCAGGGACTTTTTAAAAACAAAACCACGGTCAGGTAGACCAACAAAAATTTCATCCATAACTGCCAGGAAAATTGTTTGGGATGCAAAGAAAACCCCACAAATAACATCAGCAGAAATACTGGACTCCCTGAAAGCTAGCGGTGTGACTGTTTCAAGATGCACAATAAGGAGGCAATTGAAGAAAAATGGGCTGCATGGTCGAGTCACCAGAAGAAAGCCATTACTGTTATGATCTGGTGGTTTAGGAACAACATGAGACAAGCTCTGAAGGAGGTGGTATCTGTACTGACCGCAAACCCTGAACCTAGCAGCGCAACTAAAAGTAGCCGTGGGGGGTACCTGACGCTCCCTAGACCCCTCGACACAGCCTAAGATCTAACTTCCCCTAAAGATGGAAACAGGAAACCTATCTTGCCTCAGAGAAAATCCCCAAAGGAAAGATAGCCCCCCACAAATATTGACGGTGAGAGGAGGGGAAAATAACATACGCAGAAATGAAATCAGATTTTAGCACAGGAGGCCAGTCTAGCTTGATAGACAGGACAGGAAAGGATACTGTGCGGTCAGTATAAAAACTACAAAAACAATCCACACAGAGTTTACAAAATCTCCATACCTGACTAAAGGTGTGGAGGGTAAATCTGCTTCCCAGAGCTTCCAGCTAACAGAAAAAATCCATACTGACAACTGGAAAAATATAGAATGCACAGAACAATAAGTCCACAACATGCGGACTGAAATGAGCAAAACCAGAACTTATCTTTGCAGAACTGGTCAGGAAACCAGGAGAATCCAAGCAGAGATGTGAATCCAGCTAGGAACATTGACAAGTGGCACAGGCTGAATAAAGAGCCAGACTTAACCCCTTCCTGACCTTTGACGCATACGCTGCGTCATGAAAGTCGGTGCCATTCCGACCCATGACGCAGCGTATGCGTCATGGCAGAATCGCGTTCCTGCAGGCCGGGTGAAAGGGTTAACTGTAATTTCACCTGGCGTGCAGGGACAGGAGGAGTTGTACTTTAGCCCAGGGTGGGTGGCTTCACCCCCCGTGGCTACGATCGCTCTGATTGGCTGTTGAAAGTGAAACTGCCAATCAGAGCGATTTGTAATATTTCACCTAAAAAACTGGTGAAATATTACAATCCAGCCATGGCCGATGCTGCAATATCATCGGCCATGGCTGGAAACACTAATGTGCCCTCACCCCACCCCACCGATCGCCCCCTCAGCCCTCCGATCTGTGGTCCGCTCCCCTCCGTCCTGTGCTCCGCTCCCCCGTCCTCCTGTCTGCTCCCCCCGTGCTCCAATCCCACCCCCCTGCACTCTGATCCACCCCCCCCGCACTGCAATCCACCCCCGACCCGCACTGCGATCCACCCCCCCCGCACACCGATCCACCCGCCCGCACACCGATCCCCCCTCCATGCTCCGATCCCTCCCCCCCGTGCTCCGATGCCCCCCCATGCCCTGATCTCCCCCCTTATACTTACCGAGCCTCCCGGGGTCCGTCCGTCCTCTTTCCTGGGCGACGCCATCTTCCATCTGGCCATCTGGCTGGCAGATTCGTTCCAGAGTGAATTTTGATCACTGTGATAAAACCTCACAGTGATCAAAATAAAAAAAAACAGTAAATGACCCCCCCCTTTTGTCACCCCCATAGGTAGGGACAATAATAGAATAAATAATTTTTTTTTTTTCCCCCACTAAGGTTGGAGTTAGAACTAAGGTTAGGGGTAGGGTTAGGGTTAGGGGTAGGGTTAGGGGTAGGGTTAGGGGTAGGGTTAGGGGTAGGGTTAGGAATGTGCACACGTATTCTGGTCCTCTGCAGATTTTTCCGCAGCGGATTTCATAAATCCGCAGTGCTAAACCGCTGTGGATTTATCGCGAATTTACCGCGGTTTTTCTGCGCATTTCACTGCGGTTTTACAACTGCGATTTTCTATTGGAGCAGTTGTAAAACCGCTGCGGAATCCGCAGAAAGAAGTGACATGCTGCGGAATGTAAACCCCTGCGTTTCCGTGCAGTTTTTCCGCAGCATGTGTACAGCGATTTTTGTTTTCCATATGTTTACATTGAACTGTAAACTCATGGGAAACTGCTGCGGATCCGCAGCGTTTTCCGCAGCGTGTGCACATACCTTTAGAATTAGGCTATGTACACACTGTGCGGATTTGGCTGCGGATCCGCAGCGGATTGGCCACTGCGAATTCGCAGCAGTGTTCCATCAGGTTTACAGTACGATGTAAACCTATGGAAAACTAAATCCGCTGTGCCCATGGTGCGGAAAATACCGCGCGGAAACGCTGCGTTGTATTTTCCGCAGCATGTCAATTCTTTGTGCGGATTCCGCAGCGTTTTACACCTGTTCCTCAATAGGAATCCGCAGGTGAAATCCGCACAAAAAAACACTGGCAATCCGCGGTAAATCTGCAGGTAAAACGCAGTGCCTTTTACCCGCGGATTTTTCAAAAATGATGCTGAAAAATCTCACACGAATCCGCAACGTGGGCACATAGCCTTAGGGTTAGGGTTGGGTTGGAATTAGGGTTGTGGTTAGGGTTATGGCTACAGTTGGGATTAGGGTTAGGGGTGTGTTGGGGTTAGTGTTGGAGTTAGAATTGAGGGGTTTCCACTGTTTAGGCACATCAGGGGGTCTCCAAACGCAACATGGAGCCACCATTGATTCCAGCCAATCTTGTATTTAAAAAGTCAAATGGTGCTCCCTCACTTCCGAGCCCCGACGTGTGCCCAAACAGTGGTTTACCCCCACATATAGGGTACCAGCATACTCAGGACAAACTGCGCAACAATTACTGGGGTCCAATTTCTCCTGTTACCCTTGAGAAAATAAAAAATTGCTTGCTAAAGCATCATTTTTGAGGAAAGAAAAATGATTTTTTATTTTCACGGCTCTGCGTTGTAAACGTCTGTGAAGCATTTGGGGGTTCAAAGTGCTCACCACATATCTAGATAAGTTCCTTGGGGGGTCTAGTTTACAAAATGGGGTCACTTTTGGGGGGTTTCTACTGTTTAGGCACACCAGGGGCTCTGCAAACGCAACGTGATGTCCGCAGACCATTCCATCAAAGTTTGCATTTCAAAAGTCACTACTTCCCTTCTGAGCCCCGACGTGTGCCCAAACAGTGGTTTACTCCCACACATCGGGTATCATCGTACTCAGGAGAAACTGGACAACAACTTTTGTGGTCCAATTTCTCCTGTAACCCTTGGGAAAATAAAAAATTCTGGGCTAAAAAATTATTTTTGAGGAAAGAAAACGTATTTATTATTTTCACGTCTCTGCGTTATAAACTTCTGTGAAGCACTTGGGGGTTGAAAGTGCTCACCACATATCTAGATAAGTTCCTTTCGGGGTCTAGTTTCCAAAATAGGGTCACTTGTGGGGGGTTTCTACTGTTTAGCCACATCAGGGGCTCTGCAAACGCAACGTGACGCCCGTAGAGCATTCCATCAAAGTCTGCATTTCAAAACGTCACTACTTCACTTCCGAGCCCCGGCATGTGCCCAAACAGTAGTTTACCCCCACATATGGGGTATCACCGTACTCAGCAGAAACTGGACAACAAATATTGGGGTCAAATTTCTCCTGTTACCCTTGGGAAAATTTAAAAATTCTGGGCTAAAAAATTATTTTTGAGGAAAGAAAACGCATTTATTATTTTCACTGCTCTGTGTTATAAACTTCTGTGAAGCACTTGGGGGTTCAAAGTGCTCACCTCACATCTAAATAAGTTCCGTTCGGGGTCTAGTTTCCAAAATGGGGTCACTTGTGGGGGGTTTCTACTGTTTAGCCACATCAGGGGCTCTACAAACGCAACGTGACGCCCACAGAGCATTCCATCAAAGTCTGCATTTCAAAACGTCACTACTTCACTTCCGAGCCCCAGCATGTGCCCAAACAGTGGTTTACCCCCACATATGGGGTATCAGCGTACTCAGGAGAAACTGGACAACAACTTTTGGGGTCAAATTTCTCCTGTTACCTTTGGGAAAATAAAAAATTGCGGGCTAAAAAATCATTTTTGAGAAAAGAAATTTTTTTTTATTTTCATGGCTCTGCGTTATAAACTTCTGTGAAGCATTTGAGGGTTCAAAGGGCTCACCACACGTCTAGATTAGTTCCTTTGGGGGTCTAGTTTCCAAAATGGGGTCATTTGTGGGGGATCTCCAATGTTTAGGCACACAGGGGCTCTCCAAACGCGACATGGTGTTCGCTAATGATTGGAACAAATTTTCCATTTAAAAAGCCAAATGGCGTGCCTTCCCTTCTGAGCCCTGCCGTGCGCCCAAACAGTGGTTTACCCCCACATATGGGGTATCTGCGTACTCAGAACAAACTGGACAACAAAATTTGTGGTCCAATTTCTCCTATTACCGTTGGCAAAATAGGAAATTCCAGGCTAAAAAATAATTTTTGAGGAAAGAAAAATTCTTTATTTTCATGGCTCTGTTATAAACTTCTGTGAAGCACCTGGGGGCTTAAAGTGCTCAGCATGTATCTAGATAAGTTCCTTGGGGGGTCTAGTTTCCAAAATGGGGTCACTTGTGGGGGAGCTCCAATGTTTAGGCACACAGGGGCTCTCCAAACGCGACATGGTGTCCGCTAACAATTGGAGCTAATTTTCCATTCAAAAAGTCAAAAGGCGCGCCTTCCCTTCCGAGCCCTGCCGTGTGCCCAAACAGTGGTTTACCCCCACATATGAGATATCGGCGTACTCGGGAGAAATTGCCCAACAAATTTTAGGATCTATTTAATCCTATTGCCCATGTGAAAATGAAAAAATTGAGGCGAAAAGAATTTTTTTGTGAAAAAAAAGTACTTTTTCACATTTACAGATCAATTTGTGAAGCACCTGAGGGTTTAAAGTGCTCACTAGGCATCTAGATAAGTTCCTTGGGGCGTCTAGTTTCCAAAATGGGGTCACTTGTGGGGGAGCTCCAATTTTTAGGCACACGGGGGCTCTCCAAACGTGACATGGTGTCCGCTAAAGAGTGGAGCCAATTTTTAATTCAAAAAGTCAAATGGCGCTCCTTCCCTTCCAAGCCCTGCCGTGCGCCCAAACAGTGGTTTACCCCCACATATGAGGCATCAGCGTACTCAGGACAAATTGCACAACAACTTTCGTGGTTCAGTTTCTCCTTTTACCATGGGGAAAATAAAAAAATTGTTGCTCAAAGATCATTTTTGTGACTAAAAAGTTAAATGTTCATTTTTTTCCTTCCATGTTGCTTCTGCTGCTGTGAAGAACCTGAAGGGTTAATAAACTTCTGGAATGTGGTTTTGTGCACCTTGAGGGGTGCAGTTTTTAGAATGGTGTCACTTTTGGGTATTTTCAGCCATATAGACCCCTCAAACTGACTTCAAATGTGAGGTGGTCCCTAAAAAAAATGGTGTTGTAAAAATGAGAAATCGCTGGTCAAATTTTAACCCTTATAACTTCCTAGCAAAAAAAAATTTTTGTTTCCAAAATTGTGCTGATGTAAATTAGACGTGTGGGAAATGTTATTTATTAACTATTTTGTGTCACATAACTCTCTGGTTTAACAAAATAAAAATTCAAAATGTGAAAATTGCTAAATTTTCAAAATTTTCCCCAAATTTCCGTTTTTATCACAAATAAACACATAATTTATTGACCTAAATTTACCACTATCATGAAGCCCAATATGTCACGAGAAAACAATTTCAGAATCGCTAGGATCCGTTGAAGCGTTCCCGAGTTATTACCTCATAAAGGGACACTGGTCAGAATTGCAAAAAATGGCAAGGTCTTTAAGGTCAAAATAGGCTGGGTCATGAAGGGGTTAAATAGCGGACAATAAGTGGAGGCAGCTGATGACAGCTAACTCCAAGGAGCAGCCATACCACTAGAAACCACAAGAGGGAGCCCAAGAGCAGAACTCACAAAAGTGCCACTTACAACCACCGGAGGGAGCCCAAGAGCGGAATTCACAACAGTACCCCCCCTTGAGGAGGGGTCACCGAACCCTCACCAGAGCCCTCATGCCGATCAGGACGAGCCAAGTGAAAAGCACAAACCAAATCGGTAGCATGAACATCGGAGGCAACAACCCAAGAATTATCCTCCTGGCCATAACCCTTCCACTTGACAAGATACTGAAGCCTCCGCCTCGAAAAACGAGAATCCAAAATCTTCTCAACCTCATATTCCAACTCTCCCTCAACCAACACCGGGGCAGGAGGGTCAACCGAGGGACCAACGGGCACCACATATCTCCGCAACAAAGATCTATGGAAAACATCATGAATAGCAAAAGAGGCAGGAAGAGCCAAACGAAAAGACACCGGATTAATAATTTCAGAAATTTTATAAGGACCAATAAACCGAGGCTTAAACTTAAGGAGAAGAAACCTTCATAGGAACATGACGAGAAGACAACCAAACCAAATCCCCCACACGAAGCCGGGGACCAACACGCCGACGGCGGTTAGCAAAACGTTGAGCCCTTTCCTGAGACAACGTCAAATTGTCCACCACATGAGTCCAAATCTGCTGCAGCCTGTCCACCACAGAATTAACACCAGGACAATCAGAAGGCTCAACCTGCCCAGAAGGAAATCGAGGATGAAAACCAAAATTACAAAAGAAAGGTGAAACCAAAGTAGCCGAACTAGCCCGATTATTAAGGGCAAACTCAGCCAGCGGCAAGAAAGACACTCAATCATCCTGATCAGCAGGCACAAAGCATCTCAAATAGGTCTCCAAGGTCTGATTAGTTCGCTCAGTTTGGCCATTAGTCTGAGGATGAAACGCCGAAGAAAAAGACAAATCAATGCCCATCCTAGCACAAAAGGCCCGCCAAAATCTAGAGACAAACTGAGAACCTCTGTCAGACACAATATTCTCCGGAATGCCATGCAAACGAATCACATGCTGAAAAAACAATGGAACCAGATCTGAGGAGGAAGGCAACTTAGGCAAAGGTACCAGATGGACCATTTTAGAGAACCGGTCACAAACAACCCAGATAACAGACATCTTCTGGGAAACAGGAAGATCCGAAATAAAATCCATGGAAATATGCGTCTAGGGCCTCTCAGGGACCGACAAAGGCAAAAGCAACCCACTAGCGCGGGAACAGCAAGGCTTGGCCCGGGCGCAAGTCCCACAGGACTGCACAAAAGCACGCACATCGCGAGACAAGGAAGGCCACCAAAAGGACCTAGCAACCAAATCTCTGGTACCAAAAATCCCAGGATGACCAGCCAACACTGAACAATGAACCTCAGAAATTACCTTACTTGTCCATCTATCAGGAACAAACCGCTTCCCCACTGGACAGCGGTCAGGCCTATCCGCCTGAAATTCCTGAAGCACCCGCTGCAAATCAGGGGAGATAGCAGAAAGAATCACCCCCTCCTTAAGAATGCCAACCGGCTCCAGGACTCCAGGAGAATCAGGCGAAAAACTCCTAGAGAGGGCATCAGCCTTAACATTCTTAGATCCTGGAAGATACGAGACCACAAAATCAAAACGGGAGAAAAACAGGGACCATCGAGTCTGTCTAGGATTCAGCTGCTTGGCCGACTCGAGGTAAATCAGATTCATATGATCGGTCAGGACCACAACACGGTGTTTAGCTCCCTCAAGCCAATGTCGCCACTCCTCAAACGCCCACTTCATAGCCAACAACTCCCGATTGCCGACATCATAATTGCGTTCCGCAGGCGAAAACTTTCTGGAAAAAAAAGCTCACGGTTTCATCTAAGAACCATCAGACTCCCTCTGAGACAAAACGGCCCCTGCCCCAATCTCAGAAGCGTCGACCTCAACCTGAAAAGGAAGAGAAACATCCGGTTGACGCAATACAGGGGCAGAAGTAAATTGGGGTTTAAGCTCCTGAAAGGCCTCAACAGCCTCAGAGGACCAATTAGTCACATCAGCGCCTTTCTTCGTCAAATCAGTAAGAGGCTTAACCACACTGGAAAAGTTGGCAATGAAACGGCGATAGAAATTAGAAAAGCCCCAACATTTTTTAAGTCCCTTCACAGATGTGGGTTGGATCCAGTCATGAATAGCTTGGACCTTAACAGGATCCATTTCTATAGACGAGGGAGAAAAAATAAAACCCCAAAAAGAGACCTTCTGAACTCCGAATAGGCACTTAGACCCCTTCACAAATAAAGCATTATCACGAAGGATCTGGAACACCATCCTGACCTGCTTCACATGAGACTCCCAATCATTGGAAAAAATCAAAATATCATCCAAATATACGACCATGAATTTATCAAGATAATTGCGGAAAATATCATGCATGAAAGACTGGAACACAGATGGAGCATTAGAGAGCCCAAATGGCATCACAAGGTATTCAAAATGGCCTTCGGGCGTATTAAATGCAGTTTTCCATTCGTCACCCTGTTTAATACGAACAAGATTATATGCCCCTCGGAGGTCAATCTTAGTAAACCAACTAGCCCCCTTAATCTGAGCAAACAAATCAGTAAGCAGAGGCAAGGGGTATTGGAATTTAACCGTGATCTTATTAAGAAGACGATAATCAATACAGGGTCTCAAGGAGCCATCCTTCTTAGCATCAAAAAAGAAACCCGCTCCCAATGGTGACGAAGAGAGCCGAATATGCCCTTTCTCCAAAGATTCCTTAACATAGCTCCGCATGGCGGCATGCTCTGGCACAGACAGATTGAAAAGTCGGCCCTTAGGGAACTTACAACCAGGAATCAAGTTAATAGCACAATCACAGTCCCTATGTGGAGGAAGGGAACTGGACTTGGGCTCATCAAATACATCCTGGAAATCCGACAAAAACTCAGGGACCTCAGAAGAGGGGGAAGAGGAAATTGACATCAAAGGAACGTCACTATGTACTCCTCGACAACCCCAACTAGTCACTGACATTGGAAAACTATCTAGCACCGGATTATGTTCCTGTAACCATGGAATTCCTGCCGCTCTATTCTAGTCAAAATCCTATCACATTGCATAGGTTCAGGACTATGCTCAGAGGATACTGCCATATGGTGTACAGCTTTGCGCTCGCGCAGACGCCGATCAATCTGAATGGCTAGAGAAATAGATTCGCTCAAACCGGCAGGCGTAGGAAAGCCCACCATAACATCTTTAAGGGTTTCAGAAAGACCTTGTTAGGGCTAGCGGAACACACCAAATAATAAGACTGATAGTTTACGGTGCGTTCGTAGCCCGGGGTCCACCGTGCAGAGATGGAACCTGCTGCTGAGTAATGACGGACTATATGGCGGTACTCATAATTATACTCGCGTGGGTTAAACTTCACCCAACGTGAAGGAAGCGATCCTGTTACGTCACAGGATCGCGGTACCGCACATAGAAGGCGAGCAAGCAGTCAGCGAACTTAACCCCAACTAGGATTGAAGTCCGATTAGACCACTTGCTGACACAACACCGCAACAGGGTGTGTTAGGCAACTCTTATAATTAGAGCACCGAAGTGCGAACTGTGCCGTGCTGGCAGGCACCACTAAGCACCCAGACGTGGGTCAGGAAGCGCACTACTGGCGCGTGGCGCCGCACTGGCGGTCACAGCAATAGACGCTGATACGTGTGTGACACGTTGAGTGATTTGTCGGGCGCTAGATAGCAGCCATACTCCATACGCGAACAGTCATACAATAGGGTAGGGGTATTTAATGAACGACTAGCACTCACAACAAACACACGTATTCAATTGTACACTAGCGCATGGCCGTGCGGTCATGCGCAGTTTATATAATTGCAGGACAGGAAGTGGCCACAGAAACTTTGCCCTTCCAGGGCCTGCCAAGAGGACCAATGGAATGCGCTGCAGAGCCAGAGCACATGACCCTCGATCTCCAACGGGAGATCTTGCTCTGGGCATGCTCAGTGTGCGCAAACAAGGACTTAGTCCCAGGGAAATCCGCTCGCCGCTGACCAGCACTGACTTTAATGGCAGGAGCTGAAGAAGCAGCAGTAACTCTCTGTACAGAGTGAGAGCGAGCAAGACACTGGGAGCGACGTCCCTGCTGAGCAGACTACACTGCGGCTGGAGGAGAATGGGAGACCGCAGCGGAGACGGATTGAGATTCCCCCTGTGCAGCAGAGGAAACTCGACTCCTAACATTACCCCCCCTCCTAGGGCCCCCCCTCCTTGGGCCTTGCTACGCTCGAAGGCAGCAATGAGCTGTGGGGCCCGAATGTTTTCAGCAGGCTCCCAAGACCTGTCCTCTGGACCATAACTCTTCCAATCCGCCAAATAAAACTTTTTGCCGCGTACCACCTTGCACCCCAAAATAGCGTTCACCTCGTAATCGTCCGTAGACGAACCCGATGTCCCGGCAGATGACTCGGAAAACCGGGACATGTATACGGGTTTCAAGAGGGACACATGAAAGGTGTCGGTGATACCCAAGCGTGGAGGAAGAGCTAGGCGGTAGACCACAGGATTAACCTGTTCGAGAACCTTGAAGGGACCCAAGTAGCGAGGAGCAAACTTAGTGGACTCAACTCGCAGCCTGATGTTACGGGCGGAGAGCCACACCAAGTCGCCAGGGGCAAAAGTCGGAGCGGGGCGCCGATGAACATCGGCGGAGGACCTCATTCACTCCTTGGAGGCCCAAATGGCATCCTGCGTGCGATCCCAAATGTCCCGTGCCTCCACAGCCCAGTCTGCCACCCTGGGATCAGCGGAAGACACAGGCATGGGCACAGGAACACGCGGATGCTGGCCGTAATTTAAGAGGAATGGAGTCTGACCTGTGGAGTCGGCTATTGCATTGTTAAGTGCAAACTCTGCCCACGGTAGCAAGGATGCCCAGTCATCCTGTCTGGCAGAAACAAAATGTCGCAGATATGTGACCAAGGTCTGGTTGGCCCTTTCTACCAACCCATTCGTCTCGGGATGATATGCCGAAGAGAGATTTAACTCAATACTGAGTAGACGACATAGCTCCCTCCAGAATCGAGACGCAAACTGGGGACCCCGGTCACTAACAATTTTGTCTGGCATACCGTGTAAGCGAAAGATATGCTTGATAAACAAGACAGCCAACGCCCGTGCAGATAGTAGCCGTGGAAGAGGCACCAAATGCACCATTTTGGAAAAATGATCGGTGATCACCCAGATAATGGTGCAATTACGAGACTTGGGTAAGCCAACCACAAAGTCCATCCCGACCATCTCCCAGGGCCTGTCAGCCACGGGCAGAGGATAAAGCAACCCAGCTGGCTGTTGCCGAGGAGTCTTGTTCCTGGCGCAAGAGACACACGCCTGAACGTACTCCGCGACATCACGAGCCATATGCGGCCACCAGTATGTCCTCGCCAGTAACTCTGATGTCCTTTTAGTACCAAAATGTCCACCCACCCTGGACGAGTGCGCCCAAGAGAGAACCTCCGGTCGCAAACTAGATGGAACAAAAGTCTTGCCCGGGGGCACAGACTCCAGCGAAACCGGGGCCACGGTTCTCAAACTCTCGGTGGGGACAATAAGCCGAGGCTCCTCCTCCTCCTCCTCCGCAGATGACACAACGGAGCGAGAGAGAGCGTCGGCCCGAATGTTCTTCTCCCCAGAAAGGAAATGGAGGGTGAAATGAAACCGGGAGAAGAACAAGGACCATCTGGCCTGGCGAGAATTCAACCGCTGAGCTGTCTGCAGATACACCAAATTTTTGTGATCTGTGAAGACTTGGAAGGGAAAACGTGCTCCCTCCAAGAGATGTCTCCACTCCGAGAAAGCCAACTTCATGGCTAGCAACTCCCTGTCCCCGATGGAATAATTCCTCTCTGCTGGTGAAATGGTCTTGGAGAAAAAGAAGCAAGGATGCTTCCGACCTTGAGCATCCTTTTGGAAGAGGACTGCTCCAGCACCAACAGAAGAGGCATCCACCTCCATGATAAATGGCTTATCAACATTGGGGCGATGTAGGATGGGAGCGCTAGCGAAGTGTGACTTTATAGAGTTAAAGGCCTTGGAGACCTCCTCAGACCACAATTTGGGATTCGCCCCCTTCTTGGTGAGGGCAACCAAGGGAGCTACCAAAGTTGAGAAGTGCGGGATGAACTGGCGATAATAATTAATGAACCCCATAAAGCGCTGCACCGCTTTAAGAGAATGGGGTTCCTGCCAGTCCATCACAGCCTGTAGTTTGGCAGGATCCATAGCCAATCCCTGGGCTGAGATGATGTAGCCTAGGAAAGGTAAGGACTCCTGCTCAAACATACACTTCTCCAACTTGGCATAGAGGGAGTTTGCCCGTAGGAGGTCGAAGACTTTGCAAACATCTCTCCGGTGGGAGTCAATATCTGGAGAGTAGATGAGAATATCATCCAGATAGACTACGACCGAGGTGGAAAGCATATCCCGGAAGATATCGTTCACAAAGTCTTGGAAAACGGCTGGGGCATTACAGAGCCCAAAGGGCATCACCAGATATTCATAGTGCCCATCCCTGGTGTTAAAAGCCGTCTTCCATTCGTCCCCCTCACAGATGCGAATCAGGTTGTAAGCACCCCGCAGATCTAATTTAGTAAATACCCTTGCTCCCCGAAGCCTATCGAACAGTTCAGATATCAAAGGCAAAGGGTATTTATTCTTAACGGTGATGGCGTTAAGACCCCTGTAGTCTATGCATGGACGCAATTCCCCACTCTTCTTCTGCACGAAGAAGAACCCTGCCCCAGCAGGTGACACTGACTTCCTGATGAACCCTCTTGCCAGATTTTCCTGGATGTACTGTGACATTGCCTCCGTCTCCAGGAGAGATAGCAGATAGACTCGACCCTGGGGAGGCTCAGCACCAGGCAAGAGGTCAATAGGACAGTCATAGGGGCGATGGGGCGGAAGGGTCTTCGCCGCCTTTTTGGAGAATACGTCTGCATACGACCAATACTGCTTGGGGAGAGAGGAAAGATCTGCGGGTACCTCAGTTGTAGCTACCTGAACGCACTCCCTCTGACACCTACCCCCACAAGTTTCACCCCATCCCAGAATTCTGCCTGAGGACCACTCGATATGAGGAGAGTGGTACCGTAGCCAAGGTATTCCCAACAGGACTTCATCAATTCCCTCTGGAATGACGAGCAGAGAAATAATCTCCTGATGAGATGGCGACATGGATAGAGTAAAAGGGATGGTCTGGTGAGTTATCTGTGAGGGCAGAGTCGACCCATTCACCACTCGTACCGTTACAGGTTGAGCTAGCATAACCAGAGGTATTGCGTGGCGTTGGGCGAAGGCAGAAGACATAAAATTGCCCTCCGCCCCAGAATCCACGCAGAGCTCTACCGAGTGGGAGAATGAGCCTATAGTAATTGTCCCCTTAAAGGACAATTTAGAGGCAAACGTCGCCGTGTCTAGTGTACCTCCACCTACGACCACTAGACGCTGTCGTTTCCTCGACCGCTGAGGACATCTGGTGGCTAAATGTCCAGACTACTGGCAAACATGACAGACCCTGAGTGCACAAGCGGTCCGGGACTTAGGTCCCGCTTGTGACACTTCCCTGGCCTCATGTAACTCAGGAACCAGGACCGGAGATTCCAGAGTTTTGGCGAAAGTAGGAGCCAGCTGAAACCTCTGCCTACACTGGGCTCGCTCTAACCTCCGCTCGTTAAAACGGAGGTCAATTCGAGTGGAGACTGTTATTAACTCCTCCAGTGTGGCAGGAATCTCCCTAGTGGCCAGAGCGTCCTTTACATGGTCAGCCAAGCCCCTCCAAAATATGGGGATAAGAGCTTTATCCGACCATTCCAGCTCAGATGCTAAAGTGCGGAATTGGACGGCAAAATGACTGACCAAGGACTCACCCTGAGTTAATGCCAGCAGTTGGAGCGCAGTGTCATGGGTGACTTGAGGTCCTAAAAAGACCTGTTTTAAAGTGCTCAAAAACAGAGGAGCACTCTGCACCACATGATCGCCACGCTCCCACAGCGGCGTAGCCCATTCCAACGCCCTGTCCGACAATAGAGACACAATAAATCCCACCTTAGCCCGCTCTGTGGGGAAACGTGCAGCCAGAAGCTCGAGATGAATAGAGCACTGACTCACGAATCCCCTACAAAATTTGCTATTACCAGAAAATTTTTCTGGCAGCGGGAGGCGAGAAAATGTCGGAACAGGGGTGGCAATGGACAAAGTTGCTGCAGCCACGCTGGCAGCCTGTACAGCAACTGCGGTAACATCCACAGCTGAGGTTGCGCTCTCGAGAGCCGCCAACCTACCCTCCAGCTGCTGTATATACCGCAGGGATTGCTGTTTGTCCATCATCACTAGCCAGACCCTGGCGCTAGTGTAATGTTAGGGCTAGCGGAACGCACCAAATAATAAGACTGATAGTGTACGGTGCGTTCGTAGCCCGGGGTCCACAGTGCAGAGATGGAACCTGCTGCTGAGTAATGACGGACTATATGGCGGTACTCATAAGTATACTCGCGTGGGTTAAACTTCACCCAACGTGAAGGAAGCGATCCTGTTGCGTCACAGGATCGCGGTACCGCACATAGAAGGCGAGCAAGCAGTCAACGAACTTAACCCCAACTAGGATTGAAGTCCGATTAGACCACTTGCTGACACAACACCGCAACAGGGTGTGTTAGGCAACTCTTATAATTAGAGCACCGAAGTGCGAACTGTGCCGTGCTGGCAGGCACCACTAAGCACCCAGACGTGGGTCAGGAAGCGCACTACTGGCGCGTGGCGCCGCACTGGCGGTCACAGCAATAGACGCTGATACGTGTGTGACATGTTGAGTGATTTGTCGGGCGCTAGATAGCAGCCATACTCCATACGCGAACAGTCATACAATAGGGTAGGGGTATTTAATGAACAACTAGCACTCACAACAAACACACGTATTCAATTGTACACTAGCGCATGGCCGTGCGGTCATGCGCAGTTTATATAATTGCAGGACAGGAAGTGGCCACAGAAACTTTGCCCTTCCAGGGCCTGCCAAGAGGACCAATGGAATGCGCTGCAGAGCCAGAGCACATGACCCTCGATCTCCAACGGGAGATCTTGCTCTGGGCATGCTCAGTGTGAGCAAACAAGGACTTAGTCCCAGGGAAGTCCGCTCGCCGCTGACCAGCACTGACTTTAATGGCAGGAGCTGAAGAAGCAGCAGTAACTCTCTGTACAGAGTGAGAGCGAGCAAGACACTGGGAGCGACGTCCCTGCTGAGCAGACTCCACTGCGGCTGGAGGAGAATGGGAGACCGCAGCGGAGACGGATCGAGATTCCCCCTGTGCAGCAGAGGAAACTCGACTCCTAACAGACCTTTTCTGAAAATAGCAGCCAGAGCCTCTTCATTCCATTTAGTGAGCACAGACCATTTTCTAAATTTCTGGCAGTATAACTCTGCCGCTTCCTGACCTTGACACAAGGCCAACAGGGTCTTTTCTGCATGATCCACAGAATTAGGTTCGTCATACAATAATCCGAGCGCTTGAAAAAATGCATCTACATTCAATAATGCCGGATCCCCTGTTTCAAGAGAAAAAGCCCAGTCTTGAGGATCACCACGCAGCAAGGATATGATGATTTTCACCTGCTGAATGGGATCACCAGAAGAACGGGGTTTCAAAGCAAAAAACAATTTGCAGTTATTTTTAAAGTTCAAAAACTTGGATCTGTCCCCAAAAAACAAATTAGGAGTAGGAATTCTGGGGTGTAAAGCCGGAGTCTGGACAATATAGTCCTGGATATTCTGTACTCTAGCAGCAAGTTGATCCACACGAGAAAACAAACACTGAATATCCATGCCAAAACATATATCCTGAACCACCCAGATATCAAGAGGAAAAAAAAAAAAAGACAAACCAAAGCACAGAAAAAAAAAATGGTTCAGAACTTTCTTTTCCTTCTTTTGAGATGCATTTAATTCATTTTTGGCCACTTGTACTGTTATGATCTGGTGGTTTAGGAACAACATGAGACAAGCTCTGAAGGAGGTGGTATCTGTACTGACCGCAAACCCTGAACCTAGCAGAGCAACTAAAAGTAGCCGTGGGGGGTACCTGACGCTCCTTAGACCCCTCGACACAGCCTAAGATCTAACTTCCCCTAAAGATGGAAACAGGAAACCTATCTTGCCTCAGAGAAAATCCCCAAAGGAAAGATAGCCCCCCACAAATATTGACGGTGAGAGGAGGGGAAAATAACATACGCAGAAATGAAATCAGATTTTAGCACAGGAGGCCAGTCTAGCTTGATAGACAGGACAGGAAAGGATACTGTGCGGTCAGTATAAAAACTACAAAAACAATCCACACAGAGTTTACAAAATCTCCACACCTGACTAAAGGTGTGGAGGGTAAATCTGCTTCCCAGAGCTTCCAGCTAACAGAAAAAATCCATACTGACAACTGGACAAATATAGAATGCACAGAACAATAAGTCCACAACATGCGGACTGAAATGAGCAAAGACAGAACTTATCTTTGCAGAACTGGTCAGGAAACCAGGAGAATCCAAGCAGAGATGTGAATCCAGCTAGGAACATTGACAAGTGGCACAGGCTGAATAAAGAGCCAAACTTAAATAGCGGACAATAAGTGGAGGCATCTGATGACAGCTAACTCCAAGGAGCAGCCATACCACTAGAAACCACAAGAGGGAGCCCAAGAGCAGAACTCACAAAAGTGCCACTTACAACCACCGGAGGGAGCCCAAGAGCGGAATTCACAACACATTACTGTGCAAATGCCAAAAAGTATCTCACCTACAATAAGCAAAAAAAAGCACAGAGACAAGCCTCAAAACTTCTGGAACAAGGTAATTTAGAGTGATGAGACCAGAACTGAACCTTTTAGACACGACCATAAACAATACATTTGGAGAGAGAACAACAATGCCTATGATGAAAGGAAAACTATTCCTACTGTAAAGCATGGAGGTAGATCACTGATTTTTTTTTTGGGATGTGTCAGCTACAAAGGCACAGGAAACGTGGTCAAAGTTGAAGGAAAGATGAATGCAGCACGTTATCAGCAAATACTGGAGGCAAATTTGCAATCATTAGCCCTGAAGCTGCACATGGAACGTACTTGGATGCTCCAACATGACAACGATCCAAAACACAAGGCCAAGTCGACGTGTCATTGACTTTAGCAGAACAAAGTGAAGGTTCTGGAGTGGCCATCTCAGTCTCCTGACCTCGATATCATTGAGCCACTCTGGGTAGGTCTCAAGCACGCAGTTCATGCTAGAAAGCCCAGGAATTTACAGGAACTGGAGGCTTTTTGCCAAGAAGAGTGGGCAGCTTTACCATCTGCGAAAATAAAGAACTTCATCCAAAACTACTACAAAAAGACTTCAAGCTGTCATTGATGATAGAGGGGGCAATAAATTGGATTATCAAATGGGGTATGTAAACTTTTGATCAGGGTCATTTGGATGTTTTGGGTTACCTTTTTGATTTAGAAAGATAAAACACAGTAGTTTGACAATAAATGGATTCACCCAACAAATAACCATGAGTGGAGAAAAAGTTTTGGTGTTATCATTCATATTCTCTGAAAAAAGGCCAAGAAAGCAACAATTCTGCCGAGGTATGTAAGCTTTTGAGCACAACTGTATCTAAATATAGCCATATTGATCATATAATATGTCATATTGCATTCAAGAGGAAATTAGTCCTGATAGTATAAGGCCTTGCAGTTATATTGTGTTTGTACCAAACATCCATTGTTGTACATCAGAATATTATCCCTGATCCTATTGGAATAAATGTGGCTTACTATATCATAAAGAGGCCAAAAAACATACAGTTGTGGCCAAAAGTATTGACACCCCTGCAATTCTGTCAGATAATACTCAGTTTCTTCCTGAAAATGATTGCAATCACAAATTCTTTGGTAATATTATCTCATTTAATTTGTCTTAAATGAAAAACACAAAAAGAATTGTCCTAAAGCCAAATTGGATATAATTCCACACCAAACATAAAAAGGGGGTGGACAAAAGTATTGGCACTGTTGGAAAAATCATGTGATGCTTCTCTAATTTGTGTAATTAACAGCACCTGTAACTTACCTGTGGCACCTAACAGGTGTTGGCAATAACTAAATCACACTTGCAGCCAGTTGACATGGATTAAAGTTGACTCAACCTCTGTCCTGTGTCCTTGTGTGTACCACATTGAGCAAAAAGCAAAGCATTGATCATTTCACACAAAACTCCAAAAATGGGCCAGACAAAAGTATTGGCACCCTCAGCCTAATACTTGGTTGCACAACCTTTAGCCAAAATAACTGCGACCAACCGCTTCCGGTAACCATCAATGAGTTTCTTACAATGCTCTGCTGGAATTTTAGACCATTCTTCTTTGGCAAACTGCTCCAGGTCCCTGATATTTGAAGGGTGCCTTCTCCAAACTGCCATTTTTTTATCTCTCCACAGGTGTTCTATGGGATTCAGGTCTGGACTCATTGCTGGCCACCTTAGAAGTCTCCAGTGCTTTCTCTCAAACCATTTTCTAGTGCTTTTTGAAGTGTGGTTTGGGTCATTGTCCTGCTGGAAGACCCATGACCTCTGAGGGAGACTCAGCTTTCTCATACTGGGCCCTACATTATGCTGCAAAATTTGTTCGTAGTCTTCAGACTTCATAATGCCATGCACACAGTCAAGCAGTCCAGTGCCAGAGGCAGCAAAGCAACCCCAAAACATCAGGGAACCTCCGCCATGCTTGACTGTAGGGACCGTGTTCTTTTATTTGAATGTCTCTTTTTTTCTCCTGTAAACTCTATGTTGATGCATTTGCCCAAAAAGCTCTACTTTTGTCTCATCTGACCAGAGAACATTCTTCCAAAACGTTTTAGGCTTTTTCAGGTAAGTTTTGGCAAACTCCAGCCTGGCTTTTTTATGTCTCGGGGTAAGAAGTGGGGTCTTCCTGGGTCTCCTACCATACATTCCTTTTTCATTCAGACACCGACGGATAGTACAGGTTGACACTGTTGTACCCTCAGACTGCAGGGCAGCTTGAACTTGTTTGGATGTTAGTCGAGGTTCTTTATCCAACATCCGCACAATCTTGCGTTGAAATCTCTTGTCAATTTTTCTTTTCCGTCCACATCTAGGGAGGTTAGCCACAGTGCCATGGGCTTTAAACTTCTTGATGACACTGCGCACGGTAGACACAGGAACATTCAGGTCTTTGGAGATAGACTTGTAGCCTTGAGATTGCTCATGCTTCCTCACAATTTGGTTTCTCAAGTCCTCAGACAGTTCTTTGGTCTTCTTTCTTTTCTCCATGCTCAATGTGGTACACACAAGGACACAGGACAGAGGTTGAGTCAACTTTAATCCATGTCAACTGGCTGCAAGTGTGATTTAGTTATTGCCAACACCTGTTAGGTGCCAAAGGTACGTTACTGGTGCTGTTAATTACACAAATTAGAGAAGCATCACATGATTTTTCCAACAGTGCAAAACTTTTGTCTACCCCATTTTTTTAAGTTTGGTGTGGAATTATATCCAATTTGGCTTTAGGACAATTTTTTTTGTGTTTTTTTTCATTTAAGACAAATTAAATGAAGATATTAATACCAAAGAATTTGTAATTGCAATCATTTTCAGGAAGAAACTGAGTATTATCTGAGAATTGCAGGGGTGTCAATACTTTTGGCCACAACTGTACATGGTATCTACGTATCCGATATTAAGATCCTAAGGACTTAGTATGCATAGGATGTTACCCGATGTATTGGTTGATAGTGATGTAATTATATTTTATACAGAGCACCACATTTAAAGGTGATAGTAGACTTTACTCTCTATATTTATAGGCTTATTATACAATAAGTCATTCATTTCATTTTGTTCCCCTGGAGTTATTCACAAGAAAATGCCATAATTGAATTTCCATGGGGATCCATGGGGAATTGGGGATTAACCATATTGAGCCTAAAAATTCACTCACTTTCTCTCCTGTGCAGGAGCAATTGAAGTGTTGATGGAGATAATATGTCCTCCCAAGGAATCCTTCAAAAATATTTTGGAATCAAAATTGACACCTTGACCTTGCCATCTACTCGAGCACATGCTCTTTCTGAACCTCATCTATAAGATGTACCGCTTTGCTGCCATCAAAGAAAGGGAGTTGAGTAGCCCGTCCAGTAATAAATGTTGTCAGTGATCTTTGGATAGGACGAGACGATGTGTGTTCAGTTGAGCTTTCATTAACATTAACACCTAATCCACGTACATGTCGAACACCAAGCCTAATCCACCTTCCACCACGACCTCGCTTTTTCCCATTCATGTTATATGCATCCTTCCCTTTTAACCTGCTGTTTCACAACCTTAGGCCCTCAACTGTCAGTCACATGTCACTAAATGAACAATCACTATTTATTTTCTTAGATAGCATGCCTGAACAACATTCTCAGATTTAACGATTTTGATGAGCAAATCAGGCCTCCTGATTCCTTACTGCAACACAGTTTTATCCCAAACTATTTGGATTAGCAAATAGGGCCTCCTGGCTTAACCCCAATATTAGGCTTAACGATTTTGATGAGCAAATTGGGCCTCCTGATTCCTCAATGCAACCCAATTTAGCTTAAAAAGATTTGGATTATCAAACAGGGCCTACTGGATGAACCCCAATATTAGGCTTAACAATTTTGATGATTTTGATTAGCAAATTAGGCCTCCTGATTCCTCACTGCAACACAATTTAAATAAAAAAAAAAATGGATTATCAATCAGGGCCTCCTGGATGAACCCCAATATTAGGCCTAGCGATATTGAAGAGCAAATGGGGCCTTCTGGTTCCTCACTGCAACACAGTTTTTGCCCAAATGATTTGGATTACCAAATGGGACCTTCTTATCATGCAGTCACTCTGAAATACAGCTAGAATTTGTCCTTGCCATTTCAAGATGGACTGTTTGGTCACTGAGAGATCAGGTTACAGCTAACTATTGAAGTCTAAGGAGAGTAGAAGGGAAAGGAGCAGATTGTGTAGTGAACCGAGAAGCAACATTAAAGGGAGAGATGCAAAGACACACAAACAAACAAAGCCATGATGCTGCTTAGTGGTAAGTGTTTACCTTTCTTCAGCCCTAGATTCACAGCTATTTTGCTCAGTACTGTTCTTGAATGCTGCTGATGAATATGTATATATGCTACATAGAGATAGGAGAGCAACACATATGACAACTTTTTCTGAAACAGTTCCTTACATTACAGGTATGCTTTTAACTATCTGAGATCTTTGACTTAATAATGAGTCAGGTTTTTTGCAAAAAACTCTACACTGAGTTTTTTTTAGTGCAGGACCTAAGGGGTAGTGCTGTATGGCATCAATAGATTCTTTTTCTTCTTCCTTTTGCCTTTTGTCACAATCCAACCACTCAGACATTGAAATGGGCCTAACACCTTTGCATTTAGGTTGCCAAAATTCCTCTCATGGTGTCCTGCAGAAGTTGTGAATGACAGCTCTGCCGCCCTTTGTCCAATCTGAAGCAGAGGTGTGAGTATTGGGATTGACTGCTCAGCTGTGCTATCTGGTTGGCTCTGTGGGATCTGCTCAAGGTGTCATCTATTCAGGGTGATTACAGGGCTATTTAGCACTTTGACAATTGTCAGATCTTTGCCAATTGTAGCTTGCTCAAGTGGTGTGTATTTGCTCTGTATTCTGATCTCCATTGCTGATCCTGAATTTACCTTCTTGATAATCTGTTTGACTTACCCCTTTGTCTTGATCCAATATCTTGCTGATACTCTGACCTTGGACTGCTACCTATGTACACTTTTGTCTTTTCTATTCGTCTAGAGCCCTCTTGGTACTGGCCATGGACCTCGACTATAATGCCTTGCGGTAAGTCCATGAGTAGTGATTAGCGTCAAATAGGGTTGCTTAAGTTCTTTAACTCCTTAGTGACGGAGCAAAATTTTTGAAATCTGACCAGTGTTACTTTATGGGGTAATAACTCTGCAACACTTCAACAAATTCCAGTGATTTTGAGACTGTTTTTTCGTGACACATTATACTTCATGATAATGGTATATTTAGGTTGATATGTTTTGTGTTTATTTATAAAAAATATCAAAAATGTGAGAAAAATGTTAAAAAATTAGCAATTTTCAAAATTTGAATGATTATCCCTTTAATCCAGATGGTCATACCACCGCAAACCGTTAATAAATAACATTTTCCACATGTCGGCTTTACATCAGCACCATTTGTAAAACATTATTGTATTTTGTTAGCATTTTAGGAGGTTTAAAAATGTAGCAGCAATTTTTAGTTTTTTCAAGGAAATTTACAACATTTATTTTTTTAGGGGACTATCCATGTTTGAAGTGCCTTCAGGGGTCTCATATATTGGGAAACCCCCAAACGTGATACCATTTTAAAAACAGCACCCCCTGACATATTGAAAACTGCTGTCAGGTAGTTTATTAACCCTTTAGGTGCTTTTCAGGAAATAATGCAAAGTGGCATGACCGTAATGAAAAAGTGTATGTTTACCACATAAATGCCGCTAACTTCTGAACAGGTTACAACAGCCGGCAGACTCTAAGGCCGCTATTTGGTCGTGAATTGCCATCGCAAACATCAGGACCACACAATCATGATCTGAGGGCACCAATTGGGACAAAGAGGGAGCCCCCACACTCTGTTAACCATTTATAATGAAGTAGTCACTATTGACAGCAGCATCTAAAGGGTTAAACAGATATGGACGGTGCAAACAATGATCGTGGCTGATACAGCAAGTTGTCACCTATAGTGTAGAGCCGACAGCAGCCCCGGATTGTCACCTGTATGGGGAGGATATTCTCTTATATCTCAGGTCAGTTAAAAGACGTATTGGCCGTCATTGACATTGACCCCCTGAGTGTGAACTGAGTTCCTATTTATGACTATGAAAAATGTACATAAATCCGCATAAACTCATGATTCATCTGTGATTTCTTCAATTATCAGGTTTCAGTTACTGAAAATCCATTAATATTCCAATTACATCTATTTTTATCAAATATCACCCACTGTTTCTCTAATAAACAGGATCTAAGCCAGAATCTTATCCACAAACTTTATTTATGGATTAATGCAAAGAAATGGGAGGGAGTTTTTTTTTTATTAACTATTTTTAGTAGCACGTGTGGAAATTTTATATGCATTTCCATAAAGCAAATATAAGACAGATGGGGGAGAATGATGTTGCAGTCTTTCTTCAGCTTGTGTGTATGGCTGTATGATATGAGAAGAGAGGGGAAGGCAAGGGCAAGCTCTGTTGACAGTTACAGAAATTATGCAAAATAAAAAAAAAGACCTAATCATGTTACCCACAACATTTCTGGCACCACTATATCTAATTTATCACTCTGTGCACAATCATTAAACAAGTGAATATTTTGACCATATCTTACTTTTTTGCCGATTTTCCAACTTTAAGCTACATAAATGTGAATGCTTATAGGATAAAGCAGATCAGGTGATGCATATTTATGTAATGAGAGGGGGAAGACCTAAGGATAGAACACCCTTTATCAAGGTGTAAAGAAATATTTGTCAGCTAGTTTTCCTCAGGCAAAATAAGCACAACAAAAAATTTAACTGATTGTGAAAAGTCAAAAATTGTGAAAAAGTCGTAGAAAGGTTGCAGAACTCCTGAAATTGCTAAGATTTTGGGGTGTGATTTACTCTGAAGGAAAACAGTCACATCATTGAAAAGTGTCTGGGGGATGTGGTTGGTGCTGCCGAAAAAGTTTTGTCAACAGATGAAGAAAATGACAGACCCCATGGATGGAGCTTATGACTCTTTTTAAAGAGTAGGGCGGCTATATTATTATATTGGTTAATGATAATTTTTTTTAAATGTTAGAATTTTTTTGGGACATTTCATTCTCACTTTAACAGAGAAAATAAACAATTGAGATTAAAAATGTATGTTTTTTCATTTACATGCCCAATGACTCTGCACACAGAGATTTTCTCCTAAGAAAGAAAAAACTTCACTTTTACTTCCATAAATATTCAGATTTCGGGTTTCTTAACCATTTGGATGGACCGATTGAATTGGAGTTCTTCAATAATAAAATTAATCATCAAAAACATAAATTGCCTGATTATAACGCCGTGGAGAAGAGAGCTTACTAGAGTGGACCCTCTGGGGCATGGTACCGAACCTCCCCTGGGTGAGCTATCCAGATGAGACCGACCCCTATACAGGGATCGTTAGAAGCAGGCCCAAGGGACTCAAATACCACAACAGTCAGTACCGAGAGGGCGGCTCAAAGGGAACTAAGGAAACGGGAAAAACAGTAATACGTAGGACTGTGGGAGGACCAAGTGAACTAAGGAACAAAAGGTACAGACGGGACACAGGAGGACTCCTAAGCACTATTGGAGAAGAGCAGAAGCAGGAGAACAGGATCCGAGGGAAGGGAGACCAGCGAGGAAGAACAGAAACTGGAGACCACCGGGAACTGGCGGAGGAGACAGGAGCTGTACTGAAGACTACCAGAGACCGGCAGAGGATAGAGGAGCTGTGGGAGAGATAAGGGCAAAACCGGATAAGCAAAGGGTAGACACGAGCACAGGAGAGCGCACAGAGGGGAAGCTTAAGTTACAGGTACAGAACTATACACAATAATCAGGTGCCTCCACTAAGAGAAAGTGGCCTGATATAACCAGTACCTCTGCACCATTGGCCAGGCGGTGCTTCCAGGTCAGGACACCGCCATTTCTTAAAGTGCAGGCGACGTGCACGGCGCATCTTAGGGCGCATGCGTGAGGAGCAAATTTCCTCAGTTGCCCATGAGACCGGCGGCGCATGAGAGATGCGATGCAACCCCCATCCAGCAGCACTCCAGGACACAGGAGCAGGAAGGATGAGGTGAGTAGCGGGGAGCCGGGCGGCCACGCAATGCATTACTCCATCCATCTGTCCTTCAATACAGTGCAGTCATCATGTCCACTTTGCAGAAAAACAACCCCAAAGTATGATGTTTCCCCCACAAAGCTTTATGGTTTGGAAGGTGTTCTTGGGGTTGTTCTCATCCTTCTTCTTCCTCCAAACACGGTGAGTGGAGTTGATGCCAAAAAGTTCTATTTTGGTCTCCTCTGACCAATGACCTTCTCCCATGCCTCCTCTGGATCATCCAGATGGTCATTGGTGAAATTCAAATGGACCTGGACATGTGCTGGCATGAACAGGGTGACCTTGCGTGCCCTACAGGATTCTAATCCATGACAGCATAGTGTGTTACTAATGGTAATATTTGAGACTGTGGCCCCACCTCTCTTCAGGTCATTGTCCAGGTCCACCCATGTAGTTCTGGGCTGATTTCTGACCTTTCTCAGAATCATCCTTAGCCCACGAGGCAAGCTCTTGCATGGAGCCATAGACCGAGGAACATTGACAGTCATCATGTGTCTCTTTCATTTTCTTATAATTGTGCCAACAGTTTTTGCCTTCTAATCAAGCTGCTTGCCTAGTGTTCTGTTGGCCATCGCAGCCTTGTGCAGGTCTACAATTTAATCCCTGGTGTTCTTAGACAGCTCTTTGGACTTGACCATGGTGGAGAGGTTGGAGTGTGATTGATTGAGTGTTTGGACAGTTTTTTTTTATACAGGCAGCGAGTTCAAACAGGTACAAATAATATAGGTAATGAGTGCAGAGTAGGAGGGCTTCTTAAAGAAAAACTAGCAGGTCTGTGAGAGACAGAATTCTTGCTGGTTGGTTGGTGATCACATACTTATTTCATGCAATAAAATGCAATTTAATTATTTAAAAATCATACACAGGTTTTTTTCAGTTTCATTCTCTGATAGTTGAAGTGTACCTTTGAAAACAATTACAGACCTCTCCATTCTTTGTTCGTGGGAAAACTTGCAAAATCGGTAGTGTATCAAATACTTATTTTCCCCACTGTATAGTCACCACTTCTCATGTTCTATGTTCTCATCAGCTAGATCAAACCCTGTTTTCTTTTCCTCTAAAATGGTCACAGCATAAGAAAAGGGAGAGCCGTGGATTATTTGGGCCAAGCCTCATGTTCTCTACCATGGAATGGACACATACTCCCCGGAGGGTGATCCGAAACTGATGGAAAAGCAGGGAAGATGTGCAGGATTTGCATTTAACTGTAAATAACAGACCATTTTGTGGTGACCTGCAATGTTTTACCGAGATGCATGTCAAAACTGGCTGTATGGAAGCGCTTCTTTGAGGTTCAGAACACAACTACATGTATTGTGACATACACCTAATCCACAGGTGCAGGTGGCTGCGTGTTAACTTCACATTAATTTTATACAGAACTGCGACCAAGCCTGTGCAGGATTGTGGCCCGGTGACACTGGGGACTATTTCAGGTGTACTTTTGTCCAAGGACGCACATTCAGCTGCAGTGTGTTTTGCAGTGCAAAGACCCATGAACTCCCGACACTGCAGTACACTCCACCGGCCAATCAGAGAACATTATTTCAGTAAGAGGCCAAGGATTCTGGACATTATTATTGGAAGTGGCTCATGATGAGAGACAAGGAAGGGGTCCAGGACAGGGGACATTATTACAGAAAGGAGCACAAGATGGGGGACATTATACCATTAAGGACCCCAAGATGGAGAACATTTTACCATTAAGGGGCCTGTTGTGAATTCTGTGGCTGAATTCACTCCTGTGGTCACAAGTGGTACTGCAGCTTCTGAGCTTCCTCCCTCAGGTGTTCTGGTGAGCTCGTTAACTGCTTCATTACTTAACTCCGCCTGATGCTGCTATCCTTGCTCCTTGTCAATGTTTCAGTGTTGGATCTGAGCTTCTCCTGATTGTTCCTGTGACCTGCTGCTCTGTATAGCTAAGTGCTTTTTGCTTTTTTGTTTCTTTTTTTCTGTCCAGCTTGTCTTTTGTTTTGCTGGAAGCTCTGAGACGCAAAGGGTGTACCGCCGTGCCGTTAGTTCGGCACGGTGGGTTTTTTTTGCCCCCTTTGCGTGGTTTTGCTTTAGGGTTTTTTGTAGACTGCAAAGTTCGCTTTACTGTCCTCGCTCTGTCCTAGAATATCGGGCCCCACATTGCTGAATCTATTTCATCCCTACGTTTTGTCTTTTCATCTTACTCACAGTCATTATATGTGGGGGGCTGCCTTTTCCTTTGGGGAATTTCTCTGGGGCAAGTCAGGCCTATTTTTCTATCTTCAGGCTAGCTAGTTTCTTAGGCTGTGCCGAGTTGCCTAGGTAGTTGTTAGGCGCAATCCACAGCCGCTTTTAGTTGTGTTTAGGATAGGATCAGGTGTGCAGTCTACAGAGTTTCCACGTCTCAGAGCTCGTTCTTGTATTTTTGGGTATTTGTCAGATCACTGTGTGCGCTCTGATCGCTAAGCACACTGTGTTTCTGGATTGCCTTCATAACACCTGTCATTAGCAAACATAACAGTACAAGGAGCCTAACTAATGATTCTCAATAGAGGGAAAGAAAAAGTTCTGACATCATTTTTTTTTTTTTTCTGCTCTATGTTCACTTTTTTTTTTTCCCCTAGACATTTGGGTGATTCTGGACACAGGTGTGGACATAGATATTCAGGGTCTGTGCTCTTCAATGGATAATCTCGTTATAAATGTACAAAAAATTCAAGATACTATTGATCAGAAATCTATGTTAGAACCAAGAATTCCTATTCCTGATTTGTTTTTTGGAGATAGAACTAAGTTTCTAAGTTTCAAAAATAATTGTAAGCTATTTCTGGCCTTGAAACCTCATTCTTCTGGTAATCCTATTCAACAGGTTTTGATTATTATTTCTTTGTTGCGCGAGCGTAAATCTGTGCACCATTTGGCGGTACTGCCTGAGGTTAAACCTGAGCCTATGCAGTGCGATAGGACTATGACTAGAGTTGAACGGCAGGAATACAGACGTCTGAATGGTCTGTGTTTCTACTGTGGTGATTCCACTCATGCTATTTCTGATTGTCCTAAGCGCACTAAGCGGTCCGCTAGGTCTGCCGTCATTGGTACTGTACAGTCCAAATTCCTTCTGTCCATTACCTTGATATGCTCTTTGTCGTCGTTTTCTGTCATGGCGTTTGTGGATTCGGGCGCTGCCCTGAATCTGATGGATTTGGATTATGCTAAACGTTGTGGGTTTTTCTTGGAGCCTTTGCGGTGTCCTATTCCATTGAGAGGAATTGATGCTACCCCTTTGGCCAAGAATAAACCTCAATACTGGGCCCAGCTGACCATGTGCATGGCTCCTGCACATCAGGAAGTTATTCGCTTTCTGGTGTTGCATAATCTGCATGATGTGGTCGTGTTGGGGTTGCCATGGCTACAAACCCATAATCCAGTATTGGATTGGAATTCCATGTCGGTATCCAGCTGGGGTTGTCAGGGGGTACATGGTGATGTTCCATTTTTGTCGATTTCATCATCCACCCCTTCTGAGGTCCCAGAGTTCTTGTCTGATTATCAGGATGTATTTGAAGAGCCCAAGTCCGATGCTCTACCTCCGCATAGGGATTGTGATTGTGCTATCAATTTGATTCCTGGTAGTAAATTCCCTAAATGTCGATTATTTAATTTATCCGTGCCCGAACACGCCGCTATGCGCAGTTATGTGAAGGAATCCCTGGAGAAGGGACATATTCGCCCATCGTCATCACCACTGGGAGCAGGGTTCTTCTTTGTAGCCAAGAAGGATGGTTCGCTGAGACCGTGTATTGATTACCGCCTTCTTAATAAGATCACTGTTAAATTTCGGTATCCCTTGCCATTGTTATCTGACTTGTTTGCTCGGATTAAGGGGGCTAGTTGGTTCACTAAGATAGATCTTCGTGGTGCGTATAATCTGGTGAGAATCAGGCAAGGAGATGAATGGAAAACTGCATTCAATACGCCCGAGGGTCATTTTGAGTATCTAGTGATGCCGTTCGGACTTGCCAATGCTCCATCTGTGTTTCAGTCTTTTATGCATGACATCTTCCGTGAGTATCTGGATAAATTCCTGATTGTTTACTTGGATGACATTTTGATCTTCTCAGATGATTGGGAGTCTCATGTGAAGCAGGTCAGAATGGTTTTTCAGGTCCTGCGTGCTAACTCTTTGTTTGTGAAGGGATCAAAGTGTCTCTTCGGTGTGCAGTAAGTTTCATTTTTGGGGTTCATCTTTACCCCTTCTACTATCGAGATGGATCCAGTTAAGGTCCAAGCCATCCAGGATTGGATTCAGCCGACATCTCTGAAAAGTCTGCAAAAGTTCCTGGGCTTTGCTAATTTTTATCGTCGCTTCATCTGTAATTTTTCTAGCATTGCCAAACCATTGACCGATTTGACCAAGAAGGGTGCTGATTTGGTTAATTGGTCTTCTGCTGCTGTGGAAGCTTTTCAGGAGTTGAAGCGTCGTTTTTGTTCTGCCCCTGTGTTGTGTCAGCCAGATGTTTCTCTTCCGTTCCAGGTCGAGGTTGATGCTTCTGAGATTGGAGCAGGGGCGGTTTTGTCACAGAGAGGTTATGATTGCTCAGTGATGAAACCATGTGCTTTCTTTTCCAGGAAGTTTTCGCCCGCTGAGCGTAATTATGATGTGGGCAATCGAGAGTTGCTGGCCATGAAGTGGGCATTCGAGGAGTGGCGTCATTGGCTTGAAGGAGCTAAGCATCGCGTGGTGGTATTGACTGATCATAAGAACTTGACTTATCTCGAGTCTGCCAAGCGCTTGAATCCTAGACAGGCCCGTTGGTCGTTATTTTTTGCACGCTTCGACTTTGTGATTTCGTACCTTCCGGGCTCTAAAAATGTGAAGGCGGATGCTCTGTCTAGGAGTTTTGTGCCCGACTCTCCGGGTTTATCTGAGCCAGCGGGTATCCTCAAGGAAGGAGTCATTGTGTCTGCCATCTCCCCTGATTTGCGGCGGGTGCTGCAAAAATTTCAGGCGAATAAACCTGATCGTTGTCCAGCAGAGAAACTGTTCGTCCCTGATAGGTGGACTAATAAACTTATCTCTGAACTTCATTGTTCGGTGTTGGCTGGTCATCCTGGAATCTTTGGTACCAGAGAGTTAGTGGCTAGATTCTTCTGGTGGCCATCTCTGTCACGGGATGTACGTACTTTTGTGCAGTCCTGTGGGATTTGTGCTAGGGCTAAGCCCTGCTGTTCTCGTGCCAGTGGGTTGCTTTTGCCCTTGCCGGTCCCAAAGAGGCCTTGGACACATATTTCGATGGATTTCATTTCTGACCTTCCCGTTTCTCAAAAGATGTCAGTCATTTGGGTGGTCTGTGATCGCTTTTCTAAAATGGTCCATCTGGTGCCCTTGGCTAAATTGCCTTCCTCCTCTGATTTGGTACCTTTGTTCTTTCAGCATGTGGTTCGGTTGCATGGCATTCCTGAGAATATTGTTTCTGACAGAGGTTCCCAGTTTGTTTCAAGGTTTTGGCGAGCCTTTTGTGGTAGGATGGGCATTGACCTATCCTTTTCCTCGGCTTTCCATCCTCAGACTAATGGCCAGACCGAACAAACCAATCAGACCTTGGAAACATAGCTGAGATGTTTTGTTTCTGCAGACCAGGATGATTGGGTGTCCTTTTTGCCGTTGGCTGAGTTCGCCCTTAATAATCGGGCCAGCTCGGCTACCTTGGTTTCTCCATTTTTTTGCAATTCTTTGTTCCATCCTCGTTTCTCTTCAGGACAGGTTGAGTCTTCGGACTGTCCTGGTGTGGATTCTGTGGTGGATAGGTTGCAGCAGATCTGGACTCAGGTAGTGGACAATTTGATCTTGTCCCAGGAGAAAGCTCAACTTTTCGCTAATCGCAGACGCCGTGTGGGTCCCCGACTTCGTGTTGGGGATCTGGTTTGGTTATCTTCTCGTCATATTCCTATGAAGGTTTCCTCTCCTAAATTTAAACCTCGTTTTATTGGTCCGTATAGGATTTCTGAGGTTCTCAATCCTGTGTCTTTTCGTTTGACCCTCCCAGATTCCTTTTCCATACATAATGTATTCCATAGGTCGTTGTTGCGGAGATACGTGGCACCTATGGTTCCATCTGTTGAGCCTCCTGCCCCGGTTTTGGTGGAGGGGGAATTGGAGTATATTGTGGAGAAGATTTTGGATTCTCGTGTTTCTAGACGGAAACTCCAGTATCTGGTTAAATGGAAGGGTTATGCTCAGGAAGATAATTCCTGGGTTTTTGCCTCTGATGTTCATGCTTCCGATCTTGTTCGTGCCTTTCATGCGGCTCATCCTGGTCGGCCTGGGGGCTCTGGTGAGGGTTCGGTGACCCCTCCTCAAGGGGGGGGTACTGTTGTGAATTCTGTGGCTGAATTCACTCCTGTGGTCACAAGTGGTACTGCAGCTTCTGAGCTTCCTCCCTCAGGTGTTCTGGTGAGCTCGTTAACTGCTTCATTACTTAACTCCGCCTGATGCTGCTATCCTTGCTCCTTGTCAATGTTTCAGTGTTGGATCTGAGCTTCTCCTGATTGTTCCTGTGACCTGCTGCTCTGTATATCTAAGTGCTTTTTGCTTTTTTGTTTCTTTTTTTCTGTCCAGCTTGTCTTTTGTTTTGCTGGAAGCTCTGAGACGCAAAGGGTGTACCGCCGTGCCGTTAGTTCGGCACGGTGGGTTTTTTTTGCCCCCTTTGCGTGGTTTTGCTTTAGGGTTTTTTGTAGACTGCAAAGTTCGCTTTACTGTCCTCGCTCTGTCCTAGAATATTGGGCCCCACTTTGCTGAATCTATTTCATCCCTACGTTTTGTCTTTTCATCTTACTCACAGTCATTATATGTGGGGGGCTGCCTTTTCCTTTGGGGAATTTCTCTGGGGCAAGTCAGGCCTATTTTTCTATCTTCAGGCTAGCTAGTTTCTTAGGCTGTGCCGAGTTGCCTAGGTAGTTGTTAGGCGCAATCCACAGCCGCTTTTAGTTGTGTTTAGGATAGGATCAGGTGTGCAGTCTACAGAGTTTCCACGTCTCAGAGCTCGTTCTTGTATTTTTGGGTATTTGTCAGATCACTGTGTGCGCTCTGATCGCTAAGCACACTGTGTTTCTGGATTGCCTTCATAACACCTGTCATTAGCAAACATAACAGTGGCCCAGGTTGGGGGACAATATTATATAGAGTTGTCAGCACAGAGGACATTATTTCTAAACGGATCCCAGGGTGGGAGACATTACAAGAATGTATCTACACACAGGAGATGGTGCCTGGTGTCCAGTGATATTAGATTCATCTAATCCATAACTTGATTCATAACTGCTACATAGACTATGAATACATGTTTCATTCAAGAACAAGACCGATAAAGATGTACGTGAAAAACGCACGTCTGAATAACTGAATAAGGCTTTTCACGCTTTTTTTTTCTTTATTCCTAATCCTTAAACTAATTGAAAGAAATCTTCCCCCTGAGAGTTTCCAGGTGGATAAGAATATGTAGAAACTAGATGGCCCATGCAAAATTTTCGCACATTGGTTGTCAGGGGTGTAGGTAATTTCAGGAAAATCAAGCTGGTCAAATGTAAATGTATTTAATGAGATGATGAACACAGAGAGGTATGTGTGTCACTGACATATATATGAATATCTATCTATCTATCTATCTATCTATAGACTGTATATATGTTTTCACAAATATTGAGCCCATGGATCCATTTTATGTCCATTTTGCAAGTCGGTGAGAAAATCTTGCCATACAGTTGTCATACGGATGTCACACAGATCCTTAAGTGCAAGAAAATCGGATCCTCGCACTGCACACAGATGACATACGGATCACTGTTCAGGGAACATTTCTGCGATTGTCGGCCATGTAAAACGGACGGATTTTTTATATATTGTGTGTGACTCCAGCCTAAAGGAGATCCCCCAACATTAAACATAATGATATTTTACTTACTGATCAGAAGGGGTCTGATTGTCAGGACCTACCAAAAGAACAGGGACAGCAGTATATTTTTCCCCTCCACAGCAGCACTGCCACTTATCTGCAGTGTAGGGAAGTGCAACACTGCCCTATGTATGTGAACGGAGCAGCTCGCTGTACTGCAGTGCTACTTTGACAGAAAAAAAAGGGATGGAGGAGAATTGACCCCATAACTGTGCGTATTTACACCGTTGTATAATAATTGGGAATATCCCTTTAAAAAAATATATATATCTGCAGCTTATTTTCCTTTCTTTTTTTTTCCTACGGTTGCATTTTTTAAAATTTTTTGCAAGGTTGTTTCCACCAATCTCTCCCATCGGGAAACAATGTACAGTCTGAGTTATGTCAATGCTGCAGTTTTTTACTCGGAACCAGAGGTGACTCCAGGTCACCAATAAGCTGCAACCTTAGAAGGCAGATAGACTTTTCAATGACTGCCCAATAATAAGGAAAATCTGATGGTTCGGAACCTGTTCGGTCCCTTTTAGGCTGCATTCATTTAGATCTTCACTTTTAAAGCTGAAGTCTTAAACAGTTAAAGTTTTACTTTCATTCTAATTCCACATATGTAGCAAATATTTCATATGTACCTGCCTGAAATTGGCAGGGCAAGGAGTTCGGCAAGCTGGAAAGCCCCTAAGGCAAATATTAGGATTTGTTTCAGCTTTGTGGTATTGTACTTTGGGGTAGTGTAGTGCCACCTTCAGGTCATTTTTCCTTACTGCAGTTTTATGAAAATTAATGTTTAAAATGTATTTTGTGATAACATCATGGATGTTTGATTTGTTTGGCTATTTTCTTGCTAAAGGGGGCACGTTTACCTTTCAAATTGTGTATCATTTGTGTGTGTGGGTGCAGTATGAACGGAGATACAAAGTAATCACCGAAAAAGAGTGTTTAGAAATAATATAGAAGGATAATGAATGGAATGAAATAACTAATGACTTTTAATATTTATAAAATGCCTATTTGTACAGAACACACTCACCTGCTTTGCCTTGAATGACTGATGTTCACATTTTCTTTTTCACAGTGTTTTCATTTTCCTGTTGACAGGTTGTAATTACTGAGACTTTTTTTTTTTAATAAATATTCACAAATATAATCAATGTCAATATTTATTGTAGCGGTTTCCTGACGCAGATGTGACTGTATAATTAAATGTGTAAAATGTGTCCCAAACTTACAGACAGTTCTGGCAGGAATTGATTAAAACCAAAATGTTGCCTTTCTCTAAATAAATCTCCTTTCATGCAGATGTCAAAGTGGAAGAGGAACGTTAGGTAATCATTAGTGATGAGCGAGCATACTCGGTAATGCTAGGTACTCGCCCGAGCATCGCTGTACCCGGTGAGCGTCAAGCATTTTTGGGATTATTCGGCGGGAGCTCGGGTCCCTGCCCTACATGTTTGGCGCTCAGATCACATATCATTGCGGTCGAAATTATGCCATTTCAGGCCTCCATAGAATTGTTTTTGCTGTGTCTTAGCCTACTTATTCATGTAAAAAAAACGCGGAGACACCATCACGTGTTTCTCAACGCAAGCAATAAATAGCCAGGTCTTTCACTGGGAAGGAACAACCACGGGAAGGGCAGCATCCAAAAAGGAAAACCACCTATGCCAAAACATGGTATCCATCCACAGACAGCTGTTTCAGGGTATTTGCCCCTCATCAGTGTGGAGAAACACGGGATGGTGTGTCCGCGGTGTTGGATGTTTTGATCTCCCCGAGGTCATTCATCCTTATGTTTTTAGCCTACTTATTGACACAATTTTGTTGGACAAAAAAAAAAAAAAAAAATCCAGGCCAGATATTTAAAAGTGGGCTATCTCCGTCAGACGCCTCATCTATCTGTGGGCTACAAATTGAGGCATTTGAGGCATATATTTAACTGTTTTTGCTGTGTGCTACCCTAGTTAATGACACTATTTTGCTGTAAAAAAAATGCAGGCCACATCTTTTACAGTCTGGTATCGCCGTGACAGGCCTCATATATTTGTGGGCTAAAAATTGGCATTTCAGGCCTATATTGAACTATTTTTTGCTGTGTGTTACCCTAGTCCTTGACACTATTTCCCTGTAAAGAAAAAAGTAAAAGGCCACATATTTTACAGTCTGGTATCTCCATCACACACCTCATCTATCTGTGTGTGTCACCAGCTACAGGAGGATTAGTCCATCACCACTGTGGGCAGTGATCGTCTGCAGCAGGTATATTTGTCTGTATCACCAGGATAGGATGTAAATTGACAAGTTCTGCTTCCAGTTCCATATGACCACCTCTAGCAATCACAGGTCACTTTGCCCATCCATCTGGATGAGGAAGCACAAAGAACGACAGGGTACCCAGCCTGTGAGATGAATAAACTTTATTGTTCGAGAAAAAAAAGTCAAAAGAGGACAAACCCTTTAAGTGCTGAGCATCGTGCAATCTTCTGTCTCAACATGGTACAATAATAATGACGTTTTAAAGTGCTGCTTTGTAAAGATGGATTTGCTGTGACTTGTGCTGTTTTTTGCAGGTATACAATATTTGGATTTGCCATAAGAACCGAGATTAATAAATATTACAATGTGTTATACATTAGTTTCTGTTGAACTGAAGGAAATTGATGGGGACATGGGAGGGCATGATGGAGATTATGAGGCTGACACAGTAATGGAGGCATCTAAATGTAAGGAAAAAGAAAAGGCATCTAAGGCTAAGGAAACATTGAGGACATCAGAGGATGCGAAACCGATGGGGCATCTGGGGCTTTTATTAAGGCTGCTGAGGAGAAAGTACTTGTGAACTTGTTAGAGCGATATTAAAGACAATTAAAAACACACATTTTAATACCTTGATACACAGAAGAGATTGGGGGAAAGGTTCCTCTTTTACCATTATCCATTGTGGGAAAGAATGATAACAATCAAGGGGGTCAGTGAGAAAGCTTTAATTCTGGGATGATTGACGTGTTATGATGTCTACACTTTTCATCCTGACATAACCTGTTATTCTCCTTAAAAAAATCATAAAAATCAGACAAGTGCTATCTGTCATTTTGATGGATAATACTCATTCCCATGTTATTTAATGAGGTCATGGAAACACTCGAGTGATTCAAGAAAAAAAAAATATCACAGCATGCACAATCTGCCTCCGATAATCGGATCGCACATGGCTATTGATGACCTCCGAGTGTGGTCCGATTTTCACGGACAGACTGAATGGAGAAGATGAAGAAAACTTTTTTTTTTTCTGTACATTATTTTTTGCATTCACACAAAAAAGTCAGATCACACTGTGATCAAACTCTGATCAGGGTCTGACCTGAACGTGATTACCATAATCGAATCGATATGACAGAAAAACAGTCATGTGATCATAGCCTAAGAAAGACAAAAACCTCACTTTTCTTAAATATTCAGGTTTATTAACCTCTTGGATTGACCAACAGCAATGCTGTTCAATAATAACATTAATCTTTAAAGAATCATGAGATGGCCAGATTTAAAAACAATCATGATTTTGTTATACTCTTTCAGAAGACGTTGATGCTGAATGTTTCTACATGTGGCCAACCCAGAGGTCGCTTTACTTAAATTTAATGAGATTACATTGAAATTGATTTGACCTTAAAAGGAATCTGTCATGTCATGTTATTTGATTTTATTGATGTGTTATGCACAAAGTGATGCTAAACTTTCTGCACAAGTTTAAATGGAATCTGTCTATAAGATTGGAATACAGAGCATGGACTGGCCAGCGAGATTGGAACACAGTGCACGGACTGGCCAGTTAGATCCGATCGCAGTGCAGGGACTGGCCCGCAAGATCAGAAAGAAGTGCACGGACTGGCCAGCAACATTGGAATGCAGTGTACGGACTGACTAGCGAGATCAGAATGCAGTGTACAGACTGGCCAGCGAGATTGGAATGCAGTGTACAGACTGGCCAGCGAGATTGGAATGCAGTGTACAGACTGGCCAGCGAGATTGGAACACAGTGCACGGACTGGCCAGTTAGATCGGATCGCAGTGCAGGGACTGGCCCGCAAGATCAGAAAGAAGTGCACGGACTGGCCAGCAACATTGGAATGCAGTGTACGGACTGACCAGCGAGATCAGAATGCAGTGTACAGACTGGCCAGCGAGATTGGAATGCAGTGTACAGACTGGCCAGCGAGATTGGAATGCAGTGTACAGACTGGCCAGCGAGATTGGAATGCAGTGCATGGACTGGCCAGCAAGATCAGAACGCAGTGCACAGACTGGCCAGTGAGATCAGAACGCAGTGTACAGACTGACCAGTGAGATTGGAATGCAGTGTATGGACTGGCCAGCGAGATTGGAACACAGTGCGCGTACTGGCCAGCGAACTTAAGAGGGCAGTGTATGGACTGGCCAGCGAGATCAGAACGCAGTGCTCGGACTGACCAGTAAGATAAGAACGCAGTGCATGGACTGGCCAGTGAGATCAGAACTCAGTGCACGGACTGGCCAACGAGATCAAAACGCAGTGCAAGGACTGGCCAGCGAGATCGGAACGCAGTGCACAGACTGGCCAGTGAGATCAGAAAGTAGTGCAAGTACTGGCCAGTGAGATCAGAACTCAATGCAAGGACTGGCCAGTGAGATTGGAATGCAGTGTATGGACCGGCCAGTGAGATTGGAATGCAGTGCACGGACAGGCCAGTGAGATTGGAATGCAGTGTACAGAATGGCCAGCGAGATCGGAACACAGTGTACGGACTGGCCTGTGATATCAGAATGCAGTGTATGGACCAGCCAGTGAAATTGGAATGCAGTACACGGACTGGCCAGCGAGATGAGAATGTGGTGTACAGACTGGCCAGCAAGATCGGAACACCGTGCACAGACTGGCCAGCAAGATTGGAACGCAGTGCATGAACTGCCTAGTGAGATCGGAACGCAGTGCAAGAATTGGTCAGTGAGTTCGTAATGCAGTGCGCGGACTGGCCAGCAATATCAGAACGCAGTGTATGGACTGGTCAGTGACATTGGAATGTAGTGTATGGACTGGCCAGTGAGATCAAAACACAGTGTACAGACTGGCAAGCGATATTGGAATGCAGTGTATGGACTGTCCAACGAGATTGGAACGCAGTGCACGTACTGGCCAGTGAGATTGGAAGGCAGTGTACGGACTGGCCAGTGAGATTGGAACGCAGTGCACGTACTGGCCAGTGAGATTGGAAGGCAGTGTACGGACTGGCCAGTGAGATTGGAACGCAGTGCACGTACTGGCCAGTGAGATTGGAAGGCAGTGCACGTACTGGCCAGTGAGATCGGAACGCAGTGCAAGGACTGGCCAGCGATATCGGAATGCAGTGCACAGACTGGCCAGCGAGATCAGAATTCAGTGCACGGACTGGCCATTGAGACCAGAATGCAGTGCACGGACTGGCCAGCGAGATCAGAATTCAGTGCACAGACTGGCCAGTGAGATTGGAATGCAGTACAAGGAATGGCCAGTGATATCGTAATACAGTGCAAGAACTGGCCAGTGAGATCGGAATGCAGTGCAGAGACTTGCCAGCGACATCAGAACACAGTGCATGGACTGGCCAGCGAGATTGGATCGCAGTGCACGGACTGGCCAGTGAGATCAGAATACAGTGCACAGACTGGCCAGCGAGATCAGAACACAGTGCACGGACTGGCCAGTGAGATTGGAACGCAGTGTAAGGACTGGCCAGCGAGATCAGAACACAGTGCACGGACTGGCCAGTGAGATTGAATTGCAGTGAACGGACTGGCCAGCGAGATCAGAACACAGTGCACAGACTGGCCAGCGAGATCAGAACACAGAGCACGGACTAGCCAGTGAGATTGGAACGCAGTGTAAGGACTGGCCAGCGAGATCAGAACACAGTGCACAGACTGGCCAGTGAGATTGGAACGCAGTGTAAGGACCATCCCGTGAGATTGGAATGCAGTGTATGGACTGGCCAGTGAGATCGGAAAGCAGTGCAGAGACTGGCCAACAACCCTCCAGAAACAAGTGTGACAGCTTCATATATTTCTATGCAGCTATCACGTTCAGATAGGGAGAGCTGTTGGCCAGTTTATGCATTGCGTTCCAGTTCTGTTCCGATTTATATGACCAGCTGACTGTGACCACACCCAGAGCACTAAACACCTTATTTGCATATGATTAAAATGCTAATTTCTTTGGAATGAAGCAACATTTAGAAAAGCATTGATGGATTTAGCTTTCAAGACTTGCATGCCTATAGATGCAGTTTGGGGATGGGAGTTAACCATAAATATACAGTAGATTCCCTTTAAAGAAATGTGCAGAAAGTTTTGCATATGTACACCTATACATTCCTATAATGTTTTATTTTTGCATAGTGCATCATTAACATCAAAATGTGTCTCTGAATTCTCCAGAGGATCTGCATTGCTCAATGACATCCAGAGAGCCACATCATTTCCGTCCTTTGCGGCAGGGCGTGCTCCCCATATAGATTGTTTTAATTCCATTGTCATGTTGGGCTCATGTGACATTTCTAAACCTTGTGTCAGTGCTGCTCTTTTGTCATCTATCATCTTTATATTCTTCAAGTAAAATGTCTCTTCAGGGCCGAGGGGTTAAGTACATGTGATTCTAAACATTAAGTAGGTTTCAAGGAAATAAAAGGACATTGCCCTGTCGTACATCACTTACAAACTCACATCAGAAAACATTGCGGCAACTCTGGGGCTGTAGAAAACATTTCATTTTCTGGTATTTTCAGAGAATTCCAGTTGTTATTTCTAAAAATGTCTCACATAGCTAAAATCTTGGGAAAAACCATTAAAAATGATGATATATTTCTACATAGGATGTAATGTTATAGCCGTTATATCTCTGTACAGGGCAGTATTATAGTACTGATATTCTTGTACATTGGAGCTGATGTGCTAGAGTAGCTACTCACTCGGGATAATAGGTAAATCTGAATTCTGCAACTGACCCTGCCGGTTCCTGTACAGACTAGAGATCCTGACCCGTAGAGCCTAATGGTTCCTGTGTGAGCAGAGATCGCTTTAACCAGAAACTAGAAGATGGCAACTGAAATCTATAATGCCTAAAAGGTTGGCGAGTGCATGACGTATCTCCTAAAGAACAGGAGGGCAGAGCAGAGTGTGAATTACCTACAAAAGGTAAAGTGTGCTGAAAAAAGGAAAAGATCCCAGAGTGAGTAAAACAAACGATGAAATACAAAATAAAGTAATAAAGTACGTACTGTTAGAAAATATGCCAACTACTTCCTAAAAAGAAACAGAAGGTAGGTGCAGAAGAAAGAACAGAAGCTGCTAAACAGATAAACCCTAGTTGGAATTTCACTGACTGGCTACAGTAGAATAGAAGGGACAAAAAAACGGTCATAGGAGCGCAAGCAAGATGGTGAGTTGATATAAAATCTTCATTTATTAGTTTCCACTGCCACCTGAGGAAGACGGAGCTATTCCGTTGAAACGCGTTGTGGAAACTAATAAATGAGGATTTTATATCATCTCACCGTCTCGCATGTGCTCCTATGACCGTTTTTTTTGTCCCTTCTTGTTTGATCCTCTTGCAAGGCATCCAGCTGGAGCTACACGTATCTTCCTTTTTTAACCACCCCTAACACCAGCTTGGTGCTCCTGTGAAGCCGTTTGTCATTTTCTTTTTCTCTATGGCTACAGTAAAATGGCTGAGCATCCACAAGAACAAATTATAAATCCGCACCTGAAAGGTGACAGAGCAGACAAATGAAAATACTTGTGTTATGCTAGACAGACTGCAGCCAGAATAACAGAACTAGGGATGAACAGACCCATGGAAGTTTAGGTTCTGGTAGCCGAGTGAACTTTAGTGCAAAGTTCAGTTTGGGTACCAGAAATGTACTCAATCGTGAACCTGAATCCAAACCCCATTAAAATCAATGGGAACCCAAACTTTGGAGCTGGACAATCTCTCTATCTCATTCTTGTACATAGGAGCAATATTATAGTAGTTACATACTTGAAGATAGGGGCATTATAATAGTAGTTATATTCTTGTACATAAGGGCAGTATTATAGTAGTTATATTCTTGTACATAGGAGCAGTATTATGCCTATGCAGCATCAATAGTAAAAAGATCTAATGTTAATAATTATTTTAAAAAAAATAATAATTATATACTCACCGTCCGTTGGCCCCTCGGATCCAGAATGGGCCTTTCATACTCCTCGCGATGCCCCGGTGAACGCTCCACGCATTGCGGTCTCTCGAGACCACTACGTCATCATCTCGCGAGACTGCCATGCACTCTTGGGACTGGAGCGTGCGAGGAGCATCGGTAAAGGCCTCGCTTGCATCCGGGGCCCAATGGAAGTGAGTATATAACTATTTTTTTATTTAAATTCTATTTTTTTAACAGGGATATGATGCCCACATTGCTATATAATACGTGGGCTGTGCAGTATACTACGTGGGCTGTACAATATTCTACGTTGGCAGTGTTATATACTATGTGGGCTGTGCAATATACTATGTGGGCTGTGCAATATACTACATGGGCTGTGCAATATACTACGTGGGCTGTGCAATATACTATGTGGGGTGTGCTATATACTACGTGGGGTGAGCAATATACTACGTGGGCTGTGCAATATACTACGTGGGCTGTGCAATATACTATGTGGGCTGTGCAATGTACTACGTGGGCTGTGCAATGTACTACGTGGGCTGTGCAATATACTATGTGGGCTGTGCTATATACTACATGGGGTGTGTTATATACTATGCGGGCTGTGCAATATACTATGTGGGCTGTGCAATATACTATGTGGAGTGTGCAATATACTACGTGGCTGTGCAATATACTACGTGGCTGTGCTACGTGGCTGTGCTATATACTGCGTGGCCGGCCGCAAACAATCAGCGACAGGCGCAGTCCGGCCTCGAATTGCCGTGGGTTTTGAACCATGCTTCGCTAATTGGTCGCGCCCAGCCGGCCGAATTTTGTGTATTCAATGTATTATTCTAAAATCTTCATAAATAAACTACATACATATTCTAGAATACCCAATGCGTTAGAATCGGGCTACCATCTAGCAGTAGTTATATTCTTGTACAAAGGAGCAGTATTATAGTAGTTATAGTCTTGTACATAGGGGCAGTATTATAGTAGGTATATTCTTGTACATAGGGGCAGTATTATAGTAGTTATAGTCTTGTACATAGGGGCAGTATTATAGTAGGTATATTCTTATACATAGGGGACAGTATTATAGTAGTTATACTCTTGTACATAGGGGACAGTATTATAGCAGTTACAGTATATTCTTGTACATATGGCCAGTATTATAGTAGTTATATTCTTGAACATATGGGCATTATTGTGTTAGTTATTGCCTTGAGCACAGGGACTGTTTTATAGTAGTTATATTCTTGCACATAGGGGACAGTATTATAGTAGTTATATTCTTGTACATATGGGCAGTATTGTATTAGTTATGGCCTTGAGCAAAGGGACAGTTTTATAGTAGTTACTAGATGGTGGCTCAATTCTAACGCATCGGGTATTCTAGAATATGCATGTCCACGTAGTATATAGCCCAGCCACGTAGTATATTGCCCAGCCACGTAGTATATTGCCCAGCCACTTAGTATATTGCCCAGTCATGTAGTATATTGCCCAGTGACATAGTATATTGCCCAGTCACGTAGTATATTGCCCAGCGATATAGTATATTGCCCAGTCATGTAGTATATTGCCCAGTGACGTACTATTTTGCCCAGTCACGTAGTATATTGCCCAGCCACGTAGTATATTGCCCAGCGATGTAGTATATTGCCCAGTCATGTAGTATATTGCCCAGTGACGTACTATTTTGCCCAGTCACGTAGTATATTGCACAGTCTGGTCACAAAAGCATCAGACAGGCACAAATGTGCCAAAGGGGGGATGAGAAAAACAGCCACATTGAGGCCAACTGCTGCTGTAGTCACAGATCAGTTCTCCTAGAGCCTATCATGTAGGACCATCAGGAGATGAGATCCTCGTGAGATGGCACACTGTACCCTGCACACCGTACCATGCCTAACGCACCTTGTCCATCGTACCCTGCACACCATGCCCTGCACACAGCACATTGCCCACCATACCTTTCCCACTGTACCCTGCACACAAACTTTGCCCATCATACCCTGCTCACCATACCCTGCCCTCAGCCATCAGCCACTTGGACCTCCTGGAGTCTGTGCCTCGCTGTGTTTCCAGCCTCAGCTCAGACACTGGGTTGCAGCAGAGACCTGCAGTACAGATACAGAGCCTCAGTGTCTTCTGCAGGGAGAAGGGAAGACACCCGCTCACCATGACGAACACCCGGTCCACGTCCAGATAGGTGAGCGGGTCTTGGGGTCTCAGCCGCACGTTACATGGCAGCTTCACCTGCAGGCAGCTCAGCGGGTGCACGATGAGGGTCCACTGCTTCAGGGGCTTATTCCGGGACTCCGCTGCCCAGTTACCTCAGTGCCAGCCGCCATTGACCACCATAAATGGCCGTGACAGCTTTCGGTCCCAGGGTTGGTATGAGCGCAGGACCTGTGATGACGTTGTGGTCACTTGACCGTGACGTCATGGCAGGTCCTTCTCGCATACTATCCTTGGCACCGTAACCTGCCGCTTGCATGGAGCGGTCACAGGAGCGTCGTGAGGAGCAGGAAAGGCGGCAGAAGGTGAGTATACAATGATTTTTTAATTTTTTTATTATTTTTAACATTAGATATTTTTACTATTGATGTTGCATAGGCAGCATCAATAGTAAAAATGTGGTCACACAGGGTTAATAGCAGCGTTAATGGAGTGTGTTACACCGCGGCATAACGCCGTCTGTTAGTGCTGCCATTAACCCTGTGTGAGCGCTGAATGAAGGGGATTATGGAGCGGGCGCCGGGCACTGACTGCGGAGAGGAAGGAGCAGCCATTTTGCCGCCGGACTGTGCCCATCACTGATTGGTTGTAGCTGTTTTGCCGCGACCAATCAGCGAGTTGGATTTCCGTGACAGACAGAGGCTGCGACCAATGAATATCCGTGACAGACAGACAGAAAGACAGACAGACAGAAAGACAGACAGAGAGAAAGACGGAAGTACCCCTTAAACAATTATATAGTAGATATTTTTGTACATGGGGCAGTATTTTGTAAATATATCCTTGTATATATGGAGAGTATTTTAAAGGAATCTTTCGCCAGGTTTTTATTTCCCCATCTGATAGCAGCACGGTGTAGGGGCAGAAACCTAGATTCCAGCAATTATTTTTATAAAATCTCTCATTTCTCTGCTGCAGATGTACCAGTTCTCTGAATGCTGAGCTCAGTATAACCCTACAAAACCACTGATTCACAGAATACAATTTCACAGGCCGAAAGTGGCAAAAAAATATTCATGCCCATAATGAGTAATATGACAATTGTCATATTCTTGTACAAAATGATGTAGCTTGTGCCGTCTTTTACAGCTAATTTGCTGCTCTATGTAATCAATGCAGGCATGGCTGATATTTTTGTATAGTGCAGCTGCTTATTATAGCAGCGACCTACAGAAGATATTGTGTTGTCCAAAGGGATAATATTATATTAGTTGTTTTAGAAAAAGGTTTGAGAAGCTCAGTTCTACCTCTATACTGTTACTCTTACAATTTGGGCGAGTATCGTGATCTTCACTAAAATACTTCCTTCCACATTCAGGTCAGGTAATTATTTATTCTTTATTAATACTCTAGACTTGGTCTAAGGTTCTTTTTATTCTTTCGTTTCCACAGCTGCGAGAAGTGAATTCTCAAACTATTAGCAACTTTGTAAATTTTAGCAGTTGTGTTCCTGGAAGACTCGCACTTGACTCCACTGCAAAATCTGTAACAAGTCTGCGCAATATTTATACAATACAAACTGACCCATTAGTGTCAATGACAATGATCTTCCCGTTTGCAGACCTTTTCTGCTGGGAGGCTTGTGTGCATGCAGCAGAAGAGAAGAGATGTATATTACATAATATAAATGATTACAGAAGACACTTGTAATTACTGCCTGCGGGCACTCTATAAATAATACAAATGCTGTAAAAAAGAAAAAAAAAATCATCTTAATGTTTTTTTAATTCTTCCACTTTGGCCACATCAAATGCAGCACATCATGGTGAAATGCATTTACTTAATTCTCTTATATTTGCAAAAATATCATCTCAATCTCAAAAAATGATTCACTCTGAAATAGATGATTTTGATGCCCCTGGGGAACAAGGCCGGAACGGCCATTGGGGTCTCATCAGCCCCTAACTGTTAACAGCTGTAGTGGAGTGAAAAGTCATCGGCCTGCAAAAGAAGAGACAAAGTCTTCAGAGGAAGAGGAACAGGCTTAAGTGAGGAGAAGTTTGTTTTCTATTATATGTAATGCAGTGCGGGAGCCGTGGGGTCATCATATGGGGGACTGTACTGTGGGGCCAGCGTACTGCAAGTAGAAGGGCTAGGGGGGATTAACTGTGTAAAGAGAGCTATGGGGGCCTTCATAATGTGTATAAGAGGCTATTATACTACGTGGCTGGGCAATATAGTACGTCACTGGGCAATATACTACGTGGCTGGGCAATATAGTACGTCACTGGGCAATATACTACGTGGCTGGGCAATATACTACGTGGCTGGGCAATATACTACATGACTGGGCAATATACTATGTGGCTTGGCAATATACTACGTGACTGGGCAATATAATACATGGCTGGGCAATATACTACGTGGCTGGGCAATATACTACGTGGCTGGGCAATATACTACGTGACTGGGGAATATACTATGTGGCTGGGCAATATACTACGTGGCTGGACAATATACTACGTGACTGGGCAATATACTACGTGGCTGGACAATATACTACGTGGCTGGGCAATATACTATGTGGACATGCATATTCTAGAATACCTGATGCGTTAGAATCGGGCCACCATCTAGTATAAGGGGCTATGTGGCCATTGTAATATATTTAGTGACATCATGTTGCATATAGGGGAGCTGTTGAGGCCCCAGACACTGTATATAGTGGACCTGTGAGGACATCATACTGTATATAGGGAGCTGTGGGAGCCATACGACTGTATATAGGAAGCTGTGTGACCATCATAATGTGTATAGGGAGGTGTGGGTCATAATATTGTATCTAAAGAGCTATAATGCAATCAAACTGTTTAATGTTTATATGGGGCTATAAGCCCATTACCTGTATTTAAGAAGCCGTAGAGGCCATCATCTTGTAAAAGGAACATAAAAAGATAGAACAGGGAAGCAACAAGCCGTAAAAATATATACCGTATTTTTCGGACTATAAGACGCACCGGACCATAAGACGCACCCCAAATTTGGGGTGAAAATTGCAGAAAAAAAGATTTTTTTATAAGATGGGGGTCCGTCTTATTGTCCGAATTTACAGTATCTTACCTGAGGGCTGGCGGTGGCAGAGCAGGGTCACAGGAGGCAAGGTGTCGGCAGAGGTGGGGTGATGCTGGGATGAGAAGGTGCTGGGATGAGGAGGTGCTGGGATGAGGAGGTGCTGGGATGAGGAGGTGCTGGGATCAGGAGGTGCTGGGATCAGGAGGTGCTGGGATGAGGAGGTGCTGGGATGAGGAGGTGCTGGGATCAGGAGGTGCTGGGATCAGGAGGTGCTGGGATCAGGAGGCGCAGTGAGAGGTATGGCGTGAGAGGGGTCCCAGGCTTACCGTGCAGGCAATGCAGGCTTACCGTGGCGGCAGAGGTGCGGTGGCAGAGGTGCAGCGGCAGAGGAGGCGCAGTAGGCGGGGTCCCTTTCCCCGGTATGGTGATTCAGCAGCCCGGTAAGCATCTTCCTGAGGCCGCGCGTTTGCAGATGAAGCCCTCTGCTTCCCGGGGCTTCAGGAAAATGGCCACGGGAGGCCACGCGTGCGCAGATGGAGATCGCAGCGGCCATTTTCCTGAAGCCCCGGGAAGCAGAGCGCTCCATCTGCGCACGCGCGGCCTCGGGAAAATGGCCGCCACCACCGATAACAACAGGATTCACCCGGCTCTGCTGCATACCGGGCTGCTGCATCACCTCACCGGAGAAAGGGACCCGCTTACTGCGCCTCCTCTGCCGCCACACCTCTGCCGCCGCACCTCTGCCACCGCACCTCTGCCGCCACGGTAAGCCTGCATTGCGACTATTAGACGCACCCTCCATTTCCCCCCCTTTTTTTGGGGGAAAAAAGTGCGTCTTGTAGTCCGAAAAATACGGTAATTTTTATTGAAGCAAATATAAAAGAATTTTTTTTACAAAATTTATTTGTTGGTACAAAATAGTGTTTGGGGCCCCCCCAAAAAATCATCACCTAACATACGCAGTGGTCTGCCATGCTTTCAAGATATGTGTGATATATAGCTCACATCAAGCTGCGGCAAAAAAGTGATGAAAAAAATTTTTTTCAGAAAGGAATGTGGGAACTTTACCTTTAAAGGGGTAGCTAATGAAATTTATAGAAAAAAGGACCAAAGGGGCTTGTGAAACATGATAAATTTAGCGGTATAGCAACCCAAAACACTTAGATGCGAATATAATGTATTGAAAAAGCTTTTTAAGATATTACCTTTAAATGGTGGTGGCACCCGACGCACGTTTCGCGTGTAGCTTTCTCTCAGGGAAAGTGCGTGAAAAAATTCCTGAAAAAATGTTTAATCACTTTTTTGCCGCAGCTTGATGTGAGCTATATATCACACATATCTTGAAAACATGTCAGACCACTACATACGTTAGGTGTTGATTTTTTGGTGGTCCCAAACTCTGCTGGGAAGCTTTGACTTTGGCTCCCTTTATACATATTGCATTCACAGGCCATTGATGCTACTCTGCTAATTGAAACCTTCTTTCTAATGGCTCTGTGTTTACACCTTTTTCATCAGTAACACTTTGGTGGTATTTTTGCATAGTATCATCCTTATTGTGTACCAACAAATGCATTTTTAGAAAAAAATCTTTTCTATTTGCGTCAATAAAAATTATCTATTTTTACGGCTTGTTGCTTCCCTGTTCTATTTTTTTGATGTTCTTGTTGATTTTGGCAGATTCACCGCCGGTTAAGGCAGTATTTCTTTTTGGTGTACTATCTTGTAAAAGGATACTGGGGGGGAAGGGAGGGGCAATCTTAATGTTCATAGGGAGCTGTGGTGGCATCATAATGTGTATAGTGAGCTCAAGGCCATCATACTGAATATAGAGGGGTTATGGAGTAATATAGTGTATATATGGGACATCGTAATGTTTATAGGGAGATATGGGTGCATTATACGTGCATAGGTGTGCCGTAGGCCATCATACTGTATATAGGGAATTGTGGGGGACATGGGGCAACATTTTGTATGTAGGAGTCTATAGTTTCATAGTTTTTTAAGGTTGATAGTAGAATTAGTCCAATTGGGTCAACTTATAGCCTAACAAGTTGATCCAAAAAAAGGCAAAAACCCCAGGGGGCAATTGCTAATAGCTCCATATTAAAATTCCTTCCCGACTCCACATACAGCAATCAGACTAGTTCCCTATATCATCGTCTCATCACAGAATCTAGTGTATATAATTAGTGATGAGCGAACACTAAAATTCTTGAGTGCTCAGTACTCAAGTCGAGCAGCTCAGCCGGGCTCTACTCGAGTACCCAGTATAATGGAAGTAAATGGGAAACTCAACCATTTTTCCAGAAGACCCTAACAGATAGGGCTGGAGGAAAGAAAAATTGCTGAAAAGGATGACAAGAGTGCTCAAATGAAAAAGGAATGCCTGGATGCATCTCTGAATCCAAGGTCGCTACTGGGAACAATGCTGTGAGAGTATTAATCCACTTTTTTATGGGCTGACAGTAAAACATACAAAACCATAGATAAGATGAATGCTACAGGGAAAAATGTTTCAAATCATTCTTTCCTATGTAATGACTTGT